>NC_140562.1:25392223-25992223 GCF_057381845.1 Rhamphochromis longiceps
GACTGTATCCTCCGCAACTTTAAGAGGAAAGCGGCCGGGCCAGAGCCGCTGTCGGGCCGTAGTAGCCGGGATGCGGCGGAGAGCTCCGCGGAGGAGGACGTGCTGGAGTGTCCTAACTGTCACTGCTTTCTAGGTGAACCCGTGACCTTAGCCTGTGGACATTCATACTGTAAACGATGCTTACAGCGACGGCTGCTTGACAAATGTAAACTGTGTACTGAACACGTGAGGGGCGAGGAGAAAGTGAACGTGATTTTGTGCGGACTACTAAGTAAATGGTTCCCGGAGGAGGTGGAAAAATCGAAAAAAGTAATGGAAGTGGACGCACTCTGTAGAAGAAAACGCTACCAAGAAGCCGTGGACCTAGCAACCGACGTGATTCAGTCAGGTCAGTGTCGTTAACAGTGCCAGCCGTGCACTCGGGAGAGGTGTGTCTACTGCGCACTCTCACCGAGCAGGCATGACTGGAGTGCGGATGTGTTATTACTTAAGCGGCGTTGTGTAGTAGTGACGGGAGCGGGATACGTGTATGGCCCCTGCCCTCAATGGGTTCAGAGGCGACAACATGGTGACCAACATATTTTTTAAGTAGTAATTAGTTAATTTCATGTGTTATACTGACGCCAGTCTCCTCTTGCTCTGCCTATCTGCTGGGCCCAGCTTACGAAATGGCACAAGATGGGCATGCGCGCTTTGTGCACGTTGCGTAAGGCAGGTCGTGACACATATTGGAGCAGGTTTTGTAACTTCTTATGGGGGGAGGGCGGTTGTATTTTGTAATTGTTATGTCTGGGCGAACCACGGTTTCATAAATGTCTTAGAAGGTGCCGGGGGTCCGTATACACACCCAGCAAAGGCAGCAAGTTATGCAATGAAAAAAACTAAACCAGGCTGGTTTATTTATTTGAAGTTAGCCTGCTAGTGATGTGGGAGGTTTGTTGGCATTGAGTTTCGCAGGTGCAGATGCAAGTATCGATAGGAAACCCCTATGTGGGTGTATTGAAGTGAGTAATGCTCCTCTGTCCGGTAAAAACAAACTAGTCATACTGTAAACTGCCCGCATGTACACTGAGTTCCCAGGTTAAAGAGGACAGACCAGAGGATGGCATACCCTGCCTTCGTGAAAACAAAAATAGAAAGTAAAGCAGTGTGATGCATTGTGGGTATGCTGCTGTCTTACAAGAAGAACAGGCTTTCTTTTCCTTCTTTTTTTATTTCCGGATTACTAAATTTCTGATTACTTTCAATCACACAACGAAGGAAATCTAGTCTATTCATTAAACTTGTGCTGTTATAGTAATTAGGATAGTAGTTCTATAGCCTGGCAGCTTGACAGTAGGTCTGGAAAACTGCTTTGGACCTTCATGTGATTTAATCTCATGTAACATGCTGCATCCTTTTTGACCTCTGTTACTCAGACATTAGCAGCACAATATCAGGATGTTTAGCGAAAGAGTTAACGTGTTCCAGGAACCCCCAGGGACTCAGACTTGAAGGTACGTCTTAGTTAATCAGAAAAAATGAATTGCATTTGATAGTTTGAGTAACTTAAAGCAAAACTTTACACCCCCCCCCCCCCAAAATGGTAAATGGTTTGTTTTTTCTGGATGTAACATGGAGCTTGCTGAGGATAAATTAAGAAATAATCAATACAACCCAAATGCACTTCCTCCCCTACATTAGACGCTTGGAGTTACCTGCTTTCAAATTAACATCATATATTTGTGTGTTCCTTTTTTTGTTTCTCGTTTGCTGCTTCAATTATTTTAAAAGGAAGGGCTGTGTGCCGGATGACAAATGACAAAATATGAAATTACCCTCTTCCTGGATTGTCTCTCAGGTCGTCCCAAAAGCAGTGATTTGTACACATTAAAGGTTACATAAAGATAATAGCAGCATTACCCTTCTGTCACTCAACAGTGGGTAGAGGACTTTACACCGATGCCGCTGAGGTGCTATTGCAGTCGTAGCACCAGCTTACGACAGTGCAGACCCACAGTTTTGCATCCAACCTGAGGGGAGGATAGAAAGTTCCAGACACAGAGTGGGTGCTTCGCTGATGTAACGATGACAAGACAAACTACCCTTACCCTTCCAATTAGTATCTCAAATGCTCCATAGAAATGAGATAATCTCTCTCAGGGAAACGTAATACATTATTAGCACTGACAGTATGCAATGTGGTTTATGATGACACAGTAGTTAAATAACAAACTTCATCTGCCACGCAGACAGATTGCTTTAAAAGGCTGAGGCAGGCTGATTACATAGCCAGTGGAATATATCTTCATCTTAATGTTTAGTCTTTGTCACAGGTGGAAATATTTAGAGCTGTTTTAGGCCCTCCTTAATGGCAGCTGTTATACCAACAACAAAGCAGTCTGCCTTTCAAAAAAGCCTGTCATTGTGTTTAAAGCATATGTCATGTTTTGTAGTGCTTTTTCTTTTTAATTTAAACTACCACAGTGGACAGAACCATAAAGTCAACCAATCTCTCTGGTCTTGCAGGCTCCTGCAGCTTGTTTTCCTTTTACACTGTTTGCCCAGAATTCATTGACACAGTTAATATGTAATGCAGGGTCCTGATTAATTGCATAATGTGTGTGCTATTACTTGAGGTTTAACCTGCGTTGCATGTCACATACATGTCAAATCATGCAGCAACTGAATGGATTGTATTTGTGCAAGTGTTGAGGTTTAAGCAATTTCCTCCGGCCATTAAACGTTTTTCTTTCCCCTCTCCTTTTCATCCTGTCCTCTGCAGATCCAGACATGACGGTGGTGGCGCGACTGTCTCGAGCGGAGGCGTACATGGGTCTGAAACAGTACCGCCAGGCTTTGGAAGACACTAACGTTTGTCCCCGATCCAGCTGTTCTGCTGAAGTAGGTCACTCAGTGATACTGCAGGAATATGGTAGTCTGCTTTAAAAATAGAAATGAAGCATGACTAATAAATAATAAAGAAACAGAATGACTTTGTAAAATTTGTAAAAGTCTGAGGGATTTATGTGGTTGAATGACTGGTGTTGGGTAAGTTAGCATAGAACTCCCTAAGGATAGTGGACGAACTCACACAACTACCTTTTGCATAGTCGAGTCTAGTGTGCATTCACCTGTTGTGATATATCGGTCAGCCAGCCTTTACTTAGAAAAGGTGTATTTTAAGACTGCTGCCGTCACAGCCCCACAGATGGAGAGAGAGCGGCCTCATTAACTGTGTCAATAGTGTCGTTATATGCTAATGACCTGTAAATTGCAGACCAGTTTACAGCAGCAAGGTTTATTCATTCATCCACATTGATATAGAACACCTTTCAAGGTTTATGTTGGATTAGTGACCAGTGAATTATACTTTTTGCCGATCTCACTGTTTGCTTATAGGCCGTACTTTTAACAGCGGGCTGCTATTTTTACTGTTACATAAAGGAGCTTCTCTTTGGGTAAATATGTTACAAAAGAGTGTCATGACCAGTCAAGGTTTTCTCGATGGCAACTGAGAATGCAGCGATTAAGGTCACAGACATTAATGACTATTACATCACAAGCACGACACCAATCGTCTGTGTCGAATGCCTACGACATGTTTTGTGATTTTATCTATGTCATGCATAGTCATATTGACAGGCATTGAAAGCATTGTGTATATATATATATATATATATATATATATATATATATATATATATATATATATATATATATATATATATATATATATATATATATATATATATATATATAAAAGCTACACCTTTAGCTTGTGTTTTTGAAGCTTATCTGAGAGTCACATTTGCACGTCTTCTTTCAGGCTTTATTTAGGAAAGCTTTGGTGCTGCATGAGATGGGCCAAGTGGACGAGTCTCTCCAAGTCTTCCTCCACTGCCTGGCTGTTGATGAGGACTTTCCCTGTGCTAAAAGACAAGTGGAAAAGGTGAGAGGATTACGGTGTCTGCTGTGAGTCTGCTGCCAGGGATGAAGTGGAATTCATACCGTTTTAACTATTTTAAGTAGTTTAGGTCCAGGGCACGAGTGTCTAAGCTGGGAACACAAAGCTCTCCTTCTCCTTATTCATTTATTATTTACTTTAGAGCCATTTGTCTGTTTATTTAGCATCTGCTATTATATTACAACCCTAATGTAATCGCCTTTTGTAATGACATCTTAATCTTAACTACTGAATTACTCATTTAACTGGGAGCATGTTAGAGACATTAGGTTTTATAAGCATCCTGAAAGGAAGGAGCTGTTGCGTTGCTTTGTTTTTAATAGGATTTATATTGTCAAATGTCCTTTACAGTTTTATTATTCTGGTCATTGATGCTGATATATTTAAATTGAAAAGAGAAAGTAAGAAATTAGTTACATAGGCCATGGGACATTAAAGCTATTGGAAATATGGAAATATGAAGCATTTACTGTTGGTGCTTTACTCAAGGTGATGATTGTGGACTGTATGAGGGACATTGGATGCACACAAATGACATTGCTTTTGGTTTGTACTTCCATGACCATGAACGTTGCTGGTTCCTTCGATCTCCCTGGGATCATCTTAGAATTGCAAAAGTTGTTAGTGGGTCAGATCTTATGACTGTGCTTCTAATGACGTTAGTACCACTTAAAGATCAGACAGAGCACAGTATTGTGGTTACATAAGTGACATGCAGCTGACTAATGTATGCAGGACTACATTCGTTCTCTGCATAGCGTGACAGTTCGCCATTATGTGCCTAACCTGGTCTGTGTTCAGCTGCCGACACAAGCGTTTTCTGTAATCGCGTTTCAAAAATTGATTCGTTTGGTCATTTTGGGTTACTGGGTGTGTTGGCATCTTAACTAAATTTCTCATGTTTCTGATTTGGAAATTAGAAGTGAACTAGGCATCTTTCTGCTACAGCGTGGAAGCTCGGCAGCATGAGCCAATAAACCAAGGTTGTACGAGTTGTACCAGCCTCCTCAGTACCAAAATGTACCAATCAACTAATTAATGAATATGAAAATGACACCCACTGTCCTCGTTTTCATGACTAAGCTCAGACAACACTGAAATGACGCTCAGCATATGGTTACACATCTGTTAAAATAAGAGTGAAAGGGTAAAAATGAAGAACAGAAGTTGTGATACATACACATTTCTGGCAGGGTCATCACTTTCACCAGCTTTATCACAAGCCCTATTTGCTGCACGTAGTTTCCTGTGGAAATATTCTGATGAAATATTTTTTAAAATATGCAGTGTTGGAGAAAACGATGTAGAGGAAAACGAGTGAGTGAAGCATGTGTGAAATGATCTATAATTCAGGCTCTGTCAGTAGTAGACAATAAGCTACTACTACTTTTAAATTTTAGATGTTCATTGATACGTTTTGTTTTTATAGTCTGGGATTAATCTAAAACTGTGAGTGTTGTTTTACTGACATCTGGGAATTAATTATTTATTTTGAACATAACATAAATCACTTCAATGAAGGAACAAATGGTAGTGTGTAGTTTATTCTTTTCTCATTAAGCCCGTTGTGCAGAGAGGACAAATAAGTCTATGCTTCCCTCGCTGCACACTATATGTTTGAGGCCTGAAAATTAAACTGTTATATTATTACTGTGTGAAAAAAAGAGTATTGCATGAACCTGAGAAGAAAATTCACAGTGTATAAAAGTGGCTGTAATTCTTTGGTGGTGACGACAGTATTTTGTTGAACCCTTTGAAATAAAGCTTAGAGTCTGCTCTTTAGGCCCGTGTTACGTGTGTCGGTATCCAAAAATGTATGGACCTAACTGTATTCCTTCAACCTGTGTGGCACAATATGTAGTTTAAAGCCAGTGTTTGATGATTCATTTGAATTTGAATGAGCAAATCTTACAAATATGGGACACCGGCTCTAACACTATCTGAGTCCTCTAGTACCCAGAAGTGTTTCTTCTTCAGGTTTTCTAAGCTTCCCAGGATGGCATTGATGATTTTAGGTGACATTCCAATAACACGCTGATTTCTTTCACAGATCTTGTGTGATCTGCTCTCCCCCGGTGATGAGAATGTGAAGGTTGGCCTGAGGGAAACAACACAGAACACACTGACTCACTTACGCAGTAAAACCCTTGTGGCAGATACCCAAGCCCAACCACAGAGACCAGTTCAAAGGCAACACCTCCACCAAGTCCGTGCTGCCTCTGCGCACCATCTGGAAAACCAGGAGGTACTAACACAATGGAGCTCAATCGCAGAGTTTAATAATGAATTTGTTAATAATGGCAGTTGTAGCCACACCAGTGAAAGAACCACCATCATCTTCTTAACCTCTGTCCTGTGTCATTGTGTAGAAACGCTGGGAAAGTGTGGAGCGACCTGGTTTGAGCCGAGCTCATTCGCTACGATCGCATAGCTCTAATTGTAGTGAGGAGGGTCTAAAGAGAGTTTGCTCTGCTCCTCAACTGGGGGACCAGGACAAAGGAAGCCTCCTGAAGAGGAAGTTGTCAGTGTCAGACATAGAGCCCTGTGTAGTGGACAGCGGAAGTAGCAAGCATAAAAAGCAAGGTGCATTGAACAGCTTTCTGCTGTTTTGTTTTTAATTTCTAACCCAAATTGAATTCAATTAAATTTTATTAAAATACCTCTTCTTGTCTTAAGGTGTGGCAAAAGGCTCCAAACCCCCCCCCACCAAACCTAAAATGAGAATTATTCCCAAGGATCTGCTGGACTCCAATGACCTGGAGTGTTCTCTATGCATGAGGTAAGCACTGCCTTGTGCTCCACATTTACTGCTGGCTTACATCAGCGCTCATGGATATGACTCAACAGCCTGGCTGCTTACATCTAGAACAACAAGCTGATTGTTGGATTTTTGTGACCAATGCAGATTGTTTTATGAGCCTGTAAGCACACCATGCGGCCACACCTTCTGTAAAAACTGCCTGGAACGCTGCTTGGATCACATGCCCCAGTGCCCGCTCTGTAAAGAGAGTCTCAAAGAGGTGAGAGACACAAATTTACCAAAATTGTGCTGGTGTTCTGCTAATTTTTTAAGGTGCTCTGTGCTTCCTGTTTTTATTAACCCATTCTCCCGCTCGCTTCAGTATCTGGCATCTAGGAAATTTAAGGAGACCATACTCCTGGACATGCTGATCAAACAGTACTTGAGCCGGGAGTATGCAGAGAGGACTAAAACTCACCAGGAGGAGACCAGAGAGCTTTCTGAGTGAGCAGCCTTTTCATTCATGCATCATGTTTATCAGTAAGTGTTTTATGCACATCATAGAAAAGTCCTAAACTCGTTTCCCTTTAATTCCTTCTCCCCAGCCTGACAAAGAATGTGCCTATCTTTGTGTGTACCATGGCGTACCCTACTGTGCCTTGTCCCCTACATGTGTTTGAGCCACGTTACCGCCTCATGATTCGCCGCTGCATGGACACAGGCACCCGGCAGTTTGGGATGTGCATCAGTGACCCCGAAAAAGGGTAAGTATGCAAGCACAGGCACTGTGTTGTGGTTTGCATAAGTCACTAAACAAAAGTCTTAATGCAACATGAAGATAGTTATGAAAGCACTTGTTCAAAGTCTTCATTGATTTTTCTGCTCATGACTGGTAGATGTCAGTAGACATGTTATTGCATGTAATTAATTACCTAAGGCCCTTCAGGGGTCATTAGAACAATTTACCTCAGCTACATTTTCTAAATAAACGGTCATATGCCTTCCTGCAGGTTTGCAGACTACGGCTGCATGCTGATCATCAGGAGTGTCCATTTCCTCCCCGATGGGCGTTCGGTAGTGGACACTATTGGAGGAAAACGCTTCCGGGTCCTGTCCCGAGGACTGAAAGACGGTTACAGTACTGCAGATATTGAGCACTTGGAGGATAGCAGAGTAAGAACCACAGCGAATGTCATTTAGGTGGAAGGAATCCTGTTTTTTGTTCTTGGAGAAAAATCAAGTATCTTAAGTTTAACCAGGCCAAACGATTCTTTGCTTGCCAGGTGGAAGACAGTGAAGAACTAGCAAGACTACAAGAGCTGCATGACGCAGTGTATGAGCAGGCCCGAGTTTGGTTCCAGAACCTCAAGATCCACTTCCACAACCAAATCCTGCAGCACTTTGGACCAATGCCAGAACGAGAAGCTGACATCCAGGTACGTCTCACAGCATATCCAAACTTCCATCTGTGAAGATCTGAATATCTCTGTGCAGATTAAATAGTATCTGACACACTTACAAATATCTCACATAAACCAACAAATGGTAATCGAATGCTTGAGCTTATTGAGATGGATGTAAGCTGTTTGCATTTAACTGCAAAGCTTTCTGTGGGTCCTTTGTGTTTACTGTTATATTACACAGAAAATATTGCACTTCACTGATGTCTTGAAGTGCAGCAATGATTACACAAGCACATGTGTGTGTTATAAATTAAAACTGCATTTGATGAACAAGAGGATGACTTGTAATTCATGGTCAATTTAGAATAAGTGAGCTGGAAAATGAAACCTTCTGCATAATTAAACTTCTGCTGAGGTGTGCCTCCCTGCAGTGGGAGTTAATATGGGGGAAAAGTATTAATGGTGTGAGTCACTTTATATTGTTTGTACAGCAGAACAGTTTGTAAAAATACTGCACGGCAGGGAGTTGGCAGCAGAGTTGATTTATTATTATCAGAACTTGTATCTCCTGAATTTGCCAACAGCGGTCGTCTTCTTGGAAACAGCGCACAGCCAGTAAATCTTGCATCACTTGGACTTTAAATTATTATATGAAACTGGACCATTTGAAACTCGACACACTTGCCTTTTTGGGAGACCCGCATTGCCACGTACTCGCTTGCGTCAGGGATCTTAATACCTTAACGTAGGTGCTGTGTGCGCTCAGATGTAGCTTTTACTTGCAGCCTGCAGCGTTAAAGGGGATTACAGCTCACTTCTTTGGACACCCACTGGGTGGAGTCTATTGACAATATAGGCTAAAGAGCTTAAAGGGTGCTTCATAGCTAATCCTGGCTGCCCTGTTGCATCAGAACAGTGTCATGAAAAGACTTTACCACATGCTAGCAAAGACACGACACTGACCTTTTATTCCATTATTATAGAGAAATAAACTGAATATTTGCTTTGAAGTTAACTGTAGCACACACAATAGTAAAGACCATTCACTTCTAATACTGTGTCAAGTGCAAATGTTTTAACTGGCTCAGGCTTCCTGACTCTGGCACAGTCATACGTTAAGTACTGCATTTAGCTGCACATAAGGAAAAACTATGAAGTTTAGTAATAAATGTAGCACCAAGTTAGAAATAAGTTAAACACTGACTTGGTACAGAGTTTAAAAATCTCTATGAGCAGATTGATTTGAATCAGTTTCATGGGTGAATGGATTTAATTACACTTCTAATTAGACTTCTGAGATGTCTGCAGCAACAAAAAACGAATAGATAAATAAAAGTGGCAGATGATCAGGAGATTTTGGAGTTATTGATTACTGGGGGGGTTTGGCATGCTCATAATTGACTTAATACATTAAAAGTCCAAAATACTCATAGTCTGCATTTGTGTTATGAGACTTTCTATGAAAGATTAGGATTTAATTTAATATGCATGCACTGTTGGGGTTGGAAGAAAGGGAAAGGCTTTTTCTCAAAGCCAGAATAATAAAAAAAAAAACTGAATATTTCTATAATTTAAACTACAACATCCAGTTCTGCTCAGATCCTTGAGATTCAGAGTGTAATAATTTGGGTTTTGTCTGTTTATCAGTACTAGTTTTCAGAGATTTTCTCAACATGCTCCAGATGAGAGTATCACATTTGCCTTGTTCATTGATGTTAAACATAGTACCAGGACCCTCAACTGAGTTGGGCTCAGTTTGTCTCACGGCAAAGGTTTGTGCTTTCTTGAAAGCTGCTTACACTCTTCCTCCTTTCTTCCAGGCGACTCCGAATGGTCCAGCCTGCTGCTGGTGGCTGCTGGCTGTTCTGCCTATCGACCCTCGATACCAGCTGTCTGTCCTGTCCATGACCACCCTCAAAGAACGTTTGGTTAAGATCCAGCACATCCTCACATATCTGCAGAGCATCCCCAACAACTAGAGCTTCCCTACAAACAAACAGCTTTTGGACTTTGAAGTGACATAAAGAAGAACCCTTCAGCAACACCTGCTTTCGTTCCTACTGCCAGTTCACCCCATCAGTTACAGCTAAGAGACCCCCCCATCACCACCACCACCACCACTAGTATGTGGCTCGATCAGTGCAAAGCTGTCATTCACTCTAACATATACGGCCAAACCACCTCAGGGATACTTTGAGTGAAACATTTGATGTTTGTGATTATGAAAAAAGATCTAGAAAAAAAAAAAAAGACAGAAACTATTCTCATCTGCTTTATTGTCAATTTCCAGAAATATTTCCTGAATAATTGCAGAAAAACAAGAACAAGAGAAGTTACTGCAGCACGTGGTTAATATTTCCTTGTTGTTGCTCTTGAGTGACAGAGTAGGATATCCCATAATCACTTTTTTTGGGATTAATGCAAGTGAACTGAGGGGAAAAGTGTTTTTTGTATGTTTGTTTTGTCTTTGATGTATGGAAGCTTAATTATGCCACTGGAAAAACAAAAGAAAAAAAAAATACCAGGCAGAGCTGGTATCTCATAAATTTGAATTACGGACTAAAACTTGTGACTATTAAGTAGATTTTGAGATAATGACCCCCAATTTTGACTCGTAGATTGCACCCCCCCCCCCCCCCAAAAAAAAAAAAAAAAAAAACCCAAACAACAACAAAAATGCTTCCACACTGATAGGACCAGTGAAAGGCTTTTTTTTTCCCTCTGGATTTGTTTCTGAGCTGTAAAATTTTTATCTGGAGGAAAGGCGGTGTGACTCTGTGAAACAAAATCCTAAATGCTGAAAGTCCAAAAAAAGTAAAAACAAGATTACTTAAAGGAATAACTGTGAAGTGATGTATGCACGGACCAAGTGCAACTAAAAGCTGGTGCACGTGTACCAAACACAGATACAAGTATTACACTTTTCTTACATTACACTTCCATTTCTGCCTCTAGGGAGCGGCAAAGGACCTGTTGAAAGAATACATGTTTCTTCCAGCTTCTCGTGCATTTTGTTGCTCCTAACCTGAGTTTAAGAGGAGCACGTGACCTTGAAAAGTTTTTTTTTTTTTGTTCCTAATGTTTTCTTCCTTTGGCAGCCTCAGGTTTGGCCCTGGCTTCTCTTTTCTGGTTGGCTCACAGTGAACTTGAATTCCTAATCTCCTTCTTCCACATACTTGTCATGGACCACAAGATTCCTCTAGAGCGTGTGTCTGCAGGATCCAGTGGTTCGGTTCTTGAAGTGCTTTTAGTGTCTTCTTTAAAACAAAAAAACAATCCAGCTTCCCATTGAGTTAAGTTAAAACTGAATTAATTTATGAGTAAAGTAATATGTGTACATTGTGTCCATAAGTTGTGTTTGAAATCCTAAGGGGGTCTTGCAATATTATGGCAAATTGAAACCAGTAAAATCAGCATGCCTACAGCTATTGGGTTAGCATTACTCTTTATTAAAAGCTGCTCTCTGTCTGCGTGGAAGAAGGATGGTACCTGCAGTGCTTCAGTCAGAGGACTGTGTATGCCTTACACCATTTTGCATTGTGGTTTTGGCATTGGTTACCATTCCCTATTTTTTTGGTCACAGCATGAATACTATTTTTAATTGTATATCTTTTTTTTTTTTTTTTTTCAGAATTAATTTGAGCTACCGGGCGTTCACAATATCTAAGAAAAGCCAAGGGGGTGGACGAGTAGAGTTGTATGTAAACTGTTTGTACAAAGGCTTTTTGGACAGACCTCACTTTTTTTTGCTCAGATGTTTTAAGTTATCAATTTTCAATAATAAATGCACTTTTTTTTTCAACATTGGCTGTGGTGGTGTTTTTGTTGGGGGGGGGGGGGGGGGGGGGATTTCCCACACAGAACAGCTGAGCATTATTTTTCTGCAACATTGACATCATAACTAAAAATGCAAATTGTTAAATAAAAGCTGCTCTTACAGGAATATTTATTTAGATTTGTGTAACTAATTTAGCAAATATTGCTAAATTGTACAAGATCATATGCAGCATTGCCTGTTTCCATCACAGCTACACCTGCTATGATCCATTCATGTATCAGTTCCATAGGAAATACAGTAAAAACAGTTTAATGAGAAATCATACCAGCTCTTTCTCTGCCACCAGAGGGCAACAGTGCAGCATTAACAAATACAATAAGGGTTTCATAACTCACCCTCTGCCCACTGCACTTATTCAACCTCAAACTTTTATTATGAAAATATAAAGAGATCTCTAAGTGGATTACACTTTCACAGCCAGCCATGTGAAATTCAATATTCCACAAAAAAAAGAAAAAGGACAATAGGAGTAAGTAGACAGAAATAATGGCACGCAGCTGATGAATCTGGGTGCTGAATGCTCCGTGTTCTTCCATCAGAGGTCATCGTGCAGAAAGCATCATAACAAACTCTGCAGGGGGAGACAGACAGCAGCAGATCCACTGATAAGGACTAATGACACTAATATCACAAAAAGTCATGCCGTTCTCAGCCCGTATGACACTGTAATCACAAAACGTTTATGTGCTCGCCAGGTTTATGAAACACTGAAGTGTTTACAGGATAGTACGCTTTGGTACTTTGAATTTTAACTGCTTTAAACCCACTTTAGAGTTATGACTACTTCTTTAGCTGACCTTATTGATTCATCTGGATTAGCTTGTCAATGAAGACAGCTATTGACATTTCCTGTTAATGAAATCCAGCTGCAGATTGCAGATCGATCACATCTTCCATGTTTCCATTGTCCCTCCGAAGTGCTTTCAAACAATTATTATTGGCGTGAAACTATTGATCACTGGGTAGGAAAGCATAATTCCAAATTAACCTAGTAACACTGTTTTTTTACTAGTAACAGCAGCTCTGTTGTAGTCAATCAGATCTCCAGTTTGAGCCTAAACACGATCATTTTCACTGTCCTCATGGGCGCCGTAGATCTCTGTGGGCCATGTGCCTGGTAGTAATACTGCACATGTGTCAGGACTGGATAGATACACTCAATATGCTGCCCTTGGGGCTAATTGATGATAATGAGGAGCACCTGCTTATTGATCCACGGAGTGACACACCTGTTCATATGTCCCCAATCATAATTGATTGGAGTCCTGAGACGAGGCGAACAGGATCACAGCTTGCTTTAAGCCTGTGGTGTGCCGCATACTAATTTCACTCACACAAACGTCGTATTGATAGTGCTGCACGTGCTCACACGTGGACGTGTTTATATGTGTGTGTTAGTTAATTGTTTATCTGAGTGCAGCATAATGTGATTTCTGCTGAGTCCTTGAGCTGCCCAGCAGTGTCTACTCTTTGCATGTGGCATGTGACAGGTGTCCAGGCATGTGTATTGATCGGCTTAATGCAGCTCTGATTACATTGGATCGCTCCAGCCAGCTCACCTTGACTTAACCAGCCCTCCTGTCCTGTCTCAACCTTTTGTACCCCATTTCGCACAATTTTTTTCTTCTTCTGTCCCTTTCAAATTTGACCCATTCCAACTAGGTTCACCATGTCCTTCCTTACCACAGGTTTGACAGCATTCCCTCCATATATCAATTACATCATTACATCAGGTCTGGTGAAAACTTTACATATTTCATAAGTCTTGGGTGGTGCAAAAATGGCTTCATGGCACCATCTATAAAATTTAAATGAAGTTCTTCCTCTCACATAGTCACATAGTTTGAACTTCATGGATAAAATCTGGGACACATGTGTAACATCCCTTTACAAAATGTTCTTGGGGTATTCAGTAACTTGTAGCTATACGCTATGACCCGATCCCAGAATTACATTACAGTTATACACGCTATACTTCAACAAACTCCTTCCAGGGATTTAATTGGATTAACCTCATATTTTTGAGTCCTTGGCCACGCTAAATTGCAAAGCTTTCCAGTTTTTCTTAAACAGTGACTCTGTGCTGCCATGGTGAATTTCAATCAACTTTGCCATGGCACTCTAATTTGCTGTAATTAACACGCACGTTGTTGAATATGGCTTAAATAATTTGGCTGCTTGACATGTTTGGCAGAGTTTCATACAGAAGCCCTTCCTGACACAACCGCAAAGGGGGATTTGTGTCTCCAACTGGAATTAAACAGCTGACCTTTCATTCGCCAAGCAAACATGTAAATGACTACACTATGGAGGAAATGTTTAGAAATAGCCAACCTAGTGGCAACGGGGAAAGGATGTTTTACATGCTGATGCACCAATTCGAGCAGGTTTTTGGGAGCCTTAAGGAGTAGATGTTACTTTATTGTGAAAACTGTGTAGATGAGACCCTGATGGGAAGCCGAATTTGGCACAGCTTAAAAACTGACATGAAGGTGGGTTGCAAAGGAGGTTGCAGCAGAAGCAGCAATTATGAGCAGAATAAGGTAATGTAAATAATGTAAATGCATAAGATTTTCCAGCAAGATACGTAGAGGAGTATCAGCTGATATAAGTTGACAAAGTGATTAGCCTGCCTGAAAATCCACTGACTACGGAAGTCATACAAGTACCCCTGGCTAATAATGATACTGCGCACCCATCCCCTGCACTCACTTTATCTCTTTTAAAATAATGATTCCCTTTCATATTTTTGCCTGAAGTCTGTCCTCTCCCACACAAGTCCCCAACCGCTCACCATCAAAGTCAATGTTGCCATCTTTGTTGAGGTCAATGTCACTGAGGATCTCCTCCAGCTCGCCTTTCTTCAGCTTCTCCCCGAGGAGGGTTTTCATGCCCTCCCTCAACTCATCAAGTGTGATCTTTCCATCGCCATCACAGTCAAACTGCAGCGGGTAGGGTTAAGAGCAAGAGGGTCGGAGCACAAACATGCAGTGAGCGAAGAAAGACGAATAATTAGACCATAGGTGACGAGAACTGAAAGCCACGCAAAGAACAAAAAGAAAAAATTAAATTACAAATTTGTTAGATAATGATGAAATCAAGCACTGGATACAGAACAACAATACAAGGAATAATAAGCAGAAGAGAAACAATAAAAGTCGAAACTGAGTTTTGCATCGAGTATGTGGATGCAGATTGGCTGCGTGAGCTCCCTGGGAGTTTGAAAACAGCTTGAATGTGCAGATGGTTCAGCGCTGACTCATGAAAAGTTAGTAGTTGAGAAAGGCTTTTGACGAGACTCTAAGTTAGAATGAGCTGAAATGATTTCTCATTTGTTCAGCCTGAGTTTTGAAGCTCTGTATTCAGAAAAGGTGAGAGCTAATGTCCTATTCTCCACAAATTGATTCAAACACCAGAGCTGGAATTTCTGGTTTCTGGCAGCAATGGTAATGAGTCAAAGGCGAAACAGAGGAGTCATTCATAACATACACCAGGGCCCACGAGTGGATAACGATATGTATTTTTGCAGTTTTCCCTGCATACACCGACAGTGGATTTGAATTCAAACATCAAAATCTGTCTGAGGTTTAACCACAGGAGTTTAACAAAATCATAACAATAACCGTTTAGAAATCATCCCTCTGGAGACAACAGACCCACCGGCCCATCCAAATCACCAGTTTAAGATGACTTTGCAGCCTCCCTGAGTCTCCTGTGTCCAAAGTGCAGACTTCAAACTTTAAACCAGTTTTTAACCCTAACAGTGCAGTTTTGTGGATTTTAATGACAGTTTGATGCATAAAAGTCCCACAGCACAAAAATAAATTGAAGCGATGGTTATTTAATGTCAGTCTTGCCTTCTTTTCTTGAGTCAGTGGGTTTTACCTTTGTGTATTTACATTCACATCCACCTTCTCCAGAGGGTTTTTGACTTGGTTGAATGTCATGAATGCTTTTTGTAATAATTGAAATAATTCTGTGATAATCCACTTTGATTGTTTTCTGTGGTCTTTGTTGTAACTGAACTGCCCAGTACATTCATTCATCTCTCTCACAGTTTCTCAACAACAGTTTCCGCAGACTCAAGAACAGTTTCTTCCCAAAGGCCATAACCAACCTTAACTCATACGTGCACCGATAACATAGTCCCACCCCTTCATTTTCCCTTTTCCCTCTAAAAACCACCACTGTGCAATAACCCGAACTGTTGTAACACTATTTATTTACATATTTAGTTTTTTACACCAGATTGTATATTTGTACATTTTACATTTATTTCTGTTAATACTGTCCATATGTATATAGTGCTGCAGAACATTTGTATTTTTCAGCATAACTGAATCATTTGGAATCAACTCCAGATCTTTAATCTGCTTAATTTGTCATGACATGAAATGACCGATAAATTTTAAGCCTCTGAAAATGGGGGAACTATCACTAAAAATGTCTTTAACTCATAAAGAATTAATACAATACTTTTGGTAAATTCAAGAGATTTGGGAGGCAAAACTACAAGAATTATATCGTTGTCCAAAATGTTATGGGCTTGGCTGCAAACTATATGTTATTTGGCATTTGAATGTAGCTCATATCCAATTTCTCTCTTGCTTTTCATAACAGAGAAAAAAGAGTGAGAAAAAAAACAAACCAGGAGGCTAAATTTACAACACAGATAAATGAATCTCAGTGGCCTGATGTACACTCTGATGTGTTCTCAGTTGAAATCATTAAGAGCACATTATCAGTGCTGTCTGTTTTGTGGTACCCATTAAAAACCTATCATTCT
The DNA here is from genome assembly GCF_057381845.1 of Rhamphochromis longiceps. Lineage (NCBI taxonomy): Eukaryota > Metazoa > Chordata > Actinopteri > Cichliformes > Cichlidae > Rhamphochromis > Rhamphochromis longiceps. The sequence goes on from NC_140562.1 coordinate 25,408,937, forward strand.
GTAATGTGGTAATGGGATGAATCCAGGTGTGCAAAGCTGTGCTTACAAATAACATCATCAACATCATCGCGTTTGTTTTGCTCGGCCACAACCGACGTCACACGAGGGCCCTGAGCTGCTGTTGTACCTGCTTCTGTGTTCGTGTCAAAGGAAACGACTCAATAAATATTTCCCATGTCAACGAGGCACCGCAGCATTTCAAGGCAACTCCGCTGAGAACAATTACAGGTGGCATGAAGAAGTGTATTTAGAGTATAAGCTGTGGGTCTCTGGACAGTGCAAACCAGACTGCCTGAAAATCTCATCGATAGAAATACTTTTCTTTCTCCCTTTTCTTCTGTATTCTTACATAGAAAGCCCTCTTCCCTCAGCCTCTATTACAGGTAAGAGTCACACAGTTCTTGGCAATCTTTAAAGAAAGGTCGCACACTTCAAAAAACTGTCAGTACTGGGTCTAATTTATTTGCTTAAAGGAATATTTTTTTACACTTTCTGGCTGGAGACCTTTTTACCTGTTTGAAGGCACAGCGGAGCTCTTTCAGCCCGACCATATGAGCTGTCTCAGCCACCATCCTCGGCCCCATTAGCTCACAGAAATCATCAAAGTCTACATGACCACCCCCTGTAGAAAGACACACACACATTCACGTGTACACACACATTCGGAGATATGCACAGAAAGACTGTCAAGAGTTACTTTGTGCGCTTTCCTTGTGAGGCTATGGTGCACATACACTGTTCAAAAAAGCTGGGAACGAGGAAGGAACATTTTGAAAATACATCAGATCAAAGGGGAAGAAAATCATGCTGGATATCTATACTGACACAGACTGGGTGATGTGTTAGGAATGAAAGGATGCCACATCGTTTGCTGGAAATGAAAATGATCAACCCACATCCAGACAGCCCAAGAATCAAAGTAGAAACATGACGTGGCAAGCTAGTCCATTTTGACCAAATTTCATTGCTGGATGGACTAAAACAGACTGAAGCAGTCCCAGGGGTATTCAAATGGATTTAGGTTAGCCAAATATGGGTACCAGTTAATGGTATCAACTCGTTCATGCTCCAGGAACTGCCTGCATACTCTCGCCACAAAGTCAGGCATTGTCGGAGGAGGAACGATGGGACCCACTCCACCAGTCTAAAATTGGTCTAAGGATGTCATTCTGATACCTAATGGTAGTCAGGGTGCTGGTGCCTGTAGAGGTCTGTGCGTCCCTCGATGCATATGTGTCACCAGACCATCACTGACCCACCACCAAACTGGTCATGCTGAACAACTTTACCGGGACTATAATGTTCTCCCCGGCTTCTCCAGACCCTCTCCCATTTGGCACATTTCATTTTTTTAACAGTGTAGGTGTTACGGGCACATGAAATATTTATTGATCAACATCCTGTGAGAATTTTGGTGACTTTTTTCTAGATATCATACTTAGTCGATTTTTTTGGGCAATGTGTTTGGCTTTAAGGCCCGCTGCTAGAGACTCGGTGGCTTTAACTTAAAATCAGTCTTCATTTAGCTCTGTTTTAGGCTGACCTGACTGACCAGCCTGCCAAAGATGGTGCACATTTGGAAAGCATGTCCCATTTAAAACCAGCATTAGTCCTCATCACCTGCTCTGATTAGATGACCACCTGGTGCTAGGTTCACCCCCAGTTTCTAGTGAAAAGTGGACATTTGCTGTAATTTTCACTTATGGCTGGTCTATGGACTGGAGTCTGATGTTGAGTGAAAGGGAAATAACTTGTTCAAACAAAGCTAAAGCTCCTACAGGATACTTCTCCATGTATGGCAGTTTCAAAAAATAAAAAAAATCCACACGGAGAGAGACTGGAAACTTGGCTTTAGCACTGTAAGCCAATTACAGACATACATTTCAGCCAAACTCATTTTAATCTTCTATACCAGCAGTAGCATGCTTCAGTGTCCTGTCTTCTGACTATCACCAAGTTCCTGCTCATAGGGGTTCATCTAATTTGGTTTTTTTTTTTCTCTGCATTATTGTAGTGCCCTTACCTTAAGTTGGCAGTTGTTGTGATTTGGCACTATATAGTCTATCTCACAGGTGTCGAACTCCAGGCCTCGAGGGCCGGTGTCCTGCAGGTTTTAGATGTGTCCTTGATCCAACACAGCTGATTTAAAGGCTAAATTACGCCCTCAACATGTGATGAAGTTCTCCAGAGGCCTGTCAATGAACTTATCATTTGATTCAGGTGTGTTGACCCAGGATGTTATCTAAAACCTGCAGGACACCGGCCCTCGAGGCCTGGAGTTCGACACCCCTGCTCTATCTAGTCACGCTTCCTGGTTTGTTCCCTTTTTTGTTCAGTCTGTTCCAGTCTCGTCTCAGTTTTGCCATCTGTCTGAGGTCTGGGTTTTTGTCTTCTGTCTGCAAAAAGCTCGCGTGTCTTTGTCCAGGTCTCAGTGCCAGTCCTGTCTCCTGTCCCTGATGCTGTTCGCTCTGTATTTGTTTACGTGTCTGTGTCAGAGTCCAGCCCATGTTCTGTTACGTCCTGTTTTGTTTTGGTAGCCTGTGTCTCGTGTGCGTTATGTTCAGTTTTGCTCCCCGTTTCTCATTAGTCTGTGGTTAATTTTCAGCCATCTCCACATCTGTTGCCTGTTATCTCAATATCCTCTGTGCATGTATATATTGTCTCAGTGTTCCCTTCATTTGTACAACCACACTTCCATTAGATAAGAACTATAGCCAGAAATAATGGGAGGAGAAATAACCTATAAAAGAGCTATAAGTTCTATAAAAAACGTTTTCCCACAAATGTCTGAAAAAGAAAAAAGATTTATTTTATTAAACATTTAACTGACCTGACAGGTTGAGGGAGCATGTGTTACAGTTTAGGTGGTGCAACCTCAAAGGCGTGGACGCCTCTGGATTTAAAATAAGAACGTTGAACTGAGTCAGATGATCAGACGATCAGGGACAGGTCTGCTTTGTACACAAGAGCCTGCGCATGGAGCCCTTCATATGGAAAATCATGTCATAAAAATTAAAAATGAACACAATTCAATTTAGTTTTATTCATAAAGCGCCACATCACAACAACAGTCTTCTCAAGCTGTTGCACTGTTAAGTAAAGACCCGACAATATTGGAGACAAACAATAACCAACAACCCGCTATGAGTAAGCGCTTTGGCAACAGTAGGAAGGAAAAACTCCCTTTTAACAGAAAGAAACCTCCAACAGAGCCAAGAGGGGAGGAAGACAGGGCACAAGAACAAGGGTTCAGGGTCACCTGATCCACCCCTAACTATATGCTTTATTAAAAAGTAAAGTTTTAAATCGAATCTTAAACATAGGAAGCATTTCTGTCTCCCATATCCAAACTGGGAGCTGGTTCCACAGAAAACGGGCCTGAGGGGTCTGCCTCCCATTCTACTTTTAAATATCCAAGGAACCACAAGCAAAGCGCTCACTAGGGTGATATGATATAACGAGATCTTTAAGATAAGATGGGGCCTGATTAATCAAGACCTTGTATGCGAGGATTCTGGGTTGAAAATACTGAACTGAAAGGGATCAGTGCTGGCTAGTTTTTGTTTGGGGCTTTGCTCCTGCATTTTGGACCAGTTGAAGACAGACAAAGAAGGACTTGGCAATGCAGGTAAAGACTGAATTACAATAAAAGAGACAGGAGGAAATTTTCTAATAGAATTTACCAAGAGTTCCAAGTTATTAGCCAATAGTATTTATTTGACCTTTTTCAGTATTTCTTAGATAAAAGAAGCAAGACTGGTTGAGCTTAGAGAAATGAGACCCACGCTATCAACCAATCCAAAACTGTTTTAAGAGACCTGGATACAAAGCTGTAGCTGTCCAATGTATTTTTCCCAGAGACCACAATATTTACATAAGTGTATAGCTGGCCTAACGTAATTTAGGGGCAGGGATAGCTCAGTAGGTAAAGTGGTCGCCCCATGATCGGAAGGTCGGCGGTTCGAATCCACTTAACGGCTACCCTGAGGTACCCCTGAGCAAGGTACCGTCCCTACACACTGCTCCCCGGGCGCCTGCTTAGTGGGCTGCCCACTGCTTCACTGAGTGAATGGGTCAAATGCAGAGAAAAACAAGTAATTTCCCCATGGGGATCAATAAAGTATCAATTATTATTATTAAGTTATGAAAATTTTTACAAACATCCTCAGTGCATGGATGCTGCTGTGTGTTCAGCCTCGTGTGCTCACTCTGTTGACTTCCTCAGCCAGTTTGATTGCTCTCCATGGTAAATATCAAAACAGACTGATACAGTGGGATAGCTCGTGTTATTAGTTCGACAAGAGACAGGCTTATTTGATAGTGTGGACCAGTAGGCTTTGCCTTCTTTCATTATCTGGATCTTGTTGGACGGAAAAGGCTCTTTCAATAAAGCCACATGGTCATTTTGTGGTTCAAAAATTTAATCAGTACTCTGAGTCTGCTGAGAGAGAGAATCACAACAAACTGACCGGATGGAAAACGCTCTAAATGATGCTGAATCATGAGGCTAATGGATAAAACCGCTGCCTACCACAATAGCAGGGGCTGGATTTTTACATAAAACCTACTTTTAGCAATTAATTCTCTGATTTTCGGGTTGGTAAAGGATTTTCATGCTTGCCTCAAGGTAAAGTATATTTTTTGGCTGACTGGCTTTACCCTTGTGAAGCAGCTGTCTGGGGGATTCCTGACACAGCCTTGAAGAATTTCTGAGCCTTAAGTGGGTCAGTGTGAGATCACAGGGTTGAGGAAACTCCACCAAAAGCCTTAGGAGATTATGATTATTTTTAATTGATAGCGTAATAGTTGTTCTCGAAAAAAAAAAGTGGATGAATTTCATAATCAATCTAGAGGGATTACACTACAGAGGACGAGCTTAGAATATCTAAAAGCTGACAGCACCTTAGTGATCACACCAAAGCCACACTCAACACAGAGTATGAGACACGGCATGAAATATAACACACAGCTGCAACCTCTAAAGGCCTGGTGTGCTCAATATTTCTCTTAAGGTTTTCCTTTTAGCTGCAGATGGAAAATGTTTCTCTACACTGTGTGAGGCATCACTTTATCTATTTTCTGGTTCTTGTTATATACGGATGTGCAAAGCTTCACGTGTGAGTCACCCGTTTCATGGCTGCAGTTTTACACCTTGTGACAGTAGTGATTAAAGCGCGAGGCATTTTTTCCCCTTTACATGTTTAGCTGTATTTGCTGCATGAGTTTTAGTTCACTTTTTGCAGGGGTGCACATTAGATGGAGATATTCATGAGAGCGAGGTTAACGTTGCCACAACAATATCCTTGTTGGTGTCATTCTAAGAATCTAATCAGGATATTATTTACACTGGGGACACCGGCTGAACCTAATTTACTATCTGGTATAGGAGAGGAAGCCAGCTGCACTCTGGTCCCCAAAGATCACAGCTGAAAAAAAAAAAACCAGCTTTATTGGAGCAGGTGTGGTGAAGTTGCTACTGACTCACAGTTCAGTATTATTCTTATTATCTATTAGGACAAAAGTAATGGCCCACCCACATATTACATCTACAGGAGCTGCTAGGCCATGGAAACCATGTCATGAAGCTCATGGTACACAGTCTTTGTGCTGATCTTAATGACAGAGGAGCGTTGCTGACTTTTACACACTATCCAAGGACCTGGCTGTGTAACTTTACATGGTCTGCTACTGCCACATGGTCTTGAAATAGCTTCCACTTCCAGTTGATTGTGGGGTATTTAGGAAATTCACTAAATGCCTGCTTACAGAGATGACATCCGGTTACTTTACTGCTCAGTAAAAGAAACCCATTCTTTCACAAATGTTTGTAAAGACAGACTACGTGGACTGGAAACACCTGAATTCAAAGATTAGGAGGTGTGGCCTAATACTTTTGTCCATATGGTGCATCTTTTCATTCATTCATTCTTTCATTCATTCATATTTTTCTGGTTGCTCTGCACTGAGTCACACTAGTATTTTAAAATAATTCCAGAGGCAAGACTATTTTGAAAAGCAGCTACATACAAATAATGAAAGGAAATATCAAAGTTTTCTGCCGTAATGACATTGAGTCATCCAATTTTGCAACAAAAACACTTACATAATATGGGGTTTTTTTTTTACAATAAGAGCAAGAAAACTGTGTCTCTGTGGAAATATGTAATGCATTGTTTTCTCATTGTTTTGGCTGCTGGAAGGCTGAGCTTCGGTTGTGAACATCAACAGGGGAAAAAGAAAGAAAGAGCAAGGAGCATGGTGGTATTTTAATGGACCGAAATGACATTTGCTGGTAAATGTGTGTCCTTTAATGATCTGTAGCTGATCTGACATTAGCACTTCACTTTTCCTAGTAAAGATTGAACTGTTTGTTTGGTCACTTGTGCAGGCAAAGGTGAAGGTAAGATAAGACGGATACTTTCATGTGGGTTGTTATTGTTCAGAGTAAGTGGTTCTTGTGCATTTTATCAGTTTGCTGCTTGGCATTATTGTACAGTGCATAAAACATGAAGCATACTCTACCAGGAGTCACCCCACAGCTCTAAAAACTAACTCAGCTGGTGGAGCTATATTGCTGTCATCAGAAATGAATGTTACCTCAGATCATGGTTTAGAGGATTAACGTTTCCTTCCTCACTGCATCTTTTTTCTTGCCTTTCACATGCATTCAGTGGGAGCCAATTAAAATTCAAGAAAAACACACATCATCAAAGTGAATGCATTTAATTGAATTGTTATACATATTATGTTGTGTTATTGCATATAAATATGATGTTCTATTCATAGGAGAATAATTATGATGCTTCTTATTTATGGAGAAATATAATCTGCTCAAATAATGCCATACACAAACATGAAAATAAGAGTTCTCATGATGTGCAGGTGTGCTGATATTGGGCTTCAAAGCATACAATAGTAAATATTATGATAATCCTAATAATTGCAGATAGTAGCATGATCTATGTGAAAAATCCTGGCCGTCCACTGAATTTTGCGTATAGTCTTAATAGAACCCTTTAGATTTTCTGAACAAAGTTGTTTTGACATCGGGTAGGTGATACAGTTCGCTTCACTCCAGGCTATGGCAAAATTCTAGCTGCAAAGATGATTCACCTTAAACTTTCAACACTTACCACACACATATCTGCTTCTCGATCGTTCAGAAAAGAAAGCAGAGGCAAACAACATTAAGGGCAGCGGGAGAAAGATTAAGTGTAAACACACACTTCTACATGTAGACTAACACTCGTACACCCCCAGCACCTGCAGCATGAGGACCATTAATCAGCTTGCTAAAACGTCTTGAATGTCCCCAACTCCAAAGGCAAACATGAGGTCCTCAAGGACTCACAGGAAAGAACACAAGCACGTGGGTTTGTGCAGACACACGACTCACACATTCACACCTGCACTCTACTGAAAGATCCATCAATTATACACGCGTGCTTTAGCCTCTTAGGGAGAAATGGGTCCTTATAGATGCACACTGCCAGATAAATACTTACATTTCATCTTGATTTGCTGGATGATCTCAATGAGCTCCATCTCTGTAGGCATGTAGCCCATGGTCCTCATGCAGTCTGCGATGTCTTTGTAATGGATGAAGCCATCTGCATCATAGTCAAATTCCTTAAAGGCCTCCTGAAGCTCTGACAGACACATAAACAAATTCCATCGACTGCAGCAAACCGTAAAGTTGGGTTTTCCCAAGAGTCAAGCGTGCATGCACACACCCACACACACAGTGTGCAGATACAAGCAGAAGTCTGAGCTTTAGTGTGTGATAGGTGTGTGTTTAAAGGTACGTGTCTATGATTCTGGAGACAAATGTTGCATTTTGTACAAAAGTTATTGCACTTTCAAGGAGATTCTGGCAATATGGTGGGAATGTAACACTGATGAACTAATGGTGAAAAAGATATTTTGAGGATCTCCTCAATCCCACAGACAGATCTTCCATCAAGGAAAGAGAGTCTGTGGAGTGTGTGCTTTCATAGCACAGAATCCTCCAGCCAAAATAGACAGTACGACCCAGAATGAGTGACTGAGTCTATTGACTGAAACTATTCTGTAAAGTGTTTACAGAGGTCAGGACAGAGAGTCATTTTCCTGTAGGCTTCTATAGGATTTTTTGCCACTTGCTATCGGCATCTGCTGGCCTTCAGATAGAATGCAGGTTTAAGGCACTTTTACACTGGCTTAATTTTTCCAACATGCAGGTAGGTCTAGTTTCGCACTGTTTAATGTAGAGCCTGCTGACTAGATCACTGTCTGGGAAACTAGCTCTTAACTCATTCACTGCCAGCCATTGGCAGTGAATGAGTTAAACCCATTGACTCATTCACTGCAATTGACGGCTATAGACGTCAATTGCAGTGAATGAGTTAATGTAGGTTAAATGTGTATGACTTTGGTACAAAGAACTGATCATTTGTTGCCTGTTTCCACCAGGATCACTGAACAAAGGGCAGCACATCTGAAGTAAAAAATTCTAGAACATAAATAAATAAATGTATTCTGAGGTGTAGCCCAAACTTGGAATACATGTTAAATAATAGTCTTCCCCTTTGGTGTCAGCGTGGTGACACAGAATTTAAGCAATATTGAAACACATCTCTCACTCCCAGGTTGTCACATGTTTAAAAAGGAAGCACATGACATCAGATTTATAGCACAGAGAAACCATCATTTTTCAGCATGAATCTTGTGAAAAATAATATTTAAACCCAAACCACAATCTTTTGCTAAACCTGACAAAATTGTGATACACTTCAACACCAGTTCAATCTCGAAAATGTGCATTTTTTAGAGGTCGACTCGGTGCCTGAAGCTGAAGCAGCCCCAGCACCATAACATGGACACTGTATCTTTTTACTAGCTGGGATAACATTCTCATTTTAGGTTTGACAGCATGTCTAGTATTTAATGGCAGATGGCTTGAATGTAAATTGAGGCTGCGGTTTGGGGAAGGCCTCAGAGGGGACTGGTGGTGCTTCCCACGCTGGGCAGATCCCCAAAGAAGGCATCCCCCGGAAGCAAAAATGACTGTGCATTACAAAGGTCAAACGCTGTTGCAAAAATACAACTGGTAGGAATGCTTGGAACCAGTAGATTGGGAGGAAAAATTGCTGTGTCCAGGGAGGAATGAACATCATTTGGTTGTAAAGAAGGGGCTTGAGGTGTAAAACCTGGTCACGTGTTAATGGAAGCTGCCCTGGCACCCTCATGCTATGAAGGTTAGGTGTTGAACTTTGCAGAAAAGGGGTAGTGTAGAAACAAACTGACATCCCAGTGCCAAGAGGTTTGCAGCTCCATTTTGCAAAGGAGGAAACAATGTAGAAGTAGAAATGGCATCCCGGTGCTGTAAAAAGAATGCTATCTCAGCACTATTTGCACTGTTTTTTGGAAAGGAGAGATAGTGGAGCAAGAAACTGGCAACCCGGTGCCAGTAATGTTCATTGTTTCTGCATTTTGCGAATGATGGACAGATGGCAGAGAAAACAGCACCTGGTCCCAGAAAGGTCTGCAAAGAAGGAAACAGTAACCGAGAAACTGACATCCTGGTGTAAGGAATGTTTACTGCTGCGCTTGCAAATGACCAGTATTTGAGAAGAAAACTGGCATCCCAGTGGGGGAAAAGCTTCCTGCTGCATTTTGGGAAGGCGGGATAGAGAAGAAAGAACCTGACATCCCGGGGGCCAAAATTTTGCTTCTGCACTTTGCAAAAAATAATAATGGATTGGATTTATATAGCGCTTTTCAAGGCACTTTACAATGCCACTATTCATTCACTCTCACATTCACACACTGGTGGAGGCAAGCTACAGTTGTAGCCACAGCTGCCCTGGGGCAGACTGACAGAAGCGAGGCTGCCATATCGCGCCATCGGCCCCTCTGGCCAACACCAGTAGGCGGTAGGTGAAGTGTCTTGCCCAAGGACACAACGACCAGGACAGAGAGCCCGGGGATCGAACCAGCGACCTTCCGGTTACAGATACACTTCCCAACCACTTGAGCCATGGTTGGGAAAAGAGATAGAAAACAGTGACACTGGCATCCTTGTGCCAGAAATTTTTGACGTTTAGATATGCACGCGTTGAATAATAGTGGGATAGGTTAAGTCTAAATCCTTAATAGAAAAATATTTGGGGGATTTTTGGGTGTCACATATAGATAGAGAACCGGAAGGGGCATGGGTAGAGATGTAGTCCCACTCCTGAAATTCCGATAAATTATCTACAGTTAGAAAGGGAATATTTGACACCGTGGGATGTGAACGCTTTGAAGATTCACGGAATTTTGTATAGTAAGGTGGTGCCTCTCGTAGAAGTATTGCCATCTTGCCTAGAGTTAAATATTGAGTGGTGTGTGTATTGACTAGTAATTTATCTTTTACTTCATCATGTGCTTGCGTTGCAATTACACCTTCAACAACATCTTACCATCTATCTCCAGTGGCATCAGCTGCCTCTCCTGCACAGCAGAGGAAAGAAAACAACAGTAGAAATGATTACAACAGTATCAGAATGGGGGATGTGAAATCAGGCTGGCTTTAAAACTGTGAATTCTCCTGAGAATCATCCCAGTGATCATCTGTTTTTGACTACTAAATTAGAATAACATGCATATCATGTCAGCACTGTTGCTGCATGCCAACAGTAAACTCTAATGGGATTTAACCCAGCGACATGTCTTGCTAATTTGCAAAATGACACGCTAGTGTACGCGCGCGTGCATACACAAACACGGCGTCTTGAGGGAGACCCAGCATTGTGTGAATATACACCCATGCACAGCCATAACATAACAGTGAGCTGCAGAAACTTTGCACTGTCACAAAGAAACACAGGTACGGTTAAGCAAAAATACACATGTGCACACACACACACTTGACACAAGATATATAATTTGCATATAGCCGCGTGTGAAACATTCAGTATTCTCTGCCTTGTTTTGACAATTGCTCAGGGTGATCTCTTTTTCTCCCTTTTTTCCCTCTAACATTTCCATATTTTCAGAGTGAGGCAAAGCTAGAAGCTAGGAACAAAATCTCCACCTAGTCATTAAGAATAATAGATGACAGTGAAATTTAGGTGTGCTGATGGCTTAAAATAGTAATATGATGTTATATGTTTGGCTACAAACAGGCAGTTTTAATGAAAAGACATTATAACTTGGAAATCACTTGGAATACATATCCGTAGGCAAGAAATGCAGACTTAAAAGGATGGGCTTTGTGGTTTGGCAGTTTTGCAAGGATCCATCACACACTACAATATGTAAGCCCTTGAAAAAACAACAACAACTTAATAGTCACATATCACATGCCCTTGAGAGAGTGTTCTAATTAGCACATTTGCAAACATGTGCTGATTTGAATTTGCATAAAAAAGAGCTTAGATATTAAAAGATCACACTGAAATGTCATTAATCATCCTGTAGATGCACTGAGATGATGTGTCCTTAGCGAGATGGTTGCAGCACAGTGTTTTGACTCGAGGGCTTGCAAACAGTGTGCAACTCTACTGCAAAAGCATTGTCCACGGGGGGAAAAAGCAAGAAACATGCTAACTCAGTCATCTTACAGAGCAATGGAGACTGACATATGGAAATGCTGCTTAGCAAAAAGACACCAGAAGCCCAAGGATATCTCTAAGTTCAAAGAAACAACAAACTTTGATTACGTACAGAACAAATGTTGGCTGATTTGCTGTGGGCTTGTGTTTCAATACTTGGACTTGGGATTGGTAAGGCTCAGTACAAAAATGATGAAATATCTATTCACTTGAATATTTCTTGCCTCCCACAATTTTTTATGGATCATCTTCAAACTTCACTTCAAACAATAATATACTGGGGCTTGGGGAGCATAAGGGGCTGGATGTCTTAGCATCCTTGCTTTCCTTGTTAGTACTCAAGGTCAAAGTAGACATAAAAAAATTCAAGAAACCATCATTAAATGAAAGGGCATGGAGTGAGCTGTACAACACACTATCTTTTCAAGACTTTCCAGGCATAGCTACATAGGGACAGACCACCCTCACTAATTTCTGCTGCACACTCAGTCATTTTGTTCTATAAGCAGGCCTGAATTATAACAGAAACCGCTCAGTTCAGAAAAAAAGAGCTTCAAGCATTACTCCTCATCAGCTTTTAAGGGGTAGAGAAAAAATACTGCGTATCATACAGAAGAGAGACACTGTTGAATTTCAGTTGCTTCTAATTAGTTCCATATTCTACAAGTAGGGCTGTGCGATATGACCAAATCTCATATCCCGATACAAGAATTCTATCATCCGATAACGATATAAATCACAAAAATGTAACATTTTCTGTAAATTCTGTGAATCTCGACTTGCGGGAAGTGTTTCCAGCTGCGCGTCATGTAGCTGGAGTCGAGTGTTTTAACAGATGCATGAAACTATACATTTTTAGACATAAGTTGTAACGGCTGCAGTTTTCTTTACACAGCGTGCTGCGGGGAAAGCCTGTTCTAAAACTAAACTAAGGTTTATTTTTTAGCACCTAGCGGCTCTTTTTTAATTCTCATCCGTAAATAATCTGCTCTTTCACGTGATTCAGTTTATTTTGAAAAGTCTCAACAGGATATTGAGCTTTATTGTGAAAGGTTTATGTGGAACATAAACAAGCGGACACGCGATGCTGTTACCGTTATTGTTGCTAACCACAACACATAAAAACAGGTGTAGTGTGGTTATATAAAATATAAGAGAAAGAGAGAACTTTAAGAAATTAATATAGCCACTACAGTGACCATCAAAACGATGAAAACATATTGCCGTAAACAGTTTATTTTGCGACACCACGAAACAAACGATAGCGTAAAATGAAACCATATCGTCATCCGATATATATCGTTATATCGAACAGCCCTACCTACAAGTATAAAAAATACTTCACCCCAGAACCCATGCCACCCTTGCTTGTGAGCTATTACTGTTTCACCCTTGCTTTTAACCAAGTGTCTGTTTTCATTACTCTACTGCTACTTTTATGAAGGCAAACCGTTCTTCAACCTCAAGTTGTTCATTTTTTTAAATGCTCGAAAAGTGAGAGATAAAAAGGGAAATCTGAGCAGCACGGGTAATGAAATGCAAAGAGAAGTGCAATATTTTTCTTCCTAATGCATGTTGGCACTCAGCCTGTCTAATTCATAAATCACACAAGGTCATCCCGTTCAAGTGCACAATAGCATCAGGAAAAGGCGCCTGTCGTTTATTTGGAAGCTGCGCCGCATGGCGGGCGTTCAAATGATTATTCACTGTGTAAAACTGCCAGCAAGATTTGTAACATAAATGCAACGTCAAGATGCAATTGCACCAGTTATATTACTAAATGTGGGCGCTACTTAAAACATTAAGGCACTAGTAATTTATACAAGGCTTTTAAGTTGTAAAATAGTCATTGCATAAAAAACAAAAACTCAATAGCGCCAGCAGAGCTGCACCACTGTTTACCATGCACAGGATCCTGCAACCACAAAAAGGCATGTTCACATAGCAAGGTCAACATATTAATTAGATTTTTTTTCATCCAGAAATGATTAGTTCGCATGCAACTCAGGCTCTGAATTCATCCGTCAGAACAAGCCCATTAATGGTTCATTTCATTTTGTCTGCCTTCATGTGGCCCACTGAGCAGCACACTGCTTTGTAAGTATGACGCATGTACACATGTGAGAAGTAGTTTCACATTAGCATGCATCAGCATTGAAGTGAAAAGGCTCTCAAAAACCCACAAAGCAGTGACATTACAGTGTACAGTACAGAGTACAGTGCGATTTGCTTTGCATTCAACTGTGCTTCTGTCTGATGTGCACATGTATCAGTTGTCTTTCTTCTTCTCTCTGCCAGCCGCTTGTTCGATTAGATCTGATGAAGGCTGACAGGGAATCTTGCTACTTGTGTTGAGATTAGGAAGGCTGCAGGATATGGCAGGTAGCTCCATGCCCTCCTGGGTTTTAATTGCACCTTAGAACACATATGCATCAACACTACAATGAGCGGGTGGAGGGAGGTTTGGAGTCTTCTCCCACCCCCATTCTCTGCGGCCTGCTGGAGCGGGAGGGCTAGTAGGAGGAGTTGGCCGTCCGACTGCGGTCTGGGGTGTGGGGCCTCCCTGCTGCTGCGGAGTCGGGGTGGTCTGCCTCTCCCCACCGCAGGGAAAAGGGTAACACCACCTGGGTCTGGGTGCAATTCCCCCCTCCAGGGGCAAGGGTACCTAGACCCGGTTTGTAGAGTACGCTTGGGGAGTGTGATTGTGTGTACAGCGTCTCTTTATGTCTGTCTCCACGTTGGTTGAGTGTGGAGTGAGTGCATATGAGAGCATGAGGGTGGGAATGGATGTTTGTGTCTGTGTGTGCCTGTATGTCTGTGTCTATATGTCAGGTTGGGTATCAGACGCCACCTCTCTGGGGACACCTCAGGCCCTCCAAGGTTTGGAGGCCTATCTCCACCCACCACCACTTCCCCTGCCGGTGGCGGACTCCCTCAGGTGTCGGTGTGTTGGTGGTTCTTTGTGTCTGGGGGTGGGCGTCCGGGTGCACACCGGCTCACTCCTTGGCGGCCGCTTGTCGGGGCCTGGGGCCTGGGGCTCGCTCGGGCCCCTTTGGAGGTGGGGTGCCCCCGGCCTCTCGGCCTAGGGCTCGGTCACTCAGGCGCAGCTGGGGGCCGGCGGAGCTCACGGGCGCGTCACTGCAACTCCCCCTGACTTCTGCTCCGCGGCTGCTGGGCGAGCCCTCATCTGGGACTCTCCTCAGCTCTTACTGGGACAGTGGCGCGGCTGCCCCTCTGTTGGTCTTCCATGGTCTTTTGTGTTCTGGGGGCCTCTGGATGTCTGGAGTTTTGATCTCCTCCATACCCGCTTCACACCCTGGAGGACGGGGCTGTGGCCCCCCCCACACTCCCTAGCAGATCATTACATGGAGAAACCTTTGGAATGCAAGCATGCTGATCCACACAGGTATGCACACATGGGTATTCACAGACGCGGACTAAAGCTTTCTTGGCTGCTGCCTCAAAGCACACTGTGCGCTGTCTATCTTGCGTGCTGCACAATATCGTTTATTATTTAGTAAATATTGATATCTATGACTAGCTAGTTTATTGTGATGGTGCTTTGTTTTCTCTATTATTATGTTGCTCTTTGTTGTTTGCTGTCTCCTCTGTTTGTTTTTGTTTGTTTGTTTGTTTGTTTTTTTTCCCTCCATACAGGTGACCCAGGAGTTTTTTTTTTTTTTTTCTCTCTCTTCCCCCCCCTTCTCACCGTCTCTTCTCCCCTTTGGTTTTCTTTCTTTCTCTCCCCCTCTCTCTCTCATTCATTCCCCCTGTCCTATTTATTAAAAAAAAAAAAAAAAAAAAAAAAAAAATGACAAAGGATGAACTGAAGCTCTGCCATCACGTAATGTCGCATACTGCTGTTTCTGATGTCATTTAAAAAAAAAAAAAAAAAAAAAAAAAAAAAAGATTTGTAACATAAATGCAACGTCAAGATGCAATTGCACCAGTTATATTACTAAATGTGGGCGCTACTTAAAACATTAAGGCACTAGTAATTTATACAAGGCTTTTAAGTTGTAAAATAGTCATTGCATAAAAAACAAAAACTCAATAGCGCCAGCAGAGCTGCACCACTGTTTACCATGCACAGGATCCTGCAACCACAAAAAGGCATGTTCACATAGCAAGGTCAACATATTAATTAGATTTTTTTTCATCCAGAAATGATTAGTTCGCATGCAACTCAGGCTCTGAATTCATCCGTCAGAACAAGCCCATTAATGGTTCATTTCATTTTGTCTGCCTTCATGTGGCCCACTGAGCAGCACACTGCTTTGTAAGTATGACGCATGTACACATGTGAGAAGAAGTTTCACATTAGCATGCATCAGCATTGAAGTGAAAAGGCTCTCAAAAACCCACAAAGCAGTGACATTACAGTGTACAGTACAGAGTACAGTGCGATTTGCTTTGCATTCAACTGTGCTTCTGTCTGATGTGCACATGTATCAGTTGTCTTTCTTCTTCTCTCTGCCAGCCGCTTGTTCGATTAGATCTGATGAAGGCTGACAGGGAATCTTGCTACTTGTGTTGAGATTAGGAAGGCTGCAGGATATGGTCTCTCTACCTCAGTGTCCAAGCATCACTTGTAAATTCAAACATTAGACCGCCACGGTAAAACAAGCTAGATCAGTCATGGCAGGTGACGTAGTGAGTCGGAGAGGAGTGTAAAATTGTCCGCGGTAGCCCAAGGTCATGGTGAGATGTTCTTCCTTTTCCAATAAATGGGCTGCAACTCTGAAACAGTCGTTAGTTATTAGGAGATCAAGTTATGCAACATCTGTAAATGTTCATAGGCGCACAGCTCCTCTTGGGGTGGGTTTCATTTCAGGAAATTTCAGGAAATCCTTCTCATGTGTGTGTTTAAAGATTAATCTAGCAGTTAGAGAAACAATGTGGTTTGCAGTTAAATGACCTTTTAACTTAATATGATTACTTGTGACAGAGGCCAGCTTCACAAAAAATAAGTAAAGTAAAAGTACATTTTGTAGCATTTACTTTCTGCCCTCTTTCCTCTGCAGAGTCAGTGAATATTATGACTGCGAAAGAGAAAAACTGGTGCTCGGCTCTAGCACAACATTTTTCTCAGTGGCCACTCTCAGCATTGCCACAAATGAGTCTCCTGTGGCACAAAAAGCAGTTTTTCCATTGACCATGACTATAAAATGGAAGTCTGTAAAACAGCAGACAGTCGGGACTGAGCTGCAAACAAGGTTTTGTTTTGTTTTTTATTCTTCCAACTTAAAAAAAAAGAAAACTAGCTTTCTAGCAGTGTAGAAAAGTGAGATTTGCTTTTTATGGGAGAGGTGATGACACACAGTTGGGGAGATGGGGGGAAAATAACACAGAGGAAAACCTATGACTTTGTTTTTTTGGTTTAGGCTCCAGCGGAGAGCAATTTACTCCAACCTTTAAACCCAGAAACCAGCCGTCCATGGTGCAATTTTGGGGCACTTACTGAAACACATTTGTCACATAATTTGTCACAATTAAATGTTTCAGATCACCCAAGAAATTGTAATATTAGACAAAGATAACCAGAGTAAATACAAGTTTTTAAATGATGATTTCATCTACTAGAAAAAGGCAACTATCCCGTGTGAATATGTATTTGCCTCCAACACATAATAACTGGCTTTGCCACCCTTGGCATCAAGAACTGCAATCAGACATTTATGAAATGCGACCATGAGTCTTTAACATCACTGTTTGGGTCACTTTTCTTTACAGAATTGTTTTCTTTCAGTCACACTGCAGTATTGTACAGCTTGTTTCAGGTCATGCTAAAGCATCTCAATATGATCTAAGTCCAGACTTTGACTAGGCTACTTTTGTTTTCTCAGATGTGGACTTGCTTTCGATCATTGTCCTGTTGCATAATCTTCAGAGCAGGAACTGATGGGTCTCCTTCAGGACTTTCTGGTAGAGGGCAGAATTCATGGTTCCATCAGTTACAACAAGACGTCCAG
Organism: Rhamphochromis longiceps; assembly: GCF_057381845.1. Lineage (NCBI taxonomy): Eukaryota > Metazoa > Chordata > Actinopteri > Cichliformes > Cichlidae > Rhamphochromis > Rhamphochromis longiceps. Next base: position 25,426,485 of record NC_140562.1, read on the forward strand.
GTCCTGAAGCAGCAACGCGGCCCCAGACCATCACACTACTGCCACCATGATTGACTGTTGGTGTGATGTTCTTCTTATCAAATGCTGTTTTAGTTTTATGCACGTGTAATGGGATGAAAACCTTTGAAAAAGTTCTACTTGTGTTTTGTGGGTCCACAAAATATTTTCCGAGAAGTCTTGGAGATCATAAAGCTGTTTTAGGGCAGAGGTGAGTCTCTGTGTTGTTTTTGGTCAACAGTGGTCTTCTTCTTGGACGTGTGGTCTGCAGTTCTTCAGATGTTGTTCTGGGTTCTTCTGTGACTTCTTGGATGAGTCGTGGATGTGTTCCTGGAGTAATTTCGGTAAGCTGTTTTAAATTTTCTCCTTTTGTTGCTCTCACCGGGATACACTAGAAATAACTTTGTAACCCTTTCCTTCACTGACAGATCTCAATGACTTTTGAGTTTCTTGTATTATATAATGTGTCATCATACAAAAACTGCATTTTGTATTTAGTTGGTTTATCTTTGTCTAATATTAAAAGTTTTTGATGATCTGAAACATGTAAGTGTGACAAATATGCAAAAAATACAACAAATCAAGACGTGGCAAATTTTCACTGTGACTATGGTTTCAGTTGTGGGAGGATCATCTCTGTTACAGTTTTTAATGAAAAGGACAACTTTGTTCTCACACTTGAAAACATGTGCAACACCAGCATTCCCCATCTAATCTACCAGCTGCACGACAAATTTAATGCAGCCTATAATCCTGCCGAGGGAACGTTTACTTTTCTCAGAACAATTAGATATCCTCTCCTGGGCAAATCACTAATGTCATCTATTCATGCTTCATGGATATTGGCTCATTAGGAAGACTGACTAGTAATGTCCACTGTTATATTCATGACCATTATGAACCGACTCTTCCCATCATTACTCTGTACATACCTGAAATGACTGAGAATTGTACTCAAATCGAATCTTCAAAGGGTTGAATTGGCTGTATATTGTGGTCTTTAATTCCACCATGTGTCTCCAAAATGACTATAGCTGAGTATTGTTACATCTGATTAGTCCTAATCTTGTGTAAAAACAACATTATAATAGACTCTCTGGTTTTAGTGATTCAGTTATATAAAATAAATCCTGCCTTTTTCCTCATATAATACATGAGAAGAACTTTACTATTTGTTCAGGAGCGTTGAACATGGCATATGTCAAATTAAATCATTGTATGTTATGATTTTAAGTGCTTCATGTGTAAATCAGCTAATATTTCCAACAAAAATCAGGATGCTTGTGCATCGTTTCTTGGCTCATGTCCATTTGTAATTTTTTGAAATATTCTGTAACATCCTGCAGGGACCTGGGATCATGGTATCAGCCGTGAAAAGAGCCAATTCTTAACCCGAGCCAAGCAGAGCATTACTGGAAGATGACACAGAGTCCAGGCATTAAATCATTTGTGAAATTATTGGAGTGCTTCCCCCCCCCCCCCCCCCTTTTCTTTTCCAAGGCATAAAGGACATGGATTACAGCCCACAGTCTCAATTTCATATTTGAATTAATAGCAGTTGGTAATGATACTGATTTCCATGGTTATGTGACCTATTCCACATTAACAATTACCGGTTTACAAACAGAGCATTTGCTTTTGGATCGCTATGGATCACTGCAAACAGCCACAAGCAGTGTTTATACATACAGCTGATTGTTAGTGCTCACAATCAGCTAAATAAATAGGGCAATTTTCCTGCTCGGCTGCATAACTTTAAATTTAATGTTTTTTTATTCAGCTGTGACTCACTGTGCAAACCTCCACTTTATCACGGTTCTGTGTTTGTGTTTTGTGTAGCATAAAGGAGACACATTTGCATTTTTGCTGCACATGCTTGTATTGCATAATTGTTATTAAAATAAATAAATGCTAGTAAGGCTATTTTTTCTCTTTTAGAGGGCTAGGAAACAACCACTATTTAAGATTTTGGATGTTTCCAGGGGTTTTCAAACTGTGAAGTTGAGACCTGCTGGGCTGATGGAGATGAGGCAAGGACATATCAATTGAAGTGAAAGGAGCAGGTGCACCTTGTACACGTTGAGCAGTTACTGTGACAAAGGAGGAGATTGTGGAAGAAAATATTAACTCTTACGGGCTGGTTATCATCATTTGTGTCTAAAATCAAACTCAGTTTTGCTTTCGATGTATTTCAGGTTGCAGAATATAACATTAATCAATTACAGCGTTTGATCAGCACCACAAATGACAAATTCAGTCAGAGGTCATTTAAGCGTATGCCAAAATAGATTTAGCCTTGCTAAAGTAAGATAAAGACAAGTATGATGACAGCAAACATGGAATAAATGAGATACACATGCACATACAGTATGACTGCATGTTTTCAACAGATACTACCAGTTAAAACTTTTAGAACACCCTAGTTTTTCCAATTATTTATTGCAGTTCAAGTTGTTCAAGTCCAATGAATAGCTTGAATTGATATAAAGGTAAAGTTACCAAAAACTGAAAAAATAATGTACATTTCAGAATTATACAAAAAGGTCTTTTTTTTAAGTGAGGACAAAATGGCTTAACAATTTAAAGCTGTTCTGCGTCAGTGCAGGTTGATCAAGCCTTGAAAGCTGTTGCTACTAATTCCTGCAGGTGTTCCAACTTTTCTGGATTACTTACAACCACTTCACAGCTTTTCAGAAAATGTATCTATTTTTAATCAATGAAGTGTAAATAATTCAGTATATATAAAGTAAATTCATAAATAAAGTTAGGCTTTGATTCAACCATGACTTGAACAACTTATGATCTGTCCACCTGTCCTGTCTGTCCCATGTAGAGATAAAGGCTAACTTGATAGTCATGCAGCTGGGTTCTGGTGCTCTTCACTTCGTACTGTGTAAAATCCACAGCACAGAAAAACTGGATAAAACACCCTAACACCGGTTGCTAATAGCCAGTGAGAAATGTATTGCTGAACAACAGACCACTACATCTAGAGACTGGTGAGTGATCCCATGGGCAACACCAGTTACAGTGAGGTTTACCATGCTGGACCTACAAGCTCTTTGAGATTGGTTTAGTTGCTGAGCCACCTGTAATTTGCATGGAAGACACCAACATGCAGACACTCACCAACTGTTCCCTACATAGTTGTGAAAATGTGAAGAGTGCCACGCAACTCAAACGACTCACTTTCAAAGTAAAAGTTGCATCTCTTGAAACATGTTGTGTCTGACCATGATTTCAGTGGCCGGACACAACTTCACTACAGTGAAGGAGAACAGTTCCAGTTTGAGTCACACATTTTCAAGTTTCTCTACTTGAAAAGTTGGTGATCAAAACAATCATAAGGTCTTTGGTGCAGCACCCTCTTTTGCAACTAATTTCACGAGCGACTGGCAGCAACTTCCAGTAATCACTCGCCAAGCACTCAGTGATGGGGTCCTAACCATTTTGATCTTTTGTGTCTCCATCTCTGTGCCTGCTCTTTGATTCCTGTCTGCACCACGAGATTCCCCTTCAAACACAAACATACAGTATTCAGGTGCAGTTACTGTTAAATTAAGAGGCATTTTTACTATAAAAGCATCACCAGGACATGCTGATATGGACTGTGTACATTATTTTTTTAATAATCCACACCACCTGCTCAGTTTTTTTTATATTTGCCCTTTATAAATGTGCTGTTACCCCTGAATGTAAACATACTCCAGAATGAAACCTTGTTATTTATCACTATTGAGTGTCAGGTTCTGTTTAAATTAATGTGTATATGCATGAACTGACCTGTCCAAAAAGTTTATTAAGGTAGGCGACGTAGGCAGCGGCCACTGTTGAGCTGTTGCTGAGGCTCCTTTTACCACGCCGACTACCCTGCTCCTCAGGGCCCTTCCCCTGGGGTGTGGGGGACTTTGAGCTGTGAAGAGTGCATTTGCACGCCAATTGTTGAGAGCTATCATCATAAAAGCCAAGTCTATAATTTCCCCTCCAGCAGTTTACCAAATACACTTAAGTGCCTTTGAGGTAATATTTTCCATCCCTTGTTCATGCAGCATCAGCTGCTTGGGCCTAGTCAGGTGACATCAGTGGTAACATCAATCACCAGAAAAAAAGGAAGAAAGGCAGTGTTTCCCAGGAGGGCAACTTGGAAACCTGGAAACTCTACAAGTTTATTTTTCAGGTGATGTATCACATAATTGGGTACGCAACTCTACACGTCCCACTCCCCTTGTCCTAATCAATGTTGATTAGAAACAGAGAACGATAATAACCAGAATTTCTTGGAGAGGCTGAGCTGAAGGGCCTTGTTTTTAAATCTGCCTGCAACAGGTGATCTTCCAGCTGCTGCAGCCCTCCCCACTCGTGGAGATGTGCTAGGAAAGAGAGAGGCCTTAATCAACTTAGAGTCCCATTATTTATTTAAAGAAAAAGAAACATAAATACTGACTTTGATAGAGTCTAACAGCCAGTTCTTTCTCCCATTAAAAAAGCTGGCTACGATGGGAGGATACTGATGACAGCTCTTTGGATTTCTAAAAGCGCCCCCCCCCCCCCCAAAAAAAATGTCTTGAAAAGCTATTAAGACCGTTTAAAATCAGCTAGACAATCTCTCAAGAATTACTTTTCCTACTGAATTTGCTTATGTACTGTTACATAACAGACAAACACAACGGAAATGCACCACTGAAATGCTCCAAATGAGAGGTTTAGGGTTCACACTGAGCTTGAATTGTTAATTTTGACTTTTTTCTTCACTGACCTGGCGGCAGAGGATGGTCTACTTTCTGGTCCTCCCTTTGCACCTTTCACGGACATCCTGGCCAGAAGATAAAAGAAAATGTCAAAAGGGAAGAGAGGGAAAAGACACAAATATCATAATGTAAAGGCAAAGGCTCCAAAAGAGCTTTCTAAAATAATGAAGAAAAGGCTTGTTGGGCTCACACAAAGCAACAAACAACCAAACAAAACCTGATATTAAACACTAAAGTCTTCATGAACTGGCTTTTTCAAATGCAAGGTAGAGACAAGCTAAAAGGGCTGTCTTAGCTGCTAAAGTTGCAGTAACAAAAATGAGCACAGGGCTAGATATTACACACCGCATCACAGCATTAATCACATTTATAGAAATCTATTTAATTCAACTATTGAGCCAGAGGGAAGAGGAGTCACTCAAACCCAGTTTTAAACGTTAGTAATAGCAAAACTTGCAGGGGTGGGGGCTCAGCTGAAATAGGTAGGGACCAGTTTGAGTTTGAATGCAATCACAGCGTATATACCCAAACAGCAGAACAAAAAACATGGACCACAGGACAGTGTGGATGGAAATGTCAGTACAGCAACAGAAGAAGATGGCGAACAGAAAAATGAAAGGAAAGGGAGTGTATGACAGTCGCATGTGCAGAACTCATGAGGGAGGAGGAGGAGAAACTTATGGCTTTCAATTTGAGAGACAGATTAATGTTCTGTCACGAGCCTCGGCAGTTCTGAGTATCAGCGCCTGATGATGAACGGCCGTACTTGACACTGATGCGCTGTAAACCCAACGCCTCACACCACCAGCACGCACGCCACGAAGCTGCTGCAAAGACAGACCCTCAAGATCTGCTCCAACAGTCACTACTTAAGGCGGCCCCGGACCACGAGGGCTGTAATGAGAAGAGACACGAAGACCAGCCAGTCGTCTAAATTATGTTGGACCGTTTAATGCACCTCGGCAAAAAACAAGCCACATTCCCAGCTCCAGCTGGGTGGAACAAAACGTGCCATGACTGAGTAGTGATTGCCTGCCTGTCATGCTTTCGCACAATCAGTGTGCTTACGATACGTCCTGATTGCAACACGCTTGAAGCATATTAAACTGTACGAATGGAGAGGGGAGGAATTTTTAATGTCCACCCACAATTACAGTTTTGGAATTGAAGTGGTCAGAAGTTATTTTATCTATACACTGATTTATTTATTTATTTATTTACATGCATACTGAAAAAAGTTTGCAGTGTTTGCAAAACCTTGCAATAATGCAAGCACACACATATACACAGCGTCTCTGCCGCTTTCCCAAACATTCACGCTGCACTTGTGGGGAAAGCAGGATATCTGGACTTTCTATAGTAATGGCCTCGCATTGTTTGCCTAAAGAATTGCTCTCGTCTTCAGTGAGCACAACTCCCATCAGAGTAAACAAACACAGCCACACTCGCATGCACACCCTGTACCCGTTTCACTACACAAGCCGTTGAGCAGCGCTTTGTGTCTGCAGCACTCCTCCCTAAGTGGCCAATTGCTGTCAATCACTGAGCCGACACAAGCAATTTTAGATCCTAATCATTCTAATTGAAGTAATGAAATGGAGGGCCAGGTGGACTAGACGAAACCAACACAACAAACACAGCTGACGATGGAAAGCAAGCTGCACTTGAGTTCTGCAATGATGTGGAAGACGACGAATGGGCCAGCCTGGGGTGTTGGGAGTTAAACACTAAATAGGGATTCTAAATATACTCCACAAGAGCCACTGGAGTGAAGGACGCTGAGACACATTGTATATGTCATGCAAACGTGACCCACATTGAGTGCATACATACTGAAAAGGAAGGTTTTCAGAGAACTCTAGGCGCTCCTGTGAAACCTACACACAGTGCTAGGACAAAGTATTTGCCCCCTTCCTGATTTCTTAGTTTTAGGCTATGTTCACACTGCAGGCAAAAGTGTATCAAATCCGATTTTTTTGACCCTATGCGACCCATATCCTATCATGCTATGACAGTGTGAACGGCACAAATCCGATATTTTCAAATCCGATCTGGGTCACTTTCGTATGTGGTACTGAATCCGATACATATCCGATGTTTTAGAAAGCGACTGCTGTTTGAACGGTCATGTCACATTAAATCCGTCTTTTACGTCACTGACACAAGACAGACGGCAATTATCAGCGGCGGAGAAGCGCCCGAGAAGACATCGCGAACGCTTCCTGGCTATCCAGCGTAGATGTCAGTGAAACTGTTGGGAAGACAACGTTGGAGAAACGTGAGCATGTTATTTGTACAGATTCTGACAGAAATCTGCAACTATCCTTTGAAGCACCACTCCTCTAAAACAGCAATAAGGATCATTATTAGGTTATTTACATTATTATGTAAATAACAAAATAACTTAAAGCAAAAATTGGGAAACGTAAAGTCTGAAGTCTTTATATTAAGGGCCATCAGTCAAACAATACTGTTTGCTCTGGGTCTAAACAGAGCGCGTTGTGTGTGACGTCTTCTTTTGCGCATGCGGGCCGCTTTCAGCGTTCACACTAGAGCGCGTTTGCTGTCGCATTTTATTTGTAGTGTGAACAAACAGTCAAAAAAATTGAATTTGATCAAAAAATAGGAATTGAGCATTAACACCTGCAGTGTGAACGTAGCCCAAGATGATTCAGATCATCAAACAAGTTCTGACATTTGAGAAAGATAACCGATTAAATATAAAATGCAGTTTTTAAATGATGATTTCACTTATTCGGGGAGAAAAGCTATCCAATTGCCATTGTTACAACATTAACTAGCTGGCATTAACCACTTTTTTTTTTTTAGAAAGCTGAGTTTAGTTTTACTAGTGACACTCAGGCCTGATTATTGCCAACTCTGCTGAATCAAACAATCAGTTAAACAGAACCTGACTGACAGAGTGATGCCGGCTGAAATATCTCAAAAAGCAACACATCATGCCACGATTTAAAGAAACTCAAGAACACAGGCAAAACAACGTCAGTGACATCTATCAGCCTGGAAAGGTTACAAAGCCCTTTCTAAAGCCACTGATGATTCATCCAAGAGATCACAAAAGAACCCAGAACAACGTCTAAAGAGCTGCAGACCTCACTTAGTAAGTGTTCATGGGTGCTGCTGCCTGTCTGCTAGGTACTGCCTCTACTGTTGCCATACAGCCATTCAAGAAATTTGTTCTTTAGTCTTGGGTGAGTAAACCATTTTCACCATCCATTATCTATTATTAATTTATATCAATATGTTAGCACTAAATATCCCTGCCCGTGGATTATAGTAAATAAAGTCTAGACACCTTAGCTAGCAATTTAGCACTTATGGCTACTTCTGCGTCTGAAAAACTGCAGTGGCCTTTATGCTCAACTCCAGACTTCAGAAATATAGTGGTGTCGTATTGGCTATTTCTCTCTTTTATGAGTGTAGCAGATATTCTTATTTGGGGGAAATATTTGAAGCGTGTTGAATTCTTGTTAACATCTGACACAATCTAGGCTACAAAGACTATGAGAAGTTAAAAGTTCCCAAAGCCTTTGATTTGGGAAAAGCAGATCACCACACCGCTTAAACATTGTATTATTTTTCTTAAAGGATCAAAAGCAGAGCAGCAGAATCAAAGATAAAGTTTTCTCTTAGGGTACTGCTAGTGGCTAACGTAGCCTTAAACTAACAGCTTGAAGCAAAGATGAAGAGTTAAAGAAACTCTGCTACACTCACTTCTTTTATATCCTTTGTAAAAATTGAAGTCTTTACACCCAGACTGAAGACTGAACTGTTTGGACGAGGATTTCTTAGCCAGCTATCCTGGGTCATGCTGAGGTTAAGGTTGTGACATCGGGCAGGAAGCAAAGTACAAGCAAGGATGCTAGTGTGCCACAGGGCGCTTTATACAAGAACTTAAAATTTCCCCATAAAATACTATTAAAGAACATTAAATTAAAACCAAATTTATGCCTACAGTTAGGGAAATTGTTTGAGTGGTTTTCAAGGTATTTCTTAACTAAAAAGAAAATTGAAACAAAAATGAACCTTTCTGGCATGCATAACAGAAAGTATCAGAGTCACAAAAAACACACATTGATTGTGAGTTCAGGCGTGGCTTCACCTTCCTGTGTACTCTCCTTGTTTTCTTTTATTTTTCGCATTATCTTTCCGTTCGCCTGCTGTCCAGTCGGAAGAAAGTCGGTCCCAGAGGAGCCAAACCAGTCCGTGTCTGATCCATAAACAACCGATAGAAATGCAATCAGGCCTGGCACTCCATCTTATCTTCACCCATCTTAACACTTCACCACCACTTTCTCATCCTCACATCCCTCCTCCCCTATCCAGCACTGATTTCATGTCACGGCTCTAAAATGAGACTGTCGCCTTTGGTCTCTGTGCAGACAGGATAACAGAGGGTGAGAAAGAGATACGTTTTCATGTTTTCCCTGTCATTTGGGGAATTTCTCCCCATTGCTTTGTATATAATTCGAGTCTAATTACAAGCTCTCGCTGCCTGTTTTTCTGGAGGCCAGCCTGATAATCACACAGCGAGCTGCTCTGAATAAGTCAGCTGATGCAATTGCATTGTAGCAAGCAACAGGGGCACAAATGGTGAACCAAAACAAATGAAAACAGAGGTCTGGCCATCTGCTGGCTTGTACAGCAAAGCTCAGGATCCATATAATCAAATATTACAAAGCAGAGAGGAAATGTTTGTCAGTTTCATTAGCCAGTGTGAGCAGGCTGCCTCAGACGTTCTCCATGCAATGCCTGCTCCCTACAAATGAACTACAGCCAGTGGTCGTCGTTCTGAATTATTGAACACTTAACTATAAATTATTATTATATATAAAAACAGCAAAAGAAGCTAGAAGAAAAGAATATGATACTATTTCTTCCTTCTACTTACCCTGACTGTTCTTCTTGTTTGTCTTGGATAGCAGATGTGGATGAAGGGCATGTGTACAGTCTTAGCTAACCTGAGGATTATATAATGAAAGGTGATTATCTGGCTAAATATGTCTGGATTAGGTAGATAGATCTAACCGGTCGCCTCTGTTCTCAAGAACAAAAAGGGCAGTGACATTGTGTTCCTGCAGATTTGCCATTTTCTGTGTTTTGATCAGTTTATATTTCATTTCCGTGCAGTTTGGTGAGAAAAACTTTAGATTCAAGATGCAAAGATCAACCATTCTGTTCTGTTCTGTCCCTCTCTATATATATTTCACGGCATCACATCCATGCACAGGGTCCATATCACTGTCCAGGAGAAACAAACAATCTGAGCCTGAATAACAACACACTGAAACGGAAAAGCGGTGCTTCTATCGGCAGGTGTAAGTCACGAATTGCACAACAGGCATCAACAGACTGACAGATGAAACAAAAGGGATACGTTCAGAGAGCTCTGGCTAGTGTTTGAAGACAATAGACCAAATAATTCTTGACATCTAAATCGTTCATAATTTACTGGACAAAGACACAGTTTATGTAGTTTTAAGTTCTGTACACCACTACAGCTCCTTTCAAATTTAACAATTAATATTTGATTGAAGTGCAGACTTTCAGCAATAACACTTTTCATCATTTGGCTATTAATACACGCAACATGCAGAATTGTTTTGTCGTTTTGGCTGTAAAATTACAAAATAATTCTGATCTTTCAGGAACAATTTGAATTTTCTCTCTCTAATTGGTTGAGGTGTTAATGCTAGTCTCCTCTTCTTTCCAAAATCATTAGATTTTTGTCTCTAACACAAACAGTAACAAAGTTAGGTTCATTTAATGAGAACTTGTAAAAATTGATCCACTGCTGCGCCATTGGTCAAAAAAGGGTTAGTTGGTAGAAAATATACACAACCTCCCACTGTCAAAACCTGTCAGTTCAGATTAGACTTCCATCCATCCATCCATTTCCTGCTGCTTATCTAGTTCAGTCTTACAGGGAAGTAAGTAGGTACACTGTTGACCTGTCCAGATACACTCTGCAACAACCTGTTGCAAAGCCAACACAAAGAGACAGACAATTTCGAGTCACTGGTTAACCCACAAACTGCATGTGGGATGAAGCCAGAGTACCGTTCTGTGTGCAAACCCCCCACACAAAGGCCAGATGGTGGATTTAAAACAAGGTCCTTCTTGCTGTGAGCTGTGTTAACCATCATCAACATGCTGCTCCAAGATTAGAAAAGAAATTGATAAAACAGCCTGTTGAGATGAAACCAAGATGAACTTGTGCCAAAATGATGGGAAGAGTTATGTGCTAAACTTGATGGAGGCCATGTTACAACATGAGCATGTATAGCTATCAGTGGAACTGGGCCACTAGTGTTTATTGATTATGTGACTGCTGATGATAGAAGTAGCAGGATAATCAGACCGTGCTTCACAGTGCAAGGGATAATAACCCAGAGGTTTCTCAAGGCTAAGAAATGGTATGGTTGATGACCAAGCCATTCACCTGATCTCAGCCCAACAGAGCACGCTTTTCAGTCATTAAATACAAAACTGAATGCCGTAAAAACCAGAAACAACTGAAGGCAGCAACATTAAAGGCCTTAAAGAGGATCTGAAGGGAGGAAACACAGTGATGTCTGTGATATCAGGCAGTTATTTGCTACAAAGGATTGTCAGGTTAGTTTGATGTGTTGAGTTTTGAGCCTGCCTTTGGGGGCAAATAATGCAAATAACAAATAAGCCTCAGAAGAAAATGCCAAACAAACCCTGAACACAGAGAGTGCACAAACAGTGCAGATGGACAGGGCAAAGCAGCCAGAAAAATCTCTAATCACAGACAGAGTCAGATAAACGAGTGTGTGGATAAATTTGTATGTTTAACGTGATTTGTTATGAGTATAACCTCAAAGCAAAGGTGAGAGGTTGAGCTAAAAACCCAAGTGAAACTCAAACTTTGCACATAAGAGTTTACCTCGTCAAGCTGCTGCACATGTAAAATCTGTGGAAATTTTGAAACTCTCTTGACGCAGAGTGTCATAATACTGCTGCTGCTGTTTACTTTTAATGAATTAAATCAAGTATATATATATATATAGTGTGTGTGTATATATAGCAGTAAATGTGAAGAATAAGGCTGTTAAGCAGCTAGAGAAAGAACTGGGGGCAAAATGTGTGATTTGAGAGGTTAATTAACTGGCAGTTGAAGAAAATGTAGATATCAATTTAAGTAAGTATTTCCCTAAGTAATGAGCTCAGGCGCCGATGCATGGGATGCTAAAAGCTGCCACTATAATCACAATGGATTCACTTTTTGAAGTGCTGTGAAGATATCTCTGCATTGGCAGCTCAGTGTATAGAGTATATGCTGTGTGTGTGTGTGTGTGTGTGTGTGTGTGTGTGTGTGTGTGTGTGTGTGTGTGTGTGTGTGTGTGTGTGTGTGTAGATGGCACGTACAGTCCTGTTTTTCCATCCTTTCATTTCCTAACTAACTGATTTCACAGATTTTCGCGCTGTTAGTTAGTCGGGCACAGAATTTAATGGGCTTTCGGGTCCCCGGGGCTCTCTCCTATTAAACCCTACGCAGTTTATTGACTGCCAAAGTAGCTCAGACACACTGGTTGTTTTTGCTGAAAGTACACCTTAAATTTCACCTGAACCATCTTTAACTTTCTGTGTATGATATTAACTGTCACAAAGAGGGAAAAAAGAGAAAAGGAACATAAATGACACAATTTCAAGCCTCTGGCATCAGATGTGTAAACTTTCCAGATGAACTCTGTTCTTCCTCTCCTTGGCATTTAGCTTTGCTCTGGAGAGGTCAGTTGGTGAACTTTGTCTCACTTCACAGGACAAAGCTGCTGCACGACCCGTGACTCACATAAATGTCACCTCACTTCAAAATGCGCAGAAATGCAAAACAGCCATGCCTCGCCTCTTCAGTGAAAAATTTGTTGTAATTTTACCAAAACCCACCGGTAGAACAACTTTTCATTAATCCCGCAGCCTTGTGTTCCCTGCAAATGGAGAAAAGGCTTTTTGTTGTGCTCAAAGGAAAACAAAAGCTGGAGAGAAAGCATAATCTAATTTTTATGCTTTCTCTCCATTCCTCTCTCTCCCCCTTCATTCCCCTGTTCTTTGCGCGTTGAGGCAGCGCAGCAGTGGGAAACTATTGAAGAACCTATTCCCTGTGCAACCCTCGCCACGCTCAAATATGCTTAGTGCATCCAACCAAAGCCCTTATTTAGCGTTTTGCTTTTTTTTTGTGGAGAAGTAGAAACTTATTTTACCCCTTACCTTCACAGAAACAGACAAGTGAACACAATAATGTGCATTTCATGGTCCACTCAGCTCCCAATGGAGTGTGGACCTTTGAATTGTTGACTTAAGTAGAATCGGCTTTTTTTTCTGTTAGCTTGGTTAGGATGGAGGCAAAGGTGCCGTTAGTGCAGCGTGAAACACCGATGCGGCCATTTTTCACGTTATCGACTTTTAGTGCAAGAAATTTTAGAAATGTCTCTCATCAACTGCACTGCAAATGTTTTAATTTTGCTGTTATTTTTAGAGGGATCTGGAGGACTCGACCAGCTTTTGACATAGCAGTTGACATAATCAGTAGAAAAATCAAATTCACCATCTTCCTTAAAACAGGTTAAGTTGATTAACTGTAACAAAAAAGGAAAATTGTGCTTCAGATTTAAGACACTGTCCACAGCTTATAGTTCGATTCGGTGACAGTTAAACGCTCCCTTAGTTATGCTGCAGTAGTCCTAGGCTGCTGTAGGCTTCCCATGATGCTCTGAGTATTTCTTCCTCACTCACCTTGTTCAACACTCAACACTCTGCTTTTAATCATTACTTATTATCTCTAGCTCTCCCCTCATCCCCAACCGGTCGCATCAGATGGCCGCCCCTCCCTGAGTCGGGTTCTGCCTATCTTTCTTCCCGTTAAAGGGGAGTTTTTCCTTCCCACTGTCACTAAGTGTTTGCTTATAGGAGGGCGTTTGATTGTTGGGGTTTTCTCACTATTACTGTAGGATCTTTGAAAAAAAAATAGTGATCAAAAAGTCAAATCAAGAAGCCAGTGAATAGCATTACTTTAAAAAAAACAAAACTTGGTCATCTTCTTTGCATATTATAAATTTGATTCGGGTTGTTTGAGGCTGCCACTGATGATGGGAAACTGCTACATCGCTCAGCCAAAACTGCAAACTACAAACACAACCATCTCAGAACTTCTCTCAGCTTTGAAGCGAGTGAAGGATACTCAGAATACATCAGAAGGTGCAATTCCCACTGCAACTAACAGCCACGAGGTACAAAATGATGCAGATGAGCGAACTGCTGTATGGATCGGAGCTGATGTTGCAAGAAAAACACATTGAATATTTTCTCACCGAACAATACCCCCATTATTTATTTTTTTACTTGGCACATTATTGAGATCGTATTTTCTTCCTCTTTCTGCCACTTGCTTTAGGGATTTTCACAGCGACTACACCGCATCCATAAATCTTCTCTGATGTCTTCTTTTCCTCCTGCCCGGCAGCTCCAATACGTCCACTATCTGCAAACGTCCAAACCATCTCAACCTTGCCTCTCTAACTCTTTATTCCCAAATTTAGTCGTTTCTGATGCAAATTACTAAGAATAATATTAAGAAAGAATTCAGCTGTAAATTGTTGTTATCTGAGCTGAGTGTGTTAACAAATGAGCAAAAGCGAGACGCTAAAGAAGAGAGGCTATTGGAGGGTTTTGTGTTTAATGAAGTATTCACTTATTGTTGACTGATAATGTCCTATCAGGGACTAATTGCCTGCACGGTTGCCTCATTAAACATAGCATGACATCCTGCCACGGGACGCTGGCTGCACACCTCGCTGCAATCGCTGCGATCTCAATACGCTCCCATTCTCCCCCTTCATCTGCTGCCCCGATGCTCATGGTTGCAGTCACGCTCTGTTTGTTGTTTGATAGAAAAGACCATTATGAAAGGACCTGGAGTTCTGGAAGTGCTCATGGATTTCCTGTTTTTGCTGTGGAAATGTTTCATTCTCTTTTTAAGCTCGTGTTTATTCCCTCCTCTTTTCTTTTCTCCCTGCTTCCTGCTCTTTAAAACGCATTTCTGACTTCTTCACTGCAGTCACCTTCACACTCCTGATCTGAAGCAGTTGGCTCGTCTCTCCCCCTTCCCTCTCTGTCTATTCAACCCTCTATTTCGCACATGCCCACCGCTCTGCCTCTGGGCCACACTTCCCTCCACCGCTCCCTGCAACCACCGCAACCTCTCCCCCTGCTTTATTTATGGGAATATGCTGATGGGGCAAACCCAGGTAAAGATAGATTTCTTTTTTTTTTAGGGCCAGAAACATAAATTGAAATAGAAAAAGGAGGGGGGCAGTGTAAGAGAGAAAGACCACGTGCAATTAATCACTGAGTTGTCATTTTTTCTAAAAAGCAAAGTCATTCATCAAAAGCAGTGGAATAAAACTAAGAAATCAGGGAGCTGGCAAGGACAGCGAAAGAGTGTATCATGGTATCTATTCAGGATCTAATTGGGTCAGTGGCAAATAATGTGGCTGTGTTTGTGCTGAGCTTTGCTTCAGAGTTGAAACAGCAGGCTGGAGATCAGCGTCAGCAGGAGAGTAATTCAATCTCATGAGAGACAAAACAAGAAATAAGGAAACCTCAAAGCTCCTGAGCAACCCGACTCAGATCCAGCGGCATGTTTCTGGCTCCACACTGCACAGGAAGTTGCTATATGAAAACAGTCAATCGAAAGTGAAACAACAGCGAAGCTAAATGCCACAGGGGGGCATTGTGCACGTAAACTACAAAAGAGCAAGGGGACACATATAAAATAAACAAAGGGGGGAAAAAATGAAATAACACATTTAGCCTGAGGGAATATCCTTCTGTCAGTCTGTCATTTAATTTGACAGAGGTCATTCTTTCTTTTGCGTTGCTGGCTGTGCCTGTCACAAAACATTAGAAAAATGAAAACTTGCTTGGTGACATTGTGCGTGAATGTAGACGGGAAAAAAATTCCACACCTGTTTTTTTTTTTCTTCTTTTTTGGGGTGTGTGTGACCCTGCTTGTCAAAGTTAAGGACAAATCAGAGAGAGAGTTAATGGAATCTGTCTGTGTCAAAAAAGAAGAAAAAACCCTCAGAGGGAGAAATGGAGAAGGAGAAAGGCGTAGAAGTTGAGGTTGAGCCTGGTAGTAGATCATATCAGTGAAGGGAGGGAGGGCTGAGAGCGACTGAAAAACAAGGACGGGGGAGCGGCTTCTCGTGCGAGACTAGAAGCTCCGCATGCAGGATTTAGCATGTGGTGAGAAGAATAATGTACCTTGACAGAGCAGCGCTCTCTTCCAATGCGACCGATCACTCCACCCCCACCTCGAAGCGGAGTGATGTGGAGCGCGAGCACCACCTGTGACACCAACTGCCACCCTGGGGGAACATCCGCAGCTAGCCACCTGTTAAAAAATGCAGCCGCCAACCTGTCTGTTATATTCATTCAGTTCCCCGTTATTGACGTTGATTTGAAATGCGATGAGTGCCTCTTAACAATTCTTGAGCAGAATTCAAATGCCACTCAAACTGTTTCTCACAGGAGGAAAATTTGCATCATGCACATCATGTGCTCATCAGGAAACATCCTCTGGCGGCTGCTTAATAAGATGTTGATACAGCGCCTCACTGTTCCACACTTCAAAGAAGGAAAAACTGTCTTTGGCTAACGCATACACGAAGAAAGAAAATAAAGTGTTTTGCTTGATATAAGATACTGTTGATGTCCCCTTACTCCTTTTCCCAGTCTTTTCTATTCCCAGTGGCAGAAAGGTGCAGTTTCTCCAATGGCCACTTGAGGCTGGCTCCAAACGCAAGTCAACCTCCCATGACTTTCATGTTAAAAGCATATTTCAAAACTGGTTACACACTCGCACACACACAAATACAAACACTTTGTTTGTCCTGAAAAATAACATAGCCTACTGTGTGTTTAGGTGAAGGAAATTCTTGTGTTATATTAGCAGACACGTCCCTCAAACACAAACAAACACGACTGAAACAGCATTTTTATATTT
Source organism: Rhamphochromis longiceps (assembly GCF_057381845.1). Classification (NCBI taxonomy): domain Eukaryota; kingdom Metazoa; phylum Chordata; class Actinopteri; order Cichliformes; family Cichlidae; genus Rhamphochromis; species Rhamphochromis longiceps. The sequence goes on from NC_140562.1 coordinate 25,443,279, forward strand.
CAGGTCAACAATGGTTGAAGTAAGGTGGCAAAAAATATAGAGTAGAACGGTCAGATTGTTGAGGTTGTTTCCACCTATTAAAGGCCCAGTGAGACAAAGCAACTGAACTCATTTTATTATGATGAAATGAAGAAACAAAATTTCTTTTTTTTTTCTAGTCCTGTGAGCGATATGGTTTTGGCTTTTGGAGCTGAAAGTAGGAAATGCTAGAAAACGCTAAAACACAGCTGTGTCACGGGTGAATTTTTATTTTAGTTTGACTTTAGCAGCCATGCCATTAATGTGGCTTTGCTTTTTGCAAAAAGTAGCAAAGTTACTCGGGAACTTAATATAGTCTGGCAGTCTGTCTGCACACATTTGCAAGGGCAAGTGTAGGAAACGGTAAGCAGTTCTTTTGATCTCTATCAGAAGATTTATGCTGTTTCTTAGCCTGTGCTGTGGTCAAATGTTAAAAAATTCACCATATGCTAGTGCTGAAGTATGTAAATAGAGTTACTTAATCTCAGAGCTAATGGCTGGGTGAGAGGCTTGGGAGGCTGTGGTTATACACTTAATGGAAAACCTGCACTGCTTTGTGCTGTAGTAATGGGAGGAGATTATCTTGCCATGCAGAAGGACTGGATAAATGCTTCTCCACAAATTGCTCACAGCCTCTCCCTCCTTCCCACCAATCTCTTTCTCACTTATTCTAGATGTTTATTATTCATATTATACTCATGAGCGATGTGGATGCTTTAATCACGCTGACACGGAGGCTGAGGCGTGTGTGGCAGCTGAACGGCTTTGTTCAGAGATTCTGTTTTCCAGCATTGTTTCCCTCTTTACTTCTCTCTATTTTTTTTACTGTTTATTTAGGTTTTTAGTCGGTGATATCACTGACTAATATTTTCAGTTTATGCAGCTCCTTTCATCATTCTTTGTCAGGGTTTACGTTTTTTTTTTTTTTTTTTTTGGAACTCACTTCACTCGTTTTCTTTGGATGTTGCTCGCCGTGCTTCACTTTTGTCAGCTCATGGACAATGCAATGTTTACCCCTAAGAAAGATCAATACCTCAACACCACTGAGCAGACTTCATTCTTCAAGCACAATTGATTGGATTTCTTCCTCACAGCTTGCCTGGACATGTTAAACCAGACAAATCCATGACACCCTGAATGAAGAACAGCGTAAACCGAGCATGTGCCTGTTGAATTTACCACCTCACTCCCCTCATTGGTGAGCTGTAGTTATGATGTTTTCACTGCTAGCATTGAATACATTTTTTAGGTGTAGACTCCAAATTTGAGCCATTGATTGGGCAAAAACTCGTTTAATGGAAGTAACTCAAAATTTTGAGCTTTTATGTCATTATATAAACTATTTTGCCAAACCTACAGTTTCAGTGTAGCCAGTTAGGACGATAACTATTTGTACAATAACACACCACCACAGAGGAGTTTACAAACTGTGATTGAAGCATGGAGTTTCATCTTTAATTAAAGGATTTGAACAAAAAGATTTTGCATTAACTTTTTTCTGAATTACAGCCATCAGCCACAACATTTTCAGAGGCTCAAAGGTTATCAGACAAGCTAACATAATTTTAGATATAAGTATTATTTTTTAATGCTTACAAGAAATGAGTCTCTGAAGTCTAGAAGCTATGGACGGCACCAAATGTTGTGTTTGCTCTCTTGCTATACTCTGTCAGGCCTTTACGGCAGCTCGCTTCAGTTGCTGCTTGTTTACGGGGATTTCTTTTATTCAGTTTTGTATTTAATAACTAAACAGCATGCTCTTTTGGATTATGATCAGGTGACTGACTTGGCCATTGAAAATGTAATAATATCCCTTTTTTTGCTTTGAGAAACTCTTGGGCTATTTTGCAAGATGCTTTGGGTCATTATATCCATTTGCACCGTGAAGCACTGATCAGTCAGTTTTGCAGCATTTGGCTGAGTAGAGAGTCCTGTACACTACATTTTCACACAGCAGTCACACAATCAGCAATCATCAATAAACACTAGTGGTTTACATCTTTCTAGATAGATGTTGTGATGGTATTTTTCTTAACCATGGAAATAATTCAGTTATTACAGACTTAAGCTGTAATCTGTGGCCTCCAGACTTTTTGGAGCTGCTGTGCCGGCCAGGATTTAAAATGTCTTCGGGTGGAGAAACAAACTCTTTAGAACTGAGTTGTATGTGAACGGAGGGCCGAGAGCATGTTGGTGAAGGAAATAAAAAGCAAGATACAGGAAATCTTGACTAACTGCATTTTATTTATTTATTTTTTATATATATATATATATATATATATATATATATATATATCCATCCATCTTCATCCATTTTATCCGGGACCAGGTCGCGGGGGCAGCAGCCTAAGCAAAGAGGCCCAGACCTCCCTCTCCCCAGCCACCTCCTCCAGCTTATCCGGGGGAACACCAAGGCGTTCCCAGGCCAGCCGAGAGATATAATCTCTCCAGCGTGTCCTGGGTCTGCCCCGGGGTCTCCTCCCGGTGGGACATGCCTGGAACACCTCACCCAGGAGGCGCCCAGGGGGCATCCTTGTCAGATACCCGAACCACCTCAGCTGGCTCCTTTCAATGTGGAGCAGCAGCTGCTCTACTCTGAGCCCCTCCTGGATGGCCGAACTTCTCACCCTATCTCTCAGGGAGAGGCCAGCCACCCTTCGGAGGAAGCTCATTTCCGCCGCTTGTATCCACGATCTCGTTCTTTCGGTCACTACCCACAGCTCGTGGCCATAGGTGAGGGTAGGGACGTAGATCGACCGGTACATTGAGAGCTTCGCTTTTACACTCAGCTCCCTCTTCACCACGACGGACCGGTGCAGCGTCCGCATCACTGCAGCCGCCGCACCAATCCGTCTGTTGATCTCCGGCTCCCTTCTCCCATCACTCGCAAACAAGACCCGAGATACTTGAACTCCTCCACTTGGGGCAGGAACTCATCCCCGACCCGGAGTGGGCACTCCACCCTTTTCCGGCTGAGAACCATGGCCTCAGATTTGGAGGTGCTGATCCTCATTCCCGCTGCTTCACACTCGGCTGCGAACCGTTCCAGTGCTGGAGGCCCTCACCCGATGAAGCCAACAGAACCACATCATCCGCGAAAAGCAGAGATGAGATTTTGAGGCCACCAAAGTGAAAGCCCTCCGCCACTTGGCTGCGCCTAGAAATCCTGTCCATAAAAATTATGAACACAACCGGAGACAAAGGGCAGCCCTGGCGGAGCCCATCACCCACCAGGAACGAGTCCGACTTATTGCCGGCAATGCAAACCAAGCTCTTGCAACGGTTGTATAGGGATCGAATGGCCCGTAGCAATGGGCCAGACACCCCATATTCCCGCAACACCTCCCACAGGACACCCCGAGGGACACGGTCGAATGCCTTCTCCAAGTCCACAAAACACATGTAGACTGGTTGGGCAAACTCCCATGCACCCTCAAGTATCCTCGAGAGGATAAAGAGCTGGTCCAGTGTTCCGCGACCAGGACGAAAACCGCATTGTTCCTCCTGTATCCGAGGTTCGACTAACGGACAAACTCTCCTTTCCAGCACCCTGGCATAGACTTTCCCAGGGAGGCTGAGGAGTGTGATTCCCCTGTAGTTGGAACACACCCTCCGGTCCCCCTTCTTAAAGATGGGGACCACCACCCCGGTCTGCCAGTCCAGGGGTACTGCCCCTGATTTCCACGCAACATTGTAGAGGCGTGTCTACCAGGACAGCCCTACAACGTCCAGAGTCTTCAGGAACTCAGGGCGGACCTCATCCACACCAGGGGCTCTGCCACCAAGGAGTTGTTTAACTGCCTCAGTGACCTCGCCTCCGGAAACTGGCGGGTCATTCCCCTCATCCCCAGACTCTGCTTCCTCCTCGGAAGACGTGTCAGTGGGATTAAGGAGGTCCTCGAAGTATTCCTTCCACCGCCTATATATGTATAATAAAATGATCTTCAAACTAATTTTAGAAGTTAAAAATGTCACACGTTATTCCAAAATAACTTCCACAAGAAGGAGGCCCTTCTATTCTACAGTCTACCTCACTTAATGGTGAGGTAGAGATTTCACTTTTAAAGACCATCAATTATTATCCAGAGTGTTTGAGTCATACTAATTTTTTGCCTTGGTTCAGTTTTTAGTAGCTATTAAATTTCATTTTACCTTGCTGCTTGGTTTAGGAATTGTAGCCAAGTACAGGATAGGGTAGGGGAAATTAAAGTAAGATGGAGAGAATGGGCCAATAGCTAGATTCGCAGGAGGGATAAAGGGAGTTGCGTGGAGAAGAATGACTGGAGCCACAGGTAAAGTTGCTATGAATTGTATTAAACTATTTAGCAACAATTTAACAGCATTTTATGAACAGGAATGAAAACATAAAATAAAATACAGTGACAGCAATAATAATAACAGTCAGAATCCTATCTGAGCTCAGATATGTCAGTCTTGCCGGCTTAATAGTCAGTGTTCAGTCAAGTCAAATCCAACAGGTCAAAAGTTTGTGATTGGTGCGATTTCGTCCTACCGCACTGTTGCAATTGTTCGTGAGAGAAGAGCAACCTGCCCTTCTGGGCCAACTCAGAATGGCTGTGGTTCGGTTCGGTTCAAAGGGAAAGGCTCGCCATCTTCCTCGTCAGGAAGAGATCCAGGTCTCACGATCCCATAAAAAAACCTAGCCTGTAAACAACAGGACTATTACTAATTCAGTTCACACTCTAATGATATACATGGCCATATGTAAATAATGTAAGTGCTATAACAAAACAAGCACAAAACATTAATTCTAATTTCTAACTATAGTCTATACAGTGCATCTTAATCATGAATGCAATCTTTAAATCACAATCAGCTTATTCTATCGTCAAGGTGCACATTTCTATCAGAAATCAGAAATAAACCATAAACTATGGTAGATTATTTTTTTACAGTATTGCCCTTTAACTGAATTACAGGAGCATTGCTTTACACTGCATAGCAATGAAGCAATATATTATTTACACTCAATGTACAGAATAAAATTACCAAAAGAATATACAAAAACCCACAGGCTGTAGTTTTACAGTATGTGGTAACGTATCAGCACAGTAAGAATACACACTGACATCTATCCAGTGCCGCTCGAGCATCAAATGTAACAAAATAAAGTAGATTCATGACCTTTAAGATCAACATTAACTTATTCCATCATCTAATTTTAGTGCGTTTAATATTCAACAAGTAATACTAGAACATCATCAGCACACAAGCTGAGTGCTCAAAATGGCTGAACTCAGTGAGAAACCCCGTGTGTTCTCCCACAGTGAAAACGTGGTCAGCTACAGCTATGAGCATTAGGCTAGTTAGCTTTTCAATTAGCCTGATTCGCCCAGTCCCAGTTTAACTCACCAGCACACTTCTAATGTTCAACTCTCAGAGAGGATCTTGTTCAACTCTCAGAGAGGATCTTGTTCAACTCTCAGAGAGGATCTTGTTCAACTCTCAGAGAGGATCTTGTCCACTTCATCCGCTCCCGCGCAGATCTACAACATTGAAATCGGGCCATTATATTCCCTGTTAACTTCTTGTTAGCTTTTTAGCTTCAAGGTTAGCTTAACAGCTTCTGACTCACCGCGATGGTTTCAAGGTCCGAAATGTTCACAATAAATCAGGTCCGTTTCTCCAAGGTCCATGCAGATCTCCGGTATGGATATTTGCTCAATTTATCAAGTTAATAGTTATTTTCCAGCGAAAAGCTTGGCGGTGAAAATCAGTGATGGTCTCGTGCACCTCCGTCTCTCTCTGTGTCTGAGCACGTGACGGTACAGAGCAGGGGAAGGCGGGGCTTGTTCCTTCCTAACCAGTAGGGGTGTTAAATATACTCTTTGGGTTTTATTCTTATATTTATAGTATTTATCTTTTATTATTGATTTATTTTTGATCAACTCAGTGATTAACAGAGTAATGATAAATCCCAATTAACAATAACATGTTGTAGTGCATTACTGAGTCGTGTAAACTCACTGGGTTACAGAATCAAAATAATTAGTAGTGAGGTTGAAACGTTCACCTGAGATGTTGCATGCACTTATTAAAGTAGCCAGAGGCTTCACACACCTATTCTGGGTTGTTTCCTGTTTATCACTGATGATGTCTACTAGCCACAGAAATGCAAGTAAATAAAGCTGATATCAGAGATTTAACAGCCATAACATTCAAATCGAGTGATTCTGGATACAGGGTACTCATGTTTCACAAACATTTATATTCCCTTCATTTTGCTCATACAGTGTGTAAAAATCACAGACATTTTCTTTCATAGGAAAATGTTACTGTGAAAAACAATGCCTGTGATTAATCCAGAGTAGCAGAGGCATTGTTTCTGGGCTGTGTTTTGGCTGTTTAATGTTTTGGATGGATGATTTCAGTGCTTTGAGGAGAGCAAACAAAATGAAAAAAAACTTCATCTGCAATGGTGTAGAACAGGATTTTAAGAAAACCCCACAAATCCTAAAATTATTCAGTTATTTAGACATGATTCAATAAAGGTTTTCTTATATAGTAACCTACATTTCATTTAAATGGTTCTTTAGAGCCCTTTTGTATAGAGAGATAGATATAGAACAGCAAGAAGCTTTAATACACAGTGTTGATAACAGTATGGATGATTTCCTGAAGTATTCTTTATGCCATCAATAACTGAATAATGTTGAGGAAGAATGAGCTCCGCTGCTTGTGTGGTGATGAATGGAGCTGATGTGACAGGTATCCATGATGGAGAGCAGTTTTTCAGTGACCTCTTGTCCTCACTTACTCAAACACCTCCAGAATCTGGCCAGTGATGACTCCTGGCTTGTGAATTAGTTTGTTGATCCTGCACAGCTCTCTCCCACTGATGCTGCCCCCCAGCAGACAACAGTAAAATCGCCTCCACAGTCAGGTGGAAGATCTCAAGCATCTTTCTGCACACACTGAAGGACCTGAGCTTCCTCGGAAAGTAGGGTGTGTTGCTCATCCCCTTCTTGTACACATCATCACGGTTGCTCCACCAGTTCAGTATGTCATTCAAATGAACACTGATTTAACCTCCTCACCTCCTCACCTGTAGTTTTTTCCCCTCCGGGAATCAACCGCCATCTCTGAATGTCTGACATTCAGGAGCAGGTGATTTCTGCCTGACAAAATTCTTCACCGGCTCCCTGTGCTCCAACTGGTGCCCACCCCTAACACACCCAACCACTGCGATGTCATCAGTGTACCTCTGCAGGTGACATGAATCACTGATATACTCGATATCTGAGGTGTACAAAGTAAACAGGAATGGAAACAGGACTGGCCCCTGTGGTGCTTTGGTATTACTAACCACCACATCAGACATAATGCCTCCCCCAGCCACACAACTAAATAGCCTAAATACACTACCTACAAAAGCCAACCAATATAGCTCTCCTATAACCTTGTTCCTCTATATACCGTCCAGCTTAAAAAATAAAAAATAAAAAGAACAAACCCCCCTGGTGTTCCAGACACCACTCAGATAATTGAAAACTTTTTTTTGCAATTGTTTTGCTAAACTAACTCAGCAAAAGTGCCTCACAAATCTGTGGTTCATTGTTCATCCATGACCTGAACATGCTGCAAGAGCCCTCCTGGTGGACTACAGTGCACAGACACATGAAGAGCGTCTGAGAGTTTTGGAGGTCAGCTATGAGCACTCTAATAACTGACGCTGTGGGTGGAGTGAAATTGCTCACCTATGCTTCTTCATTTTCACCAGACGGCTGAGTAGCTGTGTGGAAACCAACACCATGAAGACTTTGTGTCTGTGTAGCCAGAACTCAGGCAGATGTTTACTGTAGGAGAATCAATTTCAAGCCCCTCGAAGCATGTGGCGCATGTCGAAAGCACCTATTTAAAAATAGTTCATTTTGGCACCGGTACACTGAGTAATCATTTATCTCATTTCAACTCATTTAGCCAACATGTTCTTCTTGCAAATTAATGAATAAACAGTGTAATGGTTTGTTAACGCAATATTGATGTGGTAATCCTGATAGTGATGACATGCCCAGACTAAATCTGCCTATAAATGGATGAGCTGACACACCCACATGCATTTACCCCTCTTCTCCTCCGACCATTAACATAACTGAATATGCTTGATGTTGATCATTTGTTACTTTTTAACAATGCAAAATGACATTGTTAATGTTTACGCCAACCCACTGAGTGCAGCTCAGACCAGCATTTACTACATATATTAGTAATTATAGGACAGGTGTAATTCTGTAATTCTGAGAATAGCTGAGCTGCTATCAGACAACTCTTGTCATCTTGGTTGCCAGAATAAACACACTGTTATTATTAGACAAGGGTCAAAATGCTGCACTCCCACCTGAAAGCAATTTTTCAGCAGCTCCAGTGACGCTCCCCTCATCCACCATAAACTTTGTGCTCTATGACCACAGTACTCCACTTTACCCTTAGCATGACTTGGGGTTTTTTTGCCAGTCAAGATTATCACAATGAAATAGGAGGTAATCATAGACTGTATATAAATGATGGATGCAGCCAGCCTAATATTAGCCACTAGTTTGTACAAAGCTTGGATCTAACTGAAAACCGATGAATGCATGCTTATATGGTGGAGACTCGTCAATCAGACTAAATTAAGCTAAATCACATCCTGCTTTGTTCTGTATTTTTATCTGAATAGGACTTTAATTACATATTTAACTTGTTGCATAACTACTGAGGCTGTAATGTCATCAGGAATTTTTTATAAGATCATAAATTCAGTGAGCAGTGGGGTCAGTTGGGCTTCATTCATCTCACAACCAGATGCCCTCTGATGGCCATTACAAAGATTTAGAGCTAAGACACTTAGACACTGGCTTGACTTTTCAGACCTGACGTTATGTCTGTTTTTTATATACAGATCATAGCTGGAATAAGTGTCTCAAACAAATCGGGTCATTTAAAGGCAAAAAGCCTGTTTGTGTCTCTGAAGAAACTCAGTTATATCAGACAAAACAAATATACTCACGTTTTTAAAATGCTTTTCTCAAAGCTCTTTAGACTGAAGGCGAATTTTAACCGTGGTAAATGGACTGGTTCTTATATAGCACTTTTCTACTCAAAGCACTTTATACAACTTGCCTATACAAGTGTTTTGTATCTAACATTCACACTCCGACAGACACATCTGCAGCAACTTAATATCTTGGCATGCTGACTGCAGCCAGGGATCAAACCAACAACCTTCCAATGGGCTCCCACTCTACATGACACATCATGTAGCGTTCATGTCTTTGTGCAGTTGTTTGTGCTATACACTATCGCTAGCTCACTTCCATGGCCAATTTAAAATCACTTTGTCTTTGGACTCTGGGAGGAAGCCAGAGCACCAGAGGACATGCCAACTCTCCCCCAGCTGGGATTTGAACCATGAACCTTTTTGCTGGGATTCCAAAGAGCTGCCACCCAGGTTTATTGGTTTACTCTCATTTTTCTCATTGAGACTGGATATTTTCTCTTTTATATCCATTTTTCCATCTTTGTTCTCCCCTTTTCCTTAGAATACTGGAGATGGCCCCTTCTTCACCCCTCCTATCAAAGCCTCGTGTTTTATTGATATTGGCTGCATGTCCCATCGACCTTAATGCTCCTCATGCTAACATTTACAAAATGTTATCTTTCCTTTAATTTTTCCTTCAGATATTCTCTTTTCTTTTGACTTGATTAAAATCCACTTCAGAAAGTTTACTAACCAGTCGCTTTGAAGATAATTTAATAATGTAACCAAACAGGACCATAAAACATTTTTATTGCACCAAACAGTTCACATTTTATGCCTTAAGGTCTTTGAATGACTAAAAAGTATAAACTATTTCATACATTTGGATGACTGCCAGGTCTAAATGCATGTTGAACCTCTTAGAAAATAGGATTTGGGGGTTAAAAAAGTATTATCACAACAAATAAAACACAAAAATCGACATACATGTCTGATTTGGAGTTTTCTAATGCTAATAAGCCCTCTAATTTTAAAAACCTCATAAACTTGCAGGGTTTAACGCACTCAGTCAGTCCTATTCTTGCTCATCCTTGTGTCCATCGCTGATTTCCATCAGTGACATCCCACATAAATCCACTGCTACTGATGCGTTGCTGCCTTTGATTCATTTTATTACTGTGGCAGGTGGCAGCCGTTACTATCAGCTCTTCTTGAATTGGACACATGCAGACAAACACACACGCACACACATATGCTTGTCTGATATTGGCTGTAGTCATAGCCCACACAAAGTAATCTGGTAGTGTAATTTAATGGTTGGCGGTGTGTTTTGTTGAGCTCAGTCAACACGTTGAATTTAATTTCCTTTCTGTGTCCTTCAGCTAGTGCCCCCGTCCCCCTTTTTCCCACCCTAAAGTAATGTTTCCTATTGTGTGCAGTCAGTGTTTTCACACCCATTTCCCTCCACATGTACTGTATGTATATATATATATATATATGCGTCTCTGTGTGTTTGTCTTTGCTCCTACTGCCTTGTGTTTGTCTGTATGTCTGTTTGTCTCCCCATCTGTCCCGATGTATTGCTCTTCTTGTCTGTCTGTCACTCTCTCTCCCTCTCTATCCCTTTCTGTCAAAACCCCACAAACACTTCTCCCTCCCAAGCCTGCCTTTTTACCCGGATTTCTCCCCACTGCTGAGAAAGTGAGTGACAGTACTATATGCACAGTATGGAAACGACTGATGTGGATTTTAAGCACATACGTCACAAGTAAAGGGGAAGGGAGAGAGGGAGGGGAGAGGAGAGCAAACGATGAACAGAGACAAGGAGAAAGCAGAGAGAGAGAGAGAGAGAGAGTACAGAAGGATATATTGACTCAAAGCTGGTCTGCATGCTCCACAGAGTGTGAGAGACAGAGGATGTGAGAGCAGGCAAGATGGAGTGCTGGCACAGATGAAGACTGTCCCTGGGTATGTTTTTTTGAGGGTGGCTATAATTGTGAATGTGTGTACGAGTGTCTGGAAGTCTGTGTGTGTGTGAGCACATGTGCTCGCATGTGCGCGTCTCAGTATGTAGAAGGACGCGAGCGAATGAGTTTGCAAGCAACATGCTGCAAGTGAACATTTGAACGCGGGTTCCCAAGCAGCGAATTTAGGTGCTGTTACGTAAGAGCGGCGTGAGTGACTGAATGAGTGTAGTTGTTGAGGACGGGGACAGGCGGTTTGGGGTCTTTATGTGTGTTGAGGGTGTGAATAAATGTGTGTAATGAAGTATGGTCAGGAATGCAGGATGCTCTTACAGATGCAAGTTCAAAAGCGAGTTAAGGTGTTGACACAGAGGTGCGTTAAAATTCAGCCTCACATGCACGTGAATGTTTGTGCGTGGAGCTTCACCGTAGACTGGAGAGGAGCTACACCAATGCTGATGAAAACAAGGCATTGTTAGTCTGTTTTTGTTTTTCCCCCCGTTGCTGATTTTTGCTCGAGTTCTGACTCATGTAGATGGAGAAATTAAGCTCACTGTGAAAAAAGATGACATCGAACGACATTCCCGCAAAGTCTCATTAAAGCTCGAGCTCATTTCAAAGGAGGTGAAACAATCAATCAGTTATTCTGTGTGCAAATTGACAGGACAATAATCAATAACAATTTTCAAGACTGATTAAGTCATTTGTTATGCAAAAATGGCAACGATTCCGAATTTTTCCATGATTTTCTGTTTTTCGTGAACTATCTTTGAGTTGTAGACCCTTGGTCAGCCCACAGTCAAAAAAACCCAAAAAAGCCTGAAATGCTGACTTTAACTAATTTAATTACATGCAATTTTTTCATCTAATTTTCTTACAAAATTTTACATTTAATGGAATCTGGTCAAGTGAATGTTGCTTGAGTACAGTCTCAGTTTATACCAATTACATTTTCCTTATTAATTAATTATTTGCATGAATAAACCTTTGATTTTATTTATTTCAGTTGCATTTTACTCAGACTCATTGCCTCACATTTGCTGAGGGTGAAAAACTATTTTTTTAGTGCAACTGTGATAACAATTTGGCCAAAAAGCTGGTAAGAGAATATTTTCAGTCTATTTGTTTTTTCCCTAATGAATCGCCCCCTCTGTGCCAAGAGAAACAAATCTTTCAGGTCTTCATCACACTACATTTGAACATTTAGCCAGTGCAAAACTGATGTGACACAACAAATATATATCGTCCGCTGCCGTCAGCGAATGCTGACTTGTTTGCAACACCATTCGACCGATTTATCATTGCATCTTTCTCTTATCTGACAGATAAGAGAAAGATGCTCTTGAAACATGCGTTAGGTTTTTTTCTGTGCACTTTTAATTAATAGGAAAGTCATCCGCAATGAAAACTGCTTCAGCACTTTCACACGCAACTTTTCAAGTTAAGGAAACGTTTGTGCCTTCAACAAACGAATCAAGTTGAATCAGTCAAACACTAAAGAGCGAAACCCTTTTATTTGGAAAGATGTGTGTGAAACACAAACTGCTCAGATATTAAGGAGCAGATGCCACCAGCTGAATCTAAAAAGCTGTGACATCATGGACATGTGAAACATATAGGAAGGATGACGACTGGCGTGCATCCTCACATGACCTGCTGTTGTGATGTGGCTGTCGACAGTGACTTCGTCATGCTCGTTCATGAAGTGCATCTGTATATTTTTGCACACACTAAGCCAGTTTTTTCTTTAATGGAGTTATTTTTATATTTAGCATTTTAATCTGGGACAGCGACAGTAAACAGTCTGAAGTTGGTTTTTCTTTTTTTGTTGTTGTTGGGTTTTTTTGTTTTTCTTTTTTTACTGTGACCAATAAAATCAAACAGGATCTTGAAATATTAAAGACTCAAGAGCACCGTGGGAGTACATGAGATAGCACATCTTCAGTATTTCTTAATTACTGCCAGGAAAATAGGAAATTAGAGCATTTGGCTTAATGATGATGGAGTCTAGAAACAGTCATTATGCTTCATTTAGGTACAAATATGCTAAGGACTGAGAAAGGCTCCAAGTAGTATTATGTAAATATTGCTCCGGGGAGTTGCAGATGAGAGAGAGAAGAGGGAACAGAGGGCGGTAAGGGATGGATTTGAGAACCGATACACAAGTGACATCTCTTGTTCATACTCTACAGCATTGCATTTGAATATTCATTCAGAGCACAGACTCGGTGCTGACACAATGTGTGAGTCATGCTTGAAGTGCCAAAGGTTCTGGCAAATTCTATTTTGGCTTTTGACAGGTCAGGATTTCATCAGTGGATTAAAACAGGAACACATTTCAGTTTTTCACAGGATGTTGCAGATGCGTGTCATGACCACCTGTGACTGGATTTTCACCTCCCTGCTCCATATGCAAATAAACACATGGAAATATAGTGTTGATTTTAACCCGTGGGAGGCAGCAACGCGCTCCCTGTGCATAGTCTGCCAGAAAATAAAAGAAGAAGACAAATAAATACTAGCTGGATCCACTTATGTGGAGGGTGTGGATTGAGTAAGTGGTCCTTCACTCTGGTGCAGGGCACATTTCTCATGGGAAAAGTTTGTCTTCAGTGGCTTTCTGCCACGCAGAGATTGGAAGACACAGTAAACATTTAAATGAAGGTGGGTTTAAACCGCAGGCTTTATTTTTTGCTATATCTACCTATTTTGGTGCCTGTATATAACTGAAGAAGTGAAAATAATGAAAGATATATTAAAAAAAATTTTTTAAAAAGCTTTGAGAGACAAAGCATTTCTGGCAGAAAGGTAAACTTTCTCCTTACATAGTGCTAACAGAAACAGCCCAGACCAGCTCCGAATGTGGTCTGAATGATCTCAGAGATCTGAGAGTTCTTGCATCTCAGTGCAGCCTGAATGCATCTCAGGGGACTCAGACCTTTGCTTGAAGGTGCCCACTAGTGATGGGTTCACCCATCCTTCCATGTGAATACGAGACCAGTGTGCTCTTTGAAAACCGCTGACCCCCTGCAAAGTGGAGTGTGACAGAGTCAGAGGAGGCTGACGGTGTTTTCGTGTAATTATCTTTGTCTTTCTCACCTTTTTTTTTTGTCCTTCTCCGCTTCACTTCTCCATTTTTATTCCACAGTCCCGTCTGACAGTCCACATGAGTGTCTCCAAGCCCCCACCGCCACCCTCGACCTCCCACCTGGCCATCCCCCCTTCCTCCGCCTCCACCCCTTCCTCGTCCGCCTCCTCCCCCTTGGCGACGCCCCACTCTATCGCCCCGCCCCCGCCCTCGCCGGTCAAAATCTCTATGCAGGAGCACTTTGCCATTAACGTGTGCCCAGGGCCCATCCTCCCCATCCCACAGATCTCAGACTTCTTCCCGCGTTTCCACGACTACCCCTGCACGCCGCCACCTCCCAGGGAGAAGAAGATCCTGAAAGAGGAGACTTTCAATGGGGAGACGGGCGGAGGGTACAAGGATGGCGAGAGAAGAGGGGAGAATGAGGGTGACAGGGAGGAGCTGATCGACTCTGATGATGATGACAGTGAGTTTTGCGGTGGGGAAAGTTGTGTTCGAAGTTCAAAGTCGGGGGTTTTCATTCATGTGAAAATGACTAAGCACCGCAGCATAAAAAAACAACGCTGTTTTATGCAGTTTAGAGTGGAACATTATCTTGTTTTACTTGATTTGAGCTTCTGCTTTTTTCCCCCTTCCCCTTTCAGAAGCACAGCATATGCTTGCAGAGTAATTGTGGAGTGAAGCATTTTGTGTTTGTGTGTTTGTCACTCCCACTTTATGTGACACAGCGGCTCTAATGATTTATTACACCGCGCTGCAATAGCAGGGCTCTGGTTTCTGTTCTTTCCCAAACAGTAATCAAACAAGACAGATCAATTCATATTAGGCAGCATCGTATTTTGAAGAGCCCATCTGCTACAAATATGACTCAGAGCTTTTGAGTGTGTGTTAGACTGAACGTGTCTCTGCTTTTTACTGACAGTAATTGGTGTGTTTTGTGCGTGGTTGTTTTTCTTCTTTTTTATAGCCTACCTGGGAACGCTGGAGTTCAACCTGCTCTTTGATCAAGAAAACAACTGTCTGCATTGTACTATTCACAAGGCAAAGGTACGCGCAATTGTAAAATCTTCTTTATAACTAGGCTGTCTGTCTGCATGTGTGCCGTTGCGTAATCCTCCTTGAAGGCCCAGTGAAAATAATTCTCCTGTAATGCTTTTACGTTTGCAGAAGACGTCAGACTCCTGTCTCTCAACCTTTGTAGGGAAACAAATTTGCCACGTAGCCTCGGCAGCTTGTCAGTTCAAGACTAAATCATCTCATAGCGCGACGTAATGCTGGATAATGTTGCTAGGTTGCTCTCGCAGACACATTTTGGTCATCGTGCAAGGACACGAGCCGTCCGTTGCATGCTGCACGCACTCCCATGATGTCAATTATGCAAATCTCACTGAACAGTTCCCTTGAGGACATTACAAAGGAGGTAGAAAACACTAGCCTAGAGGGAGAAAACCGCCAGAAGAACTACTGAGATGTGACTGCTGTCAAACAGATCCGTCGTACGTGCTGTCTTTTTCTGACCCTGACAGTTACGTGTGAATAGTTGGAGGGCACCATGACATCACCTTTGACACTATAGTACTTGTGTGTTTGTGTGTCTGTTTGTGTCCACAGGGACTGAAAGCCATGGACTCCAATGGGCTGGCTGATCCATACGTCAAGCTGCATCTTCTCCCTGGGGCTAGCAAGGTCACTGCTTCACCCTTACCTCAACAGCAATTATCGTAACATGCCGCCACGCTGGGATGTCCCAGTTACTAACTGTCGTTGAGCTTGTATGTCACGCAGTAACTGGTAGTAGAAGTAGATCACTTACTGAGGAAACCAAAAAAAAAAACCCAGATGCAGTTCTATGTGAAATCCCCCCTTGTGGATTCTTCCTTATGAAACATCATGAAGAGGTCAAAAGCCTGAAAAACAAAAATGCAACATGGGAGCAAGCTAATTTGTTGTGTGTGTGTCGCTTCAATCCAACGAGCAGGGAGCGTTTCAGTTGGTTACTGCTTAATGTGGCTCGTCCGGTGCTCCTCTTTATCGAGCGCAAACACGTTCTGGTCCACTGGACTTCTCTTGTCTTGTTTTCAGCTCAAGCAGCAGGGAAGATAAAGCTTGCCACAACAGCAGCAACCCCATAATACAACCTGTTGTCGGCCATTTTGGCTCAAAGTTGACTCCAAATGAGGTTATGAAAGTGCTGCCGGTGGAGACGATGAAGGCGGCACAGCCCGAACAAGGCAAACGTCTGAAGTCTTAAGGTGCCATAACGACGTCTGGGGGATTTTTGTCGTCCAGCCTTCCTCTGTCTGTCTTCTGTCCCATTGTTGTAATTCTCACCTCCCCACTTCGCCAGCCCTATCTCTGTCTCTATCTCACTATCTGCCTGTGACCCTCTTTGACCTTGAAATACCAACAGTGTGCAGAGAGGGAGACAACTGAGAGGAGAGGAAGAAAGGGGGGAGTGGAGGCAGGGAGGGCAGGGGGGAGAGAGGGAAAGACAGATGAGGGGAGGACAGCAGCAGGTGGTTGTCATGGAAACAGGGAGGATTGTTACACGGCTCACGTCAACAGGCAATTGTTGATGGGGGGTATAGGCGGTGGTGGAGGGACGCAGAGACGGCGTCAATGAGTAGTATCCATGAATGACTGTTTGCTAAATACCCACCACATGGGGGTGGGGGGTATCTCTCCTCTGCCCCGGCACGTTTCCTTGCTTCCTTTCCTACTGTCTCACACCCACCGACACACACTCTTTAACCAGCAGACAGCTAAGCGTGCCTTCCCTCGCTGTCGAGTGCACAACAAGAACACATGCTCACCGTGACCTTGTACATGTGCTGACACATGCTAAGGATTTAGTCATAACCACACAGAGATGCTCCCACTTTCCCTCTCTTACACACACACATAGAGTTGTAGTTCTTAGTGCACGTCTGTGATGGTCACCGTTATCTTCATCTCTCCATTACTAACCGACATGAAAAGAATATTCATTCAGAGCTTTGGGAAGTAGGGACTGAGGAAGAGGGAGTATGAAGTATGTAAAATGATCTATGCAGACAGATGGGGGTGGTGTGGTGGACAGATGGAGTGCTACTGATAAAACATTTAAAAACAAAGCAAAACAAAAAAAGGCAGGAGTACAGAGGGAAAACGGAGGATGGGAGTGACAGAGACGGAAGTGGTGTTTTTTTTAGTTTTTTGTTTGAAGATGGAGCAGAAACCAAACCTGATCCGGGCGCAAACAAGTGATGAGTATTACAAAAATAACTGTTCTGCTGAGTTGTGCTGGCACGCACACGGCAGGCGGTGAAACACCGCTGCAAGTCGTGATGCTGCTTAAGCGTGGCTCGTCTCGCACATTGATGAATCAAACAAATGACACGAATCGAAGACACTTGTTTTCCTCGATCGACCAACTTCTGAAGAGCCGAGTGCGGTCGATAAGCCAGATGTTTCCAGCAGGACACGGAGAATAGAGGAGGAGACAGAGATGAGGCAAGAGGGGAGAAGAGGGAATTTCTGCTCAGGCAGAACAATAGGACGAGGGGACAAAAACAGACAAAGAGAAAGAAGATGGCATGGAGCATTCAGCCTCTGGCCCTGAGGCATTATAGCAAGAAGCTGACAGTGGCAGAGAGGACGAGAGTTAAGGCATCTGACTTCACACACGCCTCAGACACGAGCAGGAGGGTATTAAGAGGGAAATGTGTATTTGTAACATACATACAGTATAATTTTGCATAGCCTGCAGTGGTGAAAGAAGAGCAACAGCACAAAAATACTCCATTAAGCAAAAGACTTGCAGTCAAATTAAAATATGCAAAGTAACTGTTGTTTATTAATGTATTTTTTCAACAGAGGGAGAAAATACACAAAAACACACATCTGCACTTTACTAACCCGTCAGTTCGTTCTGCCAGTGTCTCATCATGGTCCTACTTGTTTGTAGAAATTGAAGACGTTTTATGGGATGCAATCCAAATACAGCATATATGCATATATATACAAGTATATAAGCATCCTGATTAAACCTGAGATAAAAATCAAACAAGCTTAGAACTCCCGGAAGACAAGCGAGGCAGCACGTAGATGCAAACTTTATTTATGGTTGCTGAAGCCATTAGGAGCTCGGGAGCATTTCCTCTTCTGGAAAGGTTTAATTTTTCATGATGATTGTGTTGCACGGTTTAATTGGCTGCTGTGTCGTGTTGCGTTTGAGACGCGGTGTTTGTTTTGGCGGTCTGGCTGGTGCTAATGCACTCTCTAATCATGTTGAGAAGGAAGCAGACGGACAGGTGAGGTGAAGGTAGCCGTGCGTGCTTTCACCTCTTTTTCTTTTTTTAATAGCCCAGGCAGCAGATGTCTGTGATGTCCAAAGGGACAGTGAAAAATGATGCGTCCCCACTCTTTCACTTTCTTTTTTCTTGATCTATTGTCTCTCTTATTTTTTTCTTGTATTATGTGAATCTGAGCTATTGAATTTGCTCTCCTGCCCTTTGAACATTCCTGACTCTTCTGTTTGTTCTTTAGGTCTTCGCCTTTCTGTGACTCTCTTTTCATCTGTCTCGCTTTTCCTCTGCAGGCAAACAAACTACGCACAAAAACCCTGAAAAACACACTGAATCCTGTGTGGAACGAAACGCTGGTGTATCACGGCATCACTGCAGCAGACATGACCACCAAAACGCTCAGGTAGGCACTCAGCTTTGGATTTCAGTCCTGCTGTTACACCCCCGCCCTCCCTGAGAGCCAAAATTTATTATGTGAATGATGAAAACCCAAACTTGAAACCCTCCAGTGACTTGCCAACAGCCAGTCTGCTTCCCAGTGGGCTTTTCCAGGTACTGTAATTCATTATTCCAGCCCAGTGACACCAGCCAAATGTTCCACTTGCTACTGCTGCAGTAACTGCCCAGGTGTTGGCTTTGCCAGGAGGCTCCGCCCTCCTTCCTCCCACATCGTCCTGCATGCGGAGTGATTGAGGTCAAACGTAGCCATCTTGGCCCAAAAACTCTGACGCACGCGTGCCCGTCTGTGCGCTGATTCAGAGGCAGAGTTTTTTGTGTGTTTTGTTTGTGAACATGTAATCAGTGTCGGGTTTAGTCAGAGGATTCATAATAGGTTTGGATAGCATTGTTTATCCTGTGGAAATGCAGCGGAGAAGCTATGCACGCATTCGTGCATGCACACACAGGGAAGTGCATTTACTCACACGCACATGAGTCCCATCTACTCAGCACACACAGAGGCTGGCAGTCAGGTGTGTTGCTTATCCTCTTGTGTCCATGTCAAGGGCAATCACTGGCAGGAAAGATCATGCATGGCCCTTCCTCTGCATGTAGTCAGAAAACACACATACACACACAAACACTCAAACAACAAATGTCCTTGAGCGTGTACGTTTGAGACAAAAACATTTACTCTCCCGACCCAAAAAAGCCACAAAAAACCCACGCTTGACATGCAAACAACAGCTTGAGGAGAGGCCCCTCAAACTAGAGGAAACCCACCTGACCTTTGTTCAAGGACATAGCTCACAGCCACAGACCAGCAGGGGGGCTCTGGGTTGCCAAAATGAGAAAGAGGAGGAGGTGGAGTGTGACCAGTGCCAAGCAAGAGATGATGATGATGAGAGAGAGAGAGAGAGAGAGAGAGAGAGAGAGAGAGAGAGAGAGAGAGAGAGAGAGAGAGAGAGAGAGAGAGAGAGAGAGAGAGAAGTGGCGTCGAGTGCGAATGATGTCGAGTGACAGATGAGGGTGCGTGGAAGAGGAAACTAGGGAGGCCAAGACTGACAAAGACGAGAGAAAAGAGGGACGCAGAGAATCCAAGAGGTCAACTGGCAGTGTGAGAGAGTAGCTGGAGTAGAGTGTAAGATGGATGAAATGATGAATGAAGACAAAAAAACGAGTAGAGAGCTGGGGAGGAGTTTTCTCAAAAGGGGTGGCCAAAGAAACGAAAGAACGAGGACAGTAATATATATGAGACAGTAAATGAGACACTGTCTGAAAGTAAGGAGAACGGAGGAGAAGGGGAGGCTTAAAATTGGATCAGTGTCTCTCTGGATGAGTTCAGGCACTAGCACAATACCTCAGACAATAAACAGACTTTGTTCTCATTACTCCCTAGAAAGGGGCAAGAAGTCAGAGAATGGGAAAGCAGATAGGGATCCCCAGAGAGATGTTTACTCGCTGGGGTTGTGCCCTGCTGCATCTGCTCTGCTGGGGATGCTGTAGTATTTGATCCCTGTGCTCTGTGCACTGCTGAGAGGGAGGGACTCTGCCCAGACTCGGCATTCTCGTAGACTCGCCCGAAGGCCTGGAGAGTGCAAAGTGCACTGTCAAACTGGGCCGTCCTGTCACATCCAATAGGTCCTGTGTTTAAGTGATGTGTTTTTATGTAAGCGCAAGGATTACGTCCACGCAGTCCTAAACCTGCAGTAACTGAGTTTGTCTGCGGATTTGGTGTCGAGCGGGTAATGTACAGCGAGTGACTCTTTGAAAACAGCTGCGGCCAAAAGGAGGCGCCGTGAGGGTGGTGAGAGCGAACCACTCGAGTAAAGTCGCATAGCTGTGTTACAAACTGATACGTGATACAAAGTTGTGTTGTTTGGCATGTTTGTTCTGCACAAACTAGTCTTCATATTGATTCAGTAGATTGTCATAAGGCTATAGTCCCTTATATTTAAGTGTGTTAACATGGTGTAGCCCATGATTGTTATGTAACAGTCGTTGGTCCACTCCTTAAGCAGCTGTTTGCCATTGTGCTCTCATGTCTAGCAGCTATAGAGAGACCTGATTTACACTGGCTGGCCAACAAAAGTCACACACCCTAATATTTCATTGGACCGCCTTCATATTTGATGACAGCGAGCATCCACTCTGGCATCATTTCCATAAGCTTATGCAGTGTCACAACATTTATTTCCATCCAGAGCTGCTGCGTAAGGTCTTCTCCTAAAGCATATCCCTAAGATTCTCACAGGGGTTAAGGTCTGGGCTCTGTGGGGGCCAAATGTGTGAAAAAGGATGAAAACTGGCATTGTCATACTGAAATATACCCGTGCTGTGAGTGATGAAAAAATCTGGTCACCTCAGTTTTTGGGCACACAGTGTCGCAGTATGTAGACCTCTGATCTAATGGGAAGCTCTTACTTATTTCTTTATATAAACTCAGCTGTTTTTTGTTTCCAGCTTGCAGTGACAGAGTAATTTGTTTCTGTTTTTTTATAGTGCTGAAGTAAGAGAAGGAGCTGTCTTTTTCCTCCTCATTTATCCTCACAAAAAAGTGTTTCACTGTTACGTTGAGTGAGCCGAGGCACAGTGATGTCACAGGAGCACAGTGGCTCTGAAGGAGGTTTAGCTGATAGCTGCGTTTGCTCTGAAATTGGAGGTATTGTGTTAATGACAGTGCTTCAGGTGATTTACCTGATGAGGAGCTTTCGACTCATTCATGAATAAGCAGATCTGGAGCAAAAAACATTAGGAGTTTGTATCAGACAGAAGGAGCTCTGGATTGTGTAGCTGTCAAACTGGGTTGCATCAGCATTCTGGCACTCGGGACAGATGAAGCAGTGACATTTAGTTACTTGATTCTGTAGTTTTCCATGCCAAATATCTACTTAGGAAGCCAAAATCCCAGAAAGGCTCACGCTCTTGGAGGATGCTGGCTCACAGATGCTGTGGGCACAGCTGGAGAAAAGGAAAAAGGGGGTATCAGGATTTCCCAAAGTTAATGCTCTAGTCTTCAGCAGTGATTGAAGAAAATCAAACTTGATGTTCACTCTGAACCAACAAGTCTTTTTCTGTTTGATGGCTGTAGTGTCTCGCCACTTCACACATATTTTACTTTTACTTTTTTGTTGTTAGTGATTGGCCAAAAGCTTGTAGGTGTGCATTACTGCCACTTTTTTGGTAGTGGCAGCATGTTATTTACCACCAGGTGCTCATAAAAACAAATAAATAGATAAATAAGTACTTTTGGCTGCTGTCATATTCACGCAGGGCTCCACAGCAGGCAGCTCTGCATGTTGAGATTTTTATGCCGGATGCCCTTCCTGATGCAACCCCAAAGGGATTTGTGTCTCCTCCCAGGATATAGCCTGGGATTTTTGCTTGTTAGGTGAATGTGTCAGTGAAACAGATGCAAAACCTGTTTTTGTTTGTTTGTTTGCTGGGTTTTTTCTTTTTACATTTAATTACTCCTCTCAGTCTTTTCTTGCCCAGAAACAGTTGAAAATAACTGAGGATGGCACATTTGCCCATCATCACACTGCCTCAAAAACAGTGAGGTGGTGTGCACTTTGTGCAAAAACAACCACATTGCAGTAACCATGAGGACGTTGCTCTGGCAGAAGTTAAAGCGGATTGTGAACAAATTACGACAT
Source organism: Rhamphochromis longiceps (assembly GCF_057381845.1). NCBI lineage: Eukaryota > Metazoa > Chordata > Actinopteri > Cichliformes > Cichlidae > Rhamphochromis > Rhamphochromis longiceps. The sequence continues at coordinate 25,465,709 of NC_140562.1, forward strand.
AATCAGCATGAAATATTCATGAATTCTCACACATATTAATGCCAGGCCTCTAGAGACGTATGATATATACGTGTATAATAGTCGTGCATTTATGGGGTTGGAAATGATTAGCTATAAAACACCAATGGGATAACCTCTGTGACAAATTCATCAGGGTTTCCATGATTGCTTTTTGCTGCTTTGTCATTTTTTTTATCTGACTCTGTTGCAAAAGGAAATTTGCTGTGAATCCCTCTTAGTCAGAATCTAGTGCAGGAATGGATAGCTTAACCACTAAAAGCTACTGCATAAAGCCATAGTTAGTAGATGTGAATGCATTACATGGCCACTGCAGAAAAACCCTGTACACGTACCAAATATGGGCTTTGATTTCATGGAAATTTTAAGCACCGCGTCTTCTGATGGTGCTAAAGTGGGAGTGAGAGTCCATCCTCCTGCGCTGCTCTTTGTAGAACAGGACATAAAAAAAGAGTTCTTCAGTGAGTGGGTTTATGCATTTATTTCTTTTTTTCATCTTTCATTCAATAATTTGCGCTAAGTGTGATTATATAAAACCATTATGCTAAGGCAAAATACAAAAAGGGAACGGCTAAATTAAAGACAGTTCTGAAAAAGCCATCAAAGTTGTTTCAGCGTTATTGTTTTTTTCTTTACATCCTTTATGCAACGCCTCAATGCTTCAGTGTGCAGACTGTATCTCTAAGGGCTGCTGGAGGTCCATTCTGTTATTAACAATGAACTAGCTGAGTAAACTAATAACTAACGTCCTCAATCCAGACTTTACGGTTGGCCTCATACCAGCTAATCCTTTAATTGGTGCGGCGGGCTGCCGGAGGTGCTTTCGTCTTGAGTGAAAAGTCCACTGCAGTAAAACAGACTGGAAAAACCTCCAACCTTGCCACTTATTTATACAGGTTATGACTCGCAAAAATTGTCAGGAAGGGTAAGACATTTGAGATCATTTTTGCACAGCTTCAGCGCTGATAGTTCGCTATAGATATATCTGCTTCCTTTTGAATTCTCAGGATGAGACAGACTCAGCCTGTTTTATCACTGCGGGGCCACGTGATTGTGGGATTAGGCCCAAAATTTCTCCATCAGTTGCCGCAGTGTGAATCTGCCTTTAGGCGGTATTTTTAATAATTTAGAGAGCAGTGAGAGTGATAATGTGATACCACGATCCAGCCCCTTATTTCAATGACACCACTCTTGTGTGCATTTTAATGCACACAAAAAATAAATAAATGCGATGAGTCAAACATGAATGCATACCTTGGGGACAATCTTTCAAAAGTCCTTCTGACATTTACAACTGAAACGTCTGTCAGGCTCTGAATGATCAGCAGAGAAATTGATCATGTGGAGGTGTGATGAGAGCCGGGTATCACGAGATGTGGTGTGTTTGTGCGCGTGCGTGCGTGTTAAAGGAGTACAAACATGATTTCAGAGCCAGCTCGAGTCTGTCTCCTTTCACTTTCTTTCCTCTCTCTCTCTCCATGCCTCTGCCTCATAATAGACTTCCACCGTCCTCGGATGTGGGCAGATAGGAATAAATCTGTGGCTTGATTTGGTATTAGATGGAGGCTGAAATTGCCATAACAGGTGGCTTAGATGAGATTCAGTCAGGTACAAATATGATCAAGGAGTAAAAAAAATATATATGTTGGCTGGGTGTTAGATGTTGGGTGGTGATGATATTGTTGTTGGAGTTGACTCAGCTTTATAAATTGGCTTTAAACTGAACTATCAACAGCCATGAAAGTTTACACAGACAACGCCTCGTGAATGCTGTGCTTCAATTGTTGTTTAAAACTAAATACTGGTAAAGATTAATGTCTGTAATAGAAGAGAGCTGTAATAACTCTTGCTTTTGTGACTTCATTATGAGATCAAACTTGTCATTTTAGAGTTTGCCTGCCTCAAATACGATCTGGACTGTTTTTGGGTTCATTTTAATCGGCTGGTTTTTATCACACAGAGACCTGACAACCCTGATAAGGAAATTGTGTTTTTTATGCCACTTAATACTGACCTATGAATCATTCAAGCATTAAAAGTCACCTAACTCGATCTTGTATCTTTAAACACACTAACTAGATGTCACAAAAACACATCAGTAATTTGTAGAATTACAAGAAATGTGAACGATTACACAGTTCGACGGGCAGAAAATAGTATTTATGTAGCAAAACTGTGATTTCCAAAAAGACATTAGCTGAAAACCTGGCATATCTCCGCACTGTGTGCAGTGTGTCGTCAGAAAATCTGTAGAAAATGAAAGACAAAAGAAGAAGTGGCAGCCATAAAAACCACAGCAGATGAACACGATCTGAAAGGCACACCCTTAAGAAATTGGAAAACCTGCAGCAAAGACCTAAGACAGGATCTGAAAGATACATCTGGCCTTTCAGTTTGCTGAAGCCTCATTAGAAACTATCTCAGTGAAGGGCTGGCTTTTAAGAAGCCATTCTTAATGAAGGGAAACAGAAAGAAAAGGCTGAGGTATGCCAAATCACACAAGAACAGGACTGAAAATGAGTGGTAACAGGTCCGATGGAGTGATGAATCCCAATTTAAAAATTTTAGTTCAGATTATCTTCAATATCAGGAGAAGGGTGAGTGTGTACAGCCATCTGTGGACACAGCGGAGCTACATTTCAGCCAGTGGTGTTGGGGATCTTGTCTAAACTAATGGAATTATGAATGCAGAAAAATGCAGTTTGAACCACTATTAAATACCATCTCATCACCAACAGCTTCATTTTTCAGCATGAAAGTGATCCCGCATACTGCCGCTGTGTAATACCTGGACAGAAAGAATCACAGTAGAACACTATCAGTCATGGATTGGCCTCCCCAGAGCCGGGACCTCAACATTATTGATGCATTGTGGGATCGTCTGGACAGACGACACTATCATAGGAAACACTACTTAACCAAATTACACAAAAGCTTGTCTGAGGGAGGTCAGGCCCTGTTGAATAAAGGTTGTTATACCAAAAATAGATTTTCAAGTATTGTAAATCTTTTTTGCCTTATATACCATATTTCCATGAATGTTTGCACATGTTTCAATAAATCACTGCACCTATTTCCCCTTTTCTTACCAAAGTATAAAAAAACGAATGGTGCTTCTAGACTTTTTCACAGCACAGTATAAAGCCATTTTAGTGCCAGTCTTCGTAGTTGTTTTTAACACTATGAATGGGAAACCCTCATTTTACTCTCATGTGGTGGATTTTATCAATAATATCAAACCAAACTTGGCACAAGAGGTTGAACAGATTCTACCAGCATCTGCTTGGTTTTATAGGAACTCCTAAACTGGGGAAATGAAAGAAAAATCATCACAGAAGAAGTTTGAGCAGAAATGGTGTCACATTGCCCGCCAACCTTTGTCTCAGTACAGACACCCTACATGTATGACAGAGCAAAGGGACATAAATCATCTGACAGCCGTGGTCGTGAGTCAGAGCTGTTCTGAAGCTTCTGCTAGAGATACTCATCCGTTATGACTAAAAGACTGGAACCAGCATGTCAAAAGTCCAAATGTCAGCAGGACAGGGACAGAACAGGAAGAGGGGGAAGGTGTGTGTGAAGAATGTGCGTGTGTGAGAGAGAGAGAGCGAGAGAGGTTTAGAATGAGACAGTGAAGAAAGAGGTGAAGCAGCTACAGTCCCTCTGGGAATATCGGAGCAGAGAGAGTATTGTGGCGGGCGATGGGCTGTGAAGACTCAACTGTAGCTGATGAAAAACTCGCTTTCTATCAAACATAACCATCAGTTTGAATAAGTGCTCTCGGTGGAAGAAATCATTTTACATAACCAGTTTTGTAGCAGTAGAGACAAAGTTATTGATTTAGTTGTCTCGCTTTAAATTCCGAGTGCATCTAAAGAGAAATAAACTATAGAGGCAGCTATACATTGATTCATATTATACGTACAAACAAATCCATGATTTCTGCAGTGAAACAATGTGTGTGTGAGAGATTAAAGATTTTATTCCAGGAGATCCCTGTAGATTTAATGTGCCAGCACGCATCATTATTTTTCTTTTAGCTCCTGTGGAAAATGCTTTTTTTAAAACATCTTATGCCTCTTACATGGGAGTGGTATGTCTGATGGGCGCAAGACAATGAGAAAAAAACCCAAAACACACAGTGGACTGATCTCGTGTTGCGGATGCACTGTTCAGATGCCATTTGGATATTTTGGTGCATTATTTGCTTGCTTCAAGACTTTGGGGCAGAGCAGCACAGTTGCAAGAGGGATTGAAAACTTGCCACTAATTCGCCTGCACCTCTTGTCTATTGAAGGCTGTGCGTCTGTGACATGGACAGACTAGGACGAAATGAATTCATCGGAGAGGTGAGAGTGGCTCTGAAGAAACTGAAAGAAGGCGAGAGCAAACGCTACAACATGGGCCTGGAGAGAATTGCACAGGTATGTGTACATTACTCTGTGTGCGTGTTTGTGTGGACAAATATGTGATATTTATTATGTATGTGCATGGTCTTCACATAGAAAGAAGGTTTAGGTGATGTGGGTTGCACGAAGGGGTCCGCAAAGGAAATGACAGATGCGCAGTGAGATTTAAAGCGGAGAAAGATGATTGGACTAGAGCTTTGATGTCACAAACAGCTTGACAGCGTGGGAAAGTGGAAGTGACGAGAAGCTTAGATTTAGCCGGCAACACCTGGGAGCAGACAGATGTGAGACAGTCGATCAGCCGTCTCGAACTTACGCATAAGCTTCATTAGAAGACTAAGAATCTGGAGAAATCTCTGTGAGCAAGGGTGAAGGCTTCAGCACGGGATGACTGTGATCATCGTGACACTGCATTAAAAACAGATTTTGTCATGGAAAACACTGCATGGACTCAGCAACACTTCTGGAAATTTAATGTGTTGTCCAAAAGTGTAGGTTAAAGTTCCATAATGCAAAAAAGAAGACATATGTGAGCAAGACCCAGAAACACTGCTATCTCCGCTAAGCCCGTCAAAATGGACTGAGCCAAAGTGGAAAACTGTTCTGTCAGAGGAAACCAAATGTGAATTTATTTCTGGAAAACATGAGCGTCACGCCTTACAGACTAAAGAGAAGAGGGACCATGCAGGTTGTTATCAGTTCAAAAGCCTCCATCTGCAATACTGTGTCTATGGACATGGCACTTGCACATCTGGTAAAGCACCATCAATGCTGACAGATGCACTTTTTTTCCTTACATGCAATATAACGTCTCAATGATGTGCTTACGAACTGCAATGTGATTACTAAGTTACATTAGAGCATTACAGAAAAATGCAATGTACTATGCACTGTGATCTCTCTTCCTGTCTTTATTATTTCAGAATAAAGAAACTAACAATCAAACACAGGAGCAGGGAGCGCTAGTTGCAGAAGAGGAGGTAATGATATCAACCTCTTTATCATTATCGTTGTTTTTTTTAACTAAAACATGACCCACTGCCTTATTAATCTCCCATGTCTCATGCAATTTATCCTTCCAACAGTCCTAATCCTAATCTGTCATCTACTTCCATAATCTTAGAGGAAGTTTAATTATGTGTTTTTAATCAGTATATATGTTTAAGGCATGACCTTTGATAGAGAAGCTACAGTTTGTAATTTAGACCAGTACCACTGCCACTACACTGATTTTTTTCCTCCCCTGGTGGTGATTATCTCACGTCTCTCTGTGATTCCAGAGACGAAGGCTAATAGCTTTTGGTTTCTGATTAGACTCGGCTTACGGTTCAACCTGGAGATTAAAAGGAGAAGGCAGCAGTGTCATTTTTTCCAGCCCAGATAAGACCTTTAATTATGAGCTTTAATTCCAAACCTCTCGGCTAACACGCTATATCCTACACGGTGAAAGTATTTCAGGTGTTTTGAGAAACTTTGCTGACCCGGCCGCAGGATTTCCCGCTGTGGTTATTCGCTGAAGAGGGAAATATCAGAGTGGAAACAGGTGCTCTGTCTGACACTGTAGCTTCTTGTGTCCCCAGCGTGGCCGCATCCTGGTGTCACTGTGCTATAACACGGAGAAGGGCTGCTTGCTGGTTGGGATCATACGCTGCGCCCATCTGGCCGCCATGGACTCCAACGGCTACTCTGACCCCTTTGTCAAAACGTAAGTCGTGTTAGATACCCGTGAACAACCTGGGATCCTGCAAATTATGCTCAGGAACAGCTTTTAATTTAAGGATTCATATTTAATTCAGGAAGTGTTTGGGTGTTTTTATGGTACTGCAAAATGAAAGGCATAGATTGGACTGCTAGTGTGCTGTCTTATCAGTGCTGACATTTATCTTATTTAGCTGTAATCACAACCCCTTTTAACCATAAACAAGAGAAAGCCACCTGGTGTTTATCTGATTCCATGGTGGTTTTAGTTTAGGGATCTTTAATTGTTGACGCTCTTCAGAGATTAGAATAGACGCCTTGCAGTCGTAAAACAAGGAACACCCAGAGGCTGTATGTAAAAGAAAGATGTGGCCTCCAGGATTGAAAGAGAAGTGCCTCAAATTTACATCCTTGAAGATAGTGATTGAATACAAGTCCATTAGAAAATTACCCTGCACTTCTCTTGATTTATGATCTCAGTAACTACTTTCTTTTGCCAAAACCTCAGTTCAACATTTTCTGAGCTACAGAAACTACTGTACATCAGACGTATGCTTTATTGATCTATCCAGGCCAGGCTGCCTGGATAGATCAATAAAGCGGGCTTCTTTGAATAAATTACATGCTGCAGCAATCAGAATGCATCTTTAATATGATTTTGCTCATTAAGATTCTCAAACAAACATCAAAGTGTATTTACAAGATTCAGAGTTTTTCACAGGACTCTGTGGCGGTCCTGTGAAAAACTAAGTACACCCCATGATTCAGTAGCTGGTTGAACCTACGTTTAGCAGCATGAACCTGAAGGAACGGATTTCTGTTTGACTTTGTGAGTCTCTAAGAACGCTGCGGAGGAATTTAGGCCCGCTCTTCTTTGCTGCCATTTGTTTATGCACAGCTCACTTAAGCTCTGGCACAGCATTTCAGTCAAGTTTTTTCAGTCAGGGGACTTTTTCTGGGCCATTGCAAAGCCTCTTATTCTCTATTTTTCAGAAATTCTGATGTAGAGTTGCTGCTGTGTTTGGGATCATTATACTGTTTCATGATCAGAATACTTTGGTATGTGGAGGAGTTCTTGGTTTACCCAAGGAGTGCAAGGTACCTCAGCACCTGTGGTTGTAAAACAATCCCAAAATCATCATCATTGGCGTGAGTTGTTTGTGCTGATATGCTGTGTTTGCGTTTCACCAAATGTGGTTTATTATTCTTACCAGACATTTCCGCTTTGATCTCATCTGTGCTAGTGATATTGCACCAGAAGTCTTGTGATTTGTTCAGGGGCAACTTTACAATCCTAAACCTTGCTGCCATGTTCTTTTAAGAAAGAAGAGGCTTTCCCTTCCAGACAAGCCAAACATGTCCAGGTTTTTTCTAATTGTCCTGTCATTAACATTTAACATGCTAGCTGAGGACTGTAGAGTCTGAGATATAGCTTTCAGGTGTTTTTCTAGTTTCTCTGAGCATTGCGAAGACTGACCTTAGAGTGAATGTTTTGGATCTCCACTCCTGGGAGGATTGTGGCTTTGTGTGTACACACACCTGCTTTTATAGAGGTGCTCACATTTTCTGATTATCATATAATCAAGTGCAGTTTATTAGTACCACCAACCTGCTCCTTAGACTTTTAATTCACATTGATTCACTAATTCACTTAGTTTTTGTCTGTTGCACAGAACTGCAAAGAGTTCTGCGAAAACTTTCTTATATGAAACTTTTTGGGGTGCTTGTAGAATCCACAGATTATTTTTAACTGTAAAAAGCTGTTTCATTTCTTTTGTTTCCAGGCTTTTATTACATTAGAGACAGGAATGTGAAGTCAACAAGAGCCTGACTGACATTATACACCGCAGTAAGCAGATCAGCACTCTTTATGAGCTTCCATGTGTTTCTGCGACAGTCGCTGAGACACATGGAAGGTCCTGCAGAGTGGAGGTGGATGCATTCTGATCACATTGTACTCTCAGTGAGATCAATTCTTTTCTCAGCCAACGCAGGTCTCTTCAAAGTCTGAAACAGAACTATAGTTGATACTGTACCGGCTTGCCTGTAAGGCACGGTGACAGATAAAACCCACACAGCTAAATCTCCAGCGTGCCTGCTGCACTTAAGCACCAACAGTGCAGAGAGTGAAAGCTCCCACACAGGACAGCAAATCTTGTAACCAACGCCACCTCCAACAGTGGGAGGCTTCAAGGTAGAAGCAGCACAAGGTTGCTAAAAAATAATACTGAAAAGGTTGTAAAGCACCTTTCTGTTTTCTTTAGATGACTCTAACGATGCAATAACGTCATTTATGGTTTAACAATAGGTAATTTCGTTCTTTGAGCCTTCCATTTTTGAACCTGATGATGTTTGTTTATTGCCTAAGGGTGATGGGTAGTTTTCTCATTATTTATAATTTATGAATAAATGACACAGGGATGTAAAGAAAACACATCCCCAGTTGAAAAGGCATAAGGTTAAACATACTGTTTCTCTCCCGTTTCAACCAATCTAGTGGCTGAAGCTTGAAAACGCATTCATGTTTTCTCTTCTGAACTAAACTTTTGGAGAACCAGTCAGCTTGTCTGACACGCAGGCTTCCTGACACCCAGCTTCCTTGCCAATAACACCCTCCTCTGAGTACATCTGAGGTAAAAATGACATGCATTTGCTGAACTGTAAGTACAGGCTTACAGGAAAGTCTGGATGACGTATTCTACAGTGAGGTGAAGGAGTACTTTTTCAGTGCGTAGTAGTTTGATTTGAATAAGAGGAACACCTACAATCACTGCACTGAAAACTGCTTTTTAAGCTAATGGTGTCAAAGGTTCGTGCAAGTGGACATTTTCTGAGTCATTTTATTAACTGTTGACAACTGAAACAAGAAAGTCGGAAATGCTCATACTAGCAGTTTCTCTGAGGAGTTGTTTCTTTACTTTAAAGCCGGCACGTTGTACAGTATCGGTGTCTCTTCTAATACAATGTTTTAGAGAACAAAGGTAAAATTACATGTGCACCCAGAATGCACAACTGATTCTATCTTATATCCCTGCTTGGCTTTGTGCACACTGGTACATGTTATTTCTCTCAGTTGTGTCTTCCTCCTCTTGTTCTACATTATTGTACCAGCTGCTTCTTTTATGCTGACTCTTGTCGTTTATTATTCGTTTAAGCCTCTGCCCTGATCCGATTCGTATTTCTGGCACTTGGGTCTTTTCAGCTGCCCGTCTGCCAGCATTTCTTTTTGTTCCCTTCTGTGTTCGCGTATCAGGGACTTTGTATCCATCACACAGAGCCGTGTTTACCTCAGTTCAGCGGATGAGCTGTTGAAGGTGTGCAGCTCAAGGCGCTGTTTTTTTTGTCAGTGCACACCGTAGAACCAGCATAATGAACGCCGTGAAGTTTTAGTGAAGTTAACTTTGAACAAATAAGGAGTAAGGGGGTTAAATATGTTGCTGGCACAGGTAAATTACATCCCTTAAGTGTACTGAGCAATTAAATCGACAGGAATTAATTTACATAGTTCACTGATGTCCTGCAGCTGTAAAACCAGACATCCTCTGCAGCTCAAGCATATCTTGATGCCTGTGTGTGTGTGTGTGTGTGTGTGTGTGTGTGTGTGTGTGTGTGTGTGTGTGTGTGTGTGTGTGTGTGTGTGTGTGTGTGTGTGTGTGTGTGTGTGTGTGTGTGTGTGAGAGAGAGAGAAAGAGAGCTGATCAGATACAAACTGTTTATTAACATTAGGTGGATGATTATTTGGCACTCGTGATTTTGATTTTAATTTTAATTTTAATTCTTCTTGTTGCGTTTAATGAAACTGGAAGAAAACCCAAAATTCTTTGAACATATCAATCAGCATGTTCAGGTCTATACAGACACACAGTATGTTTGATATTAAATAAAATATGCAGCAGTCGATTATCCATCCATCCTATTCCGCTTATCTGATTCAGGGTCGCGGTGGGGCTGTTGCCTATCCCAGTCACCACAGGGTGAGAGGCAGGGTAAAGTCCAGCCACAGCTGAAGCATACTGGTATGGTCATGCAGGCCTGAAAACTGCTCAGCAACCATCTGGCAACCACAGGTCTCTCTGTTTCCAGCAGGGAGCTGCACAAAAAGCCTCTTTATTATTTTGGGTGATTGCCAGTCATTTGCCAGTTGGCACAGAAGATGCTGACGTGTCTGTAAATACTTGCTACCTGTGGTAGTAAAATTAGAAAAGGAGTGACGTGAACCAGAAATGGGCAATGTTCACCTTCAAGGTAAAAGTTGCATCATCAACACTTTTTAAAAGGTTCGCCTTTTAACTTGAAGCTGAACTTCATCTTTTTCTATCGCTCAGAGACTAGCAGGTGACATTGGGCAACTGTGACAACCTGCTAGCAACCAAAAGCAATTTCAAGGAGTTTTTTGGTACAGCACAATAGATCTATTTGTGAGCAGTTTCACCCCGTAACTGCCAACATCTTCAAGCAGCAATTTGCCAACTGATCATGGAATACCCATTTTTCTGAAGCAACCTCAGGTTGCCAGGGAGTCACTGATGCTTTAGTAACTGATTTCACAGAAACTACGTGCCGATCGGTTGTGAAATATGCGTTTTTCCTCCGGTGACCAGCAGCTGCCAGGTGGTCTCTGAATAGTCTCGAGGCCTGTGTGACAGAAACTTTAGCCAGAAAAGAAATGTGTCTAAACATTCTCAGTTTTCCTCAATGACTTTCCTTTTTTGGATTTGGAATTCATACTGATGAGACATTTATGTGTGAACGTCCATGCTAACCACTGTTTTATTTCCCTGTATAGGCTACACATTTTTACTATTAAATAATAACATTATAAATAATATGGCATAAAGGTTCAAAAAAGCAACCATTCTTCATTTCTGTGTGCATATATTTATATATGAAAGCCACAGGGAACCAGGCCAAAAGAGAAGAGATGACTGCATAAGGAGTCCAGTCAGTCTCTCTCTCTCTCGTTAAGCTTTTAGAAGCCAATCAAGTGACACAAGGTCAGAATTATCTTAGAACTAATTTGTCTTCCATTTAAAGGACAAATTAGCATTTTAAAGACTAAATTATTCGACATCTTTCAAAAGAGCCCTGAGTCTTTTACCCTGATCTTTATGCACAATCTAAAACATGAAAAAGAAAAGTCTGTCGGAAAAAAAAAAGCCATGTAAGGGCAGAAAAAGTGCAAACATGTCAAATCCTTCATGCTGACCAAGCACACCGCCGTGCTTTACAGTTTGGTTATCTCTCTGTTCTTGCACAACGAAGTAAAAAGATCATGAGGCTCCGCTGCAGCAGGCATATATTTAGCTCCTCTCTTCTAATTGTGACTCCTTTTTTTTTTTTGGCACATCTGTGTGTCATAACTTATTTTTGTTCCCTGTTTTTAACGTTGGCTCCCTCTCTTCCATCTACCCCTGTCATTTTCAGCAATTTCCCCCCTCTCACTCACAGGGCTGCTCTCATTCTTCTGTCAGCCTCTGCCTCAACCTGCCACCACGGTGGTACCGAATTTTTTGGAGAGTTGTCAAGTCGTCATGTGGGTCCCATGGTGGAAAGAAACATTTTGGGCAAAAATAAAGAAGTTGATTCTGCTGTCCTGACTACACATTTCATTTAATTTTTAATGCATCTATTAAAATAACAACAACAGCATGGCGATGCAGCAGTTAGCACTGCATGCTTGTTAGGCTGATTAATGAGGTAGGTGTGCCGTAGGTGTGGATGTGAGAGTGTGCTCTTGCTTTGTTACCCCTGTGATGGACTGTCTTACTGTCCGGGCCAGTTTGGATATGTTGCTCCTATCAGTGAGAGTGACGGGACTAAATCATTTTTACTCTGCTAGCTCTCAAGTATAAAATCAGTGTGATGTCCTTTCCCAGCATTTTCCAGAGTTCATGTGTCAGAAGAGCCTATAGGGGACTGGCATAATGATGAAATGAACAGTGCACTTCCATTAGAAAATCAATCAGCTGACCCTAATGGACCCCATTAGAATCAAATGATTATTTTTCAATGACTGTTTGACTAAACTGGGACATTATTTTGACACAGACGGAATTGTGACCAAAAGATGAACCTGGTATCAAATGCACTGTAAGTTGTTTGGACCAGCCACCAATGCTGGATGGTTGTATAACCCGTGCACATTTACCCAGATTTACTTTTTGAAGTTTTCTCCAGCTGCAGTGAGAGTTCTAACAGGGGCTAGAAAGAGAGACCATAGTTTTTTTCCCCATATTAGCTTCTGTTCATCGGCTCCCTGTTAAATCCAAAACTAAAAAAATTCTCCTCACATACACGATAGTGAATAATCAGACCCCATCATATCTCAAAGACCTCAGAGTACCATATTATTCCAATAAACAGAGTGCTTCACTCTCAGACTGCAGGCTAACTTGTGGTTAATTTTCCAGTCTAGTCATGCAGTCATCATGGAAAATAACCAGTTGATTCTAATGGGGTGAGTTAGGGTGCACTGATTGATTCTTATGGAACTGCCTGTACTATAATAGCCTCCACTATTGGCTTTTGTCACACATAAACTCTGGGAGGCAGAGCATTCAGCTGTCAGGCCTGTCTACTGTAGAAACAGGATGTTTCTAACTTTAGAGATATTGCACAAATGTGCATTGGAGGACATCTCCTAACTCTTAAAAAAGAAAGAAAAGGATATGAAAAATATTATTAATATATATCTTTATCTTCTTTTGACTCCTTATTTTAGAGGTCACCACAGTGGAACATCTTCCTTTATCTCTGTTTCATGCTCCTGTCACACCAACCCTTCACTCTGTGAATCTTCTCTGTGGTCTTCCCCTTTTTATACCCTTCATCCAGTACATCCACAATCCCTCTTCTGCACATGTCCAAACTATCTCAGCCTTGCCGCTCGATGTACTAATCCTGTCCATCCTGGTCACTCCCAGTAGACAAACCATAACATTTTGAGTAGTAGTGTAGCTGCATTAGATTTCTTAATAGTATGTGTACGGGGAGGCGTTCTCATTTCTTTGTCCACGCCTTATGGGGCTTTTTAAAGATGAGTCCTGCTTGTTCATGTTGCCTCACATTACAAACACAGTTTGTCTCGTGAACAGCGTTTAAAGGTTGTCAGCAGCAGCTGCGGTAGCTCGCTAACCTTATCAGTCACTGTCAGCCGGTGACACAGAGCTAAAACGGTGTACGTATACGGCACATAAACATGTGGTTACTTAGTTTGCTGTTCCCCACTGTTCTTTTTAAAGAAACTGTTAGTGAAAAACTGAGGGGATTATCCTCCCGTATCTCTGTGGACCAGCATCCTGCGTCGTGAATTATTTTTCACATTGAATTTTCTGTGGCAAATTGGGCACAGTTCGGTTGCTCCTTTGTGGCCTTTATTTCCATTTACCCGATCTTAATTACGAACGTTGGTGTCAAAGAATGTTTTGTTATTCTGAAAATATGAGTTCTCCCGCGTGAGTTGCCCTTGGAGGCGTATGCAGAATGTGAGTCGGCAGAGCTAAGGCTCGGATGTCCTCGAGCTTTCACTTCACCGCCTCACGTGCTGGGGGTTAAAAAGATGCTTTGCTTGGCCGACTGTCTTAATTGATTCATTAGTTTCTTTAAGATTTCTTTTTTATTTCTTGTGAAGTAAACCAAACTATTATGTAAACACCAGGTAGGATGCATCTTGTGGCGATAATGAGCTTTTTAATGCTTTAAACATTTAGCTGAGCCTGTGTCTCGTCTTTATACATTGTTTGAAACATTTAAGTTGATGGCTTTTACTGGAACAACACAGTAATTGGGACTTTAATAGGCACACAGTTAGTTTGTTACCCAGGGGATACTTATTTTGAATTGCTCAGAGATATTTAACTTCTCTCTAAGAAGACAGACTCTGATGCATTTGGTTGTCAGGCTAATCTGATGTACGAAACTGGACCGACTTTGAGTTGTATACACTCATTTGTCACTTTGTTGGGCTCACCGAAACTGGACAACAGACTGGAAAATGTTGCCTTATTTGATGAGTCTTGACTTCTGATTTGGCATTATGATGGAACATAAAAACATCTGTACATCATGGATGTATGTTGATTCATCATTCATGTTTACCCCAAACAGTCTGCTGGGTAGGCCGCACAGATTATAATGTTATTTCCTGCACTCGCGTTACAGCAGCCTAACTAAGTGAAAACAAATGACACCACAGTTTCTGGCTTTTTATTAGCTTCCGTGTAGATTATCTCAACTTATGAAAGATGAAGTACATTAACTTACTTTACCCACAATAAAGAGATTCCAGGCTTGCTTGATAAATTGTGACTATTACCATTGAACATGGGCCTGTTTCCTACATCTAGAACAGGATCAGCAGAGGAAATTAAAAAGATGTTGGATAAGCAGCACAAAGAGGAAGCACAGACCTCAGATTTAGATTCCTGGAACTCATCAGTACGAATCTGATCCAAAGCCTTAATAGTATTTTTATTCTGTTGTGTATTTTACATTAAATTGTTTTTTTTACCCCCCACAGTTATGTCTTTCTTTGATACCATGAGTTTGTGGAATGAAGTTACTGGAGAGCCATGAATGGTTTGGGATGTGTGGGATGTAAATGTTGTCTTTTTGTCTGCTGAACCTGAACAAGCTGCAGTTTACAAACGCATTCACCTTGTCATGGTGGTTGATGTGCTGCCACCTAGTGGACACAACATTTGAACTCTCCATCATAAAATCTTAAGCATCTGTTGTTTTTTTCTCTTTCTAGTTGACAAAGAAAAGGTCTGCATTGATGAAGGGAGTGCACTCAGATACTAAGCTGACAGATAAGCATTAAAGTTTACATTAAAAGGCACTAGAATCCAACAGTAGATTCAAACTTTGTGCCACCTTGCTCTCTGTCAGTTCCCCCTCCTCCTGCTCCACCTGCATCCCCTCCATCCTTCACTCGCTCTGATTCCAGCTCTGCATGCATCAGCTGTCAGGCCAGGATTCGTCATTGACAGTGAAAGGCTGGAAGAGTGTGATATCTCACTGCCTGAACATCTTGACTTTGAATTTATGCTGATGATGAATCCCGTTGCCCTCCAGCGACCCTTCTGTTGCCTCTTCTCTGGAGCGTATACTCCTCCAACATCAGCACGATTATGATCTTGCTGTGGTCTACAATCCTCCTCTGTCTCTTTCTCGTTCTCTTTCAGCTGCTCTCTGTCCCTGCCATTGTTCAAAACACTTCTGGGTTGAAGTTATCTCATAAAGACATTTTGCAAAATTTCATTCTCCCTTTTTGTTTCTGCTATTCAGCAGACTTTACTGTCAACTTTACGGACAAAGATTTTAAAAAGTTGTGGATTAGCTGGTTTGATAATGAAGTTCTGGCTCTGTTTGACAGGAGTTCAAAGATCTCTGTTGCACAAACCTATTTTACATTTGAGATCACTCACTTTCTCAAACAAAATACAATCACTGTATGTTAATCTGTGCAAAACTGGTGGTGTAAGAATATCTGTTTACCATCCGTCTCCACTCCACTAGAGACAGATGGTAAACTGTCTCTATTTGTGCCTAACACTAATTACTGCACAGCAATGCTAAATATGCATGTGTGTGATCATTTCCATTTGTTTGTCAGTAACACTAACACTAACCTACAAGTAGCAGAATTTCATGAAATATAGGCAAAGATTAACTAAGACATTGACCGTGGCTATTTGAGTAATAGTTTCTGACAGCCTGTTTTCCAGGGGTTGTACAGCATGTTCCCTGATTCCCCAAGATCACGCTGAATTCATGTCTTTATCTGGTTTCTCTCTCTTTCTCAGCGTCTTACAGCCAGATATGGGGAAAAAGTCCAAATACAAGACTTCCGTGAAGAAAAAGACTCTCAATCCCGAATTCAATGAGGTACAGCTCCACACTTTCTCTGCAATTAACCACACCGCAGCTAACAACTTCTTTGATTTCTCTACTGAGCTCCCAATGTAAAGCATGGCAATTTAAGCATACCTTAAAGGGACTGTGTCATATCCTGCAGGTGCACCCAGCGTATCACAGAACACGTGCTGAGTTAGGAATTCAGTTCCTTTCAATCACCTGTTTATGAATCATTGATGTAAATATGCTCTCATGTACCCCACCTGCACAGGAGTTTTCATATGAAGTATCCTTGGACCAGCTGGCGAAGAAGACCCTGGAGATCACTGTGTGGGACTATGACTTGGGAATGAGCAACGACTTCATAGGTAGGCTCAGAAACGCTGTAGTGTGGAGGGGAGGAGTGGAGAGGAAAGCAGCAAAGCAAAGAATGTGACCGTAGCAGACTGTTGAAATGAAAGCGGAGCAGAAAGATAAAAAAAGAAGGAGGAAAAAAACAGGCTGAGTGTGGGTAGAGAGAGGGGGAAGAAAACTAGAGAGATGAGAAGTAATTATGAGGCTTGAGGAGAACGATTGAGCGAGCAAAGAAGAGTTTGAGTGGAACAGGAAATGGAGGGGAAAACTCAAAAAGGAAGACGATTTTCTCTGGGTCCACATCCTTCATAGACTTGGCACATTAGATGGTTGCAGCTTCATCAGACTGCTAAAAAGCTTTGGCATGGCCCGGTGTGTATATCACAGCAACGGAGAACATGGGAGCTTAAGGAGTGATGGAGAACTGGTAGGGAGGCACAGTGAGAATGGATTACCACCCTATGAGCTCGGAGGCCTTCAGATCAAAGCATTTTACTTTGTCTAATGTGAGTGTGCGCGAGTGTGCGCACGTGTGTGTTTGTGTGTGGGAGAGACGGTAGGCTGAAGGGAGACACCCCCTGTTTAGATAAACCCAATGACTTATAAGCCCTGCTGGGGGAAAAGGCCATCAGATCCACACACAGCCCCAGATAACAACCATTTCCCCGACCATTATCATTACAGGTTTAGCTACAGCAGCCTGCCCATGATGTTAATTGGGTCTGAGAGAAAAATGACACAGAAACAAAAAAAAAGGAGAGATGGAGAAAAACAGTTGATAAAGAGGTCGAGCAAGCATAGTTCCAGTGCAGTGGTCTTCTGTAAGCGTTACCATTAGAAAACAGGCTTACTGTCGTAGCAGAATACAGTGGCTTGCAAAAGTATTGCAACTTTTCCACATTTTGTCACATTACAGCCACAAACATGAATCAGTTTTATTGGAATTCCACGTGAAAGACCAACACAAAGTGGTGTACAGGTGAGAAGTGGAACGAAAATCATACATGATTCCAAACATTTTTTACAAACAAATAACTGCAAAGTGGGGTGTGTGTAATTATTCAGCCCCCTGAGTCAATACTTTGTAGAACCACCTTTTGCTGCAGTTACAGCTGCCAGTCTTTTAGGGTATGTCTCTACCAGCTTTGCACATCTACAGACTGAAATTCTTGCCCATTCTTCTTTGCAAAACAGCTCCAGCTCAGTCAGGTTAGATGGACAGCGTTTGTGAACAGCAGTTTTCAGATCTTGCCACAGATTCTCGATTGGATTTAGATCTGGACTTTGACTGGGCCATTCTAACACATGGACATGTTTTGTTTTAAACCGTTCCATTGCTGCCCTGGCTTTATGTTTAGGGTCGTTGTCCTGCTGGAAGGTAAACCTCCGCCCCAGTCTCACGTCTTTTGCAGACTCCAACAGGTTTTCTTCCAAGGTTGCCCTGTATTTGGCTCCATCCATCTTCCCATCAACTCTGACCAGCTTCCCTGTCCCTGCTGAAGAGAAGCACCCCCAGGGCATGATACTGCCACCACCATATTTGACAGAGTGTGTTCAGAGTGATGTGCAGTGTTAGTTTTCCACCACACATAGCGTTTTGCATTTTGGCCAAAAAGTTCCATTTTGGTCTCATCTGACCAGAGCACCTTCTTCCTGTTTGCTGTGTCCCCCACATGGCTTGTGGCAAACTGCAAACGGGAATTCTTATGGTTTTCTTTTAACAATGACTTTCTTCTTGCCACTCTTCCATAAAGGCCAACTTTGTGCAGTGCACGACTAATAGTGGGATGTTCAAGGCTTGGGAAATCTTTTTGTAGCCTAAGCCTGCTTTAAATTTCTCAATAACTTTATCCATGACCTGTCTCGTGAGTTCTTTGGACTTCATGGTGTTGTTGCTCCTAATATTCTCTTAGACAACCTCTGAGGTCGTCACAGAGCAGCTGTATTTGTACTGACATTAGATTACACACAGGTGCACTCTATTTAGTCATTAGCACTCATCAGGCAATGTCTATGGGCAACTGACTGCACTCAGACCAAAGGGGGCTGAATAATTATGCACACCCCACTTTGCAGTTATTTATTTGTATAAATGTTTGGAATCATGTATGATTTTCGTTCCACTTCTCACCTGTACACCACTTTGTGTTGGTCTTTCACGTGGAATTCCAATAAAATTGATTCATGTTTGTGGCTGTAATGTGACAAAATGTGGAAAAGTTCAAGGGGGCCGAATACTATTGCAAGCCACTGTATGTAGAGGATGTCACATCACAGAGGTGAGTAAACTCAAGCAATGAATCGAATGGATAAACTGAGGGAGCAACATGCGCATGAAGAGAGTTGGGAAATTTCATCTTCACCATGAGCCAAATCTAAACCTCTGAGCTGTTTCCAATCGGTTCCCTTCAAAGTCAAGTCTCAAAGCTAAAAAAGCGGATAAAGAGTTGATGAAAAGGCCACGCGAGCACAGTCTCAAAACAGTGGGACTGTGTTCCAAGTCTGATATCTCCGATTCAGTTCAATCTTGGTTTTAATCACGATGCCAAATCGCAAGAGACTTTATGTTTATTGCAATGTAATGATGCCACAACTGCACAGACAGAAACCCATGAATCCAGTTACTGCGCTGCCATCAAATCAAGCTCCAGTTCAAATTTTGAGGGCAGGTAAAAAGTGTCCTTTAGAAATTTTAAAGCCATCTGTGCTTCCCTTAGTGCTTTTCATTTAAAATGTGTTGTATTTGAACATGTTGCATTTAAAACTGTGGAAGTCGAGAGCTTTGAATGTATACACATACAAAAAAAAGACTTTAATTATTGCTTGATGTTTATGAGGGATAAGATCAGGTTACCCAAATTAATAAGCTTAATATTTAACATATAAAGCTATGCGACATGCTTGCTTAAAAAGTCAAATGTAATTTAATATACAGCAAGTCTTAATGGTTTCTCTTTTAAACACTTATTTACCTTAATTTACCTTCACCTACTCGTGTTCACCTACAGGTGTCAGTCCTGTGAGGGACTTTGAGTGATCGAACATTAATAGGTTGGTGTTTGTAAAACTGTTGATCTGATGGCCCAAAAACACTGCTGGACACGCCTCCACCCATAAAAGGATTGGAAAGTTGTGTGGAACAGAGAAATTCAGATGCAGTTCAGTGTTTCAGTAGGAACTTTGACGCCTATTGATTCTTTCAGATCTATGGCTCTGCTAAATGCTTGGTTCACCACAAGCAGTTATTCATCCGCTGGTGGGGTTTAATGAGAGGGATCTGCAGCGGAGGAGAAGTGAGGAGAGAGCAGGGGTAAAACCATGCGAGTTTTGGCACGCACCAGCCCACCAGCCTGTGCGTCAGCCGCCACGTCTCCCCCCGGCTCCAGTTCCTCATCCTTCTTCTGTCCCCCAGTGTGTGTCAGGATGGCTGGCCATTCGTTTGTCACTATCAGCCAGCGGGCCCGGGGAACACTCCATCGATCACTGTTGGGAGGTGGTGGGAGTGCTGCGGGGGCGTGCAGCGAAACTGACAAAGTGTTGTGCGTGATTATCCTATCGAAACTCTGTCAACAGGTTTAGACCTGTTCTACAAGTTGCATGATTCTGTGAGAGGAAAGCGAGGGATGATCTGTAGATCGCTCCTCTTCTCCTCCCAGCAGCAGCGTCTCAGGCGACGCTCGGTCCCGTGCTCAGAAAAGGCGTAGATCAAAAACCGAGCTTTGTTTGCTCATGGCTGTCAGTTTCTGAGGCACTCTTATGCAATCACAGCCAAGAGAAAGACTTTGTATCCCCAGCGTGACAGCTGTGTGCAGCTTTATCATACGTTGCGCTCCTCCTCCAGTGGCTCCATTACCTCACTTGAAGTATTTCTTGTTTCTCCACTTGTTTATTCCCAGCGCATCCAATTCTTGTAAAATCAGTCATCAAAATTTCAATTTATTGTTATTTTCCAGCTACCTTAAATTTCTCTTTCTCTCCGTCAGGGAAAATTTGACATGAAGGCCTTTTTGCTTCCTTCTGTCCTTACATGACAGTCTGGCAGCAAATAAAGATATTTACATAAATTTTAATATAATGCATTGTTGGCTGTTCCTAATTAAATATTATTAAAGATTACTTTTTAACAACAAAGTTAAAAAACAAAAAACCCCAACAACAACTGATTTGCACTTCTTCACAGAAAACATACATTTATTAATATTGCTGCTGTTCTTAAGGTCATGTAGTTATGATTCGCCCTGAGTGTTCCTCGACTTGCTTCCTGGAAGTCTAACTATGATCTGCAATTGCTCATCTCTATCCCACACTGGATTCCCTTCCTTCCTCACACTTTTAATTATATTTTAGGAAGGATGATCACATTTAGAAGCTGGATCTCAGAGCTACGATGATTGTGCTATGTGTGTGGTCATGCTAGTGGCCATGTTGGGGTTACTACTCAGAAGAAGGTATTTGTCACTTTTTTAAAAGTAATGCATTAATCAGTCCTTGGAGAAAAAACTAGTTGAAATACTCAGTAATTACATTACTCTTGTGTTACTCATTTAGCATAGCATGAGATGCATTTTACCTTCTAAACACTGACACAGATTCCTGTCTCAATAAGGACACCAGAGACCTTTCTTTTAGTGTTTAAATATGAGTACAAAGTCAACAACCCCAAAAACACTTTACAGCAATCGCCACAGTGGTGTTCTGTTAGAACATAAGACAAAAGTCCTGCAAGACTGACTGATCATTGCTGTTTTTGCTCTGGCTGCTGTGCTGGGGGGCAGCATACATACACTCAGCTTTAACTTCACTAGGGACGGGGATTATTAGTGTGCTCTCCTATCAATCAGTATTGATCAGTCATTGCCTATCAACTTATCTTTTCAGTTGCACTTGAGCTACAATCAGGTGATTTCAGTTAATGTTCAGGAGGTGGAAAATAGTGTGTAGAGTGGATATGGAGATTAGCATTATTTGTATTGTACAAATGGACAAGAGCACAATGATAAAGTCCAAACTGCATCCTGTAGACAGCATGCTAACGCTAAGCTAGCCAAGAACCCAGAGTGGTGATAAAGCTGAGTGAATGCTGACCCCAGCCAAGCAGCCAGACCCTAAATTCAACAGGTAACAAACTGATGATCGGTCAGGCTGCAGCTTTCCTTTCCACCTGTTCATGTTTCTACAGTAGAATCACTTGAAAGTCTCTGTGCTGGTTCTCATCTTTGCTTTGTGCTGTTAACTTTGTGTTCATACCTAAACACTAAGAGAAAGATCACATGTGTGTCCTCGTTAGGATTGGCATTTGTGTTGGTGTGTAGCCTCAGTTTATATTGTTAAATGGTAATTATGAGACAGTGTGTTTCAGGTCGTTTTACAGAGAAATTTGCATAAATGTAGCATTTATGACATGCTGCTTAGCGATGGTGGTCACTCTCAAAGCAGAGCCAGTGAGAACTCAATAGGAGAATCAGTAATGGAATCGGCAGCACTGAATTCTTATCAGTTCCCATCCCTACACTTCACTCTGTGTTCTTGGCTAGCTTTGTGTTAGCATGCTGTCTGTACAGAGAGCATTGGCTCTCTTATCACAAGCAATGGGTAGCTGCTTCTGTCCTGGATGCAATCTGCACTTTACGATCAGGCTATTGTTCTTATCATGCAATAAAAAATAAAAATAAAAGCAACATCCATATGCCACCTCTCAAAGGCTGCAGTCCACTCCCTGCCCAACTGAAATCAGCTGATTAGGGAAATGTTTAGGAGGAAAAAGTCGCATTTGATGATCATTAATCACTAACATCTGTAACAGTATTACAGTAGGTGTAATTATTGAATTCATCACAGTTCACGTTACTTTGAAGAAAACTGTAATGTGATTACCCAGCACTGGTAGGTGGATGGTGGCACGAGGGCGAGCTCCATAACTAAAGCTGTGTGCAGTTATGGTTCTTCTTTTGAAGCCTCGGGACACAAATTGTGGTCCAGTTGGACTCCTTTGGAGCAAATTCACAATGCAAAACCCTGAAAGAGTTGATAAAGCTGTGAGCATATGCTCCTGCTTGTGCTCCTAACTAATGCCCCTTCTTCAAGCTTGGAGTCTGCAGGCTTCCCCAATAATGACCGCTAAAACTGGACAATTAACTCTCGTTATGTTTGGAACTTCTGGGGAGCAGTCCAAGCATAGCAGATGTGCCTTAATGCTCACAGTGCTTCACAAGGAGAAGATCTAGGAGCAGACAGGGGTAAAATTTAAAGCAGAGATGCTTTGTTTTTTTGCTTTTTGTTGGTAGATTCAATCAATCTTTAAACACGCCTTGTACTAATGTACCAATTTTGAGGTACTGAACTTGATTATATTCCACTCTACACTGCCACTCCAATTCATGAGAAATGTGTTACTTAAACTGTAAAGATAATGTTTTGTAAGGTCCCAGGATAATGTACAGTGCATTGGTAAGGATGATCCAGTATTTCCCAGATTTTTGGGGGCTCTTTAGAAAGATCTGGACCATTCTTTGGTCCCTGCAAACATTTCACATAAGTGAGTGTTGTGATTGTTTTCCCTCTGATAGCTATGCTAAAAGGATCAGGAATTTCAGATTCATAAAGAGTATTTTAAAAAAAATGAAAAGCAAACTCAAATTTTTCTTTCTTTAGTTTGTTAGTTATTTTGTTTCCTTATTAGTCATCTTCACCTCCTCCCAGTTTTTGTCTCCTTTTATCGTCCTCACCAGCAAACAAGTTTTCCTTCGCCTCTTGACTCCTCTCTGTTTCCTCTGCTTCTCTCTCTCTGTGTTTGCAGGAGGAGTGGAGCTGGGCATCAATGCGAGCGGAGAGAGACTCAGACACTGGTTCGAGTGTCTCAAAAACAAAGGGAAGAAAGTCGAGTACTGGCATACGCTCACGCAGCAAGGAGCCCCAAGCAGTGACAAACCGGACTAGATTATACAAGATATTCATGATACAAACGCATAAATGCACACACATGCAAATGCACTATACCACACACACACACATTTATGTCTCACTGAACGATGGCCGATAACAGAATGTGAGTAAGGAAGAAATAAGAACAAAGGATAAAACATGCAATAACAATACTGATTAAAATCTGTCTCATATTGCCAATAAATACGGCGCAGAGTATTAGTATATGATATTCATACTAATATTAGTGATGGTAATAAGGTGTAATCTGAATACTTTTCTTTTCCAAGGTAAACCAAATTGTGACAATGTCCTCATTAAAGTGTTGACGTAACAAAACAAAGCTCACTAAATTGTGCTTTAGACCGTACTGTATTGTAGAAGTTGCTCATGTCCATTCAAATTTTATGCATAATGACCAGATTTGAGACTAATGCACTCAAAATTCATTCAGTGAAAGTACCTGACAGTATGTGCACCCTTTGTGACTCATTATGTGGTACGCAGATGCAGGAGCGGGGGAGGGATGTTACGAAAGGATGATTGTCGTGAGAAGTCTCTTATCTTCGTGGATGTCTATCTAATGCAAAACAACACACCGTATTATAAAGCACAAAAAGATCCGTTCGGTGGATTTCTACCTTTACCTTTTCATTGTTTTTATGTATTTTCATTGTCTTCTGGTGACAGTGGTGTTTTATCCACCTTCACATGAGACGATAATGTGTCAAAATGTGCGCGTGCGTGAAGGCTGTGAGACTATGAGTGCCTGCTTTTTCTGCCTGTGCAGCGTCTGTTAATCTGTATTCACGTCATGCCCCATTCAAAACGTCTCCATCCGAATTCAGAAGCGCAGAGGTGCGAGGGAATGTTTTTTAAAAAAGGACAAAAGAGAGAAATCCTCTGTTACCACCGCAGGCCTCAGTGGTGCGAGTGCGCCTGGCCACTTGTTCCAGGCCTTTGCTATCTCTGTCTCCCACTGCCAGAAAGCCAAAAGAGCAACTTTAAGAAAGGCAAATACTGTGGTGCGTAACCTTTGACTGCTCCTGTCTGATGAAAGCCCAAAGCTGTGTCCACAGCAGGCAAAACGATGTCTTTCAGAGTATCCTGCACTGTGTTGCAGCATTTCTGATGTAATTTTTGCTCCAACAGAAACACCAGTTATGCAACATCTTCTTTCGTCAGTGCGGTGTCACATATTTTGAATTTAAAGATACAGGAATTTGATTAGTTCGGTTATCTGATTTTTATAAACAGCTCGAAAAGGTTCCCTAACCCACATCTGCACGACCTCAGACATTCGATATTGGTAGAAGACATCTGGCTGAAGGTGAGATCAGCCATCAGACGGAGTCAGTGTTTCGTCTGATTGTCCCGTTATTTTTGACCTGTTAAATATCAGGTCTCTTCTAAATCATCTACACGTCTATTAAACACAGGAATTCCTGTTCAGATACAACTTTGCTTTTGGTACAAGAGCCTTCCTATAATTTAACCTCTCGGTGTAAAGGGGGATTACATCCTTCAGGGTCAGTGGAAACGCACAGATCCAACAACAATAAGATCCCATTTTCATCGGGCTGCATGCATGCCGTGGATCTTTGTGCACATTTCAGCATTTTCATATATATAAAACTTATCTACATGCCTGCCAGGATATCAGATGTCGTCCCCTGGTTCATCTGTCACAGCAGCTCTGGCCATACACTTGTTCAGAGAAGCACATGCACGGTGGGTCAGTGGCCTCGGGGAGTTTTCTAACTGTTGAATCGATCTGGCTGCTCATATTCTTGGTGTCCTTCGATAACCTTGTGAATGTCTGATTGCTGACAGCAAAAAAAACAAAAAAAAAAAGAGAGAGAGAGAGTAGATCCTCCAAAGTTGGATTAGGATAAGAATAAAGGGCTTGGACACTAATAAAAAACACTTTTAGGCTTCAGGATATTTTCATTCAGTAAGATTTAGAAAAGGGTGGTAGGTTTATTCTGCACTCTGTCTATGCACATTGAGACTCCCAGCACGTCAGCAGTGAGATAATCAAACCAAAACAACATTATCGTATTATCCAGGCATTAAGGATACATTTCTGGTTGGCAGTGATCAAATAGAGTTCACATTTCTGGCTGGGTGGTTATTTGTTTCCGTCTCTGGATCTGTTCGTTTTGTTTACAGTCACTGAATTTTCTGACTCTTTGTCTATTGACCCTGCTTTGCTTATGTAATCATTTCAATCTGCAGTACAGCTGCATGTTTAGCAATCCCCATCAGCTTGTATAATAGAGTGCAACCTTAGCTGATCGTTCTGAATGCCGACGTGCCATGCATTCAGACTCCTCGCCATCTGTGTATTTGTTTGTGAATACGACGATTCAGGGTATCTTTTTTGCTCAGTTCGCTTCGCTTTTCCGAGCAAGCTCTCGCTTTAACGAACAAAAAACCTTTACTGTCGCCGATTTTGACACTCGTCTTCCTTGAATTATTATCAGTGGTGATGATGTGGGAGGGCTGAGGAGGGAATGAGATGGGAAAATCACTGTTGCAGTCCCTGTGTATTCACTGTCCATGTCAATCACACAGTATGGCTGCCATCCTGTGGTGGGTTTGTGTAAGTACTTCTCAAAATAAATCAGAGCTGTATCAGTGGGCGTCTGTCCTCCTTTGAACATGTGATTCTTCAAGAACATAAGATAAGCACCATGTGTGTTGTGTAGATATGTGTTTATTTATCATCATCTCGGAAGATAATCCAAATCCACAAGTCACTGCTCACTTTAGTAACTAGACTATTTAAAGCAATATTGATTCTTAACAACTGAATTTTCAGAAAAATTCTTCAAATTACTTCAAACACAGCAGCAAAGCAGCCTTTGTTAAACATTGCCTGTCGTTTCCTGCACATTTTACTCCCCATCCCTCGTTATGTTCTCCTCTCACGGCTCGGTCAACCTGCCAATAAAGAGCGGCACATTGGTGTGGTCACTCCACAGCAGCATGATGAAAGGCCGCAGGGCTGAGAAGGAAGGGAAGGAGCGGGAGAACGACAAGGTGGTGACAGCGCCGGCCTCCACTCCTTGTTCGGTCAGTGCGAGGAAGGCTCTGTGTTTGGCGTCGTCCAGGAACAGTTTCTCCTGAGGGTAGAGGCCACACAGGTCGGCACCCTCGTAAAGCACTGACAGTCCTGGAAAGGGAGTGAAAAGTACAGAAAAGGTAGTAGTGAGGGTGAAAGCAGGTAAGAGAGCCAAGCATGTGGTGGAGATGCTTTGAGATCAAAAAGCAAACGTAGAGACATATTTCATAAATGGGAACCTAATGTTTACTGCTAGCTAAACTGCACAGGATGAAGGCATGGGTGGTGTTTATTTTTGGTAATACAAAAAAAGGTCAGATGTTGGGTTGGAAAGAGAAGAGAGCACAGAAGATGAACCAACCTAGTTTCTTGATAAGCGTGTTCATTTCCGGCTGGAAATTCAGTTTGATTTTGGGCAGAGTGACCTCAATATGCTGAGGAGATGCTGTTTTCATGTTTTGTATCATTTGAACCACAGTCCTGTCGGTCATCTTCTGCTCGATCTCCTGCAGCTTTGCCTCTGTGTTGGTGGAAGGCAGCAGGATGTAAAGACTGCTGTCTCCTGTGAGGGCAAACCTCGCCACCTGTTGGCCAAAAAAGATTAAAAAAATACTGGAAGTGTTAATAAGTGACAAAAGAGATCATTATGAGACCATCTGTTTTTACCACTGGCATTTAAAATAAACCTGAGATGTAAAAAAATGTATCTCATCATCGTAATACGCATGATAGTATCAGTGCCTGTAACTGTTTGGCTGGCATTAACTTTGTTTAAGTCATCTGGTTGTCCATGAGATGGAAATATTCTCTGTGTATTGTTTTGTAAGGAGTGAAAAAAGAAAATGCACCAGTGGTGCAGTAAATTTAGTAACTGTTGACTCTCTAACTCATCTGAGCAAAACCACGGTGCACTGAGGCCACCGACGTGTTTATCAACTTAAAGATATCTACTGTTGTGCAAAAGTCTTGAGCCATCGCTCATTTTCCTTGGAAAATGTTTAGCAATATAATGAAAATATGATATATATGACAAAAACTGAGTTTGTACAATTCTAACGTGCCTGAAAGTCAAAATCTGCTTTTATTCTTCAACACAGCCTGAACTCTCTGAGGAAACATAGATAGCTTTTGTTTTTTGGTCTTCCACTTGTCCATTTTCCTCTTTTTTTTTAAGGGCACACTGCACAGCATGCTGAAATACACCAACCCTTTAGATAAAAGCTTTTTTAGAATCACCTTGTTGGTGCAAAAATACTATTTAATGCTCTTATAACTGTGTTATCTTTGTTATTTTGCATAGAGTCAACAAAAAAAATATACAAATTGTGTTTGTGCCTGAAGATAGAATTTAAAATTGTTTCTTTACTTGTTTGTTCATTTCAATGGTCAGTGTTAAATGGCTTGAGGAACAAAAAAACTTTTCCCATTTTTGTAGTAATAGCATTCTTATGAAAATGGTCAGTTACACAGGCCTGGACTGAAAATGAGTGAAAGAAAAAGCAACCGATGTCCAAAGAAAAACTATAAAGGGACCTTCAGAAAGCCTGGAGAGCTGCAGACCACTTTAAAAAATGATACCGTCTGGTTCCTTGGAAGTAAAATATAAGGAAAGGAGAGGTGGCTCAAGACTTTTGCACAGGACTGCAGGTCGCCGGAATCATGGACTATCAGATGCTGGATTCTGGTTACGACTCTGATACCTGTCATAGCTCAAGAGACAAGACTAGAGACAAGAAACTGACCCTTTGGGGAACAGGAAATTGAATGCTATAGATCTGAAGTATTTTAGCATATTTACTTATACAGGAATAAACTGCATAGTAATTGTGATATAAAATTAAAATAACCGTAAAATGACAGATGAAATTTAAACATAAAGCTACTGTTCAAACTGTATGTTTTGTGAGTTAGTAGAGCAGTTTAGATGTGCATTAAAGATGAAAAGCTCAACATTAAAGAAACATAACACGCATGTTTCCTGTAGGAATCGATGAAGACAGGATGTCACTTCTGTTGCCTGTGGCAGAAAGGTCTGTGTAGGATTTAGACACATATTGCTGTGAAAAGTGTCAGTTGGTGGTTTGTTCCTTACCTGTGCCTTTAGGTGAGGATCATACATCATAGTTGCCATGTACTTGTCATGATAGAGAAGAGGCACCGTTACCACATCACCATTAAATTTTGTGAAATATCCTTTTTTATTGTTTGGGTTAAACTTGACCTTCCACTGACCTAAAACACATGTAAACACAGTTTATCAGTCTCCACATTTTTGAAATGTGCAGAAGGTGTGCGCACAGTTTACTGACCGCTGAAGGAGACGGCGTTGAGCAGGATCAGCTGTGAACTTTGTGGGACAAAGTCAAGCAACTTTGTGATTTTATTTTGGGTCTTTTCTGCCACCCAGCTGTTGATCATCTGTGTGTTTTCCTCAGTGGTATTCAGCAGCTTTGTGGGCTCCGCATCATAAAACTGGATCGACTGGTCGGTAAAGGACTCACTCAGATTCATGTCTAAGGAGGAGAGCCGAAATAGAAATCATTTTATCTCTGTGATTTTCTGCTCTGTGATATACTTCACACTGTGATAGTAATACGTGAATTATAGTAGATCTGAGAGGCCATCAGCAGGGAGCCGGCCAGCTTCTCTCTCAGCTTCTTCATCTGGGAGTGAACGCAGTGGAAGTCGTGAGGCACGCAGATAGCGCTCTCAATGGCCTTACGGGTATCGTTCCTTGCACCTGAAGGTACAATTAGACAATAACAATACGTTTAGTACATTATAGGAAGCTGCAAGCCATGTTTGATTTTAAAAATACAGTTGAATCCATAGATTTTTGAGACACTGGTGTATTTTTTGTCTTTTTAGCTGTGTACCAAAACATTTTTAAGTCACAGTTATTTGAAACATTTACTCCAGGGGCTCCTTTAGTTTAAGAAAAAAATATGGCATGACCTTTACACAGCCCTCTAAATGTCTTAAATGTAATGGGAAAATGCACTGTGCTGTGGACAGCTGTGAGCTTTTTTTTTTTTGTTGTTGTTATTTCTTAATAAATTCAGCAGGTGAAAGATCTGAAGATTATTTCAGGTGCAACATTTACATTTGGAAGCTTTTTTTTTTTTTAACTCATAACATCTGGTCAAAAGACATAATAGAAGAAAAACGGGCCATCCTTAGGCTTCATATATAAAACACTCTCCAACACAGGGAGAGAGCGGGAATATTAGGAGTGGTCAAATAAACAGTTTCACTAGTTACGCTGATGAGCTCAGAAACATTGTAAGTCCAGGACATTCACAGAAGATTGCAGTGCTGTATGATCACAGCATCATTTCTATTTTTGAGTTACACTTCAAAACATCCATTCAGTTCATTTCCAATCATCGATCATCTTCTACTCGTTTTCTTCAGCTGTCATAGGGCTAAAAGCTGGGCACATCCTGGAAAGGTCTATCACAGAGCTAACCACATAAGACGTTAACCAATAATACCTAACGAAAGCCAGACCAGTTCAGAAACAGAATTTTTTTTGGAAGAGGAACTTAATATCAACCTGTAACCTGTTATTTCTTTAGCTTTGTTCATTACTGTATTAATTCACCCTCTAAAATTCTGCCGAACTGAAACATAAAACGGTATCTTAACTTTTTACCTGCAGGTTTATCTGGTTGGTTTATCTCAAATTTAACATGGTGATGCATGAAACTGGAAAACTTTAAAGGATTCACTGGAGAACATGATGAATGCTAAACATTTGCAACGTGATTACATTAAAATAGCGACTCGCCTCTCTTTTCGTACCTAACAACAAATGGGAGAGCACCCCACCGATGCTGACAGGAGAGAAGAGCATGTTGCCAGAAGGATATATTTCTCTGAGATAATAATACAGCTTCATTGAAAACTCTGTCATGGACTCCTTCAGTATGGGTTCTGCTGTGCGGCTGTTCTCCTCCGGGCAGGGCTCCCATGGTGAGGTGGAGCCTTGGCATGTGTGAGGAAGAGCTGTAGGAGGAGCTAAAACTGAAACAAATCATAAATAAAAATGTTTTATGCAACTAATCGATCCTTTCCCCCCCCTTACTGACTCAACGCGCAGTGGAAATCATTAAATCTATTAAATCTCTATTAAATTTGACAAGCCCCCTACCTTCCACAGTAAGGTTTATAGAGCTCAGCTTTTTTCCATCATCCAGTTCACATTCATAAATACCAGCATCCTCCATGCCAGCGTTTATGACCATGATGCTCTGATCGTGGTCTAGTGGAAAAATCAGCTCTATTTTTTTATTATCATCTGCGGAGTCATCGTCAAGATTCAACTTTATTCTTCCGTTTGCACTTTCTTTGAACCACAGTGCATTGGCGCTGACTTCTCTGGAACTTGGGATATTGCAAGGGAGTTTAACATCTGACTTTGTAAATACTTTCATTTGATAGTCAGTGAATTCTGCAAAAAGAAACAAAAAGCAGACAAACAGCAAACACTTTATTGTTCGTTGCTCCACTAACTGTAAAATTAAAAGTGGTCGTATGATGACGAAAGAGTCTCACCATCAACTATGACGTCAAACCTTCGTACTATTTCCATATCGCTCCCCTTTAACAGACACTCGTACGTGCCCTCTTTGGTTTTAGTGACAGACTGAAAGCGGAGGGAAAAGTCTGAAGCGACGGGCTGATAGTTTTGAAGCAGGATGGCACCTGTAGTTTAAAGAAGGCCATGTGTTATATACATATATGTACATAAAAGCAGCAAAAATTTGCATCACACTAAAAACAGAAGCCGTTTAAAACCATTGAATTTCCATGTGATTGCTTCCACTCCGATGAAGTGATTATTTGCTGGGAGACAGGGAAGCTCCAGCGTAGAGTCAGGTATCACCCTGATTTGTGTGCATGATGACAGCTGACCAGGAGGAAAGAAAGACATCAAATGAAACCTTTACAAATTTAAGAGACAAAACACCTGCCATTTAAGTTTCTGTGGATTAGTAAAGATATTGTCCTGCACTACTTCAGATTTACCTCAAAAATGAGCTGCAGGAGGAAGCAAAGTGTGGCCTTTTGTCCCATCTGCAAACGAGAGAGGATTTCAAAATTAATGTGGCACCAAGCCGGAGGAGAGATCAATATGTGGCGCAGTCTGTGAAGTAGTGATATCAGTCTGCATTCAAAGTTTCTTAAACTGTTGTAATTACAAGGATTTCACTGCCTCGTTAGATTTCCAAAAATCAAAAGACACATATGCACATTTTCCTGTTCATGTCAGATATGTTTACATATTTTAGGAAGTAGCTGAACATATTCGAGTTGGGTTAGTCGTACACACACACACACACACACACACACACACACACACACACACACACACATGCAAATACATAACTTACAGCTCTTGAATTTCTGTGCGTCCAGATTCGGTCCTGATACGAGTATTTGTCAGTAAGGTTTCTCTGACATTGAACCAGTGTCCACTGCAACCAGCAGCTCTTACTATCTGCTCGCCTGAACTGCAACCAACAATGACTAATCTGTGATTGTTGGTTTAGAGATGTTTGTTTGCATAATGCAAGTCTTCTGACTTGTTGGAAATCACATGATTTCACATGTTGGCAACAGGTACTAAGTGAAAATATTCAAATTTCAGTGTTTATTTCACCTTCAAACATAATTTCAAATAAATTTCATTACTTCTAGTATCAGTGCTTTAGTGCAGAATTTGCAAAACACATCATCTCAGCTAAGAAAAATGAAACACGGGTATTATGGGGGAAGACAGACAGTTTCACTCCCTTTTATGTTAGTTTGCTGAAGGTTGTGGTGGGTAGAGAAACAAGGACATAAAAAAGTAAAAACCCAGCTTGTCCTAACTGGCAGGCGACATCTTTACTTTACTTACTATTTGTGTAGAAACATCTTACAACAGAACGACTTTAAAGTTTTTTTCGGTTGCTTCCTAATTCTCAAAGGGGTGAGACGGTGGGCAGCTCTGCATGTTTGATTTGGCAGATTGTTTTTTACATGTCCTTCTAAACACAACCGCAGAAAGATTTGTGGATCCTCTCAGGTGCAAAGCACCACAACATGGAGCCACAAAAACCTCATATAATATCAGTGGAAAAACAAAAACAACAACAACAACTGCTATTTCATTAATATAGATAAACCTGGTATAGGTGGTGTACCTAATCTGAAGCATAGTTTACTCAACGGTTCTCTACATTACTTTTATTTCCTAATCAAATTTTTTGTATTATTATTTATTGGATTTTCTTGTGCTTGGTTTTGAATGAATGAACAAGTGTTTGTTTGTTTGTTGTTGTTTTTTGCTGAGATATAATTTTTAATTTATTTGGGATTGGGATGTTACCCAACACATAAAATATGAAAATCATTTTAAAACAAATAAACATACATACAAAAAACCCAACAAAACTGCCAATAAAATCGGTTACAGTTAAGTGTTACCATTTTTGGAAACTGGCTCTCTTGCATCTTTTACAGTCATGTAACAAAGGCAGCTTTCACAGTACTCTATGCAATCCTGCACAGAGTACTGTGAAAAAATCGTACACCCCATGATTCAGTTTAGCTTGTAGAACCACAATTTCTGTATAACTATCAGTTTCTCACATTGTTGTGGAGGAATTTTGACCCACTCTTCTTTACAAAGTCCCTTTCGTTCATTGAGGTTTATAGGCACTCGTATGTTTACAGTGCTTTTAAGGTCTCACCACAGCATTTCAATAAGAATAAGATTTCTTGTCTTTTTCAGCATTTCTGTTGTAGACTTGCTTGTTGCATAACCCAGTTTGGACTTTAGGTGCCAAAGAGACTGCCTCACATTTGACTCTGGTGTACAGAGGAGTTAAATGGCCAACTCAGTGGCTTCAAAGTGTCCATACCCAAGCCCAAATCATCACCTCACCACGACTGTGCTTTACAGCTGGTATGAGGTACTTGTGCTGCTATGCTGTGTTTGGGATTCAACAAATGTGTCTCTGTGCATTATGGCCAAACATCTCTGCTTTGGTTTAATCTGTGCAAAGGATAATGTCGCGTGCGTTTTGTTGTTTGTTCAGATGCTACCATGTTATTTTTAGAGAAAAGAGGCTTTCTCCTGGCAAACCTTTGTTGTTGAGTCTTTGTCTTATTGTATTTTTATGAACTAAGACGTGCAGTATTTTGCAGTTTCTCTGAGCATCACACAGTTTGGCCTTAGGTGATTTGCTGAGATGACTAATACTTGAGGGAATATGGCATTGCATTAACACACACCTGAATGCGTTGGACAGCATCAAGTCCTGTGAAATATTAATTTTTCACTGTAGTGTGTCGACTATCTCAACTGGTTTTCCTCTTCATCAGCATACCCATAACTGGAGACATTTCAAAGCAAGTTATATATAAAAATAAATACTTCCTTAGAGCCTTTAAAAAAAATCATTCTAGTTATGGGAGAAGAGGCAGCTTTACCAAATTTATTATGCATGTAAATACAAAGATCCAGTAAATCTATATGTGTGTTTATATCCAAATGGAGAATACATTAATTTAGCTGATTTGTTGTTATCAGTTCTTAAGTGCACTGCTAATGAATATTGAATATGTTAAAACAAAATACACTAAAACTCCAGTAAATGAAAAGCTGGAATGCTGTTTGATTAAAAGCAAAAGATAAAAACGCACAAAATAGATTCCAGCTCTTTAATTGACATTATTTAGCCTTGGTAATATATTACTGGCTTGTGGGTACAGGATGCCCTTCCTCCATTAGATGACCACAGTCCATGAACACGAATATGCAAACATACACTTTTGTTGATATTCTGATAGGTTTTGCCCTAAACAACCAAGGTCAAGATGTTTTTGAATTGATTCGTGCTTTTAATAAAATAAATCTTTTTTTTATATATTTACTGTGTTTTTACACTTGATCAAAATTATGAAAGAAGACTGACAAACTGCGTCGAATAAAATACAGCTTTGCTAGTTCTATACTATCCCTGAAGTTAGTGAGAACCAAACGTGACCATCTTTAACGAGATGCATTGTATTAAATTATATAACATATCTCTAACTTGCAACAAAAAGCTGCACACACATCATGTGACAGCTGTGTGACTTACGTTTGTTCATTTCTTTTCAGTTTCTTCCTATTCATTTTATCGTATTTATCATTTATCCTAACTTATTCGTTAATCTGTTTTAGCTATCTTATATTATTCAGCATACACACACGCACACAGTGAATGCCTTTTTGAATTATTGTCTCACAATTTCATGCTTTAAACTAAAAAATTTCCACTTACTGTAGAGAAATTTCGAGTGACTTATGTAATGCTTTGCCATCTATTTTTTCGTAGGAATTTCATAAATTGTAATGATTGACCCAGTTTCTTGAGTTTTTTCTCCTTCATAACAAAAGTTAGCGGATCGATCGATAAAACGACACTCGATTCGGCGCCCTGGCTCGCACGCGAAGAGAGCGCTTTGGGCGTAATCAGTCGTATCTAATCGATTGCCGGTTGCCAAAAAAAAGAAGAGAGTCCAAACTTCTAAAGAAGTCGCACTACAGAAGAAAAACTAAGATACTGCTAACAGAAGGCTTTAAAACCACTTTTTCCAGGGCTTACAAAAATGTGACTCGTCTCCGAACAAAGTTCAGAAGTCGAAGTTTCTTCGCAGGAGAAAGGATTTACTTAAGACAGTAAGTTTTCCTCCTGGTCATCTGATCGGACAGAAGAATGAGGACAAACAATGGCAGAGACCTACAGGAAAGCCGTGTAGCCTCTGCTCTGTTGTACTTAGCCTCGATCCCATCCGCTGTTACGTGTAGGCAGCACGGCAGCTGTTTTCGCCTTTTAAACTAATTCGAAAGTGGTGGAGTTACTTTATTTAGTTTTTATGTAGTGTAGCATGTATGAGCGAACTTTAAACGTTTAAAGGGAAATGCTGTGATTGGTGAGAGAAAACTCAGCAGCTGCTGAGTTAGTATTTTCACAGGCTGTTTCCTGCGGTTTGAGGGATTAAAAATCCATAAAACATTCGTTATTACTCTTAAATCACAGTGAGCATCCGGCTACAGGACCTCAGGGTGTAAGAGGGAATCACCATGGCAACACAGTTTACCATCGACGATGCGTTTGTGCTGGAGGGAGATGAGGAGGGGGTTGTGACTGACGGAGAGCCGCAGGGATGGAAGGACAGAGAAGGAGGAGGAGAGATGACATTTGGCCCTTTGAGTTTCTCCAAACCTCAG
Source organism: Rhamphochromis longiceps (assembly GCF_057381845.1). Lineage (NCBI taxonomy): Eukaryota > Metazoa > Chordata > Actinopteri > Cichliformes > Cichlidae > Rhamphochromis > Rhamphochromis longiceps. The sequence continues at coordinate 25,501,302 of NC_140562.1, forward strand.
AATCATCCCTCACCTGCTGCCGCCTCCCCTGAACCCACTAACCTCAAGTATCAGGTAGCATGCACACAAGAGATACAAAACATTGTTTGCATTTCTGTTTTCATGTTGCTGTTACATTTCCAGTGAGAGGCTGTCTAATTCCTTTTTGATTGGTATCAGTTTTAGCTTGTAGTGTTTTTATAACAACACTACGAATTCGTAGCTACAAACTCAAGAATTCAGCAAGTCCCTGTGAGCAAGGAAGACAGCTAACTTATCATTTTTAGGACTGAAAGAGAAGATCCAGGCTTAAGGTGGGCAGCAATCGGCAGCAGCCAGTGAAATGAAACAAAAGAAGAAAGAAAACAAGAGCATGAAAAGATGGCAAAGAATAAAGAAGAAAAGAAATAAACCTTGGGAGCACACAATTTTAATGACGTGTAACAATGAGATGATTTGAATCTATGTGGAGTGAAAGAGCAGGCTTCACGAGAGCTTCTGCTAGCAGTTTGAACATAAAGCAGCATTTTTTTTTTTTTAAATTTTGCATTACCTCATCTAGCTCTGACTGTAATCTTCAAAAAAGGAAATATTTCAACCTTAAAGAAAGGAAGAGAGAGGGTGTCTGTCCACAGCCTAAACTGGGAGCTATTTCCACAAAAGATGTGTCTAGTAGCTCAAGGCTCTGCCTCCCATTATACTCTGGAGAACTGTAGGAGCCACAAAGACTGACACTGACAGCACAGTGCTGTATTAGCACAACTTGTACACACCAATTATCTGTGATCTCTTTGTGCTGTTCTGCTGCAAACAGATATAGTTACCAACACTGAGAAAAGTTTAAGAAAAGTAGTGGTGGTAGATATTGTTTATACAGTAAAAGCTGCTCATTTTAGCCTGTTGCTAGGTGGTTGCTAGGCACCCTCATCCATCCTAATACTGAATGCATAATTAAACTTTTGTGGATGTGAATGAGACATTATTGCAATGAAATTAAAACAATAGGATGTTTTTACAATGTGTTATAGGAGCATAAAAGTTAAAACTGGTCATTTTGTGACTGGCGGTAGCTAGGCAACATAATAAAATCATAATATGTGATATAAAAAACAATTGGCAGATGCCTAAGTTGGGCTTGTGTGCCAAGTGTGGCTGTTCAAGTTATGAAAGTCAAGGAGGGATTTATGGAAACACACATAGATACAGTAAGTTCTGGTAAAATGGAATCTGTAAGATGTGATGGAGCTGGGCTGTTAACCGTGTGAAAAGAACTATTTTAAACGTGTCACAACATATTTGTGAAGGCCAGTGACTCTTGTAGATTACTGTTCAAAAGTCTTGAGCTGCCCTTCATTTCTATTTATTTTGCTTACAAGCAGCAAAGTGGTGTTAGGTATTAGTTCTCCAGTTTTTTTTTCTCCACTTTACACTGCCTGCCTGAATCATTCAAGGATAAAAGCAGTATCTAACTCCAGGCATGAGCCTGTACTGTGTCTACACTTAACAGACAACTTAGCAAAGAACCAGTTTTAAATGATATTTCCTGGCACTTCATTCCTAGCAGCCTGTCACACAAACACATAATTTGTTCCCATTTCCTCTGGCGAATATATGAGCAATGCCAGAGATAACACAGTTTAACACAATGAAATAAACATTTGGCACCAACAAGAAGATTCCTAGCATGATGTGCAGTGTGTCCTCAAAAATAAAACTGGACAAACTGGGCATGTGTGGACAAAAGAAGAAGTGGGAGGCCTAATAAATTTCTACAGCAGATGAACATATCTGAAAGTCACGTCCTTAAGAAATAGGGAAAAAAAAACAGCGACTATAATAACAGTATTACTTTTGCTTCCTCTCTGCGAGCTATACATTTTTCTTTGCCGTTTATATGACATCCACCATCTCCTCTTGTTTTAGAATCTGGAAAATGAAGACGCCTTGGGCAACAACGGGAATTCCTCTTTCAATAACTTCTTCAAAATCAGGTGGGCTCTGTAGTTCAGGCGTGATTTTTCTTTTCCCTGCTTCTTCTGTGAATGTGAGATGAAGCGTGTTTCTGCTTTCTCCACAGTGACCCTGCAACGCTGTCTTACTGCAGCTCTCAGTGGTCCTTCAGCACCTTGAGTTCAGTCACGCAGCTTTCTGCGCACTGCTGCGGGTAAGTTCGGTCTTCTCTCACGGAGAAGCATAACAAACACGGTTACTTTAAAAACACGTTTCGCCTAGGTGGGTGTCCCATCCGCTGGTGAAGAAAAACAGAAGGGTTGTTCTCTCTTCATTCCTTCTCCTCATCACTGGAGTTGGTAAGTACATGTTTTTGTTACTTATTAAGTATGAAACACACAAACCAGAACAATTTACTGAGAGAAACTTGTTTTTCTCATGTTTACCTGATTCATTTTGGCTGTGGGAGCATCACAGTAACAAGGGCTGCCTGCTCCCACTGTAGATGGTTTAGTGATTTTAATTTAATTTTGGTTTTAAACTCAAAAGAATTGCTAATCTCCAGTTAAATGACTGCAGTCGAAAAGGACAAACACACCTCTTCTTTCTGATTCTAAGTTCACTTCAAAATGACGCTCTAACATTAACACAAAGGCACCACTCCAAATTGTTTTGCAATGCTACACCGGGTAGTTTGTTCCGTGTTGTGTCAGGCAATGATAGTCTTGGCACTTTGCACAGTGAACTTTGTCCCCCTGCACTGATCAACAGATTATGACAGAGTTATTGCCGGAATAACCAAACTAATAAAAACAGAACCTTTCAAACCTATAATGTTTGTGCTGTTTTTGTTTTAGCTCTTATTTTCACAGGTATTGTCATACAGCTCAATCCAAGTGCAGGTAAGGAAGATAAAATATTGACATGCAAAGCATTTAGACTGTTGTTGTTGTTTTTTAGAAATGCATGTTAGTCCAAATGCAAGCATACACAAAGAAGCGCGTCACTTCTCAACTTCTTTCAAATCATAAACAGACCAAACATGAATGAATGCAGGACTTATATAGTGGATTAAATAGTATAATTCAGAATGGAATGTTTTTATTAGAGTCCATTAGTGCTGGTGTGCTTTCCCACAAGTGGGAGGATCTCTGTGTTATCTTGACACACAAAAGAACACACAGAAAGCTGCCATAGTCCTTGCCTGCTACAGGACAGTATAGTTCTTAGTCCAGATCTCACAGTCTGTCTGCTTTTACGACTGGAGTGACAGAATCATAACAAGAATCATGTACAGTGGGCCTTTTTTGCTTGTTTCTTTGTTTTTTGTACCGCCTTATGACAATTAAGGTGATAATCCAGCCAAAGTAGTCGCTCTGAGGTTTTCAATCTCCTCCAACAACCACTGCCAACCAGTCAGAAAACACATGTTTCCCTAGCAACCGGTGGCTTTATTATATCCATGGTAGATAACTGTCCTACACTTGAAAGTGAAAAGTGCAAATATTTCATGCTGACTGACCTTAGTGCATAGGGGTCATCTCAGACTTGCCATGATGGTTTGTCTCAGTCAGCATCTGCTTTTGTTGAGAACAATTTAACCCTCGCTCAGCATCTTCAGCATCTGAACATTTTTGGGGGGTTTTGTAAATAAATGATAACATGGTGCATAATCTTTGTAGCAACTAGTTGGCCGACTTCCCGCTAACCTCAAACTCCACTGAACCTCTTTAAATCCTCTTTTTCTTGGATGCCTGGAGGTTTTACTTTATGGTTACACCTGGGGGAACAGCCACCCTGATAATTTAAATTCAGCTGAAAAGTCCCTCCGTTTCTGGGAACCGAAGGAGCATTTGCACTTGGAAATGACAGATGGCTTAAGGTTTAGGCTGTAGACGGTGATCACAAGTTCACCTAGAACACCTAAAACTTCTACTTGTCCTCTAAAATAACTTCTTCAAGCTTACGCATTGTTACTACACACAATGTTGTCAGCAGAATGTTTGTAATGTAGCAACAAACCTATACAAGAATCACTGTTTCTTACTGTCAGGGAAATCTTTAGTTAGATCATTGTAAGTGTAGTATGGGTGTGAATAAAGTTCATAGTAGTCCACAGCTGTGTATCCCTCCACATTATACCTGCAATGTTTTGCAGACAGGACAGGCTTTGCCACATTGGAAAAATCTTGTGGAAATAAAATATCTTTTTTCCAGTAAGTTGACCATTTTTTCTGAACCCTCCATTACTCACTGTGTTTCTATCTTTGGCCAAATGGAATTCAATTGGTTGGTGATTTCGGTATGTCTTTGTGAGCTGGGTGGTTACTGTGATGTGTCGTATCCACCCTTGCTTTTATGGACATGAGCTGACATTGGATGATTCATGTTAGCAAACATTGCATTGTTTTTCTTGGCCTTCATCTATTCATATACTCTTGTGGTGTGTTTGCAGGTGGTTGAATAACTTAGTTCGTGTTGCCTTGCAGTGCAAACTCCTTGCGTATGAAGTATTCTTGGTTAATATCTCTTGTGCTAAATCTGAAGTATTACCAAACAGCAGATGAGGATCTGCTTCAAGGAGCAAGCTCTTCACCTTCTGCCTTACCAGACATTTGAATTTCGTTATTTATGCAGGCACGTGATGAGGCACTGATTTAAGGGGCGCTTGATTTACTTTTGCTTTGTACTCAATTGACAGAACAAGCATTTGCAGCACTGGTCAATCATGTTTGTGATTGAGTTTCAAATTTGGTTAATTGTGCAGCCCTAGTGCAATGCTCTGACTGCATGCTTGCGATAAGTTTGTATTGAATGAGATCACACTTCACATTCCATATAGTGCAGAGGTCTGCTGGGCCCGGTAGTGGCTCTGTGTGTCACATGTTTAACTATCTTGAACCTCTCTTGCCTTGTCTTTGATTAGTAGTGTCCCTTTTGATTTTTCTGCCTCCAAACCTCTAAAAAGCTGAGTGTTCAATACTTCTCATCTTGTATTTCTGTCCAAACCCAGCGCATTTTATCAAGTATCTATATGTTCAGAACTGTTATTCAGAATTTCTTTGGCTGTACAACCAGGATTCATAATGAATTAAAGTCTGTCAGGCAAGTTTTAAAAAGTCTTTTCAGATCAAATGAGCCTTGCTTTTCCCCTTTACAAAAATCAGCACCTCCCATTAAATTGGTCAACACATTCCACGAATATCAGCTTCAAATGCTCACCGCGAGTTAGGCACTTTAAATTAGTCGTGTCTGCCTTTTTTGTATAGAGTGTCTCCTCTCCAGCTTGAGGCAGAAATCAAGCAATTAATGTGCTCTTTGGGATGAGCTCACCCACAACATATTAAGAAAATGTCACCAGAGTCAAAATAGATGAAATTAGATCAATTTGCCTTTCATAAGTAGCTACAGGAGCAGGTGCATCTCTGCAATTAAGCTGTAAAATCTGCTTAAGAACTTTCGTTATCTAAAGTTGACTGGGCATACTTCCATAACCCCGAGTCCTGTTCAGAGCAATTCATGCTCTTATCACTGCTCCCAAGCCTTTTCTTGAGCATCATCACCACAAGAATTGTGGGTGGGTGGGGGGGGGGGGGGGGAGCTCTCTTACCCCCTTTTTTTTAAGTAGAGAATTTTGAAAGTTAGCAACACATTATTAATCACATCTGCATCAACTTCTGTGCTATTTTGTCATACATTAGTTGATGAATTATTCTACTCACCCCTTTAAGATTTTCTTTAAAATGTACATCTGCTAAGTCACCATCTGCCTCCAAATGAACTAGCATAATAGTAATTGTGCATACGGCTCAAGTATTGCATTATTTAGTAACACCTTATAATCACAAAGAGAGTATTTACCCTGTAACTAAAAGGAATTCAATGTATTTAATTTGAAATTACAATATAATTATATACTTAAAGGTAACAAGCCAGATTTTTACAGGAAACAAAGCAAAATTATACTCTGCAAGTAAATTTAAGTAGAGTGTAAGTACGTTTTTAAGTACTGCATGAGTAATTTTAAATAAGTAATTTTGTAGAAAAACAAGTTAGGCAAGATCAAGCCGCTGCATAATATGGCTCAAGCTTGTCTGTTTGTTTTCCCACTAAATTGCTTACTTACTTAAAATTACTTACACACTACTTACATTTACTTGCAGTATAATTCGTGTGAAAAACTGACTCGTTACCCCCTTATTCTTGTGTAACTACCTTTAAGTATTTGTGGGTAAATCTAATTACAGTGTCGTTTTAAATTAAATCCAATAAAATTCCATCTAATTATAGGGGCCTTTAGACATGTACTTTTAGACATGTACTTTAAAATGTTGTAAAGTATGCACTATTTTTTCCTTTTGCTTATAACCAGAAAGTCTGTAAGTGCAGCCCAGCTGTGCAAGCATTCTTTTTTCAAGTGTTTTACACTGTTCAGACTCCTTTCATGTGCAACATAAAATGAGATCACATAGTGAAGGAAAGAGGCCAATTATTTCCTGGTTTGTTTATGAAAATTACAACAAAATTCTGTGAGCTGTAGTTATAAATGTGGTTTGCTGTTCCCACAGGCAGCTGCAAATATCACAGATTGAGCTACAGCTGAAATCTTTGATACCACCACTTAAATTTTGCCTAACTAAAGTGAAAGTACCATCGATATTGATGGTTATATATTAGGAATTTGCAGTTTGGCTGTTTCTGGTGTCCATTTCTGGGGTGGCTGTAGCTCAGGTGGCAGAGCAGGTCAGCCACTAATCAGAAGGTCGGTGGTTCGATCCCAGGCTGCCTCCTGGCTGCATGTCAAATATCCTTGGGCAAGATACTAACCCCATGTTTGCCTACTGGTGGTGGTCAGAGGGCCCGGTGACGCCTGTGTCCGGCAGCCTCGCCTCTGTCAGTGAGCCCCAGGGCAGCTGTGGCTACAATGTAGCTTGCCATCGCCAGTGTGTGAATGTGTGTGTGAATGGGTGAATGACTGAATGTAGTGTAAAGCGCTTTGGGGTCCTATGGACTAGAAAAGCGCTATACAAATGCAGGCCATTTACCATTTCTCCATTTTTATGCCTTCCTTTCAGCCACATAATTTATAATCATAAGATACTTTTTCACCTTCTTGTTCACACCTTTTATTAATGTTGTTAGAAAACTAAGCAGTGATTTCCAACAACAACGTGTTAATCTTGTCAAAAGAGTAGTTAGTCATTTTCAATATTTATGCAGCTGTAGCTTCAGATTTACTGTACAGGCAAACTTCATCAATCCTCTAATTTAACTTAGCATTTCTGGCTGTTTCAGAGCATGTAAATGTTAAATGGACCGGTAGTTAAGTAGTACTTTCTTAATCTAATTAAGAACTCAAAGCGTTGTGTGTGTTTTCTCTTGACTGTAGCTGATAAAACTGTCCCCACAGGTATTTCAAGTGCTATTTTCTTCATTCCTGGATTTCTTCTGTTTATCCCTGGAGGTAATTTTGTTCATTTTATCTCTTAAACCTTTTACTTGTCTTTTTATGTGCAAAGCTTTGTTTTGATGAATGCTAATATTGCCATTCTGTGTGTTCGCCCGCAGTGTACCATGTGATTTACATCAGCTGTGCAGTCCGTGGTAGAAGAGGCTTCAAACTGTTCTACCTACCTTATTTTGAAAAATGAAATTTCATGTGACCAGACATGTTCACTACATTTCTTTCAACTATGTTATAATTAATGGTATTTTGACACTCATAAGATATATTGACCTGTTTTTTGTTGTTTTTCTTTGTTTTTGGTTTGTTTGACATATTGACCACTCCTACTTTTACCACTCAGCGCCTTCACTATATTTCCACTCCATGAACTGACATTACTGTATGTGTATACCAAAAAGACCACCGTCTCGCCTGTGTATTCTGTTTTAAGTGAAAGATGACTGTGAAATTACAATAAAATGTTGTATATTTTAATTTGTGTCAGTTGGTTTTAATGAAAAGCCATTCCTTTAAATCATGATATATTTCACAATATATATTTAAAATGTAGATGTTATATTGTTCAAAATCAGGCATTTACCTCTGCATCTGTTATTGAGTGCATTTTTCAGAGAAATCTATTTTTGACCTTCTGCTATTTCTTGGTTCTAAGAACGTGTTTACTCACTCTATTCATCCACTGTTCTGAAAGGTATTACGCATTTATTCAATTTGTAAGGCTAATTGAGAAGTAGCTTTGGGTCTGCTTTTAAAGGCTGATGGATCAAATCTATTTAACAGAAGCATTAGGATTGCACAAACACACACATACACACACACATATATTTGTTATATACAATTTCATGGTCCAAAGTTTGGATATATGTAATAATTGCTGTTAAATTTACTTTCAATTTAAATGTAATACTTTCTTTTTAAATGGTCCATTGACCTGCTTCCAGCATGTTTCTTTTTCAGATTTTGAGGCCGTGTTTGAACCTGTCTGAACAAGCTATTAAGGATAAAAGCCTGAAATTTGATCTGAACCGGGATACATCAAAAAATCCTATTGCCTTAAAATATGAAAAAGTCCCATATTTGAGCACACACTAAAAAAAACTAATAAACTTCACATTGCAAAAGTCAATTAGTGATCATTTCTGGATGGTATATGGTTATATTTCACAGTAATGTAAAATGAAACATGTAGAATACTTTAACATAAAATTTTTAGTCACAAATATAACAAAAAGGCTATTTTCATTATGCTGGCAAATATTACAAAATGCACCACAAAATAAGTTAATTAAAACAGTAAAAAAAAAAAATAGTAGATAACATTTTTGGACCTACTGCCCTGGAGGAGTCTCATCATTCAGCTTAAATTAAAAATGTGCTTAGAGACACTGGTCTTGAGCAGTAGACCGGTCCTTGTATCTAACCATTTTTATAGATTTTTATTTAAAATACTGACCTATGAATCATTCAAGCATAAAAAGGCACCTAAATCAGTCAGTGTTAGGTCTACCTGTAACAGACAACTAAGCAAAGAACCCATTTTAAGCCTGTGATTAACACACATGATTTGATGCCATTCCCTCTGTTAAATCTACAAAACAATTCCAAAGTGCATTAATTTGTTTTTCACATAAATAAACATCATATTAATTAGAGTATTAATTGATAGGACAATAAAATGAAATTTGGTAAGATTTGGAGGAGCATATGCTGATCACATCTTTTTTTAATGAGCAGAAGCAACAACAGGACAGAGCAGGTGAGAATAGAGAAGATGAGGCATGTGGCATGCACATTAAAAAACAGAGGTAGTGGAGAGGTGAAGATGAAGAGAGAATCAGTACTACAGAAAAGAGCTAGAACAAGTTTTCAGAGCTCACATTTGCCATAATTCAAAAAGTGGCCAGATCAGATAAGACATGACACCTGATTTGATCCTTGTACATTTTTAAAGCAAACTGATAAACCTGCACTTTCTTTTATTCATTTAACCTTAAAACAATATAAAAATATAAAGTCTACACATCTAGTAAAAATGCATAAGATGTATGAGTCTCCAACATTTCAAACATTACTCTGGATGCTTATACCTTAGTGAATGTGGTGTTTCTAATAGGGTGTTACTCTAGGACAGATGGGTTTATGGCTAGAATCACAGTATATCTATTAGAATGAATTGAATTGCAGCACTGTGCTACATATACTGCCACTGGTTTGGTACTTCAAGCCTGATCAGACCAGTTATGAGTATGACAAACCAGCAGGCTTTTAATCTCTGTAGAGTGTGCATATGAAAGTAAGCTAAACAAGCACTTGAATGTTCAGGGTTGATTTAATTGACTCTTAAAAAGAGCAATTGGACCCAATAAACAGAAACTATTTCCATTTAAATTGACAATAGATTATTCTAAATATCTAAATCTCCAGTGATCCCAGTTTTAAAAAGAAATAACAGCAATAATAACAAACCCAATGAAGGACACTTGGGTTCTGCTGCTTTCCTGTCATACTGGTCAGATAACTGCTGAGCCAGGAGTAAGGTAGCACTTTCTTAAAAATAACAGGGTTCTTGGTGATCTGCACTGATGATCACTCTGTATGAAGCTACAATGTTTGGACCATTACGATGAGAAAAAATAGTGGTAATTCACAAAAATGATGCAAGTCCATCTGCCGGAGGCTAGCAGGTAGAGTGTGGGAAATCAGTGGGTTGCAGACTTTCACATCCACACAGAGGAGGAGAAATAACAGATAAGCATGGTGTGTATGCTGCTGGCAGTGTGTTTGAGATAACTGTCATGCTGAAAATGAAGCTGTTGCCCATCAGATGCTTTCCAGATTATATTGCATGGTGGGTCAAAATCTGATGGCACTTTTCTGTGTTCATATTCCCATCAAATGTGGCACGATCTTCAACATCACTGGCTGAAATGCACCGACCACGACAGAGGCTTCGCTGTGTTTTACAGATGACTGTACCTCCGCCTTTTCTCTCTGGTCTCCTTCCTTCAGAATGGCTTCCTGACAGCCACCCTTCCAGTTAGACAGTTTCTGATGAGTCTTCAGTCAACAGTAGATGGCTCTATTAAGAATCTCTCAGGTCCTGTGTCAAGTCTTCACTGGATTTGTTTTGTGCTTGAATGATTTGTGGGTCAGTGTTAAGTTACTTAACAAACAAACAAACATTCCTCTAAAAATTGTAAGGTACAAGGTCTGGACTGAAAATGAGTAAAAAAAACTTTAAAAAAAAGAAGAAGAAAAAAGCAGCCAATGTCTAAAGAAAATCTCTGAAAGACCTGCAAGACACAATTAAGTCTCTCTCCTCGGAAAGAAAATATAAAAAGGTGAGGGGGTGGCTCAAGACTTTTGCACAGTAATGTACATAGAGAACTCATAAAAAGTAAAAACATATGAAACGTTTTGTGTGTGTTTGTAATTAAAACAAATACGTTGCATTATCCCGATATTCGAGAGCGCCATCATCTGGCGACATCGGGACTGTTCTTACCAGGAGGTAATATCAATGTAATAAAAGCGTAGGTAAATAATAGTCTTTTTAATCTATTTATTTCGTTATTTTGCGTGTTTGTTTCTGAGCATCTACAATTGTAAACCATTACAGCTGTTTTTCTTTTAAAACGAAAAGCTCGCGCTAGATGACGCCCCTAATGACGTCTTACGAAACGACAGCACTCGCGAAAGATCGTGATATCTCGTGAACTGAGAGTCGACCGAGGATGGAGGAAGAGGCTCGCAAGCTTCTCGCGGAGGGAATTAAAAAGAAATTAACCAGTCCCGGTAAAGGAGACTTATCGACCTTTCCCAATGGAACTAAGGTAAGACCTCCGGTCCCAGCGACTGATCGGGTTCAATCCAGGCTTTAGTCTGAGTAACGCGACGAGGTACGTTAGCTAATGCTATCGGCGTTTATACCTTTGCTAACACTTTGGACTCGAGTCAGTCCGAGTCTTTGCTGTATCGGACGCTTCTGTGTACACACATCACCGACAAGCTAGAGTGTTTTGTCGATTTATGGTGATACAGTAGTAGACGGGGTTAGGATCGTTTTAGGCCTGGTTCGTTTCCCCCCCTCTGTTTCATCTGATGGAAAGATAGGGGCGGGAACAGGACGGCCTGTGTTTGTAAATTCTGATTCGTCGAGCTCTCACGTCAGTCAATTTTTCATTTTTGTGATTGGTCACAGTGTGATACAACGCAGACCTTTACAGATATGTCATTTGGGGGTGCTAATTCTTCCTTCTTTTAGGTAATAACACCATTTCCCTTTTTATGATCAGGTGGTCTTTCACTACCGCACCAGCCTGTGTGAGGGCACCGTGCTGGATGACTCCAGAACCATGGGGGGCCGCAGTAAACCCATGGAGCTCATCCTGGGCAAAAAGTTTAAATTGGCTGTGTGGGAAAGACTGGTCATCACTATGAGAGAAGGAGAAGTTGCAGAATTTACCTGTGACACCAAGGTTGGTAAGCTGGTGATACTGGAATTGATTGGTTTAACAGTTCGTTCTTCCTCAGGGCTGATTGTATCTCTGTCTCATTCCTCAGCACACAGCACTTTATCCGCTTGTGTCCCAGTCCTTAAGAAACATCAGTGTTGGTAAGGACCCTCTGGAAGGCCAGAGGCACTGTTGTGGCATTGCCCAGATCCACTCGCACCACTCTCTGGGCCACAAGGACCTGGATCATCTCCAAGCCAATCCACAGCCACTTGTCTTTACTATCGAGCTGCTGGAGGTGAGCAGGAAGGAGAGCAACATCAATGGTGGTGCTGGGTTGGGTTCCAGTAATAGCACCAACACAGTACTTGAGTTTTTGTACATATATATTTTTGTATTTTCTTTATTGATTAGGCCATTAAAGATTGTGCTGTTAGTCCAAAGTGACACCTTAATTATGCTTGTTTGATCTTACCAGTAGTCCAAACTTAATAGAGCTTTTTTTTTTATTCACAAAACGTCACCACAGCAGGTAGCTCTGCATGTTTGATTTGTCAGATTTTTAAATGTGAAGGATAATATTATTATTTTATTATCATTACGTTATCCATTAAGTAGATCAATGACTAAATGAGCTAAAAGGCAGCAGAATCTCACTTGTCAAAAGCTGGTACTGTAAAAATGTGTTATTTTTATATGAAAAATCATTATTAGAATAATTTTCAGTTAATTAGCTATAAATCAAATAGTTGTTTCAGCCTGTATTAACTTTGTATTAACTGTAAAGTTGTTTAATCTATATTCTATCTATATGAAATATTTTCAAGCTTTTCATGGGATCATGAAAAAGGAAAGAAAATACTAGTGAAAAATATATATTTTTCAAATTTCTTCCTCAGTAAATACACTCATTATATTCCATTAGTAGGTGCATCAAATATACTAAATATACTTCATGTGTCTCTCTACCTGCCCAGGTTCTTCCTCCCGGGTCATTCCAGCTGGATGTGTGGGCCATGACGGATAAAGAGAAACTCAGTTTTGTGCCTCAGATCCACGAGGAGGGCAACAAGCTCTTCAAAGAAGGCCACATCAGTGAGGCCAGAGACAAATACTACAATGGCATCGCCTGCCTTAAAAACCTACAGATCAAGGTTGGGGGACAGTCATGCATTTTGTGCACTGATAACCATGGACACATTGCTGTCATACATTTCCTTCCTTGAATATGTTTTCAAGTGGAATTAAGATTTGTGTCTCTTGTCATTTTGTTAATACTTTGTGAAATCTTTTATTCAGGAGCAACCTGGAGATGAAAGTTGGTTAAAGTTGGACGGGATGATCACAACACTGCTTCTCAACTACTGTCAGTGCCTCTTGCTCGAGGGCCAGTATTACGAGGTCATCGAACACTGCTCGTCCCTTCTCTTCAAATACGAGAGTAAGGCTGCATGACTCAAATTTAGTTAGTTTGCACCAATTTCACTGCTGACGGATGACACCACTTAAACGTTAGCGCAGGGCTCTAGACGAACTTTTTGCCATGGGCGTACCGGTACGCCTAACTTTAAAAAGTTAGGCGTACCGGCACAAAAGTTAGGGGCACACAAATTTTATAATAATTGATATAATATAATGTGTTTTTCTGGATACACTGTGCTTTTTCAGCATTCAAAGATTGATGACACCGTGTCAGAGCACTGGCTATGAATTTCAGACGGATCAGGCCTTAACTTAACAGAAAAGTTAGCAATAGTTCTTTTCCTATTGCAGCTACATCCACTTCTGTCGTGCCTAGGCTGCTCACTAGGGCTGGGTATCATCACTGATTTCTATAATCCATTCGATTCCGGTTTTCAAAAAGACGTTATCACAGCGCGGAACGGACGCATCAGAATCGCTAAGCTCCGACAGCGTGTCCGTCTACGGGCCGTCGGGTGAGAAAGCCGAGAAAGACAAAGTTGATTCTGATGCGTCGGGTCGTTCTGTGTTTACGTCTTTGTGTGGAATCCGTGTACCTGCTCTCATTTGCTGTTTGGTTGTTGTTGAAATGGTTTTGTGAGCTTTAATCTGAGAATCTGGCGTTTCTGGCAAAACACAGTTATATTTAAAAGTCGATTCAGGATTTAATGAATTGATATCGCTTTATTCAAGCTACTCACCTCCCACTTCCACCTGCACTTTCAACTGGACCACGGCCAATCAGAGAGGTCCCGCCCCTTACTATCTCTGATAGGTTATTCCACGATAGGGGCAAAATGTGTGTCTGTTGTTGACCACAGGGAAGGTTGCAGATTTTTTTTTTTTTTTTTTTTTGCTACCTGAACAGTTGGTCGCACAGGTGCAACCAAATGGGTTTTTTTTTTAGTCGCACCACTGAAAAATTTGGTCGCATTTGCGACCAAATTGGTCGCACTCAAGAGCCCTGTAGCGTCTTGCTTATAATACAGCATTAGTTGCTTTCTCCCTTTTGCCTTTCTGTGGCACATCATCGTTGCTAAGAAACTTGGTAAAATACATCTTTTAATCTTTTTTTTTTTTTTTTTTTAAACAAATGTGACTCTGTTAGAGTCAGTTTTGTCAAAGTTGTCGCAGATTGCATAACTTCAATTATTTACCCCTCTTACGCTTGACTCTGACACCGCCACAACTACTAGCCTCATCGTCAAAGATAAGTCGCACCTCCTGGCTTAGGTCTGGAGCTGGGTCAGTGGATCACCTGGTTCCACCTCGTGGCCACAGATGCAACCACGCATCGATGTCATGCCCATGTCCTCCGATCCACTCCGGGGTATTACACAGAAAGTTGAACAGACGCAGAAACCAGCCTGAACCTGACTGATCGTATCAGTTGTGGTTGTCGTATTAGTCTTGTTTTTTTTTTTTTTTCATTTCTATATTAAAATGGTAAAATACTGTTACTATTTTTGGCATTTATTCTTTACCATTTGGGAGTTTTATCACCAACACAAGGGTGCTCAGCATAATAAAATAAATCATTATACGTAGGTTATTTTACTTGTGACAGCTGATTGCTTCACAATTGCCCTCTGCACATACAAACACTAAACTATATCTCATGCCATACAAGTGAACTGTGCAGTTGTTCAGGGTTATTATGGCATGGAAAAGCGTCTCACTGTCATTAATATTATTGGACGCTGCTATTCTCGTTAGCTCATCCGTCCGAAGGATTGATGTGATGGCAAGGCACAAGAATTGCTCCTCCTGCTACTGTGGTAGTCAGATTTTAATAAAACGAGTGTTTTCGGGCCTCCTCGACTTCTCAGTGGATTTAAATTCTTGTTAGGTTTAGAAAAAACGTTCTTTCTGCATGTCACACATTACAATAATTTGCAAATTATGATGGATAACAAGCCAGTTGAGCTCCTATCTAATAATGATGTGTATGTGTTAGTCTCTGTAGAGAAATTACTCCTCTGCATTTAACCCATTCACCCAGTGAAGCAGTGGGCAGCCACCAGTGCAGCGCCCGAGGAGCAGTGGGTGGCTACAGTACCTTGCTCAGGGGTACCTCAGGGTAGCCGTTCAGTGGATTCAACCCCTGACCTTCCAATCATGGGCAACCACTTTACCTACTGAGCTATCCCTGCCCTGTGTCACCAATGCTGTAGTTTGAATAGCTGTTCTTCCTCCTCCTAACAGACAATGTAAAGGCCCTTTACAAGCGCGCTAAAGCCCACGCTGCTGTGTGGAACGAGACGGAGGCGCGAGCCGACTTCGCGAAGCTCTTGGAACTGGATCCTTCTCTGGGACCGTCTGTGGCCAAGGAGCTGAAAACCATGGAGGAGAGGATCCGCTCCAAACAGAAGGAGGAAAAGGGTCGCTACAAGGACCTGTTCAACTACAACACGCCACCAGCTACTGCCACTACAGTCAGTGCAGTTTGAGTTTTTCCTAATTGCACTGATCATATTCACAGGCCCGCAAGTGAGGAGCTTGTTTTGTAAGTAAGTCGTATTGTGTTTTAATGAAGCGTGTTATACTCCTTCCTTCTTGCAGGGTTGAAGTCTCGATGAGTTGGACTCGAGAGGATGCCTGTTAATTTCAAGATGGAGGAGAGAAACAGTCGGTGCGCTCGGCGTTTCACTTTTATTCCATCCAAGCCAAACACCCAGCCACGGGTCGATGCGCAAACAAAACTTGCATTGCAGCTTTAGTCCTCTAAATGTTAAATTAAGATTTTGATTTGAAAATGTTTGTTGTAGCTGGAATTTAAAGTGAAAACCCAGTTTTTTTAGAGGACTGTAATGTAAGGCACAGCCATTAATTCAGTCTGTAATATTAATTTAAAGGAAGGTTTGTTTTTTTTTCCATTTACCTTCTTAAAGGGAGCGTTTTCCTTTTAATGATCAACTTATCTGCAATTTGGGAGCCCATTACCATGATCAAAATGATCAGAAAATCTTGTTTTTTTGGACAATCATGTATCTCATCTTTGCCTCGCACCCCCTTTCTATTATGGTCACAGCAGAATCACCATGACTACATGATACGTGGGCCATGAAACGTAACCTCTGCGAAAATCTTATAAAACACTTTCATTGTCTTTGCTTTCTACTGTGTACTTATTTCACGTATGTACTAAATACTACCTTTATTTTTATGTCAAGATGTACTCTGCGCAAACTCACAGTATCTCATTCACTTGCTTAGAAAGAGCTACTCTACTGTTCATGTGAAGCAGTGCGTCATTTAGCCCAAGCTTGCCTGCAGTGACATGTTATTGAGGTTGTGATTGTGGAACTGTAAATAAATCTGTGTTTATCCTCAGCTTTGTGTTTTGTTAAATATGGCCTATAGAGCTGGATTTATTTAAAAAAAAAAATTGGATGTTTTCTATCAATCAGAAGTCTTGAGTGAAAAAAAACAAACTGTCCTTGCTCTTTAAACGTTTTCTAGATTAAGGCCGTTGAGTTTAATTTCCTAAAAATAAAGAAATAAATCTGCCAAGTATGTTGTCAAAACACTATTTCCAAGGTCAATAAACATTTCAACTACTTTTATAAAAACAAAAAACACTCCATTCAAAGATGTTGAGTCACATTTGTTTGATAAAACCTACTGTAACATCTTAAAAACCTAAAAAGCATTTTACAGTTTTTTTGTGATTTTTTTTTTTATTTATACATACCGAATCTCAAAAATCTGGTTTACAAAATTTCCATACTAACAAACTGACATGAGATATACAGAGTTCTTGGGAATGAGAAACATCCGATGTGTGTTTACAAAATATGGAAAACAAAACAAGGGTGAAAGGAACAGGAGGATATTCAAGATGTACAGAATAACAGAAAATGCTCATGGGTTGAAAACTGGATGTTCAAAATCGACACAGGAGCACTGGTGCAGTGGGGACATCTTTTAAAAAAGTCAACTTTCTTGGTCAAATCCCATTGTTGAACAAATATAAACATTCCCATCCACTTTGATATCCCCAGCTTGACCTAAAAATGTGCTGAAATTCCCCACATTTTTAAAATAGATATAAAATTTTCTGTTTGCGTACGCCCAACGAGTTGCAGAAAGTTTGTCTTTACCAAAATGGGCGAGGGGGAAATGCTGTGAACAGATACAAGGGGGCATAATGCACCTCTAAAAAGCCAGTGGAAAGAGGAAGGATTTAATTTATAATAACAAAAAAAAAAAAAAAAAGGTTATAAAACATCGAATGGGGATCACGATGTGGGCAGGTGTCACAGGAAAAACAGTGCCAGGTGGAGGGATTTGTCCAAAAGGTTATGTGCGGGCGCTTCTCTCCGTCTCTGCAAGACACTCCCTGACCAGTGCACGGGCATGGATTATACCTGTATGACACAAACACAAGGCAAGTTTACAAAAAAATAAAGAAATTTAAAAAAACCTCAAATACAACAAACGCAACAGTCATTACTGCCAAGTTAGAGGTCTCTCATTAACCAAGAAAACTGAGTTGATTTAACCCATAAAAGTATTTCAAAGAAGACCCGCTAATGTTGTTTTCTTACCTAATTAGTGAAAAGTTGCTGTCATTTCATATTCCAGCTATACCTCAAAAACACTTTTTGGCTATCATGCCATTTAAAATTTTAACTTTCCTTTTATACTTTTAATAAAATTCTAGTTTTTGTGTTTTTACCCCAAACTTCCTGCATTTGTTTCCTATGGAATTACCCTATATTCTTACAAAGTGTGAGTGTCAGGAATATATTTTTGTGGACCACAAAGAGTGCAACCACTTAGGTTATTTTACACAACAAGAACTAACACACAGTTTATCCCCAGTGATTGTGTCACTGTAGACAAACGCTTGTGCCATTCACGGGAAGGTTCAGATTTTTACAATATAATCCAAACAAGCCCGTCGAGTATGGCCTAAAGATCTTCTTGGTTTGTGATGCACAAATCTGGACTCAACAAAATGGTGGATGAAAATACCAGAGAAGGGAAAAAAAGCACAACTGATCCTGTTCTACAATAAGACCAAAGGAGGTGTAGATACTGTGGATACACAAGACTTCTGGAATGATGCATTTTGGACACACAAGACTAAAGTGGAGATATTCTGGGTAATGCACAGCACAACACAAATCAAACACAGCATATCAGCACAAACATCTGTCTTGAACTATCAGAGTGGTGGAGGTACAGAACAAATCCCTGCAAACTTCAATGAACTGAAGCAGCTTTGTAAAGAAGAGTGGGATCATTACTCCAAAGATATGAAACTCAGCCATACAGAAAATGAGAACTTATTTTTAGTTATTGCTGCTAAATGTACACAAGCTACCAAATAATAGAGTGTACTTATAGTTTCACAGGACTGCACAGTCATGTGACAAACCTTATCTTTTAAATGCATGTATGCAACTCAGTTTCACTAAATTCTTCACTGTGCCCCACACTTTGACAAATGTGTCTTAGTGGATAACTGACTGTGATAACTTCCAGCTGTCATGGGGGGCTTTACCTGGCAAATTTCTTATAAATGTGTTTATTGGGCTTTAAGTCTTCAGCTGGAGTCAGAGACAATTTTCTTTATATAAAAGGATAATAACAGAGCACTGTTACTGCAGCTAGTAAATAAGCATTTTCAGAATAAGCTGTGTGAAATCCACATTCACCAAAGAGCTAAGGCAAGTGAACAGTTCACCAGTCTTCCTCTGATTCCATTTGCATAATAGATGCATTAAAAAAAAACAAAAAACTTCACCCCACCCCCCAAACACCGAAACAACAACAACAATGATCTGAATCCTACTGACATGCACTTTTGACTACTAAAACATACCTCTCTTTAGCCTCTCCATAGCGCTCTTGCTCCCTGCATACGTGGGCCTGATCTCACGGCTCATCTCCTCAATGACAGACAGGAGCTCACTGTAGGTGGACCCTTGGGACACTTTCACAGGCTGTTTGGGAAAGTAGTAAAAAACGTTAGTCATGTCACAGTTCCACATACACACCAGACATGAATGAAAAAATGTAGATTTTTTTTCTTTTTTTGTAGAATGACATGAAAAATATGTTTGCTTTTTACAGCAGATGTAACAACAATGTTCCCTCTAATTTTTCATGTGTCTGAGCGAACACACAAACTCCCTGAGCGGACCCTTGGACCACTGTGAGCAACAGCAGACTTGTGCACTGTGATCACGCCAGCATCGAATCCATCCAAGTTACATGGTTTATTAAAATAATCAAATTACAGCATTTACATTTATGTTAGACTACTTTTAATTAACTGCTTTAGCCCACTTACAATGAAAATTTAAAAGAAATCTTGTTCATGACCTGTGTAGTATGTTAACACTATTGGAAGTACAAATAACTTGAACTCCAATTTTGAAAACACAACTTTATTTTTTTTATAAAGCTCTGACTTGTATTATGAGTCTGAGGTCTGGGAGAGAGTCCTGTAACTCTCTGTCTGCAAAATACAGTATATAAAGACCAATGCTGGGCAATTAATTATATAGTTACTTCTTCAAAAAAGTAACTGAGTTTTGCAAACAACAAAGTTTTTTGCAGCTGTTTACCTAAAAGGTTTTTTTTAAACAAACATTTCACACTATTTACAGAACAATCAGGTGTTCTGCATCAAATCTGATGCCACACAAATTATTTGTGCCACCAAGAAAATAATTTCTGTCCACTATGATAAAGGAGAACATCAAAAGCCTGATACCTGCAGGCCTGACAACAGGAGATGCATCACTCCTGTAACACCTGTAACATTTAGTTCTGACACACACAACAAAACTATTGAATACACTACACACTAACTACACAAGATTTGCGCTAAATGTCCCAAATCACTCACATCTCAAAACCGCCGTAACTTCTAAAACTTCCTCCCGTTTCTTTACAACTAAATGCCATGTTTTGATTGCTCGACATGGTACATTTTTCGACCAATAGGAAAGAGTGGGGGTGTTTTGGTTTTGTCTTTGCTAACAGGCGGAGATTGCGTTCGAGCGTTTTCCTTATAAAACGCTGTTTTTACTGTTTCAGGAAGGAAGAAAGAAAACCAAACATTGTATATTTCTTTTTTTATCACAACTCTGGTTTCACATGACCTATCAACACAATTTAAAAAGTGGTATAAAGTCCAGACTTTTTCCCGTCTGTCCTGCTCACATCTCCAATGGTTGTACACGTTGTCATTAATGTGGCTTCACTCCACATCAGCCACGCCGCTTTGCTGGCTAAAACACCAGTGTCGGCACAGAAGGACGCTGTCATAGCTTGTCAACGACGTTGATTAGCTGCGTATATACGAATGTGAATCGCATCATTGGCTGGACTATGGGATAAGGTGGCATCGTTCTAATCCCATAGGGGAGCAGCCAGTCACTCACTGACTAACACTATAAAACAGAATTGTTAACGTATTTACTTTAATTTCAATTCAGGTAAGGATTTTTTTTGTGCGCAATGCAGATTTTTTCTGCACAGAGACTGTGCCAGCTGTGCGCAATTGCGCACGCGCGCAGCTTAGAGGGAACATTGTGTAACAATGATGAAATAATTATAATACTGCAATGATGTAGTATTGTAGTGTTCAAGTATTCACTGTCTCATCTAACAATAATGTAACTGCTCCCATGTCCTCTCAGAACTCTTTTGAAATCAAGTTCCCTTCAGTGGTTTCAATTTATGCTAATGAAACATGCTTCAGTCAAACCGTGACCGCCTTCCACTGCCAACAATATTTACTGTACTTAATCAATATAGCACTAATAAGTAGTGCAGAAAGGCACATTTTTTTCTACTACCTTAGAGGGTGACTTTACTGATAGACATTTCTATAGTATCTTCTTGTATGTTGTAATGCTTTAACTTAACTTACTTAAACTTAACTGTTTAACTCCTAATGCTTCACTTTTTGCTGGATGTATGGGAACAAAAACAAACTTCTGTGCAGCTTCAAATAAAGCAGATTTTATCACGCCTTTCAGAAATAATTCAGTAACAGTAAAGAGGTGAATTTAATCAAACCCCAGGCTGGGACATGAGTGTGAAAAGTATGTGAATACACAAGTTGTTTTTTTTTTTAATTTATTTACTCAGTTAAGGTCCAGTATTGACATAATCAGAGTGGTTGAAAATCCATGTTTGGTGACCTATGCTTCAGTAAAAACATGACAACTCTTTACTAAAGCAGTCTGTATTCAAGTATCAGAGCAATTAAATTGTTGTTGTACCTGAACAAAGCCCATGGAGGGCGGGCCAAAGTCACTGAAGGCTGGCCTGAAGTTGGACGACGATGGAAGAGAGGGAGAGGGCACAGAAGACCCTGGCCAGAAGGAGAGAAGAGATAGAACACATTAAAGGCTGAACCTAAAACACAAGCAATTTTGTTTCAAATGTAAAATCTTAAAAAATAGTTTAATAATACTATTATGCTGTATTGTTAATGACTGATAAAATATTGTGTGGGGCAGCACTGGTTTATGAAGGCAATGGGACTGTTGAACATAGTCACAGTGTGAACTGTTTTATACATACACACCACAGGAAACTGACAACATGCTAATAACGGCACTGCACAACATTAAAGCTGGTCCTAAAGTACCTGGTGGAGTGTGGTTGGAGCCAGATGGTGCAGGAGCAATGGGTTTGTAACTCATGGCGATTTCAGCAGGCAGCTCCCCGTACGACGTGCCGCTTCCTTCAGTCCCGTCAACCCGATACTTATACAGCTTTACAGGTGATGATGAGCTCCTAAGAGCTAATGCATAAAGATACACAGAAACACAAATGCAATTCAATCCATGAATAGAAGGAAGCAAAGGAAGCTGTGAATCAGAATAATCAGGAATCACCATCAACAAAAGTCGGAGAGGAAATGAGCACAATTGACCTTTCTTTAACAGCAGTAGCAAGACTTGTCAGCCTGGATGTGTTTGGGAGCAACACAAGCATTTTTTATGTAAAAACGGAGCACGTTTGCCTTAGGTCACACATTACACAACAAAATTTATGACCTGTCAGTGGAAACGTTTCTCATTCAGGTTGCTTTTGCAGCAGAGAGATGAGAAAACCGACAGGAAACCAAGGTCCTCACTGCGGACATTTTATACTCTGTGCTAAAATGACGCCTTTTCTTAGGTTCAACTTTAACATTTGAACTTTATGGCAAAAATTAACAGGCTTGAATTCAGAAAAGATCATTATGCTGTATTACATGATCATTACTGCTGTAGTCACATTTACTTCTGATCAGACATTCGCAGAGCACTTGTTTTGTACATAAAGCATAACATTTCTACCCATCCCCATGTCCTCTATATATATATAAATATTAAACCTTATACTGCCCCATTAATTATAGCAAAGTTATTGTGAAAAATTTAAAAAAAAAAGTTAACTCATTCACAGGGGACCAGGTGGATTTCAATGATTTTAGCTGACTCATGATAGTAACTTGCACTGTATGGGAAAGTACATTAAATCTTCCCATTCAGTCACAAAACAACAAGTGCCATTAAAAACATACCCATGCTCGTGTTCAACCAAATGAGCTTTCACAGGTCATCTAAGAGTCCGCTGGACTCTAATTTAACAATTTGCAGCAAAAACATCGTAATTACAATACAAGTTCCCTAATCTGTCAATGGTACTCTGACTGCAGAGAACCATAGCTTAATATCAGACTACACTGAATGTGTCAACCTGTGAACTGTACTTGTTTTGTGTTTTAAGCCGCCTCTAATGAAGCTTTTCATAGGCTGGGTGAGTGTGAATGTGGTCACTCAAAGTCGCACGAGGGGAGCCCAGAGGTGCTCAATGAAACAAAAGCTGACGTTAGCATTTACATAAAGCTGCCAAGCTAACTACTACTTGGTAACGTTAGCCGGATTAGCTTGCTTTTGCCGGTTACCACAAAAACATAAGTAAACCCCAACCAAACAGGCTTACCGTTTACATTCTAATACAGACAGCGACTATTAATAGCGTTAAACTAAACTTGTGACCACCGATGACACCTGAAACGATACAAAAAAGTGGCAATTTTGTACCTTTTTAGGGAGACGTGAAATCCTCTGTGGGACGCGAGCTCTGACTCTTCCTCAGTGACTGAGTCTGCGCAGACGAGGGGGCTGTTTTTTCTTTTTCTTTTTTAATCTTTACAGCGATTTGATTGGTCGGTTTACATGTGACATATGTCCTAAATGTTTCGTCACCAGAAACTACTACCGCGCCAAACCCGCGTCATACGTAGGGAAAATGAAAATACGAACGCTGAAACAAATGGCAGATATAGTTATAGATAAATACATTACGATATTTAGGAGAGAAATTCTTTCCCATTTACATAATAATTATAAAGTCTAGAAGAACTTTTAGACTTTGAAACATGTCTGAATAGTTAATATGAAATGGGAACATTTTACCCCTTGATGTACCTTCATTTTTCTGTTTTCACTCCCACATTTTAAATTTAAATATATATTTGCGTAACTTGATTGAATGCTTTACTCATGATAAAAAATTGTTCCCATTAATACTTTATTACATAGGTAATTACAATTCATGCAAGGGCATAGATAGATAGATAGATAGATAGATAGATAGATAGATAGATAGATAGATAGATAGATAGATAGATAGATAGATAGATAGATAGATAGATAGATAGATAGATAGATAGATAGATAGATAGATAGATAGTCAAGGCTGAGAAGGTCTGGACATGTGCAGAGGGATAATGGATATACTGGACAAGGGATGTAGAAGGAGAGAAAGGGAAAGATCAGAGGGTTGATGTGAAAGAGAAGAATGCAAGGGACAGGGTGAGATGGAGGCAGTTGAGGCGCTGCAGTGACCCCTTAAATGGAGCAGCCAAAGAAGAAGAATAGGATCACAAAAGATGTCCTTTTTGCAGTACTACAGCATGTTTACATGTTACACATTTCGATGTTTTTTTTCCTCGCTACCTAGCCTGACCTGTCTCCCCAATGTGATGTTTGTGTATTGCATGTACAGTCGGCAAGGTCGGTCATCTTCGGGAAAAAGACCTGCAACTGACAAATAAAGGCTATCTCATCTCTCATCTCACATTTCCTGTAGTAAAGCAGCGGTCCCCAACCTTTTTTTTTGCGCCACGGACCGGTTTATGCCCGACAATATTTTCATGGACCGGTCTTTAAGGTGTCGCGGATAAATACAACAAAATAAAACTAGTACCGGTACCGAAAAAAAGAACATTTATTCATAGCACACGTGAAAAGACCAAGGAAAACCAAGTAAACGATAAAAACGATAACAAAATAACGCTGAAAATTGATAAAAACCCTGAAAACTATACATTTCACACCTGAGCCTCAACTCTCGCGGCCCGGTACCAAACGACTCATGGACCGCTACCGGTCCGAGGCCCGGGGGTTGGGGACCGCTGTAGTAAAGTACCAACATTCGAGTTTAAATACACTGAGCTGAGCTTATGATAACTGTATGATGTTAAGTTTTCATGTTGATGATGTTAAGTCCTAATATGCTGTAATAGTTCTCAGATAAACTCGGTGGAATAAAAAAAAAGAGAAATATTCCCTCTTAAATACGGGAGCTGGAGTATAAAGTCAAAATACTAAGGTAAACTACAAGGACCTTAGAAGAGGTATAATAATTCAACAGGTTATTTATTTAATTTACATTACCTGAGGTGGTGGAACTATTCTAGTTTAGCATACAGATTTAGCCTCATCTGCTCCAAAAGAGTGAACAGACAACTATGATTTTGTGGAGATGCAATGTCATCATGCCCCTGCTGTAACATTATGACCCTTTGAAGTACTGGAATCAAACACTGTAGCACAAAAAGACCCATTTGCACTTCTGCATCATTATATTTTGGTACAGGTGGGAGATGTATTTATGGATGGAAAAGAGATCACTTTAACCTGCTCCAAATAAATCACCTATCATCTTAATTGCTGTTTTGACAATGCACTTGTTTGCAGTGTGAAAATGATTTTTGCTCATTTGCAGCAAGGCTTTACTGTCTGCAATGACAGACATTATTAAAGTATCATTACAAAAGATTGCACATTGTGTAAATTGTAAATAGAAAACACAATAATTATTTGCTAATTAGTAACATATTCAATGTATCTGAAAACACAAAGTACCAAGACAACATTGCAAATACTTGCAAATACTTGAAACCTTGTATTTTCTTGCTTTTAGAAAGAGATTTTTTAATTTATTTTTATTTATTTATTTATTTTTTGTCTGTCCCGTTTGGCTCTTTTGCCATCAGAATTGTTGTCTAAAGGCAAAGAAAGATGCCCAACGGATTTACTTTACCAAACTGACCATCCCAGCCTTGCCGTAATGGTCCATTTGATTCACCTTTTATTGTTTCTTTTATTTTCACTTGCTGAATACGGGACAGACTTGACTGGGGGAAAGAAGGGGAGAAAGAAAGAGGGAAAGAGAAACAGCTGAGAAGAGGGACGGGGGAGAAGGGCAAAAGACAAAAACCAACAGAACGGGCAGAGAAAAAAAAGAAAAAAAATGCATCTATCGATCACCTGTTGAGAAAGAAAAAAGAAAACAAGCAGAAGAGAACAAGAGTAATAGAATAAACAGCATCACAATGATATATGGGAATATGACAGTAAATACTAAATATTAAACATTATTGTGCAGCACATAAGATCAACAGAACACAGTGTGCTTTGAGGTAGGAGCCAAAAAGGGTGTAGTTTGTGGGTGTGATCACCACCACCAACGCACCGACACCTGAGGGAGTCCGCCACTGGCAGGGGAAGTGGTGGTGGGGGGAGATAGGCCTCCAAACCTTGGAGGGCCTGAGATGTCCCCAGAAAGGTGGCGTCTGATACCCAACCTGACATATAGACACAGACATACAGGCACACACAGACACAAACATCCATTCCCACCCTCATGCTCTCATATGCACTCACTCCACACTCAACCAACGTGGAGACAGACATAAAGAGACGCTGTACACACGATCACACTCCCCAAGCGTACTCTACGAACCGGGTCTAGGTACCCTTGCCCCTGGAGGGGGAACTGCACCCAGACCCAGGTGGTGTTACCCTTTTCCCTGCGGTGGGGGGAGGCAGACCGCCTCGACTCCGCAGCAGCAGGGAGGCCCCACACTCCAGACCGCAGTCGGATGGCCAACTCCTCCTCCTAGCCCCCCCGCTCCAGCAGGCCGCAGAGAACGGGGGTGAGAGAAGACTCCAAACCTCCCTCCACCTGCTCATTGTAGTGTTGATGCATGTGTGTTCTAAGGTGCATTTAAAACCCAGGAGGGCATGGAGCTACCTGCCAGAGAGCAGCAGGTAAGCGCATAGTCCCTCCTGCTAGCCCTCAATGTCTACGTGTATTTAAAATTGAGAGGTGGGCAACGACGCCAGGGGTGAGGTGTACACCCTGATGGACCAAACTATGACCCCCCACCCCCACTAGGTGATGGAGCTGATCAAAGGAGCCCAGAGCAATCGATCTCATGTGGAGAGCAGTTTCTGTATCAAGACTAATGTAATCTAATAGATAATTTCTATATTGGTTAGAATTAAGATTATTTTTATTTTTCCAGTTCATGAGGACTGTTTTCTTGGCTATGCATAGGGCAGTGAAAACCATATGGGCGATATTCTTTTTTGAAGTGACATTATCTAAGCTGCCCAACAAACACACAAAGGGGGAAGTTGGAATGTTACATTTCAGACACTTTGATAAGTCTTCACATATCTCGCGCCAAAACTTCTGAACTGGTGGACAGAACCAAAGAGCGTGGATATAATTGTCCGGTGAATTGGTTTGGCAGTGTGAGCAGTTGTTGGTAGACGTAAAGCCCATCTTGAACATTTTTTGAACAGATTTTTTAATTTAATGGCACCAACACATTTCCAGAAGGCCGGGAGCATTGTGTTGCATTGCGCTGCATCTCATCTTCTTTTAACAACGCTGTAACCCTTTCAGAACTGAAAGGATCATTTACTGTTCTTTTGAAAAGAAAGAGAATTGTTTTTCCATTCTTGCTTGATAAGCAGTACTGTTCAGCTTCTGAGCAGCGCCTCTGTGACATATTTTTCAAATCATAGGTGTTTTGCTGAAACACGCAACACGAGTAAAAAATGCTGTCTAGATTGCAGTATATCTGGATGCAAACTCTTAAGGCTACATATACAGGAATATGAAAAAGAAAGTGTCTAAAATACTTTATCCAGTCCTGTTAAAAACTAAGTACACGTTTACTTCTTTCCATAGGTAGTAAGTGCATAAGTAGCAGCTAGGTGCCGATAATCAAATTCACTTGATTAATTGATCATCAACAAGTATGACCAGCTCTGTCAAAACAGAAGTTTGGGCAGCTTGATGACAGCAATGTCAGTCATATTTATCAATTTTTCCCTATTGGTCACTTTGGATTGATGCCTGTGTCAGAAGTCTCTTCCTGTCTAATGAGGGTTCTTCCTCCTTAATATCGCTACCTTTCTACTGCTCAGAGGGGATCATCTAATTCTAAGGCAGGCAAAAGATTTTCCCAAGTGGCCACATGTGAACATCGAACTGTAGTGAAAGGCTGCACCAATAAGCTGAAGTTCATTCAGCTCAGTGTTAAATTTATCTCTTTGTAAGCTTATCGGAGTTGCCCTCCACAACAGTCCCAGGAAATATTAATTGGCCACCAATGATCTGAGTTCTGTCTTATACGTTGGGTCTTTAACTTGCTATTTCATGCATTTTAATGACACTTCCTCTCTGACAGGCACGTGCAGAGGGGGGGGGGGGGCGGCTTGAGCACCCGCCCCTTTCCTGATGGGTGCCCAAAGTGCCCTTTTGTTGAGGGAACTTTTTTTTTTAAAATTATTATTATTATTTTTTTAATGTGTGCGTGCGAAGTCCTGTCTGTGCCCCTCAACAATAATATTTAACTATTAATCACAGTTTTGCTAAATAAAAGGATCTGGCTTGCATCAGTCACATGATCACTATTAACCAATGATCGCCCTTGACGGCAGAACGCGCTGGTTACGAGCCGGGAACGAGCTCACAAAGAGCACGCGCATTTGTTGCGGTCCGGAGCTGTAGGAGAAACACAAGTTAACTCAGAGACACAGACTGATTCACAGACAGAGCCTAAATTATTTCTCACAGTTTTTTGTGTCCTTATGGTTCCAAGCGCTGTCACCAATCTTTGCATTTTGTTAATATCTCATGATACTTGTTTAATCAGCTACCGTCTCTCCTATGGACTTTTTAATGTCTAGAGTCTCAGATCAACACAGCCCTGCCCTCCAGCACTATCAGCAGCAGGAGCAGCAGAAACCCCTCAACAGCAACATTGTACTGTGGCTGTAGCTCAGGTGGCAGAGCAGGTCACCCACTAATCAGAAGGTCGGTGGTTTGATCCCAGGCTGCCTCCAGGATGCCAAATATCCTTGGGCAAGATACTAACGCCAGCTTTGCAGCCTCTGCAGCAGAGGGTGGATTATGCTCTTTTACCCACACCTGCAACTCAGGAGATAGCATTCGTAAATATTGCTCAAGGATGATGATTTCCCCAATGTCCTGAACGGTTTTATCTTCAGGGTGGACCCATTTTACATAAAGCTCCTTCAGCCGTGCATACAACTCTTTAGGGCTTTCTGCAGGGTTTACATCAAGAGATCGAAATCTCTGCCTATAGGTCTCAGGATTGATATCATATTTATAAAGAATAGCTGCCTTAACCTTGTCATAATTCAAAAAATCATCAACATCAATATGTACATATGCACCTCTTGCTTTGCCCGTAAGCAGCGGTACAAGGTGAAAAACCCAATCATGTCTCTGCCACCGACAGGCCATTGCAATGCGTTCGAAGGTAATCAAAAAATGTTCAATATCATCCTCGTTGGTGAGTTTTTGTAACTTAGGCTCCAGAAAATGGGACTGACCTGATGAACCAGTAACTGATATACCAAGACCAGCTTGAGGAAGAATGTCATCATCTAGAGATTCTGGATCAGGTGATTCAGCTGCCTGACCTTCAGGCACTGGAGAAGTGCGGGCTTGTGCTTCTACCTGTAACAACTGAAACTGGTGTTGAAGTGCTTTAAAA
This sequence comes from Rhamphochromis longiceps, assembly GCF_057381845.1. Taxonomy (NCBI): domain Eukaryota; kingdom Metazoa; phylum Chordata; class Actinopteri; order Cichliformes; family Cichlidae; genus Rhamphochromis; species Rhamphochromis longiceps. The sequence continues at coordinate 25,530,745 of NC_140562.1, forward strand.
CGTTGTTCTTGCTTTGCACTTTCCTCCTTCTGTTTAGCCTCTCTGGCCTCCTGCTGGCCCATATGTGAACGGAGAAGAGAGATCAGATCCGATATCGTTGGCTCCCTACCTTGGCCCTCAGTGCTGTCTACCCCTCCAGAAGCTCCATTCTCCTCCTGTTCTGCATCGACTTGTCCTTCTGAGCCCATTTGCTGGCTTGGTACATCTCCTCGGACTACTCTCACACTCCTTGCTCCTCTCTGCATGGTTTGATAAGGAGTGGGGAGAAAGAAAAAAAAACCCTGAAACTTTTATCTCATGCAAATAGTCATTTGCATGCAAGACAGTCCCATTGTTGTTCAATAAATGTGCCTTGTGAAAATAATTTTCTATTCTGTTGTAATGCATCAAACGTGTCTTTTGAATAATTTGATTAGCTAATTATCTTATTCACTAGTTATCTGGTTCATCATTTGGTTTTTAATTGTGTAGTGTATATAGCCTTTGTGTCTCAGATTCTATCATTGTATCCTGATATGAAATATTGTGATGATGCTAATTCTGAATGTTGGTTGTTGTGGAAATGGTTATTAAATAAACTAATCTTAAATCTCAAAAAAAAAAAAAAAACCCCAAAAAAAACAACTGTGCCTTTTTTGTGTGTGTGTGTATTTTTTTTTAAACTGGCTGTATCCCACTGCTGCCACCAATTGTCATGATCCAAGCAGCCAGGAACACACAGGCACAAATGTAATCTTCAAAAAAATGGGTTTTATTATACCCCCAAAAAGGACAAGATGATTACAAAAATTCAAAATAACAAAAAATAAAGTTTTTAAGAACCAAGTGGGCCCATAAAAGAGGTTAACTTAACAGACCGCCACTCAAAAGTCATTTAACAAAAACATAACTCAACAAACTGACCTGCCCAAATGAGAAACAGCTCCAGTTATATAGCAAATGAATAAACCATTATATACACCAAAGGTGAAAACTAAAGAGATAACAGCTAACCATCATTCAAGAAGAACCCCATTCCCCCTGCATGATCACAATAGATGGTCCAGTCCACTTTATTGGCTTCTGCATTTAAACCAGCTCCACCCTCATCCTCCTCTTTCAGCCAAACCAGGAAGGACTGGAGCGGAGGTCAGGTAACTAAGTATCTCAGTTGTGTGGTTGCATGCATCCATCACAATTATATACAGAGATTTATGGTACTGCAAACTTCCTGGTTTTCATTCAGAGCCAGAGTCCTAGCAGGCTTTCATTGCATTCAGATAAACAGCCTGTCTGGAGAGCAAAAGAATGATTGCATTTGCCAAAATGAAATCCCATAGCCATTATCAGATGAAAGCGCAGCCTTTTATTAGCTTTTTAAAAATTGTTGCATATTAAAAAAACAACAACACATGACACAGGAAGTTTTGAGCTGGATATCCCTTATCTGGATTTCCTGGATACACTGAAAACTCTGAAATATCTTTCAGCAGATGATTAGTCAACAGACTTTAAAAATAAATAAATAAATAAATATCAAATATTACGGTTCAGATTTCATAACTTGTTTGTGTATTTTTCTGTTGCTAAAAACAAGCAAAGAAAAATACCGCTGGCAAATCTTCAAGTCTAAAGTTTCTCAAAATGAAAAAACAGAAGTGCCTCTAAATTGTAATTAAGTAGTGTGCAGTACTTAAGCTAATGTGCTTAAGCCACTTCCGGGAGAGGCTTTGAAAGAAACGTTACAGCTTCAGTATAGAGCCACGCAGGTGCAGTGTGGATGGCCAGGGGAAAAATATGGAGTGAACCTAAAACAGAATGATATACAGGTAATTTGAAAATGTGCAAGATCAGGGCTTAAACCTGGTTTTAAGAAGAAAAAAGTAAAAAAAATAAAATCCATAAAACACAGAAAATGTCCTGGCAATTTTCTGCCAGCACGTTATACATTTTAAATCCTCCTTATTTTAAAACAGTACATTGCACATTGTGTGTATTTATGCATTTTTGTTCAGTACAGAGTCGACTGCTTTATCATCACTTGCCAAATGTTTACTTTAATAGCGATGGAAAAATAAGGCATTTTGATGTGCTTTCATTTGACCTTTGTGATGAGAAGGATTGTATTCTCACCCCATCTCATCAGCTGTGCCTTTCATCTAACATAAACTGCATCTCCCCCAACTCCAGTCGAGCATGTCTTTTTCAAACGACTAAAGCACTTATAGAACCTGCGCTTGAAAGATTATATTCTCACATCAAACACTGAATAAAGGGTGAATCTCACCCAAAAAACACCCCAGATAACAAAAAACCCCTAGCTGCTTGAACAGACTTTATCTTTGTCTGTATCATATAATTCAATCTGGAGGTGACAAACTGTGTTCTAAATAGTAGAGCCTTAAAGCATTGCACAGGAAAGTGAGTTTTCTTTGGCTATGAATTCCATTAAATTATTATTCTAGCAAGCTGAAAACATTTTTAGATTTTGTGTGTGAAGTGGTGCTGTATGCATATGCTTTTTGTTGGCTGCGTAAGAATAAGCAGGTACATGCAAAGTGCTCCATTACCTCCATTAGTCTCACAGTGGCATGTGCAGCCATCAGAAATATCCAGTGTTGGGTAAGTTACTTTAAATTAGAAACTTAGTTACATTACTAGTTCCATCAAAAGTAACTCAGTTACTTCAAGTTACTCGTTACTTTCAAAGTAACTAGTTACTAGGGAAAGTAACTTTGGTTTTACTCAGAATTCTCTTGTTAATGTGCTGCTTCCATAACTTTGCCAGTCTTCTAGCTTGCTTACTTGCCACAAGTGCACTGTGCCACCTACCAATAGAAAGGAAAAATAATGTGCATATTTCCACAAGAGAAATCCCACACCTGGACCGTCATTGACTGCTGCCATGATTCTAGCCTACGTCACAGCGTCATGTGCGCTTTTTACATCCAACACAAAAACTGCAGTCGTGGTGATTTTGATTGTACTCAGAACTCGGAAATTCAGCCTTCCGAATAGGAAGATGTAGGTAACACCAGACTGCAGATGAGCTGCACACAGGGCTGGACTGTATTTAATAATGTACTTAATAACGCGTTAGTCCCAACACTGGAAATATCACTGTTCAAACAGCACGTCTTTGTGTACTGATATCTCTTGCTGTGCTTAAAAATGGTCAGCGGGAATGCACTTTTCCATTTAGCAAAAAACAAAAAACAAACAAAAAAAACCAACTGCCAAAATGCCTTAGCAGGATTCGAGAGTGTCCATAAGTGCGGCACTGTTGCTAGTAAGAAGTAAGTCTTTTTTTTAATGCATGGAGCTGGGCTTCTAATGCTGGTAAACCAGTCAGAATGCTCGTTACTGCTGATGTGCTGTAGATATTTTAAAAAACGATTTAAAATTCAGATTTTTAGACAGTTACGAGAAAATGTGCTCCCCTCAAAGAAAATGTGTTCAAGAGGAAATTAAAACTATTAGCAGCCAGTATATGCTGTGAGCTCTATGCATGACACATCTGTGTGGTTTCTGCCCGTTTCCAGCTTCACATGCTTAGTCTCACACAGGTTGTCGCCATGGAGATGCTGAAAGCCTCAGAAGTCTTTCAACCACATTTTGCGCTCTTTGAAGGGTTCAGCTTTTCTGATGAATTTGAGATGCTAACAACATAGAATGGACTGTTGCTTTCTAGTTAAATTCACTTGCTTTCATTATTTTTGTGCACAGGTGAACAGGTACTGTAGCACTTATGTGCCAAGACCAGATTTTTCTCATCAGTCTCATGGAGGTCAAATAAAAGCGGAAATAGCAATCGCTGTCTACACTTTTAGCGACCATCTTTAGATGAAAGGTTTATTTCTTTAAATTGGTGCATTTTAACACGAGTCAGCAGGGACTTTTGAAGGCAGCCTTAAGGACTGAATAAGGCTGATTTTTGAATTTGATTTTGTTTGAGCTCCTAAGGTTGGTGCTTATACTGAATATTTGATTTTCAAGAAATATAGTCAAAAACAAACAACAGCAAAAAAAAAAACTTTTCCCTATTTAATTCTGTATACTATGTGTGTGTTTTTACTCTTCTCTCCCTGAATTGTTTAAAACAAGAAGGGACTGATCGAAGAACATAAATGTTTAAATTTATAAATTTACTTTTTGTCTTAGGTACAAAATCAATATAATTTAACCCTTCTGAGTTTGAATGCTCTCAAAGTTATAAGATGCAATTGTATGAGTTAGGGAACAGAGGAAAAAGCTTCTGGCAACTAGCAAGGATTTGCATAAAACAAAAAGTGCTAGAAGCATTAAGCCACTTTTGAAAACACCAGCTGAACATGAAAACATATTTTTACTGAGAAAGGCTGAGAGAAAAATAACAGGACACGGGATTTGTACAGTTGTTCAAAGACACACACACACACACACACACACACACACACACAGATTATTTTTTATGGAGGTGACAAAAACTTTGTTTGAGCAGAAAGACGGTATGAGATATTTAACCCCTGGGGATTCAAAGTGTTTGCAAAACGCTTCTCTTATCTTCAAATTAAATGCCAGCAGAACATTTTTTTAAACCTTTTTTCTGAGTTTTTCTTCTAACAATAAGCTGCAGTGCAGGCTTTGGATCCTTGTTTAAACAGTGTAAACTTAGTTATAGAAAAATTCTGTTATAGTTATAGATAAGATCTGCTTGTAGATAAAGAGCTTCGCTTGGTAATGCCATTCTTATCAGCGCTTTGCATGTTTACTTGACATTATCAAAGAAAGTAATTGTTAATGTTTCATCAGGGTGTTTTTCATGCTGCAGTGCACATCCTGCTACTCCCACTGCCCACTTGAAGGTGAAACAGGGTTACATCGTCTGTTCTGCCTGATCCACTTGTGACCACTTTCACATTAGTTTTCATTAGCAGCCTGCCAAGTTGTTACCTTGCTTGCCTGATAGAACTCGAACTTCCTTGTTATGGTCGAGGCCATTTCTATTTTGCTTCATATTTTATCAACAGTGCAGCTTTTACAAACTAATTGCACTTGTTTTGCTGCTAATTTACACATGCTTCTACAATTCTAACAGGTATATAACAAATTAACAAATTCCTCTGATGAGGAAAAGCGGAAGGGAATGGATGGATATTGAGGGAAACATGAAGATGAAACCAGGAGATGTCCTTACTGAATCATCAGAGCTGAAGAGGTGATGGAGAAACAGGTTTACCTTTTAGGTGACATGAATGAGTTGAAGGGAAGTTATGAACTGTTTCTGAGAGACAAATGACACCAGGATCCTTTTCTATGTAGCTGACAGCTGGTAACTGTGCAGGGGTGGGTCTAGCAAAGTTTTTCCAGGGGGGCCAGGTAGGGCATTAACAGGGAAAGGGGGGCACAAAGAAATACTTTTTTCTTATTCTCATTTAAAATGTCTCGCTTTTATTAAATAATTATCTGAATCTTACAACCAAAGTTTTTATCTGATGTAAAATGTATAGAAATCATACATATACCAACAAGACTGTACATCACTGTCACAACAGCATTTGTTTTCATTCAAAGGCTTTATGGCTTTTCCTATAATGCCTGGTGGGCCGGTCTCTAGTCAAAATGCCCGGGCTGATTTTTTTTTGTCCCAGTCCAGCCCTGCTCTAAACTCGTAATGAAAAAAATGAGCATCTGTTCTATTTAGTAATATTTGGAACAGAATATAAAACAGATGTCTGCGCGGGGGAGACTTTGATGCAGTCAAACTACTTTTTGAAAGCACAGCAAGCAACCCTGCACTGAACTGTGCTGGCTTCATTTTTAAAATTTGGAAGCTGTGTTTATCTTTTCAAATCTTACAATCCATGGAGGACAACAGCTTATTTTTTTTACCACACAGGATATCAGAATCAGTGTTGCCAACACCTCAGTAAGAAAAATCGCTACTGGCTGTCCTAAAAGTCGCTAGAAGTCGCTAAACGACGTCCTTGCCTAATTTGCATAATTGGTCATGCTAATGTCATTGTTACCTACGTTGTTGGAGAGAGAAATAACATCGTGGAAGAGACATAAAGTGAGTAACAAACGTCCTAAATGCATTTAGAATTTATTTAGAATTACAAATAAAATTTCTTTTAGCAATTGTTTTTTTTTCCATGTCACAATACCAACCTTGCTCCTTTATCCGGCTTGGACCGGAAAGAGTGACCTGAAATAGGGTGTGTGTGTGTGTGTGTGTGTGTGTGTGTGTGTGTGTGTGTGTGTGTGTGTGTGTGTGTGTGTATAAGTAGTTTTAAACCTTGTGATCCACAAAACAGCATAAGAGTAAAAGAACTGACTTTGCTCGTGCGTGATTCATTTGCAGTTTGGACGCACAGGTGTGCACATCTCCTGCCCTGATAGCAGCTGGGGGCTTTGGCACGGGTGAGGTGCCCACAGCAGCATAAATAAGTCTCCAATAACATCAGAAAAAGTGGCCAGATTTGTCGCTAGTCGCTTTTTTAGAAAAAAAAAGTCACCAAGGGGGTCTGAAAACTCGCTAAATATAGCAACAAAGTCGCTAAGTTGGCAACACTGATCAGAATAGTAGCTATAAACACACCTGTCAACTTTTTGTAAAAATACTTTTTTTTAAAGCGAATAAAACTGAATTATCATTAGACAATAACAGCTGGTTTCAACAACAGCAACATGTATTATCTTTAGTTCTTCATGTGGAAGAAAACAAAAAGAAAAAAGCTAAAAATGAAAAAAATACATATGCTTCTGATTTCACTACATGTTTATGGGCAGTAGACATATTCTGAAGAAAAGCAATATCCATATAGCCTCCTGACTACCAGCAATGCAAATTTGTCCTCTGTAGAGCACCTTTCTAAACCTGAATATCTCCCATGCACTGCATACTACAGAATTACCTCCTTTTGGTATCTACAGAGGACATTTAGGGCTTTCCAATGATACCAAATGTGAAGGGGTGGAGCTTTGGGAACTTTAGTTTTTTCATTAAGGAACATGGCAGCCATCGCTGCAAGGACATTTTATGGGAAGAAAAGTGCATAAAACTTCTTATTGGGGAATTTTTAGCTATAAATGTTAGCATATTTTAAATAAGTCTCTTAATAACACATTAAAACATAGTATGCTTAATTCTAACTTCATTTTAGTATAGTATTGAAGTGTTTAAAAAAATGTCCTCCGTAGTGGACATTTGTAGTCATTTCTTCCATTTTGTTCTGTTTTTTTTTTAAATGACCAGAAAAGGAGTCCTTTTTAGAAGCAGAAAGAAATTTATTGCAGTTTGATGAGGGGAAACTCAGATCTTGAGTTGTCTGATGAAGAAGATCATAGGGAATAAGCCCTTGAAGAAGAAAGGAGGAGCATCAGGGATGGTACTCAGACCTGAACTTGCTGTCATTAAGTGGTTGGACAGTTGTCATGGCATCCTCTGCCTATGGCAATCAACCTCAGGACAGACGCACAAGATGGTTTAAGAAAAACAAAAGGTTTGTCCATGTGCCAAGTCCACTGGCAATTGCTGAGTACACTACCAATATAGGTGACGTGGACCATATTGAATGTTGAGTTTCTACAGGATGGTCTCTCACACTCAGAAATTGACAGTATGTGCAGTTTTCTACTTTTTTGATCTGGCAATCACCAACTCGTGGCTTCAGTATAGCAGTGACTTGCAGTTTTGGGGGAAGAAACCACTAAAGTTCCTTGAGTTCAAACTTCTCCTTGGTGAAGAGTTGAAGCAAATGTTTGCCATCAAAGTTCATTTTTACACGTTCGGCCTTCCAATGTCCTCTGCAGTGGACATGTGATATCTAAAAAATGTAAACTTTTTTTTCCCAAAAAATTATTTCAGTCTTCTAATTACTTTACAAACATTGGGGGATTTAAAAAATTTTTTGATTGGACATTTTTTTTTCCTGGTAGTCAGGAGGATAGAACAGCTTCATTACATGACTGCTTGGCTCAGTCCTGCTTATTTGGAATACTGATGATTCCTGGTTGTTTGTCAGAATTCTGTGGTTCACTATTTTGTGCTTTCAGGAGGTGAGAAATGGCAGGAGGCAAAAAATAATGAACAAAATGGAAAAAAAAAAATCAATTGCTGTATATGCAAATATGGTTGTTCATCTTTAGGGCTGCAACAATGTGTCGGCATAATTGATGACGTCAACTACAAAAATTTGTTGACGCTGAATTTTATTGTTATATACTAATACTAGTAAATGTGTTTTTGTAACTGCAGTACATTACAGGAAGCCATGGGGGCAGTATCATCTATATTAGGGGTCACCAACCTTTTTGAAAGTGAGAGCTACTTCTTGGGTACCGATTAATGTGAAGGGCTACCAGTTTGACACACACTTCTCAAATAACAAATTTCCTCAGTTTAACTTAATTATGTGTTATCATTAATAATTAATGATATTCATCTATGTACGGACACTAATTATGTTAATTATTTTTCACCATAATTATAAAGAATGCAATTAGGAAACAAGGTAGGAAACATAAATATCAATATGCAACGCTTTATTTCTATATATCTCTGCAAGTATTTACATTTTGAAGTGATCACTTCTACAACATTTTCACTTACCACTAACAAATTTTAACAAATCATGCACTGTTACATACATTATTTTTGTATGTATGTAACATACAAAAAAATCAACTTTCAAATTTTACAGAACTTTTCACCAAATTGGCAGCATTTTAAAGCAAATTGTCACATGTTACACTTAACAAACACATTTGTTTTTCAATAATTAAATTCAACTTTGACATGACACTGTAATGTTGCCACTGAGAACATCTAATATGGCTTTCTTTGTCTGTTAGTGGGAAACCTGGCATTGCATGCTGTTCACCAGTGTGTTGTAATCTGGGGTATAACTTGACACTGCAACTCTGAGTGAGTCTTGCAGATGTGCATCGGAGAGGCGTGTTCTGTGTTTGTTCTTGATGAAGTTCATGTCAGAAAAGGCTGATTCACAAAGATAGGTTGAACCAAACAGGCTGGCAACCTTCATAGCTGCTGTGCACACACCACTGTACTTGTCTGTGTCAACAAGGCACCAAAAGTTTGGTGCACCCAGATAGGCTTTGAGGTGGACGTCATTTTGCAATGTTACAATTTCGATTTCCACCTGTCCAGCATCCAAGCTGAACATTGAACTTAGTTGCTCAGCAATGCATGTTGTGTCCACATTCATGAAAGGATTGGAAACAAATGAGACACATGGCTCAAGCTGATCAAGGTCACAAAACCTGTTCTCAAACTCTTGACCAAGTCGGTTTATGACTTGAGTGTACTTTTCTGCAACTTTGTCAAAAGTCTCAGATGCAGAAGCATTGTCTTTCAGCACCATCTGCACAGAGGGAAAGTGCAGCACCTTTTTTCTCTGTAAATGCACAGAGAAAATGTTCATCTGGGCTTTAAATCCATTTAAAGCACTAATCATGTCAGCAACAGTCTTACCTTTGCCTTGCAGCTCACAGTTCAAATGGTTCAGTTTCCCAGTAATGTCTGTTAAAAACGCAAGGTCAAGTGTCCACTCAGTGTCCTCCAGCAGAGATGTGTCTTCCCCTTTGGATTGCATGAACTCCTTGATTTCACCCAAAAGTGACAAAAAACGAAGCAAAATCCGTCCCCTGCTGAGCCATCGGATTTCCGTATGTAGTAGCAGGTCACCATATTCAGCTGACAGCTCCTCCAATAGCACCTTGAATGTTCTGTGCTGTTTAGCTCTGAAGCGGATGCTGTTTATGATCTTCACGACGGGAGTCATGACGTGCTCAAAGCCGATCACCTTTGCGCATAACGCCTGCTGGTGAATGATGCAGTGGTAATGCATGAAGTTTGGGAACTCTGTGTCACCTTTACAGTGAGCGATGAATCCCGTATGTCGGCCGATCATAGCAGGAGCCCCGTCGGTAGTCACTGATACCAGCTTTTCCAACGGTACCTTTTTCTTCGCGAAAAACTCCTTCACCGCGTTATAGATGTCAACTCCCTTCGTTGTTGTCTTTAGCGGCAGTAGTGTCAGAAGTTCTTCTTTTGTGGAGAAACCATCAAATACCATCCGGATAAAGACCATCAGCTGTGCTGTACTGCTGCTGTCGACGGACTCGTCACACTGGATGCTAAACCAACTGCACTTTGCCAGATCCTGATCCAACTGATCGGCCAAGTTCCCGGACATAGCCGACACTCTTCTAACAATTGTAGTTGCCCCCAGCTGGACATCAGAGAGAGTGGAGATTACATCGTTTCCATATTTCTCGTCTTTAAGCACAGTTTTTGCAATTATCATCATTGCTTCTTTGAAATACTCCCCGTCTAAAAATGCCTTCTTTTTCTTAATCATGAAATGTGTAGCTCTAAATGAGGCTTCGGTTGCTTTTTGAGAGTTTTTCACCGGTCTCGTGAAAAAAGACTGCTGTTTGCTCAAACCTGCCTTTAATTCGCGGGCCTTTTCCGCTCACAGTGTGCTGCCCTTTGGGTAGTTAGCATGCATGGTAGCTTGTGTGACACGTTCGGAAATGTCTCTCCACGTTGTGCCGCTTTGCCGTTGCCACAGTTGCCCCGCAAATGAGACACACGCATGAATCTTTCACAGAGGTAAAAAAGAACTCTTCCTCCCATTCACTGTGAAAATTATGTTTTCTTCCTTTTTTCCGCCATGTTTTCCTCATCTCCTCACCTTTGCCTTTGCTGGTCTTCACGGCAACTGTTTCCGTGGAGACCAGCTAGCACTAAATATTAGATCATGATCTAATATTTAATAATAAACTTTTTTTATATATATTATCTCTAACAAATTAACGCCAATGCAATTGTGATTAAAAAAAAAAATAGCAAGAAAAAATAAAAATAGATGCAGCTTACTGGTAAGTTGTTAAGGTGAGCTATTTTTAGAACAGGCCCGCGGGCGACTCATGTGGTCCTTGCGGGCGACCTGGTGCCCGCGGGCACAGTGTTGGTGACCCCTGATCTATATCATCTGCCAAGACTTCACTCAATACTAACAAAGAAGAATGTAGCCAAATGTAACAGAGGAGGATGAAAGAAAATGGAAACTGAGGTTTCAAAAAATGTGAAAGCATTTCACAGACAACAAAAAAAACTTCTCAGGTTGATACTTGCTAAGCAAACACTGTTTCAGTTTTGTTAGCTAATGAGTGAAATGCAACAGTGAACCATTAGACTGAAGTAGCTTCACTTTCTCCTATTTTTTCTCTCACATTAATATTAGCGTTTATTCTGAAACCTATTCCACCTTACGTTGGGTAGTTAATCTGTGGGTTAGACAATGTCAATAATTAATGATATACATAATCAGTTAAAAGATTTTAATTGGCATTGAAATCTACACCATCTGAGAAACTGATATATAACCAAATTTGTGATTAGTAACGGCCTCTTATAATTCAGTTTTGTGTTTTAATAGTATTAATCAAAGGCGTATAGATGAGTTTGTCCTGAAAAGAGGCTCATGCACCTCTCAAATGACTGAAGTTGTGACAGAGAGCAGCTTTATCATGGTTATCAGCAGCTGGGAACATCATCTCAAAGATAAGAGCAAGCCTCACTCCAGAGCAATCGTGAATTCATGAACCAATTCATCTGTTAACTTATTTTGGACTGGAAAATAAAATCTTTTTGATTTCATTTGAAGAATTATTTGAACTTATGTACAGAAGTCATATATTGTGAAAAAATAAATTTCTAAAAACCTTTTAATAGGCACCTAAGGTTCTTAAAATATCAGCCTGCAGATTTCAGTGTCTCCAGATTCAACAAGGTACTGGAAACATTCCTCAGATTTTGGCCACTTGAGTACAGTGAACTCACTGTCATGTTCAAGAAACCAGTTTGAGATATTTGAGCTTCGTGACATGTGTTATCATGCTGGATGGTGGGTACACAGTGCTCATAAAGGAATGGACACGGTCAGTAGCATTACTCAATCAATTGCTGAATTGTTACAATCTTCTGTCATCTAGTTTTGTGAGCCCATGCTAACCTCATACTCATTTTCTTTTTCTGAGATGGTAGAAGTGGCATCTGGTGTGCTCTTCTGCTGCTGTATTCCAGCTGCTTAAAAGTTTGATGTGTCCATTGGTTATTTGCTGTTGCGTTCCAGTCAGCTTGAAGCAGTCTCCTTTGATCCCTGGCATCAACAAGGCAACTTCACCCAGAAAACTGGAGCTCATTAGATATTTTGTCTTTTTTACACCATTCTCTGTAAACCCCAGATATGGCTATTTCCCAGTAGATCAGTAGTCAAAGGAGCTTTCAAAGAAAAGCGTCTGGACTTTAAGTTACTTGAAGACGTTTCACCTCTCATCCGAGAAGCTTCTTCAGTTCTAAGGTCAAATGGTGGAGAGTCCCAGATATAAACCTAGTGGGAGTATCCCCCCACAGAGGGACAAAAGGACCCCCTGATGATCCTCTAATCGCCTGGGCCAAGGTGTGAAACTGGGTGTGGGTCCCAATCAGCCAGAGTTTCGGGTGAGTTCATTGTGAAACCTGGCCCCACCTTATCATGCGAATTCCTGAGATCAGATGGCCCAGGATGTGAGTGGGCGTTAAGGCGTCTGGGAAGGGATCTCAAAACTGGATTATAGATGGCAGAGAGTTGGTGTCGTAAACCCCCGCCTCTGTTCAAAGATGGTCGCTCACAGTGGACATAGATGGCTTCTTTCACTCCTCTTTCAAACCATCTGTCCTCTCTGTCCAAAATGTGAACATTGGCATCCTCGAAAGAGTGACCTTTATCCTTAAGATGCAGATGGACTGCTGAGTCTTGTCCTGTGGAGGTGGCTCTTCTGTGTTGTGCCATGCGCTTGTGAAGTGGCTGTTTGGTCTCTCCAATGTAGAGGTCTGGGCATTCCTCGCTGCACTGTACAGCATACACCACATTGTTAAGTCTGTGTTTTGGTGTTTTGTCTTTCGGGTGAACCAGTTTTTGTCTGAGCGTGTTGCTGGGTCTGAAATGCACCGGGATGTCATGCTGGGAGAAAACTCTGATACACCGGCTACATAGGGGATGACAATGTTGTTGCGTCTGTCTTTCTTATCCTCCCTCGCTGGTGTCTGGTCTTCTTTTCTGTGCCTCTTTGCTGACTTTAAGAACGCCCATTTAGGATAGCCGCACGTTTTGAGTGCTTCCTTTACATGTGTGTGTTCCTTCTTTTTTCCTTCAGGCTTAGAGGGAACATTTGTGTTCCAGAGGGTGATGGGAGTCAAAGAGGAGGTACTGGTCCGTGTGTGTGGGCTTCCGGTAAACTTCGATGTTGAGGGCTCCCCCGTGTCACCTATTGTAGCCAACCTTTACATGGAGGAAGTGGAAAGGAAGGCTCTTGGCTCTTTCAAAGGAAGAGTACCCAGCCACTGGTACAGATATGTAGACGACACCTGGGTCAAAATCAAGACACAAGAAGTGGAATCCTTCACTGCGCACATTAACGCTGTGGAAAAAACATCAAGTTCACCAGGGAAGACACAAAGGACAACTGTTTGCCTTTCCTGGACTGCACTGTGCACATTGAAGAGAACGGCAACCTCAATGGCTCAGGCGATTAGAGGATCATCAGGGGGTCCTTTTGTCCCTCTGTGGGGGGTTTCTCCCACTAGGTTTATATCTGGGACTCTCCACCATTTGACCTTAGAACTGAAGAAGCTTCTCGGATGAGAGGTGAAACATCTTCAAGTAACTTAAAGAAGTCCAGATGCTTTTCTTTGCAAGCTCCTTTGACTACGATGACCTGGATGACTGAGAACCTTCACAGACACAGTAGATCAGTAGTTTCTGGGACACGCAGACCAGCCCATCTAACATGAGCAAAACATGCCACATTCAAAGTCACTTAAATGTTTTCCCCTCCTTTTGTTGCTCAGTTTGAACTTCAGATGGTTGTCATTGCTGTTTCTACATGCCTAAATGCATGGACTTGCTGCAATGTGATTGGCTCATTAGATATTAGTGTTAACAAATAGATGAACAGGTACACCAAATAAAGTGTCCAGTGAGTGTAGTGGTAGGATGACATGCTTAGAGCAAAAAAAGAAAAAGCCTGTGAAACCACCATACACCATGATCCAATGAAGATCCCAATTATAACAGTACAAAGAAACCAGACTGCCAACATGGACTTCACTGCAAACCATCCAGGGAAGAAGATGATGTACCACTGATATTATGATATGATACTTTTATCATGTAAAAGTGCATGATTTTGAGATGTTGTCACCACAGCTGCTGGCCCGAGTAGGATTCATTACCAAACTGTATGACTTAATTTTTTTTTTTTTTTATGGTTGTTAAAGCCTGGCAGGAGAGTTCAGCTGACGGTGACATTTTTGAATGGGCCTGGATGCCCTGGGCCCATAATGCGGACACTGACCCTCACCCGGCCCAAATAGGATCTGACACTAGCACTTTCTTTTCTACCTAAATATGTTCGAAAGATCCTGCGAAGACTGACCAGAGGCCATGTGAATGCAGCAGAGACACAAATAGATTAGTACATAATTTTCTTGGTTTTTGCTGTTGTCTTTTCCAGGCTGAAAGCATGTTCACACTAAAAAAAACCTTTTACATAGAAATAACCCTTAAAAATGGGTCCAAATAGAAAAGAAAAAAAATCACTAACTAAAATGTACAAGGTTTATTCAATAAAAGAGTAGTTCTTTTTCACAGCCTTGATGCGTTGCTATAACCACACAGTTATTCATTCACATTATGACAGAAAATTTTTTACTTGACCTGATGGGTACATTTATCCAGGAACATTCACCTGGAACAGAATGATAATGAATCTACAGATCCCAGGAGTTCACACAGTCTCAATATGGACCAACGCTGATGCCACTGATTACAGTTTAACAAGCATAGTAGATATACATATAGTAGAATTCAACTCAGTAAAGCTGGTATGTAATCATCTTAGATACCTAGCTTTACCACTAAGAAAGCTATATCACTCCACTTGTTAGATAATAATGTTAAAATGCTCCAAAATACACCCACATTATAACCTTGTCATAATAAGGCTGGCTTAAAAGATTTATTTGCAAACTGGCAACAGGGAATAATATGCGGACTGGTGATGTGAGGAGTCTTGAGGCACTGGACAGTAACACACGGGCGGAGATTTGTGAGATCCAAGGAGAATGCATTGAAGGGAGCAATGACTTTTTCATTACCAAACTACATGACTTAATTTTTCTCATAGTTGTTAAAGTCTGACAGGAGAATTCATCTGAGGGGTCATGGTGACAATTTTTGAATGGGCCTGGATGCCCTGCGCCCATAATGCAGACACTGACCCTCACCAAAGCGGAACAGTTTCGTGATCGAAATTAGGTAACCTGACACACAGCAAACAGACATGTCAGACACCTATGTCTTCGTCCACCTTAAAATCAAAACAGCTGTGCCCCTAACAATGACAAATAAACCTTATTACAGCTTAAACATTTGAATTAAAAAATATCATGCTTTGTGTATTTGTCACACGAGAGTAAAGACAGAATTTTTTATTTTATACCAGGGTGTAAACATCCTTGTTCCTGCTCCAAAGCTGCCCTTTGAAATGCGGGCATCTATGGGGATGACTCACATTTGAACCAGTCTCCTTCCGGACCACTCAAAGACCTGCAGCTTTCAGCACTTTGCTGTTGGCAACACAGCGGAAAATACATTTGTGCTCCTCACTCGCTGTTTGGAAACACATGCGTGTCTCATGACCCATGAAGAACTGCATTTTGTGTCTGTATCCAGAGGTCAAATAAATAAAAAGATCTCAAATTTGGACTCATCAGACCAAAGCACAGATTCCCACTGGTCTAATGTCCATTCCTTGTGTTTTTTGGCCCAAACTAACCTCTTCTGCTTGTTGCTTTTCCTTAGTAGTGGTTTCTTAGCAGCTATTTGACCATAAAGGCCTGATTCACACAGTCCTCTGAACAGTTGATGTGTCTCCTACTGGAAATCTGTGAGGCATTTATTTGACCTCTAATCTAAGGTGCTGTTAACTTGTGACTCGGATGAATTTATCCTCAGCAGCAGATGTGACTCTTGGTCTTCCTTTCCTGGGGCAGTCCTTATGTGGGCCAGTTTCATCATAGCACTTAATGGTTTTTACAACTGTACTTGGGGACAACGTTTTAGCAATTTTCCAGACTGACTGACCTTCAATTCTTAAAATAATGATTAGGGCTGAACGATTATGGAAAATAATCTAATTGCGATTTTTTTTGCCCCAATATTGCGATTGCGATGCGATATGCGATTATTTTTTAAGGTATTTGTCTTCTGTATTATTAAACAAAGACAAGCAATACATCATATAGTATGGCCAATACTATATTACATTAATTTTAAACTGTTCTTTCCTGGAAGACAGACCTCTGTTATGATGACATGAGGTGATGCATGAATTGATGACTGACATTTTTATTTAACTTCTTCAATCACAACAGTATATTTGAACATACACAATAGTTTATTTTTAGCTTACAAACATCTGAGCATAAAGTGCTGACAAGGAACCCTGGTGTAAACATTAAAATGAAAGTCAGTACAATGTGCAGATTGCAGAAATATACATAAAAAAAATCAGTGGCTTTACCACACTCAGTTTTTCGACATCTGTGAACTACTAGACAGTCATTCAATTAAAAAATAATATTAAATAAATAAAACTAATAAATAAAAAATACACACATCTTACTGATCTCTGCAGTCAGTAACATTACACATAAAGTGCAAACATAATAGCAATTGTATAAACACACACACAAACACGCCTTTAAAGTTTAAAGGCGTGAAATTGGACGGTCTAGCCTTCTGATTAGCGTCACCGCTGTCTCGGTCGAGTTTAATAAACTCGGCCGTCTGCTTCTTGCTATCTAAAATATAACCAGACACTGGTGTAAATTCTCGACTGTCTCATACTTCTGTTTAATAAGTTTTCTGTTTGACGTTTAGTCAGCTGTGTGAAAACCAAGGAGGAACCCACCCGGGGGATTAATAAAGTTTTATTTTATCTAATCTAATAACTTTAATCTCAGCCAAACCGATTTACTCACGAACAAACAAAACACTGAAAAAAGCCCAACAATAACATTTTTAGGTTGTCTAAGTGACTTATATATTACGTTTAACCCGAGCAGCGAAACTCCACGGTGATCTGAAAATGATGTGCCGGGAGTTGTGCCGTTCTCGGCCGCATCAGTAACCCTCGAGCTCCCGGCTAGCTGTCGAGCTGGTGGGTAGCAGACG
The DNA here is from genome assembly GCF_057381845.1 of Rhamphochromis longiceps. NCBI lineage: Eukaryota > Metazoa > Chordata > Actinopteri > Cichliformes > Cichlidae > Rhamphochromis > Rhamphochromis longiceps. The sequence goes on from NC_140562.1 coordinate 25,548,012, forward strand.
CCTCTGAAAACGTCGAAGCACTTTTGCAAATATGGGATATCTTGATAAACCGAGCAGATATTTGATGTTTACACAACTACTTTCTCGCCTGAAAATATGTTAAAAGTTTATTTTGTGACCCAGAAAGATTAGTATGAGTAATTTTAAAACTTAGTAGCGGCCGCCATTGCTGGAAACTGGAGTTTGGCTGGGCCGCGCTATGAATTCTGGGATATGGTAGTAATTTGGACAGCCTTCGGCGCGTCGCTGTGACGTAATCGGTCTACAAATGCGGCCTCAGGAGGATGCAGCCCATGAATTGTATAATATAATCGCAGCCTTTGCGGTTAGAAAATTGCACTTGATCATGTCGCGATATTATCGCAAATGCGATATATCATTCAGCCCTAATAATGATGCACTGTCATATCTCTTTACTTAGCTGATAGGCTAAGGGCTGTCAGCTGTGTACCAACCTGACTTCTACACAACACAACTGATGGTCTCGACCCCATTGAGAAGGCAGAAAATTCCACCAATGAACTCTGACAATTCTCACCCGTGAAAACCATTTCAGGTGACTACATCATGAAGCTCACTGAGAGACGGCCAAGGGTTTGTAGTGCTGTCAACAAAGCAAAGGGTGGATACTTTGAGGAATCTAAAATATTAAACATATTTAGAGTTATTTATCATGTTTTCTTTGCTGCCTAATTCCAAATATCTTACTTCATATATTTGATGTCAGTATGTATCTACAATGCAGAAAGTAGTAAAAATAAAGAAAAACTATTAAATGAGAAGGTGTGTCCAAACTTTTGACTGGTACCAGGCCTCTGGTAGCAGTGAAACTTGAAGGATAGACTGCCTGCAGGGGTGAGAGGAGTATTTGATATATATGTGAAGAAAGAAATAATTTCTAAGCTGCATATTATCAGCCAGCAATTGCACAACAGCTAGAGCAACAATATACAAGTTCAGGGAAAAAGACGCCTACAGCACAATTCTTTTATTTAACCGTGATTTGTGTTTGAGACAGCTGTCGTGAGGCTGAGTGCTCTAGTACCAATCATCAATAGTGGGCCGTAAAAGGACAAAGAAAAATGTCACTGTACTCTGAGAGAAAGTGAACAAAAAGACCAAAAATTAACATTTATAAAGGGAAGTTCGAGTTTCTTCAGCTTTTCAGTTGAGAAAATTGAAACTGCAGCTAGGAGTAGTCAGCATGAACGTGGATGCGTTGAACTGATAGTTGTAATACATGAATATCCTGCTGGATCCCAGAAGAGTCAAATGAATTTGACTGACAAGTTTGACATGAGTACAGAAGCACTGTCTATGTCAACAACAAGGTAAACTGGAATACTACTTTCAGAAATGCTTCTGATCCCTGCAGAATGTTAATGTAGAGAAAAACAATTTTCAAGGTCACTTTTACTTATTCCTGACACTCTCTCTGCTGGTTGCCATTTCTCTTGCACACAAAGCTTGTGATATGAAAAATGTTGAATTCCTTTTATCAATTGATGCTAAGTGGTCCAAGTGAGCCAATACAAATATCCCCTACACTATTACACCACCAGCAGGTGACTACATCAAGGAATTCAACTAAATTCAATTTTAGGATTTTTAGGAACCACAGTAGGGCTGTGCGATATGAACAAAATCTAAATCTCATATCCCGATATAAGAATTCTATCATCCCGATAACGATATAAATCACAAAAATGTAACATTTTTTGTAAATTATGTGAATCTCAGGCAGCTCGTCTTGCGGGAAGTGTTTCCAGCTGTGCGTCATGTATCTGGAGTCGAGTGTTTTAACCGATGCATGAAACAATACATTTTTAGACATAAGTTGTAACGGCCGCCGTTTTCTTTGTGAGTATTTATTACACGGCGTGCTGCGGGGAAAAGCTTGTTCTAACGTTTCAGTCTAAGGTTTTTTTTTTTAGCACCTGGCGGCTCTTTTTTAAATTCTCAGCCGTAAATAATCTGCTCTTTCACGTGATTCAGTTTATTTTGAAAAGTCTCAACGGGATCTTGAGCTTTATTGTGAAAGGTTTATGTGAAACATAAACAAGCGGACACGCGATTGTGTTACCGTTGTTGTTGCTAACGACAACGCATAAAAACAGGCGCTTGTCCGTCTGTAGTGTGGTTATATTACATATAAGAGAAAGAGAGAAAGAAGAAATTAATATAGCCATTACAGTGACCATCAAAAGGATGAAAAAATGCTGTAAACAGTTTATTTTGTGACACCATGAAACAAGCGATAGCATAAAATGAAACGATAGACGTTTTTATATCGTCATCCGATATATATCGTTATATCGAACAGCCCTAAACCACAGGTAAGCCAGCAGTCTGAGAGCGAAGTGCTCTGTTTGGGGTTATTAATACAATAAAATCTGTAAATCGTCAAGACATTGCATGTGAGGAGAAAGATTTTAAATTTCATTCTAGATTATCAGTAGGCCAATGAGGAGAAGAAAATATGGAAAAGCTCAGGTTGGATCCAAGTTTTCATGTTGTTTATACCAAATTCTGAACCTGCCATCCAAATGACAGCAAAACTCGAGACTCATCAGACGAGGAAACATTTTTCCAGTTTTCTATTGTCCAATTTTGGTGAGGCTGTATGAACTGTAGCATGAAGCTGCATTGATTTCCAACAGTAGCGTCTCTTGTGAGTTCTGCAGTGAGTGATCTTTTTCTGCATAGCTTGGCTTTAAAAAGTGGTTATTTGAGTTAATGTTGCCATCAGATCAAAGCAGTGTGGCCATTCTCCTCTGACATCTAGAATCAGCAAGAGATTTTGACCGAGGGAGCTACAGCTCACTGGATATTTTCTCTTTTCAGACCATTCTCTGCAAGACCGGAAGAAGGTCTAGTAGAAAATCCCAGTAGGTTAGCAATTTCTGAAAGACTCTAAAATACCCAGCACCAACACCTACAGCACATTCACAGTCGATTAAATCACCTTTCTTCCCTTTTCTGTTCAGTTTGAACTACAGCAGGTCTTCTCGACCATCTCTACATCCATAAACACACTGGGTTGATGCAATGTGATTGGCTGATTAGAGATTTCTGATAACGAGCAGCTAAACAGGTGTATTTACCAAAGTGGCCATTGAGTTTCAGTTCATCTTACTTATGTAAGGCATTTTGTTCGTTTGTTTGTTTTTTCAGCTTTAACACAAAAACTTTTGCAATAAATATATCTTATCTCAGCTAAGAATTTGCAGTACAAAAAAGCTAAAACTGACAGTTCAATTTGTAACACATGTCGAAAGAGTAACACCGATAGTAAGTGAATATGAACCATTTTATTAGAAATGTTGAATTTGCAGCCTGCCTGATGACACACTGGTAAAAGCTGCATATAACCTATTCCGTGCATGGCTTCAGTGTATTTAAATAGCCACTGAAAATGTTTCGGAATACTTTATATCAGTTATATAACAATAGAAACTTTTGTTATTGCTGATCTTCAATCATTCCTGTAATTATAGCCAGTGCCTATATTTTAGTTTATCTTGCCTTTCAATGGTTTGATCGTGAAACCCTGCTTTTATCAGCAGTCTACTAATGAATGCTAGTCAAAATAGGCAGTGACCTGTAATCTCACAAAAAACACAAAATAGAAAATCAGCACTGAAAACTACCAGAGTGTGCAAATCTGAATTCAGCTGCATTTAAATGTTGTGCAGGTAATTAGTAGTCATAAAGTGGCATATTGGTAGGTAGAGACCTAAAAAATACAAAACATGGCTTCAGAAACAAGCCAAATGCTAACACATGTAGGCATTGTTCAAGTGAATTTCATAATTCAAAATACACCACTGTTTGCTGGTTTAACAGATGGGACATAATTGAGGAAATGTGGACTCTTCACTGCACCAGTTAAGTGGAGTCGCAGGTGGCAAAAGGCAGTAAGAGTAGGCACTGTGGTGCAGGGTAAAATGCCAAAAGAATAAAATGCAGAAAATTAGTTGTATTAGTATGCTACGTAAAGTCTTCCAGAATAATTTTTGACCCATTAGTTTTTTCCATCATTGCACAGATGAAAATCTCAGTCGTGGCATTTTCATAACGACCAAATGTACCACAGGTCAGATGAAGGATGACTCATGCTGAGTGCAGAGTGTGCTTCTGTCCCATCGTCCTTCCATTAATATGCAACTCCTCCAACATTCATGTTCTGCAAATGACTCTCTGCTGACACCGTGGTTTAAAGTGACCTTTGATGGATTACAAGCTCTTACTCTTTTTCTAGAATCATGTACTGGGCTTGTAAAAACCTAAGAATCGGTTTGGAAACACTAAACCACATCATTACGTGTGTATGTCTTCACTTTCCTGGTAAGTCCATAGTGCCATGGGTAACAGCAACAATGGCAGACTACACTAGTCAAATGTCATCACTTAACGATGTCATTTGTGTGTTTTTGGCTATCAAGCACAAAGAATACCTGGAATTCCCTCTGTTCAAACCACAGGATTGCATGGCAAACAAATGGAAATAAAATTGTTTTGCTTACCAAGTGATCAGAATTAGTGTTGTTTATTTAAAATAAGAAATGCAGTATACATGGGGCGATCGTGGCTCAAGAGTTGGGAGTTCGCCTTGTAATCAGAAGGTTGTCGGTTCGAGCCCCGGCTCGGACAGTCTCGGTCGTTGTGTCCTTGGGCAAGACGCTTCACCTACCGCCTACTGGTGTTGGCCAGAAGGGCCGATGGCGCGATATGGCAGCCTCGCTTCTGTCAGTCTGCCCCAGGGCAGCTGTGCCTACAACTGTAGCTGCCTCCACCAGTGTGTGAATGGGTGGATGACTGGGTACAGGCCATTTACCATACATTAATTATTACCATTTTTAAAAGTAATGCATTTTGTTACTAAAATACTTGCAGGAGAATAAAATTTGTTACACTGCTCGTTACATTACTTTTACATTACTCTTTCACATGGTCTCTGATGCACTCTCATTGTCATTAGTGTTACTGTAATGCTATAATGTAATGCATTACTGTTAGTTCAGTAATCACATTACGGCTAGATATGTTGTAATTTGTGTGACAAAGGTTCGAAAGTTATCTGCAAGCTGGACAGAATTTTTTTTAAAATTTCACACAAAAGTTTTTTTGCTTCCTGTGCAGTTGTGCTACAGTCATTTACTGATTTCAGTTTGTGTGGTGGAAGAGGAAAATGCTGGAGTGGAGATGTGCAGATTACTTTTATTTTTATTGCAGAAAGGACAAGAGCGTGATGGTAAAGTGCGAACTGTGCCCAGTAGAGAAATGGCTGTATTACACTGCTAACACAACTTTAAAGTAAATCCATATTTCATTTATATTTAATGCTTAAATGTTTTGATTTTTACATGTTTGAATGTTTACCTGTACATAGTAATAATTATGTGTTGAAACAGCCCATTTGGTTTTCCTGCATTTATCTGAGTCCAGGACTTCCTGCAGCCTCACGTTTTTATTGTTACCTGATGATTATGTGACAATGTGTCTCAGGTCACTTTGTTGAGTAACAAGAAAGTAATGTAACAAATTACTTTGTCCAGAAAGTAATTGAGTAACCTACCGCGTAACTATTAAATTACTTTTTTTTTTTCTTTTTTTTTTTAGAGTAACAACCCGAATACTGACCGTCACATATTTACCATTTAATAATATAGATCTTAGGCTACACGTTCATATATCCATATATGTTGCACAAACATTTGACATCAAATTTGTTTGATTTGTAGAGGGTGGGGGGGCAACTTCACTCACAACAATTACCTGTATCTGTGCCTCTAGCTCCTTGATGGTTTTTGATGTATTCCCATTCTGTTCGTTCAGTCTTGCCTCTGTGTTTTGAGTCTGTGTCAAGTTAGTATGTCTGAGGCTTGGTCTCACTGGTAGTTGTTTTCATCTGGTGGCCTCTTGTCTCTTGTGCTTTATATTTAGTGGTGGTTTGCGATACTTTAAATTTTGGTATTAATCCAATGCCAAAATAAAATAAATGGCTAGTATTGCCAATACCAAAACTGATACATTTAACTTTTAATAAGCAGCTTATGTATCAAAGAGCAGTGTGTAATTATTTATGAGATGAAGCATCATGAATTTGCATTGAATTCTAAATTTTAACAACCACTAAGTCACTGTGATTTTTAATTTCCACAATAATTAGTTAGCACAACAAAACACACCATTCAGCTTTTCATGTATTTGAAACTGTTTTTTTGTTTGTTTGTTTGTTTGTTTGTTTGTTTGTTTGTTTTTTTAAACATGAAATGTATATGTGCCTGTTTCTAAAGCACTCTGGGTCAGCTTCTGTTGTTTAAATGTCCTATGGGATATAAATAAAATAGATATGATAGTCAACACAAAAAGGTTCAGATATTTTTCAGAGTGCATGTCTGAGGTGTATCTATTTATTTCCTAAAAACAACTAATTGAAGACATTCAGTGGGCTACATGCTGCTGAACTTAGAAGACAGAAACAAAGGATCAATCCTATCAAGATACTCTCACTCTGATACCATTTCCAGCATTGGTATTAATACTGTCAATATCTGGATGGATCTGCTCACCTTTAGTATTTTCCTCATCATCCTATGTGGACATATTGTCTTAGTCTCAATCTGCTCTTTTTGTTCTCCCTCATGGTTGGTTCCCTCTTCATTGTGTGAATGAGAATTAGTTGAGCTGTTATTATTTTGTGCTTTGGTAAAGGCTAAGCAATAAAGCTGCTTCTAAGTTTACCTCTTGTTTCCCAAGTCTGACGTTTTAGGTCCAATTCCTGCCTGCTGCACAGCCGACCTTGACCTATTCTGGTTGGTTAAAAAAATGGAAGTGTACTGTGAATCTACTCGCTAGTGGGACAGCTGATCCATTGTCAGTTTTAATTACCTTTTCTCACTGCGGTGCAAAATATAACACCAGACTATCAGATACCAAACCACTGATGATATGGGAGTAACCAGCACCTCTCACTAATGTTATAATCCAGTGCATCAGGGCACAGACTGCTTTGTTAACTAATAGTTCTCTTGGCTTTCTTTTGTTTTTCTTTTGACATTGGGTGACTTTTCACTCATTTTCAGTGAAATGTTTATTTTAGGTCACTCATAAGTCAATGAGTAATTCAAAGGCAGCTAATTCAAGGGATGAACCAGCGTTTTGTCTACACTCAGACAACTTAGTGAAGACCCATTTTTAAATTGTATCTTTGGCATTTTGTTAGTAACATCCTGTCATGAAAACACATTTGTTTCCTTGTTTTTGGTTGAATCTATGAAAAATGTCAACGGTAACACAGTTTAAAAGGTATAATCGTATTTAAGTAATTCCCAAGTAGCTCACCAAACTGAAAATTAACCTAATGCTAACATATCTCAGCATGTCTCAGATAGTTGATTCTGTCCATCTCACAATGAACAGAATTGAGGAAGTTCAAGGAAATGGAAGAAAAGAACACTACATGTCTTTAAGAAACAGGTAAAAATACAACAGAGCTAACACCGAACCTGAGAGATTCATCTGGCCCTTCAGCTGATCTGTTCACTGATGCCTCATCAGAATTGGCCTAAATGGAAGGGTGGCTGTGAAGACCGGAGATGGAAAAAGGTTCAAGTATGCCAAATTACACAAGGATGGCAACAGGTCTCATCTTTAGATCTAGTGTGCTCAGTGTAATTTTTTTTTTAAAGTGTTACTTTTGTCATTTAAACAAGTGGACGGCCTGGTGCATCTGGGTTTTGTTTTTGTTTATGTTTTTGAGAGGACGAAGAGAATCAAACTTTTCTACAGTGTGTTGGTGGCTCCTTATATTTTGTGGTCTGTGATGTAATTGTACTTTTTGTTGATTTACATGTTTAATGACCTCCATTAGGTTTGAGCCCGTCTCAGATCCAAAAGTATGTTTGCATTCTTACTCGCATTGTGCTACAAATTGATGAATGGAATTTTTTCTGTAGTTTTCACTGATAAATATAAGAGCAAATTAAAATTTGGTGATATTTTTGTGACACTTTGTGGAAGCATAAGAAACTTCTTAAGATATTTTTGTTATTTATACTGATGCCTATTGGCTGAGTGTGCAAAATTAATAGATGGAATCAATATTAAAAATAAATAAATGAATACAAAGATCAAAGGTAAGGTTTAACTTGACTTAAAAAGAATATATTTTAAAATGTTTAATTGTATTTGTATAAATAAATAAAAATGAATCACTGTAATAACAACAACAATTAACTTTACTGAATAAATACTAAATTACTATCAATAAATATGGAATAGATTATTTATTACAAACACAAATGCAGATTCATAACTGATCAAACAACCAGATAATCCCCTGTGAGCAAGTGACTGGCAACAACGGATAGAAAGAACTCCTTTTTAACAGGAAGAAATCTCTGACAGAACCAGGATATGGGCAGGGGAGGTATCTGCTTGTAACTGGTTGAGGAGATGACAGCACTGAGAGTTACATAGTGGAGGAGAACCTCTGTGCATCCTGCACTCTGAGCCTGCAAAGCTTAAGGGATGGTTCAGAGTCACCTGAGGTTTAATCAAAAAGGAAAGTTTTGTTTGATCTTAAAAGTAGAGACAGCATGTGTCTCCAAATCTAAACTGGGAGCTAGTTCCACAGGAGCAGAACCTCACAATTATACTATACTTTTTACTGATGACTCAGGCTTCATGCTTCCTTGAGTAAGACTGAGTCAGAAAGTAAAATGTCCAGTTACGCCACCGGCTTTGAAAAAACAAAAATAATCACAAAGCTAAATCCTTCAAGTTTTTTAAAGCTGTATTATATACAACACCAATCGTTTATGATTAGACAATATTAGTTTAAGCTATTTATACAAATTCATAGCAACTGATAACACTTAGCAAACTTTAACCACAAAACGTATTTAATTTCCAGAACTTAAAAGGAATAATACAACCCTTATTAATCAAATGCATTTGAATAATTTACATATTGGTTGCTGTTATCTGTAGTTATAGGGGGTTTTATCCCCTAAAATAAGAAAAAGCGTAATGACAGCCATTATGCTCCTGGTGTCAGCGTAATGACTGAACATGTATAATCTTATCTCTGAGTGAGCAGCGCATCAAACTGCAGTGGATCTGTATACAAGGATAACAGAAAAACCCTGACCCTGCTATTCACTTATATTAGAGATTCACACAACGAATGAATGAACGAATGAATGGATGAAGTATTAGGTCAAAGTCAAAACACAAATAAAACAGCTGGAATCCACAGCTGTGCGTGTTCATGGAGCTTGCATTTTCACCTGCTGGACATCACTACCTGACAAGTTTAACTGTCTTCAGAACATTGCAGAGGCCTTATTGACAGTATTTGGCTCTACATATCTGTGTGAGCAGATTTTCTCTCACACGAAGAGTGTCCTCAGGTAGCCGTCTGCATGCTGGACACTCGTAGACCTGTGTCTCTGAGTGGGAGACCAAAGGTCACATTAACATGTCCATCTAGGGCTGGGCGATATGACCCAAAATTCATATCTCGATATTTTTTAGCTGGATGGCGATATAAGATGTATATCTCGATATTTTTTTAAAGCCATAAAGTAAGAACAAAAAGAGAGTTCTTAGTCAAAGCTGTGTCTCAGATGTCACACAGGCACTTTTATTAAAATAAAGCATAGATGTACATGAAAAAAACTACTCAAAAATAAATTATGAGCATTTATTAAAAATAATGCTCCATAAATAAAAGAAAAGTATGTTGTTTTTGTCCATAACAAAAAGCTCACAATTGTGCAGTCAAAATTTAAACTAAAAGAGGCTGAGCATAATAACAAGGGCAGATTTCACAGCTGCTCTGTTCCCAACTTCTACTGCGTGACTGACAGCCTGGAGTTTGAAATCCGCTTCAGGTGCCATTTATGGTCCTTATACACACACAATACGGTAATATTACGTTGAAGCACAGTGCGTATTACTACGCGAGGCTCCTCGGTAGCCGTAATGCTCCGACAATCCATCAAGCGGTGCAGCTCCGTAGCTTACCAAAGTCGTACTAAAACATTTTTTGACAGATTGCTGAGCGCCGTGTTCCACATAAAATCGGTTCGCGGTCATCAGGCACAACCAGAATTCATACATAAGGCGCGCTGTCAACTTTTGAGAAAATGAAAGGATTTTAGGCTGTGCAGCCCCTGTGGGCTGCATGGCGTTAGCGTGGTTAGCTCGTTAGCACGTTGACGCCGTCCAGCCCCACGCACGGAGCGATGCGCAGTAACTCGTTAACGGAGATTTGCCGTGTTCATCTTATCGCTGCCTGCAGGTGAAGCTATGGGGGAGGAGGGGGAGTTGTGTTCAGTGAAGGAGAGGCGAGGCCGAGTAACGTTGCGTAGAGACAAAAGTGGACGAAAGAGAGGCAAACTTCTGGCTCCACAACTATAATTATAACGTATATATCGATATAAAGGATATGGTCACATCTTATATCTAATATAAAAATATATCGATATTTTTTAAAAAACTCGATATATCGCCCAGCTCTATGTCCATCCCTGTACTAACAAACATGCCATATTGGCCCAGTTTATTTTTCTTATCATTGTTTTGAGGAGACCAAAAATAGCATTTACATTTCTGTTGTACAGTTTATTTGCTGTTATGGAGTTCTTGTTACTGATGAAAAAAAAGTGTATTTTTTGTTTCAAAATAGCTGATCTGCTCTATGCCAACATCTGCGAACAAATATAATTCTATAAAGTTGGTCTATATAGTGTGTAACTGTTGATATAGAGCGTTATTAAATTTATTGCTAATGCAATCATATGGCACGTTGACTTCTAAGGAAATTTTAGATGGCACTTATCATCAGAAAGGTTGCTGACTCCTGGGTTAGACCTTCATATTAATTTTTTTTTAAAACTTTTTTAAGAACGCATTTTAACATTGGACTCAAAAATAAATAAATCCCCCGCTAACAAAAAAGGCTCTTCAAGTGCCAAATTGCTTTATATTTCTTCACTTAAATATACGGCCGCAAGTAGGGCTGACATGGGCCCCAGGTTTGATGTGTTCTGCCGTAAACTGGACAAACCAACATAAGGATGGAAGCCACTGTGGGACTTTTTCAGTAAGTTGAGCATGTGTTTTATAAGTTAATCAGTAAATTAACACCAATAGCTAGTTAACCCATAGCTATTCACACAACAACGGGGTATTGGGTAACTATGATGTTTTTATTTTAGAAAACAAAGTACACATGAATTAATGTACTTTAATAGAAAATGGAAAGGTGATACAACCTCAAAAACGTGGTTGCCTCTAGATTTAAAAAGAGAAATAAGGTCCAGTAGTTCCACTATATAAAAAATAAATGCACAATTTAAAAGACAAAATTTATAGGTAGGTATATCGACTTCTCATTAAATTATATGAATTATTATGGCTTTGTCTGCCATAGTGTTTTTCTTTAAACTACTTAGGAACACTTTTACTGGCAGTCGGTGATGTCACTGAAAGGCAAGGTTCTGTTGCCATAGTCTCCTGAGTTTATTTTGAAAGCTCACTTACGGAACTCGCTTAAACAGCTTAGGAAAGACAAGCGCACACATTTGAAGAAGTATTCCCTCATCACGGTGACATTTTCACTTTTAAACGGTCTCAAAAATTAACATGAAAAAGGAAACGAGAAAAAATACAAATTCAGGAGATAAGAAAGATCCAGGAGATCAAAGTAAGTAAACAAATACATCAAATCTGGGTAAAATCCCTCAAATAACAGAATCTACTTTTCTAAAAATGTTGACAGTCTGTGTATAAAATGAAACATTTGAATCCTACCCATATGGAAAAGATATATATAAATCTTATAAAGTTTGTATCTGTCTTGTGTGAAACTTGTATGTTTTGGATACTTACTAAAACAATATATGAAAGTAATGAGAAAGTGGCCACTTTCACGAGTAAATCATATAAGCCTGATATGATTCACTGCATGAAGTAGGCCACATCTTATGCAAGTCTTTTATAAATTTGTACTATTTCTTTTCCATATGGGTATGTTTGACTGAAAACAACATAATTACAACACGTCTAATCAAAGAAAGGTTAATGGGGCACTTTGTCTTTTGGTAAAATAATGTGACAAGTTTATTCTTGGACTCAGCAGTAAAAACAGATCAACAAGTGTCATGAAGATCTAAGTCTTAGTAGACCTAGTATGGAGTCGTGTTGCTCTGTTTTTTATCAAAAGGATAAACTTGTTATTATAATTTAACCAATACTTCCTAAAATGTCGAGCACTCTTTTTCACTACTGTGTTGTTGTTGTTGTTTATAGACTCTAAGAGCAGGATGGCTAAAAGAAAGGCCAGTCCTGAAAAGAAGACCCCCGTAAAAAGAGGGAGGGTCACTGAGCAGGCTGCTCCTTCCACCAGCTCAGATACACACCAGGTCAAAGCAGTGAAGAGTAAGGCCCAGCAAGATGGAGCGGGCACAACCAGTGCACCGAAGAAGATTAAACTTGCTGAGCCTACGAGTGGAGACAGGGAGCAAGCGTCTTCCTCCGTGGACACTGGTAAAGGTAGGCTAATTAGTTGAGTGAGGGGTAGATTAAGTGCACAGCTGGTTGCTCGGTTTAAGATATTAGTGTTTGGGAGATATTTTTCTGTTGTACAGTTCATTTGCTGTTATGGAGTTCTTGTTACTGATGAAAAAAAGTGTATTTTTTGTTTCAAAATAGCTGATCTGCTCTATGCCAACATCTGCGAACAAATATAATTCTATAAAGTTGGTCTATATAGTGTGTAACTGTTGATATAGAGCGTTATTAAATTTATTGCTAATGCAATCATATGGCACGTTGACTTCTAAGGAAATTTTAGATGGCACTTATCATCAGAAAGGTTGCTGACTCCTGGGTTAGACCTTCATATTAATTTTTTTAAAAAACTTTTTTAAGAACGCATTTTAACATTGGACTCAAAAATAAATAAATCCCCCGCTAACAAAAAAGGCTCTTCAAGTGCCAAATTGCTTTATATTTCTTCACTTAAATATACGGCCGCAAGTAGGGCTGACATGGGCCCCAGGTTTGATGTGTTCTGCCGTAAACTGGACAAACCAACATAAGGATGGAAGCCACTGTGGGACTTTTTCAGTAAGTTGAGCATGTGTTTTATAAGTTAATCAGTAAATTAACACCAATAGCTAGTTAACCCATAGCTATTCACACAAATGAATAGCTATGGGAAAGGTGATACAACCTCAAAAACGTGGTTGTCTCTAGATTTAAAAAGAGAAATAAGGTCCAGTAGTTACACTATATAAAAAAATAAATGCACAATTTAAAAAACAAAATTTATAGGTAGGTATATCGACTTCTCATTAAATTATATGAATTATTATGGCTTTGTCTGCCATAGTGTTTTTCTTTAAACTACTTAGGAACACTTTTACTGGCAGTCGGTGATGTCACTGAAAGGCAAGGTTCTGTTGCCATAGTCTCCTGAGTTTATTTTGAAAGCTCACTTACGGAACTCGCTTAAACAGCTTAGGAAAGACAAGCGCACACATTTGAAGAAGTATTCCCTCATCACGGTGACATTTTCACTTTTAAACGGTCTCAAAAATTAACATGAAAAAGGAAACGAGAAAAAATACAAATTCAGGAGATAAGAAAGATCCAGGAGATCAAAGTAAGTAAACAAATACATCAAATCTGGGTAAAATCCCTCAAATAACAGAATCTACTTTTCTAAAAATGTTGACAGTCTGTGTATAAAATGAAACATTTGAATCCTACCCATATGGAAAAGATATATATAAATCTTATAAAGTTTGTATCTGTCTTGTGTGAAACTTGTATGTTTTGGATACTTACTAAAACAATATATGAAAGTAATGAGAAAGTGGCCACTTTCACGAGTAAATCATATAAGCCTGATATGATTCACTGCATGAAGTAGGCCACATCTTATGCAAGTCTTTTATAAATTTGTACTATTTCTTTTCCATATGGGTATGTTTGACTGAAAATAGCATAATTACAACACGTCTAATCAAAGAAAGGTTAATGGGGCACTTTGTCTTTTGGTAAAATAATGTGACAAGTTTATTCTTGGACTCAGCAGTAAAAACAGATCAACAAGTGTCATGAAGATCTAAGTCTTAGTAGACCTAGTATGGAGTCGTGTTGCTCTGTTTTTTATCAAAAGGATAAACTTGTTATTATAATTTAACCAATACTTCCTAAAATGGCATCAAAATCCTTCCAGTCCTGATGTCGAGCACTCTTTTTCACTACTGTGTTGTTGTTGTTGTTGTTGTTTATAGACTCTAAGAGCAGGATGGCTAAAAGAAAGGCCAGTCCTGAAAAGAAGACCCCCGTAAAAAGAGGGAGGGTCACTGAGCAGGCTGCTCCTTCCACCAGCTCAGATACACACCAGGTCAAAGCAGTGAAGCGTAAGGCCCAGCAAGATGGAGCGGGCACAACCAGTGCACCGAAGAAGATTAAACTTGCTGAGCCTACGAGTGAAGACAGGGAGCAAGCGTCTTCCTCCGTGGACACTGGTAAAGGTAGGCTAATTAGTTGAGTGAGGGGTAGATTAAGTGCACAGCTGGTTGCTCGGTTTAAGATATTAGTGTTTGGGAGATATTTTTCTGTTGTACAGTTCATTTGCTGTTATGGAGTTCTTGTTACTGATGAAAAAAAAGTGTATTTTTTGTTTCAAAATAGCTGATCTGCTCTATGCCAACATTTGCGAACAAATATAATTCTATAAAGTTGGTCTATATAGTGTGTAACTGTTGATATAGAGCATTATTAAATTTATTGCTAATGCAATCATATGGCACGTTGACTTCTAAGGAAATTTTAGATGGCACTTATCATCAGAAAGGTTGCTGACTCCTGGGTTAGACCTTCATATTAATTTTTTTTTTAAACTTTTTTAAGAACGCATTTTAACATTGGACTCAAAAATAAATAAATCCCCCGCTAACAAAAAAGGCTCTTCAAGTGCCAAATTGCTTTATATTTCTTCACTTAAATATACGGCCGCAAGTAGGGCTGACATGGGCCCCAGGTTTGATGTGTTCTGCCGTAAACTGGACAAACCAACATAAGGATGGAAGCCACTGTGGGACTTTTTCAGTAAGTTGAGCATGTGTTTTATAAGTTAATCAGTAAATTAACACCAATAGCTAGTTAACCCATAGCTATTCACACAAATGAATAGCTATGGGAAAGGTGATACAACCTCAAAAACGTGGTTGTCTCTAGATTTAAAAAGAGAAATAAGGTCCAGTAGTTACACTATATAAAAAAATAAATGCACAATTTAAAAAACAAAATTTATAGGTAGGTATATCGACTTCTCATTAAATTATATGAATTATTATGGCTTTGTCTGCCATAGTGTTTTTCTTTAAACTACTTAGGAGCACTTTTACTGGCAGTCGGTGATGTCACTGAAAGGCAAGGTTCTGATGCCATAGTCTCCTGAGTAGGGATGGGTACCGGTGTCCGGTGCCATGATGGCACCGGTTCTGACATAAACGGTAGTAACCAGACCGAAAAGCAGCGCACATTTCGGTGCTTTATTTCGGTGCTTTTTTTTCCTGAGCTGTGATAAACTTCTAGCCAATCATTTTACGTTTCCGAGGATAGTAGGCGGGTCCAGGTACGTGCGTTCTTTTAGAGCAGAGCTACAGATTAAAAATGTCCAAGGCGAAGCGGTCAAAAGTCTGGCTGTACTTCACAGCAATATATGCAAACTCAGCAGCCTGCAACAAGTGCTTTAAGCTGATACTGTGATACTGTCAAAGGAGGTAACACCTCGAATCCGACGAAACACCTGGCGACGCATAGCGTTTTTTTAAAGCCGAGAAATGCGCCGTATTTGATAGCTTGCTGCGAGACCTCACACCGAGCACATCTACTGCGGGTGGGTTGCCTGTTATGCAACATCCCCCAAAAACACGAAGAGGAGAGTCCTGGCCCCTAGCCCTGCCAGTGTAGCAGAAATGATGACGGATGATGATGCAGCAGCAGCCGTTCTTCTCTGCGTGAGTAGCTTAATGTTGTTCGTGTGTAATTTACGTTGAGTAGGCTAACCACGTTATTACATTAATGCAGGTAAGGTGAACTAGCAAACATCATCATAGCTACATGCAGCTGTCCTCTTGTTTGATGGCAGATACTCGCTTCACCCTGGCCAAAAAGGCTAAAAAGACCAAAGAAAAAGTGGAAAACAGTTAAACATGAGAGGTTTAGGACAAAGTTTGTGTTTTTTCCATTGATTAAGCACTGCTTCCAGCCAAGAGTGATGCCATATATGCCCCATAGCTGCAGAAAAGGCTAACATTGTTATCTTTTTACAAAAAACAGCTGAACATGAGAGGTTTTTGGACCAATTTTGTGCTCTCCATTCTTTAAGCACCGGTTTGAGCACCGGCACCGTTTCAAAAGTACCGGTTTGGCACCGGTATCGGATAAAACCGAAACGATACCCATCCCTACTCCTGAGTTTATTTTGAAAGCTCACTTACGGAACTCGCTTAAACAGCTTAGGAAAGACAAGCGCACACATTTGAAGAAGTATTCCCTCATCACGGTGACATTTTCCATTTTACAAGGTCTCAAAAATTAACATGAAAAAGGAAACGAGAAAAAATACAAATTCAGGAGATAAGAAAGATCCAGGAGATCAAAGTAAGTAAACAAATACATCAAATCTGGGTAAAATCCCTCAAATAACAGAATCTACTTTTCTAAAAATGTTGACAGTCTGTGTATAAAATGAAACATTTGAATCCTACCCATATGGAAAAGATATATATAAATCTTATAAAGTTTGTATCTGTCTTGTGTGAAACTTGTATGTTTTGGATACTTACTAAAACAATATATGAAAGTAATGAGAAAGTGGCCACTTTCACGAGTAAATCATATAAGCCTGATATGATTCACTGTATGAAGTAGGCCACATCTTATGCAAGTCTTTTATAAATTTGTACTATTTCTTTTCCATATGGGTATGTTTGACTGAAAATAGCATAATTACAACACGTCTAATCAAAGAAAGGTTAATGGGGCACTTTGTCTTTTGGTAAAATAATGTGACAAGTTTATTCTTGGACTCAGCAGTAAAAACAGATCAACAAGTGTCATGAAGATCTAAGTCTTAGTAGACCTAGTATGGAGTCGTGTTGCTCTGTTTTTTATCAAAAGGATAAACTTGTTATTATAATTTAACCAATACTTCCTAAAATGGCATCAAAATCCTTCCAGTCCTGATGTCGAGCACTCTTTTTCACTACTGTGTTGTTGTTGTTGTTGTTTATAGACTCTAAGAGCAGGATGGCTAAAAGAAAGGCCAGTCCTGAAAAGAAGACCCCCGTAAAAAGAGGGAGGGTCACTGAGCAGGCTGCTCCTTCCACCAGCTCAGATACACACCAGGTCAAAGCAGGGAAGCGTAAGGCCCAGCAAGATGGAGCGGGCACAACCAGTGCACCGAAGAAGATTAAACTTGCTGAGCCTACGAGTGGAGACAGGGAGCAAGCGTCTTCCTCCGTGGACACTGGTAAAGGTAGGCTAATTAGTTGAGTGAGGGGTAGATTAAGTGCACAGCTGGTTGCTCGGTTTAAGATATTAGTGTTTGGGAGATATTTGTGTGTATGATCTAATACGCTGATGTGCTTTTGCTGTTTTCCACATCTGCAGACTGCAGTCAAAACACAAAGGGGTGCACAAAAAATGGCAGAAACAAGTCTGCGGGAGACAGCAAAGAGTCACCCAAGAAAAAGAAAAAGGACAAAACCAAAAACGTCGTCCAAAATCCAGCAGCCGACCAGCAACGTAAGTAGCAAGCAGCTTGGCTTTTATACTCAGGTGAAGAGCAAAATGAACATTTAGGGTACAGCAGAGAGTAATTTGTGTCACAGCTGTAGTAAAACAACATTTGGGTCTTTTCAGGGGAATACCAAGCCAGATATGTGCAGGAGCACCATCTAGGAAATGGCGGCTGTGGAGCAGTGTTTGCTGGCTACAGGATAACAGATCATTTCCCAGTAAGTGTTCAGATGGTGGGAGTAAGACAGGCAGTAATGCAGATAACGGATAATATCGTCAGCTGAGCATTAAAGGTGCCGTTTTACACCTTTAATGATGTCATACTGAGGAAATGCTCACCAATGCTCTGTGTCTTTTAGGTAGCCATCAAACACGTTCCCAAGAACAGAATCCCCATCAAAGTGACGGTAAGTGTGCAACACTTGAACTGTTTTTACATTCCTGGACTGAGTGCAGCGTTCACCTGTGAAACATCTGTTCCTCATCATCCACTTTGTTGTAATATATCAGGATGAAAACGGGAAGGAAGTCTCAGTGGAAGTGGCCATTTTGCTGAAGCTTGCAGCTGAAGCAGATGGATCAGTGGGAACGTCGGCTCCTGTGTCTCTGTTGGACTGGTTTGACTTTGGCACAGAGCTGATCCTGGTGCAGGAGAGACCTGTCCCCGCGGTGGACCTGTTTGACTACATAAGAGAAAATGGAGGATGTTTACCAGAAGGAAAGGCCAAGGTAAGTTGACTGGAAGAGCCTTAGACTGTACAGCACTGAAAGCACAGAGTATCAGAGAAGCATCAACCTGTTGACTCATTACTGTCTTTTTCATCTTTTCCAGGTCATTCTGAAGCAACTGGTTGATGCAGCAAAGGACCTGGAAGAGAAAGACATCTTTCACCGGGACATCAAGAGTGAGAACATTCTGATTGAGACCGGCTCAGATGTGCCTCGAGTTCGTATCATTGACTTTGGCCTGAGCTGCTTTGCTACGGAGCAATCGCAGTTCTGCTTCTTCTATGGTAACATATTCAGCTCCTGCTCTTCACAGATGTAGCAATTTGTGCCTTTTGTTTTAGAAGAAATTGTAATTGTGTCTGTTTATTAGGTACACCTATCCACAGCCCTCCCGAATGTTACTGGGGCAAAAAATACAGGCCTGGACCCACCACGGTGTGGCAAATGGGAGTGGTGCTGTACGAAGCGCTTCATGTGGGGGACTTTAATATCATGACGTTCATTGAAAACGAACTGAAATTCAACGAGCATCTGTCCCCACGTAAGAAAACATCACACTTCAAGATTCACTGATGGCTTGGATCACTGGAACTATCATCTTCATCTTTTCTCTCCTTTCTTTCTTTCCAGACTGCCGGAATTTCCTGGATGCGTGTTTAACCGATGTCCCGGAGAAGCGCCCAACGCTGGGGGACCTCCAGCGTCACCCCTGGCTCAGATAAACCCATCTCTCACACACACACATTTCATATATTATCATATAAGTGTGATACGTGACCTAACTTTCTATTTTTGTCTTTCTTTCATTTTTTTGGTTTTTTTTAACAGGAAAAGGTTGTTTTTTGGTTTTTTTTGGCCAATTCTAAATTTTGCTATCCTGAAATTCCTGTAACCCCCCCAGCCATCCCAGGAAAGGGGATCTCTCTTTGAATTGGCTTTCCCGAGGTTTCTTCCCATCATTCTGGCCCCCCGGGGAGTTTTTCCTCGTCTTCATAGAGAGCTTGGGCTGGGTCAGGAGCTTCATCAAAATTGGCCTTATTTGATTAGGTTAATGTAATAAAATTACGTTGATGTAATCAAAATTAGTAAAAATCAAAAGATTTAACTTAAACTTCCATTAAAACTTGTTTAACTCAACTTTGCTGAGAATACTCTTTCATTACCATGTCAAGGATTGTTTTTTACTCATGATGCATTTTGACAAGTAAGAAAACTGAAAACTCAATCAGGTTAAAGTATGCACAACGAAAGTCACACTGTCACTGCTCTGAAGACTTGCATCTGTTGCCCTAACCTCTAATGCGTCTCAACAGATTTCCTGGATCTAACAGAGGTTGCAACAGTTTTTCCTTCCCACTGTTGCTGATTGTTTGCTCATAGTGGGCTCTCTGATTGGTGGGATTCATTTTCTAATAGTATAGGGTCTCTGCCTTCCAATGTAAAGTGCCTCTAGACAACAGATGTGACTTGTTGCTATAGTTAAGGTTGAATTGAATCATTAATGTCCATTCAGTAGTGAAAATTTTATATTTCTTAATAGGGGTGGGTTTTGATGATCGATTTATCGATTAAAATCGATTCTGGCTTGGATAACGTGATATCGATTCATTAAAACCTGAATCGATTTTTAAATAGAAATTTATTTTGCCCGAAACGCCAGAATCTCAGGTTAAACCTCACAAAATTTCTACAACCACCAAACCGCTAAAACAGTAAATGAGAGCAGGTACACGGATTCTGCACAAAGATGTAAACAAAAAACGCGGACCCGACGGATCAGAATCACTGAGATGTGGCTTTCTCACCCGCCGGCACGTACGCTTAGCTGTGTCTCTAATCAAACCTCTGTAACTGTGCTCTGCTTCACTTCGTTTTTGACTGCACAATATTTTTAATGTCATCTGCTATAAAAACCCAGACCAAGTCTCGCAAGCGTCAGCTTTCTTTTTATAGATAGAAAAATATAGATATGTACTGATAAGTGATCAGAATTATAATATTTCTGACTGTCTGAGGCAAAATTTCCCTGATTCAAATCGAATCGAAACAAATCAAATCGTGGATCGAATCGATTCGGGACCTTGTGAATCGGAATCGAATCGATTCTAGAAATCAGTGACGATACCCAGCCATATTTCTTAATATCCATCTATACTCAATGTGAATTCCATAAATTTAATAGAGCTGTTTGACTGATCACCTAATGTGTGACAAAAGAATCCACTGTGATGCTAATGACCGTCTGCGCTCTCTTACCTGTCTGTAAAAGTTGGCCTTGTCTCTCTCACTCTGCCTTCTCTCACTCGTTTCCCAGTCCAGTCACGCCTCTCTCCTCTGTTGCAGAAGTTCCAGCCCGTGCTCTTCCTGTGTTCCGCATGCCCGACTGTTTCTCTGCCCCCTGGTTTTCCACGTCACCTGTGCAGAGTTTCTGTTAATGACCGTGCTCCTGTTTAAGTTGATTCCTCTCATGAATAAATCTTGTAAATATTTCAAGTGATTGAGTCTGCTCTTAGGTCCAACTGCACTCTCATTTCCAGTTTGTGACATGGGCTTTTCTTTCTTTCCTTTGCATTATTGTCAGGTCTTTACCTTTCAATATAAAGTGCATAGGAGGCAAACGTTGTTGTGATGTTGGCGCTACATTAATAAAAGTGACTTGAAATTGAATAAGTGCAAGAAGACACAGCTGAGCTCAATCTAAATAATAGAGCAATTGAAAATAAAACTAAAGGCAAAGTACAAGAGACAAAAAACTGAAAACAGAAACTGAACTAATTACACACAGAGACAAGAGACTAACACTCAACTAGTCATAGAAACACAGGGGAGGTTACAGCTAATTAAAACACACCGAAATATCAAATTCAAAGAATTCTTCCCCTCAACCACAACCGCTCACAGCAGATGGCTGCCCCTCTCTGAGCAAGACATGTCCGTCAATGCACATATTAAACAAATATGTAGGACTGCTTTCTTCCATTTGGGCAACATCTCTAAAATTAGAAATATCCTGTCTCAGAGTGACGCTGAACTAGTTCATGCATTTATTACTTCTAGGCTGGACTACTGTAATTCATTACTATCGGGAAGTCCTAGAAACTCCCTGAAAAGCCTTCAGTTATCCAAAATGCTGCAGCAAGAGTCCTAACAGGGACTAGAAAGAGAGCAGATTTCTCCTGTATTGGCTTCCCTGCATTGGCTCCCTGTTAAATCTAGAATTGAATTCAAAATCCTGCTCCTCACATTCAAGGTCTTAAATAATCAGCCCTTATCTTATCTTAATGACCTTGTAGTGCCATATCACCCTATTAGAGCACTTTGCTCTCGCACTCCAGGCCTACTTGTTGTTCTTAGAGTATTTAAAAGTAGAATGGGAGGCAGAGCCTTCAGTTTTCAGGCCCCTCTTCTGTGGAACCAGCTTCCAGTTTGGATTCGGGAGACAGACACTATCTCTACTTTTAAGATTAGGCTTAAAACTTTCCTTTTTGCTAAAGCATATAGTTAGGGCTGGACCAGGTGACCCTGAATCCTCCCTTGGTTATGCTGCAATAGACATAGGCTGCTGGGGATTCCCATGATGCATTGAGTTTTTCCTTTCTAGTCACCTTTCTCACTCACTATGTGTTAATGTGATATAATTTGAAGCATGCGTGGTAACGATATATATCGTGATATATTCTTTTCTTCTGTATAACGTATTTTCCACGCTATAAAGCACACTTAAAATCCTTTAATTTTCTCAAAAATCGAGAGTGCGCCTTATGTATGAATTCTGGTTGTGCTTACTGACCTCGAACCGATTTGGGCGTGCAGAGATCTGTTAAAAAATGTTTTAGTACAACTTTGGTAAGCCGCACTGCTTGATGGATTGTCAGAGAATTACGGCTGCCGTAGTAGGAGCTTCGCGGAATACTCTGGGTCCAAAATGCCGTCCATTTCAGGTCCCAAAGTCAAACGAACACAGAGTTAAAAACGGTCTAAATTCTTTAATCTTTAATAAAATCATCATCGTTGCTGCTTTACCAGGTGTAACAATTAAGTTTAACATCCAGGCATCCATGAAAACAGAAGTTATTAAATTTAACGGAGTTAGAAGTTAGCAGGAAGTTAGCTCGCTACTTTCCACCTAAACATGACATACCATGTTCTGACAGAGATTTTTGAAACTAACTAAAACGTACAGCTCTGCTACCACTTCCGACATAAATGAAGACAGAAAACTAAACAGCAGTGGCGTTTGTATGGTTACTGAAGTTGGACTACCTGGAATATAATGTTGTGCTACGCGATTGCTAGCGACACAGCTATGTTAGCATAACATTAGCACAGTGAAGCTGGAGGATGAACGCCAACTTTTTTCCCCACTCGATAAAGGCAAGGCAAGGCAAGGCAAGTTTATTTGTATAGCACAATTCAACAACAAGGTGATTCAAAGTGCTTTACAGAGACATTAGAAACAAGAACAAATAAAAAGCATGATTTAAAATTGATTAAAACAAACTAACTAATTAACAAACAAACAAACAAACAACAGTATATAAAATCAAAACAGATAAAATCAGAACAGTAGATAAAATCAGTAGTTAAATGTAAGTTTTGACATTTAAGCTTAAAGTGTGGATTTGGTGCTTTATTCAAATGCAGCTGAGAACAGGTGAGTCTTCAACCTGGATTTAAATAAACTGAGTGTTTCAGCTGATCTGAGGCTTTCTGGGAGTTTGTTCCAGATATAAGGAGCATAAAAGCTGAATGCAGCTTCTCCGTGTCTGGTTCTGACTCTGGGAACTGATAAAAGACCGGATCCAGATGACCTGAGGGATCTGGATGGTTCATACTGGGTCAGGAGGTCATTGATGTATTTTGGTCCTAAACCATTCAGAGCTTTATAGGCCAGCATCAGAACTTTAAAGTCTATCCTCTGACGGACAGGCAGCCAGTGTAAGGACCTCAGAGCTGGACTGATGTGGTCCACTTTTTTGGTCTTAGTGAGGACTCGAGCAGCAGAGTTCTGAATGAGCTGTAGTTGTCTGACTGATTTTTTAGGTAGACCTGTAAAGATGCTGTTACAGTAATCAAGCCTACTAAAGATGAATGCATGGACTAGTTTTTCCAGGTCCTGTTGAGACATCAGATCTTTTATCCTTGATATATTCTTGAGGTGATAGTAAGCTGACTTTGTTATTGTCTTAATGTGTTTTTCTAAGTTTAGGTCTGCATCCATCACTACACCCAAATTTCTCGCCTGGTTTGTGGTTTTTAGATGTATAGATTGAAGTTCTCTGGTGACCTGTAATCGTTTTTCTTTGGCGCCAAAGACTATTACCTCAGTTTTGTTTTTGTTTAGCTGGAGAAAATTGTGGCACAACCAGTCATTGATTTCCTCAATGCATTTACCAAGAGCCTGTACAGGGCCTCGGTCTCCTGGTGACATTGTGATATATATTTGTGTGTCATCTGCATAGCTGTGATAGTTTATTTTGTTGTTGTTTATAATCTGTGCCAGTGGGAGCATGTAGATGTTAAACAGAAGGGGTCCCAAGATGGAACCTTGGGGAACTCCACATGTGATACTTGTCTGCTCAGATGTGAAGTTACCTATTGATACAAAGTATTTCCTGTTTTCTACGTATGTTTTGAACCAGTTTAGTACAGTTCCTGAAAGACCTGTCCAGTTCTCCAGTCGTTTGAGTAATATGTTGTGGTCAACTGTATCAAATGCTGCACTGAGATCCAGTAAAACTAGGACTGACATTTTTCCACTGTCTGTATTCAGACATATGTCATTAAACACTTTGGTCAGAGCGGTTTCAGTGCTGTGGTTCTGTCTAAAACCTGACTGGAAGGCATCGTAGCAATTATTCTGTTTTAAGAAGTAACTGAGCTGTTGAGAAACTGCTTTTTCAATGATCTTACTTAAAAACGGGAGATTTGAGATCGGCCTGTAGTTGTTCATTTGTGTCTTGTCAAGATTGTCCTTTTTCAGTATAGGTTTGATTACAGCAGTTTTTAGTGATTCTGGAAACACACCTGATAATAAAGAAAAGTTGACGATCTGTAACAGGTCTGACTCTAAAGTCTTTGAGACCTTTTTGAAAAAACTTGTTGGCAGGACATCTAAACAGCAGGAGGAGGAGTTCAGTTGACCTAAGATGTCCTCCAGGTCTTTGCTGTTAATAGGTTGAAACTGTTTCATGGTGTTTAAACAGTTTTTTGGTGGACACAGTACATATCCTGGATCTGCTGTTGATGTACCAATTGCTTGTCTAATTTTTTGGATTTTTTCAGTGAAGAATTTGGCAAAGTCATTGCAGGCCATGGTCGAATGAAGTTCAGCTGCCACTGACACAGGGGGGTTTGTTAGCCTGTCAACTGTAGAAAATAAGACCCGAGCATTATGGCTGTTTTTAGTGATGATGTCAGAGAAGTAGGACCTCCTTGCATTCCTCAGTTGTAAATTATAATTGTGAAGTTTCTCTTTATAAATGTCATAATGAACCTGGAGGTTTGTTTTTCTCCATCTGCGCTCAGCTTTCCTACACTCTCTTTTTTCATTTTTCACCAGTGTGGAGTTTCTCCATGGAGACTTTTTCCTTCCAGAGATAACCTTCACCTTAATGGGAGCAATAGTGTCCATTACATTTAACATGTTAGCATTGAAGCTATTGACGAGCTCATTGACTGACCCTCTGGACAGGTCAGGTGTTAATGGGAAGACCTGGTTAAAAATTGCACTACTGTGTTCAGTTATACACCGTTTTGTGATCACTGTTGTTGATATATTTGTGTGGGCTGAGATTTTACTTTCAAAGAAAACACAGTAATGATCAGACAGGCCCACATCAGACACAGTAACCTTTGAAATGCTCAGGCCTTTGGAGATCAGTAGGTCAAGAGTGTGTCCTCTATTATGTGTGGCCTCTGTTACATGCTGAGTCAGCCCAAAGTTGCCCAGAGTGTTACTCAGGTCTTTAGTCCCTTTGTCCTGAGGGTTGTCCACATGAATGTTAAAATCCCCAGCAATAATTACACAGTCAAAATCAACACAGATCACAGACAGCAGTTCACTGAGGTCATTAAAAAAGTCTGTGCAGTATTTGGGAGGCCTGTAAACATTAAGAAACACAACTTTGGATGGGGCCTTCAGCTGTAAAGCCACATATTCAAAAGACTGAAAACTTCCAGGAGATAGCTGCTTACATTGAAATGATTCATTAAATAAGACAGCAACCCCTCCTCCTCTCCTGCTCGCCCTGACCTCACTGATAAAACTGTAGTTAGGAGGGGTCGTCTCGATGAGAACAGCTCCACTGTTACTTTGGTCCAACCAAGTTTCAGTTAAAAACATAAAATCAAGGCTGTGCTCAGTGATTAAATCATTAATTAAAAATGTTTTCCCAGCTAGAGATCTAATGTTTAATAAAGCCAACTTAAGTGTTAATAAAGGTTAACGTGAGGGATTCTGGTGGTCAGGGACAAATGCAATCGCATAGCAGGATGCTATACACGGGGCAAACTTCAGTCAGGAGAACAACTGAGATTATTCATCCACAATACGAGGTTAGTTATTAATATACTGCAACAACATGGGAATAGAGCAGCTGCGAGAGAATTCAACATTAATGTATCAATGTTACGGAAGTGGAGGAAGCGCAGTTTTTGGCTTTCCCCATATTTCAAAAGTGCTTCATCTCTTTGCTATGACTGTGAGCATAATTTGCAGATGATAATGGTTGTAGCCACTGCGATGCTTTCGACCAAAACAGGCGCAGCTTGATGACATCATCAACATTCGCTATCGTGATAGAGCGGTATAGTCAAAATCTCTATCGTATATCGTTTCTATCGCAAAACCCTAGTTAATAGACCTCTCTGCATTGAATCGTACCTGTTATTAATCTCTGTCTCTCTTCCACAGCATGTCTTTATCCCGTTTTCCTTCTCTCACACCAACCGGTAGCAGCAGAGGGCCGCCCCTCCCTGAGTCCTGAGTAACCGCACATAGCAGCTATAGCATCACACCTAGCATCGGCAGTACCATCTGTAGCTTAGAACATTAAACACTTATTGTACTTACTAGGGGTGCAACGATATTCATATCGATATTGAACCGTTCGATACGCATATGTATCGAACAATACAACATTTGTAATTTATTTTATCAACTTTCCTTCTGACAATGCTGTCTGTGTTGAGCGCTCAGTGAATCTGCGTTCGACTACTCCGCCTAGGCTGCACTGTCGAGCGCAGATCCACTGAGTGCTCAACACAGACAGCATAGTCAGAAGGAAGAGCGCAGGGCAAGCTAGCAAGACAGAAGTTAAGCTCTCCAGATCTGGCGTTTGGAATTATTTTGGTTTTCATGTGACGTATGACTCTGAAGGTAAGCGAGTCATGGACTAAAGTAAAACAGTATGTTGGATGTGCCACGCAATGCTCAATTACATGGGTGGGAGCTAGTGTGTTAGCGCAGTTAGCTCGTTAACGTGTTGGCCGTCTAGCCCCATGCACGGGGCGATCGGCGGTAGCTCGTTAACGGAGATTTGCCGTGTTGTGGCGTTAAGGTCATTTCAACGAGATTAACCTGAAATCACTAGTGGGAACACAACGAATATGACTGCACATTTACGCCGACATCATCCTAGTGCAAAGACAAAAACAACAAGCATGCTACTAACTTTAGCCGAGTCATTTAGACAGCTGTTAGCACATGATTCTCCTTATGCTGCTGAGAATATAGCCCGGAAGAAGCGGATAGTATAGCTTTTATTTTGGAAAGAGCCATTTCTCTGTAATAAACTCTCTTTTCCAAAGATGAGTGATTCCTCAATCAGATACAGGGCTTGCAATATCGCTAGCCTGACGTCCTGGGGCTAGCGATTTTTTTCAGTCGGGCTACCAAAATCTATCTCTTCCCTGCCCGTCGGGCTATTGTAGGAAGAAAAATATATGTCAATGCTTTTGCATTCTTTCAGAAATGTAGCTGGGTAATTATGTCATTGGCATCGGTGAGCCACTGTCAATATGTGACATATTGAAATCGCGTTTGAATTTGCGCTTGTTTTTTTGCTTTCACTTTGCAATCGCGCGAACTGTGTATAGAGAGCGACAGCACTGATCTGTGAGTGATGAAAATTTGTGCACCAATTCCTCTGACATCGTCTTATTAATCGTTAGCTCACTATGCAAACATGACAAGTGAAATCTCCCGCAGCAAGCTTAAACATGTGAGAGGTTGATCGCGCAGAGAATCGCTGAGCTTATGTGAGTGCGTGTGTAAAAGCAGGAGGATATATATTTCATTTCTTCTGAGCCAAATAAGACAGGTCAGGGTGAAGAAGTGACAGCCAAAGAAAAGCTTACCACAAAACAGAGAAGTTATGACAAATCAGACTACAAGGCAAAAAGAAAGTGCAGCTTCATGGTTTCATGGACAAAAGAATTTCTGTGGCTGCAATATGACGAGCTAAATAACCAGGGCTGCACATAAGTGGTCCGCAGGTGCGCATTCGCTGTCAAAATAAAAAACGCGCACAAGGGTTAGGGTTAAATTTAAAAACTGTACTTTTGAGTTAAAATATATATTTATAATTTTAATAAATGACAAATTAAAAAGGCATGAACATTTTTTTTGTATCGAAAAAATATCGAACCGTGACACCAAAGTATCGAACCGAACCGAACCGTGAATTTTGTGTATCGTTGCACCCCTAGTACTTACTGTAAGGAACAACAAGATAAGTAAAACAACACAATACATTCTCACAGTTCCCGATTGTATTGGTGTTTTGTTTAGTTTTTTTCAAATGTTTCTGAGCTTAATCGGCGGGAAAAATACATTGTCTAAACTTAACAGGTAGCTAACGAAAGCGAGTGACTCACCGGGACAAATAACTCCAACACAAATAACTCGACACACGTTATTCCCTTTGTGGTCAGAGTTCGGGGCCTAATAAAAGAGTAGCTTATTAGCATTGATATGTAAAAAAAAACAAACAATTTGGTCTCATTATCTAGTTTGCAGCACTGCATACTTTGTTGAAAAAACACTTGACCGCCATTATTGCGAAGCTCTCATAGGAAGAGACAGCCAATGCTTCCTGAGCACAAGACGCAAGGTCGTAACGCAGCAAGACTGCATCAAAGCGCCCCCTTGTGACAATAATAGGCAATCGTTTTAGATGACGAGGGGAATTTGCAGCCCTGTATTTCGCATGGGTTAGACCAGGGGTCGGCAATCCTGGGCACTCCTGCCACGCAGCTGGCACGCGAAGGGTTAACTGATGGCACGACACCCAGTGAATTAATCTGAGAAGGTGTATTAAAAAATTAATGGCCGTGCCAGCGGAGCACATCGCAAATTAACTCGCGTAGACACATTAGTTGTACTGCTTCTTAATGACGGTATCTAAACTAACAACCCCATGTACCAGATTCAACTTGTAGTTGGCTAAAAATAACGTAGCCTACCAGTGAGAGGGACTTTGCTAGCTGGTAGTTTTTTCAAGCGATGTTGAAATTTCCACATTCCGACACTTCAAAGGCTTCAGGAGCTCTCCGCTCAGCGCAGCATCAGCACCGCGGAAATACACGGATACATCCGTAGACTCGAGCAGAATTCACAATGCGTTTTCGGGGCTTTTAGGTGTATGGACCAATGTTTTCTTTTATGATCAAACCAGAAAGCTTTAATGAGCAAGTGGATTTGGGTATGGAATCTGGCTGGACACAGATGACATTGAAATGCAGCTGACTGAACTGAAAAGGTTGACTCTGTGGGGGTCAAAGTTTGCAGAACTACGAACACAGCTGGAATCCATAGGTGTGCCTGTTCATGGAGCTTGCATTTTCACCTGCTGGACATCACTACCTGACAAGTTTAACTGTCTTCAGAACATTGCAGAGGCCTTATTGACAGTATTTGGCTCTACATATCTGTGTGAGCAGATTTTCTCTCACACGAAGAGTGTCCTCAGGTAGCCGTCTGCATGCTGGACACTCGTAGACCTGTGTCTCTGAGTGGGAGACCAAAGGTCACATTAACATGTCCATCTAGGGCTGGGCGATATGACCCAAAATTCATATCTCGATATTTTTTAGCTGGATGGCGATATAAGATCTATATCTCGATATTTTTTTAAAGCCATAAAGTAAGAACAAAAAGAGAGTTCTTAGTCAAAGCTGTGTCTCAGATGTCACACAGGCACTTTTATTAAAATAAAGCATAGATGTACATGAAAAAAACTACTCAAAAATAAATTATGAGCATTTATTAAAAATAATGCTCCATAAATAAAAGAAAAGTATGTTGTTTTTGTCCATAACAAAAAGCTCACAATTGTGCAGTCAAAATTTAAACTAAAAGACGCTGAGCATAATAACAAGGGCAGATTTCACAGCTGCTCTGTTCCCAACTTCTACTGCGTGACTGACAGCCTGGAGTTTGAAATCCGCTTCAGGTGCCATTTATGGTCCTTATACACACACAATACGGTAATATTACGTTGAAGCACAGTGCATATTACTACGCGAGGCTCCTCGGTAGCCGTAATGCTCCGACAATCCATCAAGCGGTGCAGCTCCGTAGCTTACCAAAGTCGTACTAAAACATTTTTTGACAGATTGCTGAGCGCCGTGTTCCACATAAAATCGGTTCGCGGTCATCAAGCACAACCAGAATTCATACATAAGGCGCGCTGTCAACTTTTGAGAAAATGAAAGGATTTTAGGCTGTGCAGCCCCTGTGGGCTGCATGGCGTTAGCGTGGTTAGCTCGTTAGCACGTTGACGCCGTCCAGCCCCACGCACGGAGCGATGCGCAGTAACTCGTTAACGGAGATTTGCCGTGTTCATCTTGTCGCTGCCTGCAGGTGAAGCTATGGGGGAGGAGGGGGAGTTGTGTTCAGTGAAGGAGAGGCGAGGCCGAGTAACGTTGCGTAGAGACAAAAGTGGACGAAAGAGAGGCAAACTTCTGGCTCCACAACTATAATTATAACGTATATATCGATATAAAGGATATGGTCACATCTTATATCTAATATAAAAATATATCGATATTTTTAAAAAACTCGATATATCGCCCAGCTCTATGTCCATCCCTGTACTAACAAACATGCCATATTGGCCCAGTTTATTTTTCTTATCATTGTTTTGAGGAGACCATAAATAGCATTTACATTTTCTGTTGTACAGTTTATTTGCTGTTATGGAGTTCTTGTTACTGATGAAAAAAAAGTGTATTTTTTGTTTCAAAATAGCTGATCTACTCTATGCCAACATCTGCGAACAAATATAATTCTATAAAGTTGGTCTATATAGTGTGTAACTGTTGATATAGAGCGTTATTAAATTTATTGCTAATGCAATCATATGGCACGTTGACTTCTAAGGAAATTTTAGATGGCACTTATCATCAGAAAGGTTGCTGACTCCTGGGTTAGACCTTCATATTAATTTTTTTTTAAAACTTTTTTAAGAACGCATTTTAACATTGGACTCAAAAATAAATAAATCCCCCGCTAACAAAAAAGGCTCTTCAAGTGCCAAATTGCTTTATATTTCTTCACTAAATATACGGCCGCAAGTAGGGCTGACATGGGCCCCAGGTTTGATGTGTTCTGCCGTAAACTGGACAAACCAACATAGGGATGGAAGCCACTGTGGGACTTTTTCAGTAAGTTGAGCATGTGTTTTATAAGTTAATCAGTAAATTAACACCAATAGCTAGTTAACCCATAGCTATTCACACAACAACGGGGTATTGGGTAACTATGATGTTTTTATTTTAGAAAACAAAGTACACATTAATTAATGTACTTTAATAGAAAATGGAAAGGTGATACAACCTCAAAAACGTGGTTGCCTCTAGATTTAAAAAGAGAAATAAGGTCCAGTAGTTACACTATATAAAAAAATAAATGCACAATTTAAAAAACAAAATTTATAGGTAGGTATATCGACTTCTCATTAAATTATATGAATTATTATGGCTTTGTCTGCCATAGTGTTTTTCTTTAAACTACTTAGGAACACTTTTACTGGCAGTCGGTGATGTCACTGAAAGGCAAGGTTCTGTTGCCATAGTCTCCTGAGTTTATTTTGAAAGCTCACTTACGGAACTCGCTTAAACAGCTTAGGAAAGACAAGCGCACACATTTGAAGAAGTATTCCCTCATCACGGTGACATTTTCACTTTTAAACGGTCTCAAAAATTAACATGAAAAAGGAAACGAGAAAAAATACAAATTCAGGAGATAAGAAAGATCCAGGAGATCAAAGTAAGTAAACAAATACATCAAATCTGGGTAAAATCCCTCAAATAACAGAATCTACTTTTCTAAAAATGTTGACAGTCTGTGTATAAAATGAAACATTTGAATCCTACCCATATGGAAAAGATATATATAAATCTTATAAAGTTTGTATCTGTCTTGTGTGAAACTTGTATGTTTTGGATACTTACTAAAACAATATATGAAAGTAATGAGAAAGTGGCCACTTTCATGAGTAAATCATATAAGCCTGATATGATTCACTGCATGAAGTAGGCCACATCTTATGCAAGTCTTTTATAAATTTGTACTATTTCTTTTCCATATGGGTATGTTTGACTGAAAACAACATAATTACAACACGTCTAATCAAAGAAAGGTTAATGGGGCACTTTGTCTTTTGGTAAAATAATGTGACAAGTTTATTCTTGGACTCAGCAGTAAAAACAGATCAACAAGTGTCATGAAGATCTAAGTCTTAGTAGACCTAGTATGGACTCGTGTTGCTCTGTTTTTTATCAAAAGGATAAACTTGTTATTATAATTTAACCAATACTTCCTAAAATGGCATCAAAATCCTTCCGGTCCTGATGTCGAGCACTCTTTTTCACTACTGTGTTGTTGTTGTTGTTTATAGACTCTAAGAGCAGGATGGCTAAAAGAAAGGCCAGTCCAGAAAAGAAGACCCCCGTAAAAAGAAGGAGGGTCACTGAGCAGGCTGCTCCTTCCACCAGCTCAGATACACACCAGGTCAAAGCAGTGAAGCGTAAGGCCCAGCAAGATGGAGCGGGCACAACCAGTGCACCGAAGAAGATTAAACTTGCTGAGCCTACGAGTGAAGACAGGGAGCAAGCGTCTTCCTCCGTGGACACTGGTAAAGGTAGGCTAATTAGTTGAGTGAGGGGTCGATTAAGTGCACAGCTGGTTGCTCGGTTTAAGATATTAGTGTTTGGGAGATATTTTTCTGTTGTACAGTTTATTTGCTGTTATGGAGTTCTTGTTACTGATGAAAAAAAAGTGTATTTTTTGTTTCAAAATAGCTGATCTGCTCTATGCCAACATCTGTGAACAAATATAATTCTATAAAGTTGGTCTATATAGTGTGTAACTGTTGATATAGAGCGTTATTAAATTTATTGCTAATGCAATCATATGGCACGTTGACTTCTAAGGAAATTTTAGATGGCACTTATCATCAGAAAGGTTGCTGACTCCTGGGTTAGACCTTCATATTAATTTTTTTTTAAACTTTTTTAAGAACGCATTTTAACATTGGACTCAAAAATAAATAAATCCCCCGCTAACAAAAAAGGCTCTTCAAGTGCCAAATTGCTTTATATTTCTTCACTTAAATATACGGCCGCAAGTAGGGCTGACATGGGCCCCAGGTTTGATGTGTTCTGCCGTAAACTGGACAAACCAACATAAGGATGGAAGCCACTGTGGGACTTTTTCAGTAAGTTGAGCATGTGTTTTATAAGTTAATCAGTAAATTAA
This sequence comes from Rhamphochromis longiceps, assembly GCF_057381845.1. NCBI lineage: Eukaryota > Metazoa > Chordata > Actinopteri > Cichliformes > Cichlidae > Rhamphochromis > Rhamphochromis longiceps. The sequence continues at coordinate 25,581,343 of NC_140562.1, forward strand.
CACCAATAGCTAGTTAACCCATAGCTATTCACACAAATGAATAGCTATGGGAAAGGTGATACAACCTCAAAAACGTGGTTGTCTCTAGATTTAAAAAGAGAAATAAGGTCCAGTAGTTACACTATATAAAAAATAAATGCACAATTTAAAAAACAAAATTTATAGGTAGGTATATCGACTTCTCATTAAATTATATGAATTATTATGGCTTTGTCTGCCATAGTGTTTTTCTTTAAACTACTTAGGAGCACTTTTACTGGCAGTCGGTGATGTCACTGAAAGGCAAGGTTCTGATGCCATAGTCTCCTGAGTAGGGATGGGTACCGGTGTCCGGTGCCATGATGGCACCGGTTCTGACATAAACGGTAGTAACCAGACCGAAAAGCAGCGCACATTTCGGTGCTTTATTTCGGTGCTTTTTTTTCCTGAGCTGTGATACACGTCTAGCCAATCATTTTACGTTTCCGAGGATAGTAGGCGGGTCCAGGTACGTGCGTTCTTTTAGAGCAGAGCTACAGATTAAAAATGTCCAAGGCGAAGCGGTCAAAAGTCTGGCTGTACTTCACAGCAATATATGCAAACTCAGCAGCCTGCAACAAGTGCTTTAAGCTGATACTGTGATACTGTCAAAGGAGGTAACACCTCGAATCCGACGAAACACCTAGCGACGCATAGCGTTTTTTTAAAGCCGAGAAATGCGCCGTATTTGATAGCTTGCTGCGAGACCTCACACCGAGCACATCTACTGCGGGTGGGTTGCCTGTTATGCAACATCCCCCAAAAACACGAAGAGGAGAGTCCTGGCCCCTAGCCCTGCCAGTGTAGCAGAAATGATGACGGATGATGATGCAGCAGCAGCCGTTCTTCTCTGCGTGAGTAGCTTAATGTTGTTCGTGTGTAATTTACGTTGAGTAGGCTAACCACGTTATTACATTAATGCAGGTAAGGTGAACTAGCAAACATCATCATAGCTACATGCAGCTGTCCTCTTGTTTGATGGCAGATACTCGCTTCACCCTGGCCAAAAAGGCTAAAAAGACCAAAGAAAAAGTGGAAAACAGTTAAACATGAGAGGTTTAGGACAAAGTTTGTGTTTTTTCCATTGATTAAGCACTGCTTCCAGCCAAGAGTGATGCCATATATGCCCCATAGCTGCAGAAAAGGCTAACATTGTTATCTTTTTACAAAAAACAGCTGAACATGAGAGGTTTTTGGACCAATTTTGTGCTCTCCATTCTTTAAGCACCGGTTTGAGCACCGGCACCGTTTCAAAAGTACCGGTTTGGCACCGGTATCGGATAAAACCGAAACGATACCCATCCCTACTCCTGAGTTTATTTTGAAAGCTCACTTACGGAACTCGCTTAAACAGCTTAGGAAAGACAAGCGCACACATTTGAAGAAGTATTCCCTCATCACGGTGACATTTTCCATTTTACAAGGTCTCAAAAATTAACATGAAAAAGGAAACGAGAAAAAATACAAATTCAGGAGATAAGAAAGATCCAGGAGATCAAAGTAAGTAAACAAATACATCAAATCTGGGTAAGATCCCTCAAATAACAGAATCTACTTTTCTAAAAATGTTGACAGTCTGTGTATAAAATGAAACATTTGAATCCTACCCATATGGAAAAGATATATATAAATCTTATAAAGTTTGTATCTGTCTTGTGTGAAACTTGTATGTTTTGGATACTTACTAAAACAATATATGAAAGTAATGAGAAAGTGGCCACTTTCACGAGTAAATCATATAAGCCTGATATGATTCACTGCATGAAGTAGGCCACATCTTACGCAAGTCTTTTATAAATTTGTACTATTTCTTTTCCATATGGGTATGTTTGACTGAAAACAACATAATTACAACACGTCTAATCAAAGAAAGGTTAATGGGGCACTTTGTCTTTTGGTAAAATAATGTGACAAGTTTATTCTTGGACTCAGCAGTAAAAACAGATCAACAAGTGTCATGAAGATCTAAGTCTTAGTAGACCTAGTATGGACTCGTGTTGCTCTGTTTTTTATCAAAAGGATAAACTTGTTATTATAATTTAACCAATACTTCCTAAAATGGCATCAAAATCCTTCCAGTCCTGATGTCGAGCACTCTTTTTCACTACTGTGTTGTTGTTGTTGTTGTTTATAGACTCTAAGAGCAGGATGGCTAAAAGAAAGGCCAGTCCTGAAAAGAAGACCCCCGTAAAAAGAGGGAGGGTCACTGAGCAGGCTGCTCCTTCCACCAGCTCAGATACACACCAGGTCAAAGCAGTGAAGCGTAAGGCCCAGCAAGATGGAGCGGGCACAACCAGTGCACCGAAGAAGATTAAACTTGCTGAGCCTACGAGTGGAGACAGGGAGCAAGCGTCTTCCTCCGTGGACACTGGTAAAGGTAGGCTAATTAGTTGAGTGAGGGGTAGATTAAGTGCACAGCTGGTTGCTCGGTTTAAGATATTAGTGTTTGGGAGATATTTGTGTGTATGATCTAATACGCTGATGTGCTTTTGCTGTTTTCCACATCTGCAGACTGCAGTCAAAACACAAAGGGGTGCACAAAAAATGGCAGAAACAAGTCTGCGGGAGACAGCAAAGAGTCACCCAAGAAAAAGAAAAAGGACAAAACCAAAAACGTCGTCCAAAATCCAGCAGCCGACCAGCAACGTAAGTAGCAAGCAGCTTGGCTTTTATACTCAGGTGAAGAGCAAAATGAACATTTAGGGTACAGCAGAGAGTAATTTGTGTCACAGCTGTAGTAAAACAACATTTGGGTCTTTTCAGGGGAATACCAAGCCAGATATGTGCAGGAGCACCATCTAGGAAATGGCGGCTGTGGAGCAGTGTTTGCTGGCTACAGGATAACAGATCATTTCCCAGTAAGTGTTCAGATGGTGGGAGTAAGACAGGCAGTAATGCAGATAACGGATAATATCGTCAGCTGAGCATTAAAGGTGCCGTTTTACACCTTTAATGATGTCATACTGAGGAAATGCTCACCAATGCTCTGTGTCTTTTAGGTAGCCATCAAACACGTTCCCAAGAACAGAATCCCCATCAAAGTGACGGTAAGTGTGCAACACTTGAACTGTTTTTACATTCCTGGACTGAGTGCAGCGTTCACCTGTGAAACATCTGTTCCTCATCATCCACTTTGTTGTAATATATCAGGATGAAAACGGGAAGGAAGTCTCAGTGGAAGTGGCCATTTTGCTGAAGCTTGCAGCTGAAGCAGATGGATCAGTGGGAACGTCGGCTCCTGTGTCTCTGTTGGACTGGTTTGACTTTGGCACAGAGCTGATCCTGGTGCAGGAGAGACCTGTCCCCGCGGTGGACCTGTTTGAATACATAAGAGAAAATGGAGGATGTTTACCAGAAGGAAAGGCCAAGGTAAGTTGACTGGAAGAGCCTTAGACTGTACAGCACTCAAAGCACAGAGTATCAGAGAAGCATCAACCTGTTGACTCATTACTGTCTTTTTCATCTTTTCCAGGTCATTCTGAAGCAACTGGTTGATGCAGCAAAGGACCTGGAAGAGAAAGACATCTTTCACCGGGACATCAAGAGTGAGAACATTCTGATTGAGACCGGCTCAGATGTGCCTCGAGTTCGTATCATTGACTTTGGCCTGAGCTGCTTTGCTACGGAGCAATCGCAGTTCTGCTTCTTCTATGGTAACATATTCAGCTCCTGCTCTTCACAGATGTAGCAATTTGTGCCTTTTGTTTTAGAAGAAATTGTAATTGTGTCTGTTTATTAGGTACACCTATCCACAGCCCTCCCGAATGTTACTGGGGCAAAAAATACAGGCCTGGACCCACCACGGTGTGGCAAATGGGAGTGGTGCTGTACGAAGCGCTTCATGTGGGGGACTTTAATATCATGACGTTCATTGAAAACGAACTGAAATTCAACGAGCATCTGTCCCCACGTAAGAAAACATCACACTTCAAGATTCACTGATGGCTTGGATCACTGGAACTATCATCTTCATCTTTTCTCTCCTTTCTTTCTTTCTTTCCAGACTGCCGGAATTTCCTGGATGCGTGTTTAACCGATGTCCCGGAGAAGCGCCCAACGCTGGGGGACCTCCAGCGTCACCCCTGGCTCAGATAAACCCATCTCTCACACACACACATTTCATATATTATCATATAAGTGTGATACGTGACCTAACTTTCTATTTTTGTCTTTCTTTCATTTTTTTGGTTTTTTTTAACAGGAAAAGGTTGTTTTTTGGTTTTTTTTGGCCAATTCTAAATTTTGCTATCCTGAAATTCCTGTAACCCCCCCAGCCATCCCAGGAAAGGGGATCTCTCTTTGAATTGGCTTTCCCGAGGTTTCTTCCCATCATTCTGGCCCCCCGGGGAGTTTTTCCTCGTCTTCATAGAGAGCTTGGGCTGGGTCAGGAGCTTCATCAAAATTGGCCTTATTTGATTAGGTTAATGTAATAAAATACGTTGATGTAATCAAAATTAGTAAAAATCAAAAGATTTAACTTAAACTTCCATTAAAACTTGTTTAACTCAACTTTGCTGAGAATACTCTTTCATTACCATGTCAAGGATTGTTTTTTACTCATGATGCATTTTGACAAGTAAGAAAACTGAAAACTCAATCAGGTTAAAGTATGCACAACGAAAGTCACACTGTCACTGCTCTGAAGACTTGCATCTGTTGCCCTAACCTCTAATGCGTCTCAACAGATTTCCTGGATCTAACAGAGGTTGCAACAGTTTTTCCTTCCCACTGTTGCTGATTGTTTGCTCATAGTGGGCTCTCTGATTGGTGGGATTCATTTTCTAATAGTATAGGGTCTCTGCCTTCCAATGTAAAGTGCCTCTAGACAACAGATGTGACTTGTTGCTATAGTTAAGGTTGAATTGAATCATTAATGTCCATTCAGTAGTGAAAATTTTATATTTCTTAATAGGGGTGGGTTTTGATGATCGATTTATCGATTAAAATCGATTCTGGCTTGGATAACGTGATATCGATTCATTAAAACCTGAATCGATTTTTAAATAGAAATTTATTTTGCCCGAAACGCCAGAATCTCAGGTTAAACCTCACAAAATTTCTACAACCACCAAACCGCTAAAACAGTAAATGAGAGCAGGTCAAAATCAAATCAAATCAAATCACTTTTATTGTCACATCACATGTGCAGGCACACTGGCACAGCACATGCGAGTGAAATTCTTGTGTGCGAGCCCCACAAGCAACAGAGATGTGCAAACACAACAACACAAACGAGCAAAATATAAGAATGGCCAACCTGAAACTAATAAATATATGTACAATATATAATAGTGTATGCATTTCTGGATGTGTATACTAAATATTTTCCTACGTGTGTGTGTGTGTGTGTGTGTGTGTGTGTGTGTACACATTTTTATAATAATAATAATAATAAAATATATAAAATAAAATATACAGAGTTGAATATGTGCAAAACAAGTGGCATTTACATACAGTGTGGAGTGCATAATGTTGAAGTTCCAGTAGTGAAGCTGAGGTGTCTATGACGTGTTCAGCAGTCTGATGGCCTGGTGGAAGAAGCTGTCTCTCAGTCTGCTGGTTCGGGACCGGATGCTGCAGAACCTCCTTCCTGATGGAAGCAGTCTGAACAGTTTATGGCTGGGGTGACTGGAGTCCTTGATGATCCTCCCCGCTTTCCTCAGGCACCGCTTCCTGTAGATGTCTTGGAGGGAGGGAAGCTCACCTCCAATTATCCGTTCAGAGCACCGCACTACTCGCTGGAGAGCTTTGCAGTTGTAGGCGGTGCTGTTGCCATACCAGGTGGTGATGCATCCAGTGAGGATGCTCTCAATGGCACAGTGATAGAAGGTCCTGAGGATGCGGGGGCTCATGCCGAATCTTTTCAGTCTCCTGAGAAAGAAGAGGCGCTGCTGCGCCTTCTTCACTGTTTTGTTTGTGTGTACTGACCACGTAAGATCCTCAGCCAGGTGTACTCCAAGGAACCGGAAGCTGCTCACTCTCTCCACAGCAGCGCCGTTGATGGTGATGGGGGTGTGTACTTCTCTGCACCTCCAGAAGTCCACTATCAACTCCTTTGTCTTTGCGACGTTGAGGGTGAGATGGTTGTCTTGACACCAGTGGGTCAGGGCGCTGACCTCCTCCCTGTAAGCCGTCTCATCACCGTTGGTGATAAGACCCACCACTGTAGTGTCGTCCGCAAACTTCACAATGATGTTGGAGCTGTTAGTGGCTGTGCAGTCGTAGGTGTAGAGTGAGTACAGGAGAGGGCTCAGTACACACCCCTGTGGAGCACCAGTGTTCAGTGTGATGGGGGATGAGGTGATGCTGCCCAGTCTGACCACCTGGCGTCTGTCAGACAGGAAGCTAAGGATCCAGCTGCAGAGGGAGCTGCTCAGTCCTAGATCCTGCAGCTTCCTGTCCAGCTTCGAGGGAACGATGGTATTGAATGCTGAGCTGTAATCTACAAACAGCATCCTCACATACGTGTCTCTCTTCTCCAGGTGTGACAGGGCAGTGTGTAGTGTCAGGGCTATGGCATCATCAGTGGACCTGTTGTGGCGGTATGCAAACTGTAGAGGGTCCAGTGAGTCGGGTAGTGCAGAGCAGATGAAGTCCCTGACCAGCTTCTCGAAGCATTTGCTTACGATGGGGGTCAGGGCTACAGGTCGCCAGTCGTTCAATGAGGAGATGGTGGAGGATTTGGGTACAGGGACGATGGTGGCCATTTTGAAGCAGGCTGGGACTACAGACAGAGAGAGGGAAAGGTTGAAGATGTGCGTGAACACTCCAGCCAGCTGAGCCGCGCATGACCTGAGGACGCGGCCGGGAATCCCGTCCGGACCAGTAGCTTTGCGTGCGTTCACCTTCCTGAAGCACTTCCGCACATCCTCCTCAGACACAGTGTGCGCACTGACGTCATCCGCGGTGCGCACACTGTCCGGTCTCATGGTGTTCACTGTGTCGAATCTAGCGTAGAATACGTTTAGATCCTCACACAGAGAGGCCGTGGTCTGCGGTGTGCTGGTTTTCCCTCTAAAGTCTGTGATCGTGTTTAGTCCCTGCCACATACTCCGAGGGTTGTCAAACTGTTGTTCCACCCTGTCCCTGTACTCACGTTTGGCTGCTTTGATCGTCTTCCGGAGTTGGTAATGTGCGTGTTTGTAGTCCGATGTGTTCGCGGAGGCAAAGGCGGTGTTCCGTGCCGCGCGAACATCTCCGTTAATCCAGGGTTTTTTATTTGGGAAGGATTTGACTGTTCTGGATGGGACGACATCTTCCACGCATTTCCTGATAAATCCACAGACTGAGTCTGTGTATTCATCAATGTCTCTGGCGGCCACGTGAAACATTTCCCAGTCCGCGTGATCAAAACAGTCCCGCAGCGCAGACTCCGATTGGTCCGTCCAACAGTGCACCGCCCTCCGGGTTGGAGCTTCCTGTTTCAGCTTCTGCCTGTAGGCGGGCAGGAGCAGGATGGAGCAGTGATCTGATTGGCCGAATGGGGCGCGGGGGAGGGCTTTGTACGCATCCCGGAAAGAGGTGTAACAGTGGTCGAGTTGCTGGTTTCCACGTGTGTTGAAAAGGATGTGTTGATGGAGTTTTGGTGAGACTTTCTTCAGGTTTCCCTTATTAAAGTCTCCGGCTGTGATAAACGCTGCCTCTGGGTGTGCGGTTTCCTCGCTGCTGATCGCGCTGTACAGTTCCCTGAGTGCACGGTCAGTGTCGGCTTGTGGGGGAATGTAAACAGCCGTAATAATCACTGCTGTAAATTCCCTCGGTAGCCAGAATGGCCGGCACTTAATCATCAGGTACTCCAGGTCCGGTGAGCAGAAGGATTTGACCGGGTGCACGTTCGCATAATCACACCAGCTGTTGTTGATCATGAAACACACACCACCGCCTCTGCTTTTCCCAGTAAGATCCTGTGACCTGTCCGCGCGGTGCACAGAGAACCCCGGCAGTTGTAATGCGGAGTCCGGTACTTTGTCCGATAGCCAGGTTTCTGTGAGGCAGATCACGCAGCAGTCCCGCATCTCTCGCTGGAATGAGATCCGTGCCCGAAGCTCGCACAGCTTGTTCTCCAGAGACTGCATATTAGCCAGTAATAAACTGGGTAACGGTGGTCTGTAAGTGCGCCGTCTCAGTCGAACCAGAACGCCAGATCTTCTCCCTCTGCGTCGGCGTTTGCGGCCTCCAGGGCCAGAGAACAAAGGCGTCTCAGGTGAGATGAATGGGGGGTCTGCAAACGGAGCGTCCGTGTTGCAAAACTTGAACTCCGGAAAGTTATAAGAAAGACCGTCTTTTATGTCCAGTAAGGTTTGTCGGTCGTACACAAGGAGACAAGTGCTGCTCGTGAAAAAATAAAGGAAAAGTAAAATTAAACACAGAAGAAAGCCGTTGCTTGGGGGAGCTCGCGACGAGGCTGCCATACTCGGCGCCATCTTGATATGTGCAGGTACACGGATTCTGCACAAAGATGTAAACACAAAACGCGGACCCGACGGATCAGAATCACTGAGATGTGGCTTTCTCACCCGCCGGCACGTACGCTTAGCTGTGTCTCTAATCAAACCTCTGTAACTTTGCTCTGCTTCACTTCGTTTTTGACTGCACAATATTTTTAATGTCATCTGCTATAAAAACCCAGACCAAGTCTCGCAAGCGTCAGCTTTCTATTTATAGATAGAAAAATATAGATATGTACTGATAAGTGATCAGAATTATAATATTTCTGACTGTCTGAGGCAAAATTTCCCTGATTCAAATCGAATCGAAACAAATCAAATCGTGGATCGAATCGATTCGGGACCTTGTGAATCGGAATCGAATCGATTCTAGAAATCAGTGACGATACCCAGCCATATTTCTTAATATCCATCTATACTCAATGTGAATTCCATAAATTTAATAGAGCTGTTTGACTGATCACCTAATGTGTGACAAAAGAATCCACTGTGATGCTAATGACCGTCTGCGCTCTCTTACCTGTCTGTAAAAGTTGGCCTTGTCTCTCTCACTCTGCCTTCTCTCACTCGTTTCCCAGTCCAGTCACGCCTCTCTCCTCTGTTGCAGAAGTTCCAGCCCGTGCTCTTCCTGTGTTCCACATGCCCGACTGTTTCTCTGCCCCCTGGTTTCCCACGTCACCTGTGCAGAGTTTCTGTTAATGACCGTGCTCCTGTTTAAGTTGATTCCTCTCATGAATAAATCTTGTAAATATTTCAAGTGATTGAGTCTGCTCTTAGGTCCAACTGCACTCTCATTTCCAGTTTGTGACATGGGCTTTTCTTTCTTTCCTTTGCATTATTGTCAGGTCTTTACCTTTCAATATAAAGTGCATAGGAGGCAAACGTTGTTGTGATGTTGGCGCTACATTAATAAAAGTGACTTGAAATTGAATAAGTGCAAGAAGACACAGCTGAGCTCAATCTAAATAATAGAGCAATTGAAAATAAAACTAAAGGCAAAGTACAAGAGACAAAAAACTGAAAACAGAAACTGAACTAATTACACACAGAGACAAGAGACTAACACTCAACTAGTCATAGAAACACAGGGGAGGTTACAGCTAATCAAAACACACCGAAATATCAAATTCAAAGAATTCTTCCCCTCAACCACAACCGCTCACAGCAGATGGCTGCCCCTCTCTGAGCAAGACATGTCCGTCAATGCACATATTAAACAAATATGTAGGACTGCTTTCTTCCATTTGGGCAACATCTCTAAAATTAGAAATATCCTGTCTCAGATTGACGCTGAACTAGTTCATGCATTTATTACTTCTAGGCTGGACTACTGTAATTCATTACTATCGGGAAGTCCTAGAAACTCCCTGAAAAGCCTTCAGTTATCCAAAATGCTGCAGCAAGAGTCCTGACAGGGACTAGAAAGAGAGAGCAGATTTCTCCTGTATTGGCTTCCCTGCATTGGCTCCCTGTTAAATCTAGAATTGAATTCAAAATCCTGCTCCTCACATTCAAGGTCTTAAATAATCAGCCCTTATCTTATCTTAATGACCTTGTAGTGCCATATCACCCTATTAGAGCACTTTGCTCTCGCACTCCAGGCCTACTTGTTGTTCTTAGAGTATTTAAAAGTAGAATGGGAGGCAGAGCCTTCAGTTTTCAGGCCCCTCTTCTGTGGAACCAGCTTCCAGTTTGGATTCGGGAGACAGACACTATCTCTACTTTTAAGATTAGGCTTAAAACTTTCCTTTTTGCTAAAGCATATAGTTAGGGCTGGACCAGGTGACCCTGAATCCTCCCTTGGTTATGCTGCAATAGACATAGGCTGCTGGGGATTCCCATGATGCATTGAGTTTTTCCTTTCTAGTCACCTTTCTCACTCACTATGTGTTAATGTGATATAATTTGAAGCATGCGTGGTAACGATATATATCGTGATATATTCTTTTCTTCTGTATAACGTATTTTCCACGCTATAAAGCACACTTAAAATCCTTTAATTTTCTCAAAAATCGAGAGTGCGCCTTATGTATGAATTCTGGTTGTGCTTACTGACCTCGAACCGATTTGGGCGTGCAGAGATCTGTTAAAAAATGTTTTAGTACAACTTTGGTAAGCCGCACTGCTTGATGGATTGTCAGAGAATTACGGCTGCCGTAGTAGGAGCTTCGCGGAATACTCTGGGTCCAAAATGCCGTCCATTTCAGGTCCCAAAGTCACACGAACACAGAGTTAAAAACGGTCTAAATTCTTTAATCTTTAATAAAATCATCATCGTTGCTGCTTTACCAGGTGTAACAATTAAGTTTGACATCCAGGCATCCATGAAAACAGAAGTTATTAAATTTAACGGAGTTAGAAGTTAGCAGGACGTTAGCTCGCTACTTTCCTCCTAAACATGACATACCATGTTCTGACTGATAGATTTTTGAAACTAACTAAAACGTACAGCTCTGCTACCACTTCCGACATAAATGAAGACAGAAAACTAAACAGCAGTGGCGTTTGTATGGTTACTGAAGTTGGACTACCTGGAATATAATGTTGTGCTACGCGATTCCTAGCCACACAGCTATGTTAGCATAACATTAGCACAGTGAAGCTGGAGGATGAACGCCAACTTTTTTTCCCACTCGATAAAGGTTAACGTGACGGATTCTGGTGGTCAGGGACAAATGCAGTCGCATAGCAGGATGCTATACACGGGGCAAACTTCAGTCAGGAGAACAACTGAGATTATTCATCCACAATACGAGGTTAGTTATTAATATACTGCAACAACATGGGAATAGAGCAGCTGCGAGAGAATTCAACATTAATGTATCAATGTTACGGAAGTGGAGGAAGCGCAGTTTTTGGCTTTCCCCATATTTCAAAAGTGCTTCATCTCTTTGCTATGACTGTGAGCATAATTTGCAGATGATAATGGTTGTAGCCACTGCGATGCTTTCGACCAAAACAGGCGCAGCTTGATGACATCATCAACATCCGCTATCGTGATAGAGCGGTATAAAATCTCTATCGTTGGCCAAATTTATATCGTTTCTATCGTATATCGTTTCTATCGCAAACCCCTAGTTAATAGACCTCTCTGCATTGAATCGTACCTGTTATTAATCTCTGTCTCTCTTTCACATCATGTCTTTATCCTGTTTTCCTTCTCTCACACCAACCGGTAGCAGCAGAGGGCCGCCCCTCCCTGAGTCCTGAGTAACCGCACATAGCAGCTATAGCATCACACCTAGCATCAGCAGTACCATCTGTAGCTTAGAACATTAAACACTTATTGTACTTACTGTAAGGAACAACAAGATAAGTAAAACAACACAATACATTCTCACAGTTCCCGATTGTATTGGTGTTTTGTTTAGTTTTTTTCAAATGTTTCTGAGCTTAATCGGCGGGAAAAATACATTGTCTAAACTTAACAGGTAGCTAACGAAAGCGAGTGACTCACCGGGACAAATAACTCGACACACGTTATTCCCTTTGTGGTCAGAGTTCGGGGCCTAATAAAAGAGTAGCTTATTAGCATTGATATGTAAAAAAAACAAAAACAATTTGGTCTCATTATCTAGTTTGCAGCACTGCATACTTTGTTGAAAAAACACTTGACCGCCATTATTGCGAAGCTCTCATAGGAAGAGACAGCCAATGCTTCCTGCGCACGAGACACAAGGTCGTAACGCAGCAAGACTGCATCAAAGCGCCCCCTTGTGACAATAATAGGCAATCGTTTTAGATGACAAGAGGGGAATTTGCAGCCCTGTATTTTGCATGGGTTAGACCAGGGGTCGGCAATCCTGGGCACTCCTGCCACACAGCTGGCACGCGAAGGGTTAACTGATGGCACGCCACCCAGTGAATTAATCTGAGAAGGTGTATTAAAAAATTAATGGCCGTGCCAGCGGAGCACATCGCAAATTAACTCACGTAGACACATTAGTTGTACTGCTTCTTAATGACGGTATCTAAACTAACAACCCCATGTACCAGATTCAACTTGTAGTTGGCTAAAAATAACGTAGCCTACCAGTGAGAGGGACTTTGCTAGCTGGTAGTTTTTTCAAGCGATGTTGAAATTTCCACATTCCGACACTTCAAAGGCTTCAGGAGCTCTCCGCTCAGCGCAGCATCAGCACCGCGGAAATACACGGATACATCCGTAGACTCGAGCAGAATTCACAATGCGTTATCGGGGCTTTTAGGTGTATGGACCAATGTTTTCTTTTATGATCAAACCAGAAAGCTTTAATGAGCAAGTGGATTTGGGTATGGAATCTGGCTGGACACAGATGACATTGAAATGCAGCTGACTGAACTGAAAAGGTTGACTCTGTGGGGGTCAAAGTTTGCAGAACTACGAACACAGCTGGAATCCATAGGTGTGCCTGTTCATGGGGCTTGCATTTTCACCTGCTGGACATCACTACCTGACAAGTTTAACTGTCTTCAGAACATTGCAGAGGCCTTATTGACAGTATTTGGCTCTACATATCCCTGTGAGCAGATTTTCTCTCACACGAAGAGTGTCCTCAGGTAGCCGTCTGAATGCTGGACACTCGGAGACCTGTTTCTCTTATCATTGTTTTGAGGAGACCATAAATGGCATTTGCATTTTCTGTTGTACAGTTCATTTGCTGTTATGGAGTTCTTGTTCTTAATAAAAAGTGTCTTTTTTTTTTCAAAATAGCTGATCTGTTCTATGCCAACCTCTGCGAAAAAAATATAATTCTATAAAGTTGGTCTATATAGTGTGTAACTGTTGATAATATAGAGCGTTATTAAATTTATTGCTAATGCAATCATATGGCACGTTGACTTCTGAGGAAATTTTAGATGGCCCTCATCATCAGAAAGGTTGCTGACTCCTGGCATAGGCTATTTATAAAAGTTGGATATAAACCAGTATAAAAGGGGCCTTAATGGTTTGATACCACACAGTAAAACACTCCTGAGTTCACAGCCTAGTTTGAAGTGTTATTTAATGTAAAATGATGTTCACTGTGTAAATTATAGACAGTGAAGCCGAGTATACTTTAGGGTGAGTATACCTCGACAGCTTGCTTCCCTGCCCGAGTTTCTTAGTAAGATGCCTCTCTCATCACATCCAGTTCCACAGCTCCAATGTTTGTGGCATCAAAGCAGGGTGTCATAAACTATTTCCAAGATATTTCCATCTACATATCCACCCTTAAACATTTATTTATTTAAAATTTGACAAAAAAAATTGGTTTCCTTCATCAGGAGATCTCGAGTACATAATGGTGCATGGTGAATCACAAGTGGACTACATGGATCCGGCCATAGATCACCTTGCTGGAGCTTTTATTCTAGGCTTCCTCTCTGGACTGTCACTCAAATGCTTTCAGAGCCTGAACTAAATAACTATCTTCAATTGAAATGTATGGACCCTGTTTCACCAGTGAATAGAAAGCTTCCAGTAGCCATTTTATGTGCAATATGAAGTGGTTCTGTGGTCTGTTTGAAGGGAAAACATTTCTCAGAAAACCTTTTTGTGCTGCTGAGTACTGCAGCAGCATGCCTCGAGTGTATTGATCATATGAAACACCCAGTCTCTATTGAGATGAGATGAGATAGCCTTTATTTGTCAGTTGCAGGTCTCGAGATGACAGACCTTGCCGACCGTACATACACTACACAAACATCACATTGGGGAGACAGGTTAGGCTAGGTAGCGAGGAAAAAAAACATCGAAATGTGTAACACAGAGGGATAATACAGGAATGCACAGATATCAACACACCATAACACAATAAACACAGACAGCAACATGGGAAAGGGTTCCAGTGTGTACATCTGATCTGGGACCGCTGCAATCTTTTGACTGCGCCTCCAACTGACCCGATGTCCACATCAGAGGGGAGGTAAGCGTTGGAGGTGGCGTTGGATCCGGGGTAGGGAGGGTGATCCGTCAGTGAGTGCTTATCAGTATCAGTATATGTATGTGTGTGCGTGTCCAAAGTTCAGCTGAGACAGTGTCCTTCACACTGCCAGGCTTAGTAAACAGTCTTCCAGCCAACCCAGGTGGCCTTGCATGGAATGGGAAGGAACAGACTCAACACAGTCGTTATCAGGGAGTTTTTGTTGAGCTCGGGCCTTGAGCCCACAGCTGGCGCCGAAGGGGTAGCCGGATTATGATAGTAATCTTTCTTTCTTTGCGACAACTCATGAGAATTTCAAAGCTGTTCTTTAACACTCCGACACTGGTCTCTCAATCTCCTGTTGGAGAACCGCGAGCTTCCCGATGATGGTATCAAACTTGCTGGTGTTTTCATTCTTTTGCCCAAACAGCCGATTCTGAGAACTCACAACTGCAGTGAGCCGTTCCGCGATGCAATCCAACTTTCGCCCAAGGGTGTTATTTTGAGCAGGCCTCTCCTTGATGTATCCCAATATATGTTCAGAGGTGTTATTCTGAGTATTTACGGCAGCTGTAAGCGTCTCCAAGGTCTTAACCATTCTGCTTTCCAGCCCGTTCTGAGAAGTCGCGCCTCGTCCCATCGTTTCAATTCCAGCGGGCAGCCTTGGGGGGGGGGGGGGTTTGAACAGCCGGTTCTGCTGTCTTAATTCTTTGATAAGTCAGGGCCAAGCCAGCTCCGATCAGCAAAAACCCTGTTATCATGGTTCCAAATAGGTAGATATCTTCAGCGTCCTCGATTGACAGTCCCGCCAGGCACACGACCCTCCATTTCTGCCACCCGTCCATCGTGTATCCGGCAGGGAAAGTCCCTCCAGGGCACTCGGGCTCTCCCGAGCCCAGACTTCTTGTTGAGAAAAGGGTATCAATAGCATTCAGAGACCAGTTGATCAAATCCATAATTCTCTTTAGGTTTTAGAAACAGAATGTGAGAGTGTGTTCCAGGGAAAAGTAATACAAGGACATAAGCAGGGAAGATAAGGGAGAGGAGAAAAAGTGCGTCCACCTCCTCCGAGAGCCAAAGAAGAGAGGCTTTCAGATTATTATTTTTGAAGATGCATTTTATCTAAATTGCCTTTTTCCAACACTGCATGCAATACAATCGTAATCTGAGCCGCTGTTTTATTAAACGGAGGACCCAAATGAAGGAAACAGGAGGCTGGAACACTGAATGCTTTAATGCTGAGCTGATGAAACTCGTGAATCCAGGGAAAACACGAAAAACTCAAAGGTAAAGGTGGGAGGGAGACACAATAACAAACGAGCAAGGAATAAACAGAGCTATAAAACACAGATAGTGTTGTCAAAACATAAAAATAAGAACCAATACTGTGAAAAACAAAAGCCATGACAGTTTTTCTTGCCTTTTTCCAAAAATGAAAACAAGAACACCCAGAGAGTGCTATCCTAAAGCTTTGATGTTTTGTGCTGATTTTAGCACTGGTAATATGGAAATGTAGTATTATATTCATCTTTTTGTGTCATTATAAAGTTGTATTGAAAACATAATGTTTTAAAGAGCTCAAACACAGAAAGTGCTCATTTTCTCTTAATGACTAATATATTATTTTAAAGTTTGGAGATGATAGACTGGAAACTAAAGCTTTTACCTAACTCCTGTGACTGTGATCGGTGATCTATGATCATGAAGCATTACATACTAAATTTGTGTATTTTATTATCTTTACCCATATGACTGGAGAAGAATTAGTTGAAATCTTTGTCTTCTATAAGCTGTAAAAAGTTGAGATTTTAAGATACATTCATGCAGCGTTTTAATTTTAAAAACTTTATGGTGTCAATGTGACATCAGTGAGACATACTGAGACATAAAGTGTTGCACAGCTCTCTGCATGCCCTTTCATATGATATCTTGCATGATTTTTCAAGGTTAACTTTGACCATGGATGCTAACAATGAAAGTCAATGTCAAACGCTTAGCCAAACTAGTAGGTACCCATGTCCCTCAAGTGAAAATGGTCCAAATTTTTACTGATCCTCACATTTGGCTTAGCCTTGACCTGATTTTCACCTAAATTCACCTCAGTTCATACCGTTATTGATATCTACCATCACTCAAATGTGTAAAAAGGAGATCTTGAAAACTGACAGACAGACGAACAAATGGAAACGATTACACAGAACCTCCCTTCCGGGATAGAAAAAAATCAATCTGAATCTTCAGTGTCAAGTTTAATTGTGCGTGTTTAATATACAGTATTTTATGTCATGGAGGCCACACTTTTACAGAGGACAGCCAAATAAACAGCAAATCCATGCCCCACATTCCTGTAACATTCGGACAAAATAACAAAACAGTATTAATACAGACAGAATACAGTGGCTTGCAAAAGTATTCGGGCCCCTTGAACTTTCCCACATTTTGTCACATTACAGCCACAAACATGAATCAATTTTATTGGAATTCCACGTGAAAGACCAATACAAAGTGGTGTACACGTGAGAAGTGGAACAAAACTCATTCCAAACATTTTGTACAAATAAATAACTGCAAAGTGGGGTGTGCGTAATTATTCAGCCCCCTTTGGTCTGAGTGCAGTCAGTTGCCCATACACATTGCCTGATGAGTGCTAATGACTAAATAGAGTGCACCTGTGTGTAATCTAATGTCAGTACAAATACAGCTGCTCTGTGACGGCCTCAGAGGTTGTCTAAGAGAATATTGGGAGCAACAACACCATAAAGATCAAAGAACACACCAGACAGGTCAGGGATAAAGTTATTAAGAAATTTAAAGCAGGCTTAGGCTACAAAAAGATTTCCCAAGCCTTGAACATCCCACGGAGCACTGTTCAAGCGATCATTCAGAAATGGAAGGAGTATGGCACAACTGTAAACCTACCACGACAAGGCCGTCCACCTAAACTCACAGGCCGAACAAGGAGAGCGCTGATCAGAAATGCAGCCAAGAGGCCCATGGTGACTCTGGACGAGCTGCAGAGATCTACAGCTCAGGTGGGGGAATCTGTCCATAGGACAGCGATTAGTCGTGCGCTGCACAAAGTTGGCCTTTATGGAAGAGTGGCAAGAAGAAAGTCATTGTTAACAGAAAACCATAAGAATTCCCGTTTGCAGTTTGCCACAAGCCATGTGGGGGACACAGCAAACGTGTGGAAGAAGGTGCTCTGGTCAGATGAGACCAAAATGGAACTTTTTGGCCAAAATGCAAAACGCTATGTGTGGCAGAAAACTAACACTGCACATCACTCTGAACACACCATCCCCACTGTCAAATATGGTGGTGGCAGCATCATGCTCTGGGGGTGCTTCTCTTCAGCAGGGACAGGGAAGCTGGTCAGAGTTGATGGGACGGTGGATGGAGCCAAATACAGGGCAACCTTGGAAGAAAACCTCTTGGAGTCTGCAAAAGACTTGAGACTGGGGCGGAGGTTCACCTTCCAGCAGGACAACGACCCTAAACATAAAGCCAGGGCAACAATGGAATGGTTTAAAACAAAACATGTCCATGTGTTAGAATGGCCCAGTCAAAGTCCAGATCTAAATCCAATCGAGAATCTGTGGCAAGATCTGAAAACTGCTGTTCGCAAACGCTGTCCATCTAATCTGACTGAGCTGGAGCTGTTTTGCAAAGAAGAATGGGCAAGAATTTCAGTCTGTAGATGTGCAAAGCTGGTAGAGACATACCCTAAAAGACTGGCAGCTGTAATTGCAGCAAAAGTTGTTTCTACAAAGTATTGACTCAGGGGGCTGAATAATTACACACACCCCACTTTGCAGTTATTTGTAAAAAAAAATGTTTGGAATCATGTATGATTTTCGTTCCACTTCTCACGTGTACACCACTTTGTATTGGTCTTTCATGTGGAATTCCAATAAAACTGATTCATGTTTGTGGCTGTAATGTGACAAAATGTGGAAAAGTTCAAGGGGGCCGAATACTTTTGCAAGCCACTGTACATTTCTGCCCGCGAGGCAGCAAACAAACCACAACAAAGCTCATTCGAATCAAGCAACAGGCCGCCGTTTTTCTTTTGCATACAATAACACCCATCATGCAACTGTGCACACGTTACTATTTTCACCTACTGGAACATTAAAAAAACGAGGGAGCACGATATTTATGTTAACGCTGAACACAGAGGTTTTGCGGCCGCCTGTGCTGACGCCGAAATGTCACATCAGACAGAGTCTCAGAGTTCCCGAGAGTAACACTGAAGTCTCCTAAACCGTTTCACTCAGCAACGCTGGTGCACAATGTTATACCATTCAAAGCTGAAAGCATGACACATATAATCTCCCTCAAAATACTTGGTTTCACCTGTGATCGCCATGACAACATAGCACAAAATGTCTATGCAACGTTGTGGTGCTGCAATAACATGCTCTCAGCGTGCGTGTAGATGATGGAGATTATGTTTAATAGGAGACGATGAATCTAAATACAAAGCTGAACAGCTGGTGAGGATGCGTGACCACCACATATTATAATTTATGTACACAGTTTGCCTCCTTTCATTGCCAGAGTAACGCTAATACCTACCAAAGGTGCAGACGTGAATTATGGCTTTGAATGCATCAGAAAGTAAGTATATGGGGTTTTTTTTTTAAGTTCAATACAACATTGAGAATATTCAAGGTCGATGTGAGTTTTTCAGATTGTATGACTGTCTTTGAATGTACATCACTGAGATTATTGGTGTCTTTTAACCTAGTCTCCATACTTTCTACCTGTCTACCTGAGATTAGCAAGTGATTTCTTTCTCTTTTTTCACAATTTCAGTGCATATGTTGACTTAAACATGTAAGCAATACAAAATGAAGGAGATTTCTTGTATAGACAAAAGTGGGTATAAATATTGGCAGGGAAAATGGCGAGCTTTAAAGAAGACAGCTGACACAAAAACACATCAAGATAAAATCAAGTTAAAAATAAATCCAAAACACAACCAAAGGAGGAAAAACTAAAGGGAACAGAAAAAAAACAGGTAAGAATCACAGGAGAGAAATGAAGTCAGGGACCACAGAAAAGAACGAGGGAGAGGCTGTGGTTGCATTTGAATGGTCACTTTTGCTTCCTGAGTGTAGTGGCCCAAAAACATCTAAATGCCATCTATAAAAAGAGCTGATCCAATTCTCTAAATACTAACCAAAGGCTGTCCAGTGCTTTTTTGTTAGCTATTTTAGCATACGATCCACTGGACCTACTTTTGTTTACATGACTCATGTAAACAAATGATCAGTGTGACCAATTAGGAATGCCCATTATCATGTAAACTGGCTGTGTGTTTTCCATCTTGTGCCAAAACTTGCTGATATGCTGATACAGTTATCTGTGTGTTCACAGGACTCTATGCAGTGCTGTGAAAAATTAAGTACAGCCTCACTGCTTCAATAGGAATTAGAAGGGTAAGAGCAGCCAGGCATCGCTAGCAAGTGTGATCATCTTTATTAAAGCAGCAGTTTTGGCAATTTGTTTTTCTTGAGGATTCAGGTGAGGTCAGACAGTGCAATGCTTAAGGAAAAAACAAAAACAAGAGCTACATCTCACGTTGGTAGTGCAATCAGAAAAAGACTTTTAAAGAAAAACCCTCTTCTCTCTAAAATGAACATGACAGCACAGCTTAGGTTTACAAAGTTGCATCTGAACAAACCATAAAACCCGTGGAACAATGTCTTTGGATAGATGAGACCAACGTGGAGATGTTTGACTATGATGTGCAGCACCATGTTTGGAGAAAGCCAAACACAGCATAACAACTAGAAGAGTAACGTTTTAGGCTTCTTCTGCAACCACAGGACCTGGGAGCATTGCAGTCACTGAGATAAACCATGGAGCAAAGTAAAGCTAACTTGATAATATATTTATTATAACGTGTAAATGAGCAAAGAAAATGTCTGAAATTGTTACCATTTGTTCCAGGAGAGCGTTTCGTACACACAAATGATTTGTTTGTGTTCCAGACCTCGACCTGATTGAAACGCTTATATATGAGGTATTGGAACCGAGGAACAACAAAGGTGAGGAAAAGACAAAGTAAAAGCAACGGGAAAGAACCCATTAACAAAAAGACGGGAGATTGAATAAACCAAGAGAAAGAGAAGCAAAGACAGACAGATAAGAACACACACATGTAAGAAAACACAGATGAACCCTAAGTAGCATTAACAAAATCCTGCAAAGTGTTTTGCTTGTGCTGTTCACAACTGTCACCCTATTGCACAACATTTTTTATACGAAAAGCATGAAAAATGCCAACAAAAAGTGATGCCACAATGTCCATGTTTGCGCCCCCCCTGCTTTCTGTCCAAATAGACAGTTGGTGTCTAGTGGACAGATAACCCTCGCGTGCATGCATCCCTTCTCATCAGTCTGTGGCATCCTTCAGTTTCTACAAGGCTTTGTCAGCATTAACTGTTACAGTTGTTTCCCAGCCATCGCTTCAATTCGCCCATGGTCTCTGGTCACCGCGCCGCTGCCAATTTCATCATTATTTGTCCCCACCCCACCCCGACCCCCCACCTACATTGAATACACCTCCTGCTGCATGAGATGGATTTAATCATGGTCATCATCAGCCTCACACTGTGCGGTGTCTACTGGAGCATTGCAGTGAATATGAAAGAAAAAAAATATGGGATGAGAAGTCTTCTAGTTTGAAAATACAAGAAATCAATCAAAAGGTTATTAATGATAGTTTTTTTCATTTCCTGTTTTGACCTGTGTATGCATGAGACAAACATAACATCAATTTCTCGTCATGTCACAGTGCTATTTAGATCTTTGATAGTTTGTTTTTAATGTTTTCACCTCTCACAACCCAAAATCACTTTTGGATTAATTCAATTTTGGGTGTAAGAAAGATAGAAATTGTTTCTTTTTTCCCCCTCTGTGCATATTCTACAAATCCTCTGGCTAGATGACAGCAAATCAAAGGAAAACCAAGGAAAAATACTGCAGCAGGATGGATTTCAGGTGGTCTGCGGATAAATATGACGATATTTTCACGCTAAGGTGGGTTCAGTTTCCCTCTGAGAATCCATCCTTGTGTCCTGAATGGTAAACCAAGGTTGTTAAGACATATCTTACAGCAACTGATCCTGTTAAACTTGAACATTGGATTTTTTTTTTTCACAGAGACTGAACTTCATTGCTACCCTGCCAGCCAGTCTGTGAAGGTTTTCTTGTTTTTTTCCATCACAATACAATATAAAAAGATGTTTAAGTAACATGATGAATGCTTTATCCATTTGTCAAGGCTCGGGGACATTGTTTTTAACAAACATCAGGAAGGGAAATCAAATAAAAAACTGGCGTGAAAAGAGAAAAAGCATGTGTGAACGTGGAGCGGTTGCTTTATAAGCTTCAGGGGAGAAAAAGTCACATCTTTCAGCAATTCACAGTCACCACAAAAGCCACTCCACACCCTGCTGCTTTTGAAATTACTGGCCCAGACTTACAGATCTGAGATTACCAAATGTTCTGCCCTATTTGATGAAGCCCTAGAAGAGATTTAACCTCAAAAGGCAGGACATCAGTTAAGCTTGGGGCTTAAGAGGTTAAACAACTCAGTTCAGTCCAGGATTGTCTCCAGTCAGCTCACAGCCACAATGGGCTCCACTGAGAGGATGTCGGTCCTCCCTGTGAGCGCCTGCCGGGCAGTGAAAAGCACATGTGCATCTTTCAGGTTGTGGGACTGACTTGAAGAAGGGTGACTCTGCTGTGAGGAAGCTTGGACCGGGTGTGACCAAACGTTCCTTGGCCTCGAGGAGTCCTGGTTGTCGGGCCAGGCAGTTCTGTGACATGGAGCGTGAGGTACTGCAGGGCGAAGCTCCGGATCCAAGCCGACCACTGCCCGTCGTCTCTTCCTGCACCTGTCAACGAGGAGCTGGAGCTCCTGACGGAAAGTGGGGTTCAGACAGCAGTAGATGAAAGGGTTGTAGCAGGTGGAGCTCATAGCTAGCCAGTGAAAGCAGAAGTAAAGGGCATTAGAAGAATGGATGGCCTGGCTGGACAGCAGCACCACATAGCAGTTGAGGGGAAACCAGCAAACGGCAAACACTCCGACCACCAGAAGCAGCATCGCCAGTGTTCTCCGGCGCTTCCTTCTCTGCGTGGCATGCTGAGCTGTTGTGGTGTCACCGATGGCATTGTGGCGCCACAGTCTACGGGCCACTATGGTGTAGGAGGCAGTGATGATGAGGAGGGGCAGCAAGTAAAGCAATATGAAGGTCAACAGGTCAATGTACTGCCAATAGACATCTGACGGCTCTGGGAAGTCTGGGACACACAGGCTTCGCTCTTTCTCCTTACTGTCAGGAGAAAGACAGAAGACAGAAAATACTACAGTACTGTGCAGAAATCTTTATATTTTGTCAGGAAAAATGGGAAATAAGTACAATGATTTATCAACATGTGCAAACATAAATGGAAATACAGATTATATATGGCAAAACAAAAACCTTGAAGCTGTAATATTCTAACCAGCTTCTAAGTCAATGATTGACTGTACGACCACCTTTCATTAACCCAGCCTGAACTCTCTGGGCAAGGTTTTTCTCATTTAAATAAGTAGTCTTCAGGAATAGTTCTCCGGGCTTCTTGAAGGACATTCAAAACACCTCTTTGGATGTTGGCTGTTCTGTCACCATGATCCCAGCCTGCTTCAATAATGTGGATGCCTGGGCTCTGGAGAGGCCAATCCATGACTTACAGTGTTTTTCTATAAGTCATCAATTCGAACCCAAAATTTCTGATTGGATTTCTTGATTTTCAGTGCAGGTCTGGTGTAATGTGACATGCCAAATCACCCTTATCCTTTCAGCAAGAATGGCTTCTTGACAGCCACCCTTCCATTTTCTTATGAGGTTTCAATGAACTTCAGTGAAACTGAAAGGGACACATGCATCTCTCAGGTCATGAACAGTAAAGCAGCAGGTCTTTGTTAGAGATTTTCCTATTTTTAAGGACTTGACACTCATCTGCTGTAGATGGTTTTTTTTTAGGCCTGCCACTTTTTTTTTAAACTCTCATCCAGTTTCCACATCTTTTTAAGGACACACCATGAATCACATTACTAGTTCAAAAATAGTAGTTTATGTCTATCAAATATTATTATTTTTGCCATTTTTAACAAATTCAATTAAAGAAAATAAAACACATGATGCACTTTTGTGACAGGGTGCTGGTTAAAATAAAATAAAGTTCCTAAAATTACAATTGAAAATTGGTTCTTTGTTCTTAATGTCTCTCATGTATAGATACACTTCTGGGTCATCTGTTGAGTAAGGTTCCTTTATATGTTTGAATGATACATAGTACCGTGTTAAGTAACAAGTACAAACATTCCTCTGAAAATGGTCAGGTACAAGGACTGGACTGAAAATGAGTGAAAAATCAGCCGGAGTCAGAACCAGACACGGAGAAGCTGCATTCAGCTTTTATGCTCCATATATCTGGAACAAACTCCCAGAAAGCCTCAGATCAGCTGAAACACTCAGCTTATTTAAATCCAGGTTGAAGACTCACCTGTTCTCAGTTGCATTTGAATAAAAATAATAATAATAATAATATTTTTTTTATTTGTTTTTGTTATTTAATGTCTCTGTAAAGCACTTTGAATCACCTTGCTGTTGAATTGTGCTATATAAATAAACTTGCCTTGCCAATATCCAAATAAAAACTCTGACGGACCTTCAGAAAGCCTGGAGAGTTAAACCACTTTAAATTTACAAGAAAGTCTGACTGGTGGTGCAGCTCGAGCCTTTACCCAGTACTGTATATTAATAATCATTGGCTATTGTTATTTCATAGAGAAGTATGAATTAAAAAACAACAACATTTGTCTCTGATCCACTGAGTTTATTAGTTCATAGTTATTTTAAAGTTATTCTAGCTCTTCACTTTTCATTGTTACCTGATGTTTTTTTAAACCAAAGAGTTATTCATCATATTGTGTATGACTTTTTAATTTTATACTAAAATTATGGATAAACATTTATCAGAGCAGGAAATATAGGATACAAGTGCATATATTAGTAATACTTAAGCCACTTCCTCCCCTTTAATCAGACATGAGTGCATGGGGAAGGGACCTCTGACAAATATCTGCAAACATTTCTTTGGTTTTATCCACATTAATTTGGAGGAAAAACTGGTCACACCAGTTAATGAATTCATTAAGAACTCAGCCGTGATCTTGCTTCACACCCCACAGAAGGCTCACAACCACAAAGTCTTTGGTGTATTTAAGGGCAAATCTTCATCTGTGTTTGCTCTGATTCTCACTAGTATGTAACTCAAAGCCCAGTGGAATTTGATGCTTTTTGTTAAAAGCAACCACACTGTGTGTAAAATGCATATAAAAATTTGATAAGAGCCTAAAACTGGGTGAAAAGGGAAAGTGCACAGATGAATACATTTTCACAGAGTAAAATACTAAGAGATAAAAAAGAAATTCTTTGTATACGATTAATTTCTGCTTGCACAGAAATTTGAATTCTGAACTCTGGGAACGTGTGACTTGTTCTCAATTAGCTAATCAGTCTCCTTTGTAGATATAACTCCTGTGTAGCTCTTCCAATTTGCCAGACTGCTTTTGTGCTACCAAGTTGAGCATTCCAGTTTTCATTTTGCTTCTTTGACTTTGTTGTGTCGACTTTTGGCCACTGTTTTCGCCTACTTTCTGTAACTCTTGTGACTAAGTTCGTTCTTTTTAAATCAGGCCAATATTTCTTTTTCGGATTTTTTTCCCTTTAAATCTGACACAGAGCAAACCTGTTCCACATCCATCAGTACATAAAGTAGAGAACCTCCATCTCCATAGCTAACCTCACTGAATTGTGCCTCTACATAATGACTGTGAATCATTTTACCTGTATGTAAAGGTCAGGAGTTTTTGGTAGATTGCATGTGGGAGGGAGAAGCAGCTGGCCATTATCCAGATGACGGCGACCCAAACACCACCTTGTGTAGGAGACATGCGAGGCCTCAAAGGATGCAAAATCACCTGAGAATCACCACACACAGATCAAAGTCAGTGCAAATGCATACACTTCAGATCAATATCAATCACCAGTCTGTGCCCAGGGAAGTAGAAAGAAAGATTAGAGTATGTTTTTTTTACAAGCGTGGCTCCAACTAGTCGAAAACAGCGTAGTATTGCAGTATAGCCAACTGCTGTTTCTCAGCCTCTGGCTGTTTTTGTTTGTGCCACAAGCCAACTACAGTGTGGAACGTAAGATAATAAAATGTCACAAGAGGAAGGTCTCGGTGTGTATTTAGCGATGAGCAGATGTGTGAGTGAGGAGGCAAAATGTCCCTGATACACAGATTAGTCAGGAGAGCAAGTGAAAAGGGAAGGAAACAAAAGCTTTTTGTTCACTTCAGTTCAATAAGATTAAAAATACTGGCCAGATACTGTGCCTTCTCCACAACAAAAAGCATGACATAACTGTTGAAATACACTTTTTTTTTCCTCCTTGAATTAAAGTTTTATTTTGGTCAAGTTAGGCAGTCACGCTGCCTCTTGGTCAAAAAGTCCTTGCAAAGTGTACAGAGATGGTTTGGCTCATTAAGCTGCTGCAAACACAAATACAATCCCACTCAAAATAAGGATCTCATCCTTCTTGCTTTATCTTGGGACCCATATTATGGAGATTCAATGTGTTTCATAAAGACATGCCAGCTGGGAGCAAATCTCTAATTTTGGCTCATCAAACTAAAGTTGTTCGTGTTTCTCGGACCGAGCAGTTATAATTGTCCTGTTCTCCCCCGGTGCTGGTTTCTGTGCAGCAATTCAACAATGAAGGCCTGATTTGTACAATCGCCTCTGAACACCATACGTTTGGATGTGCCTGCTAATTAAACTCTGGGAAGTATTTATGTGCGCTCTACTCTGTGGTGATTGGCAATTTCTGAGCCTGGTAGCTCTGATGAAGTCATTCTCTGCAGCAGAGGTAATTGTTGGTATTCGTATCTCTAATATGACTCCCTTCTATTTGATGTTTTTCCGGACCACACCCAAAGAAACTTTCATAACTGACTTTTTCCACACTTGCTGACTGTTACGTCTTAAAATACCAATCAACTGTCTTTTGTCTTTGCATATTTTAAAGGCTCTTTTTAACTACTGTGGTTAAGCAGAGCTTAAATGTGCTGTATACCCAGGAGTTATGGCATAACTAATGGATCCTCTGCACCACTTACTGGACATACAACTGAACACTTTCTCTAATATAGGCTTCAGCTCCACTGCCACTAGGATACATAGAGAAAATCTTTACCATCTCACACAATAATGCCTGTATACATTTTAGACCCAAGCTCTTCATTTTGTCATATTTAAATTTCGGTTTGTTTAATCGCTTTTTCAAAAAATGATCTTTTACCCAATTACACCATCCTTCCCCTTATCCAATTCAGTTGAAGCCTTTCCCCGCTGTCATAGGGCGAGATGAGAGGTACACCAATCTGCCAGGGCTAACACAGAGACATGCAACCATTCACACTCACATTCACGCCTACGGCCAATTTAGAATTGCTAATTAAGCTAAACCCCACTCTCCAGTTTCTCCAGCTCCAACTGTGTAAGCAGCAAGTGCACAGTACCATGCAAACTGGATTTGAACCTAAGACCTTGCTGTGAGGCAAAAAGGTCTTCTTACTCCCAAACTACATCTTCAGTGTAATTTGTTTACCTTTCTTAGCTTTTTTTACTCTGCGATGCATTAATATTGTTTTTTTGCCACAGTAACTTTCTAGATTTTTGGATAAATAAGCCATTTTAGTATCATTAATGTGGACTGAGACCTTCTGAAATAGTGTTCAAACACCTTCAGTTTTTGACTAATAAAATCTTACAGGCAGTTTAATACAATAAAATATGCCATCAGTCAGTTCACTTTTCATCTACTGCTGCCTGCTAGTCCTTCCGGAGGATTTATCAGTGAAAGTAAAGTCATCCCATGGTGCCACTTGCAGACTCTGCAAGCATCCTTATTTTCTTGTCATCACTCTCGTGCATACAGATGTCAATAAAGTTGCAGTATTTGTACTTCCCCTAATTTCCTTCGGGATTAATAAAGTATTCTGATTCTGATTCTTCAGCATTTAGCGAGTACCACTGAAGGGGTGTGAGTAAAGACTTATGGAACGAATTCAAACGTGCGTGGGACAGTAAGTACAGGTCTTACTGGCTATTGTGCAGCATTGTGGTAACAATGACACAGACAGACTGTGGTTATTTAAAGATGAGGTCATGAATAGCAGTAGAGACATACGAGGTAAAAAAAAAGTTTAAAACTATATTTTGGGCAAAGTCTGCATTTAATATTATATTTTTTTAAATCAGGTTTTACTGGGTAGTCTGTACATGTGTTTCCATTTTCTTTTGACCACTGAAATTAAAGTTAATTTAGATAATGTCTCAAAATAGCTTCCTGAATAAGTGCCTATTTCATCATGGCTAATGAGTGCCAGGACAAATTCTACCTTTGCACTAATTTTATTAGTGCTTGAAAAGATGGCAACTTCTTAAGGTTCACCAAGGCATTTCACCTTTCATCCATGAGCCAGAGCGATAACTGTTGTGAGGATTATCCCCCCATCTTATTAATGCAGGGGACAGACTCAAAACACAGTCTTAACTCACAGTTTTAAAAGGTTTATTGGACAAATCACTAAGCTGTTCTGATTCTCTTAAGAATCTTTTGTCTTTAGAGTGAAGGTAAGATAAATAAGTTTTACTTCAGATTTTTGAGATGTGAATTGTGGATGGTCTGATGGAACAGCAAGCAGGCACCCAGAGAGGCAAGGCGAGCAGCATGGAGCATGGCTATGAGTGTGGCTGGGGTCTTGAGTGAAACTTGGAGGGGATGCAGGTAAGTAAGAAATCAGGTTCACGGAGTTAACTCCAAAAAGGCAGAGGGAGAAATGAAATTAATAAATGTAAATAACTCGGATGGAAAGCAAACATGGATAGCCTAATTACCACCATGGGAGGTGTAACGATCTGACGAAGATCTGCCATACTTCCAGCCATTAAATACTCTGGATGATGAGGAGACTCAGAACAAGGAATCAGAGAGAGGGCCACGCCTGATGACCCATGGAAGCATTTTCCCACCACTTCGCCTGTGTGGAGAAAGAAAACTAAAAAATCAAGTGAGAGGAAAAGGAAGACAAACATAAAAACCCCGAGTCTTCCCAGACAAGGACACTCTCTGGAGGTGGTCCATCACACGAGCCGAGGTTTTACTGTCACTAGGGCCAAAGTGTACAGCCTCATTAGGAAACTTGCCTCATTCGACAATCATTTCCGCTACCGAGGTCACCCGAGGTAGATGTGAGTAAGGGTTGAAATGCCTGGAAACAGATCTCAAAACTGCACTGTAGGTGTCAGAAGTCACCAACTCTGTTCAACTATGATCATTCACAGTGGTCATAGATTGCCACCTTGGTCCAAAATTTGAGCACTGACATCCTTGAAAGAGTATTCTTTCTCCTTTAAACTGAAGAAGCCTCCATGACAGTTTATGTAACATACAACGTGATGCAACTGACTAAACCCACAAAATGCAGTAAACCTTAGAACCAGTAGCAGCACAGGTCAATCAGTGGAAAACTAATTTACCAGAGTTCACAATATAAAAATATTATGTCACTTATTTCCAAGTGAGTCATTTCCCCCTCTCCACTGAAAAACCGGAACTTCACACACCTGCCACGTCTCACTGCTGGTTATATGCCACTGTATGCCAGCAGTACCACTGAACTCACTTGTTAACTGAAAGTAAATACAAGTCACAGTCTCATAAAACTGGTTGAGACATTGTCACATGGTGGCTATTTTAGGCAATCCAAAAACATTCTGCGTTGTTTAAAGAGAACCTGTTACATCGAACTCCATATGTTTATTCTCACGCTGTACTGCAGTAGCGCTGCATGATTCACAGGTCAAAATGATCTTTATGTCATACTGGGCCTTCATTCAGCTGCCCTCCATCTAAGTCAGCAATCTCCTGATTATCCGAATATCAGAAATAGAAACAGCATTTGAACAGCAGGCGTATAGGGCACATAGCTTTCAAGTCTTTAGTGCTGCTCTACCATGTGGGTACTAAATTAAAAAGTCTGAATAACCCTTGAACTAACAGGCATACCCAAACTTATGACTGCACAGCTCCTATCTTTCCACAGCTGGGAGCAAAGTTGAAATATTGCAATTAGAATGAGAAAACACTGTTGAGATGTAGAAATACTATTTAAATGCATTTAAAGCAAAAACAAGAACCACAAGAAGCTTGTGGCTTTGTTAATTAAGAATATTACAGAGGGTAATTTTTAGACTCCCTCAGCTTCATCAGTGAGATATATAGAGTCACGATTCAGAGAAAAAATATACTTACCAGCAGCATATGTCACTTTTTTTTTTATCAGAGCTGTTTTTAATAATGTGCCCTAAAGTTACTAAGATGCTGTTTATACTTTTCATGATGTAGAGCAGGGGTGTCAAACTCAAATACACAGTGGGCCAAAATTCAAAACTGGAACAACGTCGCGGGCTAACGTTAATATTTGTTGAAATATATTTATTCCTCCAGATATAAGAATGAATCTTTTCTTATGGACTCAAACACGTTTTGCTTAAAAACTGAATATGGAACAAGCAAAGCCTAATACTAGACAATATATATATTAGCTGTATAATACCAGTAGGCCAGCTCTGATAGTAATTTGGTATGGCGGGCCAGAGTTTGACACCTATGATGTAGAGGGTCAATATACATGTCCAGTGATTATTATGGAAGCTTAACGGGATTTCAGGTGGTAAAAGTCCACAAAGGAAATGTATATAAACAGATAACTCCAAGTTTCAGCACTGTGATGAGTCACTGCATCATAAGCAGGTCTGTTGGCCCTGTATACACACTTTTAGGGGTCCATTAGCGGAGCTGATCAGGTTTTCAGGTATGCAAGTGTGATCCTTGAATGACTCAGTGACCACAGATGTTAGAACTGTTGGTTTGAAGTCATTAATGCAGGGTCACATGTATGTTAATGGATTCTTTGAGGCAGTAAGCTGCAGAGCACAGAGATAGCGAGAAGCTGAATATGTTAAATAACTCATGAGCCAGTTCAGCAGCACAGTCTGATCTGCTGCTTTGTTTTTAGACAGTAGTCCAAAAGTGGCCCTTGCTGTCACCTTCCTGGGTCTGTTGACCCAGCGTTTTGAGTTTTAGTTTATTTGGATGATATGTTTGAGTTCTTTAGGGTAGCTAAGTTGTTTATTAGTTTCCCTTTGTGTCTTCTACCGCTGTATTTAAGTTTCCCTCTCCCTTTGCCCTTTGTGTTTCATGCTGCGTGTCTTATGTTGTCAAGTTTATATTGTCTTGTCTGCGTCACATGTTTCCTGTTATATTTTGAAAGTCTGTGTCCTATGTCAGTGTAGTCAGCTTTGCTTCCTTTGTCTCGTTATGTCAGACCAGTGCCAGCTCTTTCCCCATGTGTTTCCACTTCCCCCAATCACCCTTGTGTGTATATAGTCTGTGTTTCTGTTCATTCCTTGTCAGGTCGTCTGTTGTTCACTCCAAGGTTGCCATGTCATGTTTCCAAGTTTCATGTCTAGGTTTTTCCTTGTTGTTTATTTAATTTATTTAATTCTCCCAGTTTAGGTTGATGTTAGTTTACTTCAGTTTGCCTTGCCTTTTCTTTGTACCCTTTTACCAGCCTTGTTAAACGGCTCGCTTTTTGTTAATACTCAAGCTTTGGTCCAAGTTCCTTCGTGTCTGCATTTTGGGTCTACTCTTCACAATTAATACAGTCTGACACCGCCAGACTGTGACACCTTGCTGTCTCTTCATGCCTAAAAATAAGAGAGAGTGGAGACAGAGAGGCTAACACTGCTCTTAGACATACTCCAGTCACAGCCTTGTCCTTTGCAGGTTTTTTTTTTTAGTTGTCTTAGAATTGGCCCAAAGCGTAAGGAAAAACGCTTTAACCATTTAAGGCTATGACACTTCTACTGGCTGTAATTGACAGGTACACACACTTCTGTGATTTCACAGAATGCTTGATGTCTCTGCCATCAAATTCTAACAGGCTTCTATTATGATACCTACCAATAAATCACATGTTTCCCTGAAAAGAACAGGTAAAGTGGATAGTGTGTTTTCATCTCTCGCCTCTGCCAAGTCTTTCTTTATTCACATTCATGTGTTCCAAATGTACAGAAAGTGCATCTTGGAGTTAATCTTTCACATTACCAAAATCCGAATAAAGTGGAATATAAACTCAAATAATATAAACACCAACCAGCATTTAATTTGTTAATTTTTTTCCACATATGTTGACAGGATTACAGTAATGCTGATTTGCACTTTGATAAAAGCACATTTGTGTAGTGGGAAACCCTGCAGAAATATGGCAGAGATAGCAGAAATAAGATTACAGTGACTAACTTTAAATAATTATTGGAGACACCTGCAAAATAGTCTGTGAACTTGTCAACTTATTTATATGTACAGGATTGGTGCTGTACAAACAAAACTGCTATTGCCTACTAGCACTACTACTATTGACAAGTCAAGCATAGAGTGGGTCTGGCAGATGCTAAGGCAAAAACTAGATCCAGGTTCAGCAGGTTCAGACTTCCCTCTCACTGGCTACCTCCAAGGCATTTCCAAGCCAGCCGAGAGATGTACGCTCTTCAGCATATCCTGGGTGTGCCCCAGGGCTTCCTTGCAGCATAACATGATTAAAACAACTCAAATAGGAGGCACCTTGGAGGCGTCCTTGTCAGATGCCCAAACCACCTTAACTGACTCCTTTCAATGTGGAGGAATAGAGGCTCCACTCTGACTTATTCACAAATGCCAAGCTCCTCGGCCTATATTTTGCCATTTCAGTTTGTCAATCTTGTGCTCATCTCTCTCTTCACTCGTGAACAAAACCTCAAATGGTCCACCTGGGATACCATGACCTCAGAATTTGAGATGCTAACTCTCATCCCATTTGATTCACCTCCAGCTTGCAAACCTCCCGAGTGTGACCTGGAGTTTGCTGCTTAATGAAGCCAACAAAACCACACCCCCAACAGGATACCAAGAGTGACACGGTCAGATGCCTTCTCCTTGACGTGGCAGTGACGGGTGTGAAAAGTGACTCTACATTTACACTTGACTCAGTAAGTAGGATCACACCATTTTGAGACTGAACAACCTCATTGATAATATCTTATATCTCTAGCAAGTTTTTGCTGTACATGAAAGTGTGGATATGATCAAAGCACCCCTCAACATCTCCACCGATAAGCTGTGCAGTATTACTGACAGAAACCGGCACAATATTGGAAGGAATCTGGAAAAGCCTGTTAGATGACGGGGGAAGCGGACTCTTCCTCTTGCAGTCTGCCATGACAACAACTTCCTCGCTCCTTTGTAGCCGTTTACTTTCAAGTACATCTCGTCTTCTTTGTTTAGTCCCAGCTTGCTTCCCACAAACAGCTCATCTTCTCACGCTACATTGCACCACCAATTCTATCAGTCGCATGTCTTGTAGACTGTGGATTAGCTCATGACCAACAAGGAGAGCAGATCCTGGACAATAGGGGTGCAACGATACTCGTATCGATATTGAACCGTTCGATACAGTGCTTTCGGTTCGGTACGCATATGTATCGAACAATACAACATTTGTAATTTATTTTATCAACTTTCCTTCTGACGATGCTGTCTGTGTTGAGCGCTCAGTGAATCTGCGTTCGACTACTCCGCCTAGGCTGCACTGTTGAGCGCAGATCCACTGAGCGCTCAACACAGACAGCATTGTCAGAAGGAAGAGCGCAGGGCAAGCTAGCGAGACAGAAGTTAAGCTCTCCTTGCAACATGGCAAATTGAACCTCCCCCACCCTCATTCAGATCTGGCGTTTGGAACTATTTTGGTTTTCATGTGACGTATGACCCTGAAGGTAAGCGCGTCATGGACTAAAGTAAAGCAGTATGTTGGATGTGCCACGCAATGCTCAGTTACATGGGTGGGAGCTAGTGTGTTAGCGCAGTTAGCTCGTTAACGTGTTGGCCGTCCAGCCCCATGCACGGGGCGATCGGCGGTAGCTAGTTAACGGAGATTTGCCGTGTTGTGGCGTTAACGTCATTTCAACGAGATTAACCTGAAAACACTAGTGGGAACACAACAAATATGACTGCACATTTATGCCGACATCATCCTAGTGCAAAGACAAGTGAAAGCAGACAAAAACAACAAGCACACATGCTACAAACTTTACCCGAGTCATTTAGACAGCCGTTAGCACATGATTCTCCTTATGGGGACCTGATATGTTTAATATGCTGCTGAGAATATAGCCCAGAAGAAGCGTATAGTATAGCTTTTATTTTGGAAAGAGCCATTTCTCTGTAATAAACTCTTTTCCAAAGATGAGTGATTCCTCAATCAGATACAGGGCTCGCAATATCGCTAGCCCGACGTCCCGGGGCTAGCGATTTTTCCAGTCGGGCTACCAAAATCTATCTCTTCCCTGCCCGTCGGGCTATTGTAGGAAGGAAAAATATATGTCAATGCTTTTGCATTCTTTCGGAAATGTAGCTGGGTAATTATGTCATTGGCATCGGTGAGCCACTGTCAATATGTGACATATTGAAATCGCGTTTGAATTTGTGCTTGTTTTTTGCTTTCACTTTGCAATCGCGTGAACTGTGTATAGAGAGCGACAGCACTGATCTGTGAGTGATGATAATTTGTGCACCAATTCCTCTGACATCGTCTTATTAATCGTTAGCTTACTATGCAAACATGACAAGTGAAATCTCCGCAGCAAGCTTAAACATGTAAGAGGTTGATCGCGCAGAGAATCGCTGAGCTTATGTGAGTGCGTGTGTAAAAGCAGGAGGATATATATTTTAGTTCTGCTGAGCCAAATAAGACAGGTCAGGGTGAAGAAGTGACAGCCAAAGAAAAGCTTACCACAAAACGGAAAAGTTATGACAAATCAGACTATAAGGCAAAAAGAAAGTGCAGCTTTATGGACAAAATAATTTCTGTGGCTGCAATATGATGAGCTATATAACCAGGGGTGCACATAAGTGGTCCGCATGTGCGCATTCGCTGTCAAAATAGAAAACACGCACAAGGGTTAGGGTTAAATTTAAAAACTGTACTTTTGAGTTAAAATATATATTTATAATTTTAATAAATGACAAATTTAAAAAGGCATGAACATTTTTTTTTGTTCGAACCGTGACACCAAAGTATCGAACCGAACCGAACCGTGAATTTTGTGTATCGTTGCACCCCTACTGGACAAGTCCCCAAGAATCTGTACCAGGCCCCTAACGTAAGGTCTGCGAACAAGTTACATTTTTCCCCGAAAAGAACAAGTAAGGTATATAGTGTGCTTTCCTTTTTTGGCTTCTGCCAAAGTCTGAAGACAAAAGCTAGTACCACACTAAACTGTCGTACTCAGGAGGAGGTGGTGCCCCCTTGTGGTGTAACTTGGGATATCACTCCATGAAGGATCTGTGAGTACAAGAAAATAATTATTAGAATATAATGTGTTAAATTTGCTTAGATGAAAGGGTCCAGCAATAGATCAGAGGAATAGGGAAGGATTTGTTTGTGTGTTTTAGTCTGGTTTAGCTGTAGGCTTGAGAGTGTGTGTGTGTAATTGTGTACAGGGAAAGGAATTTATGGACACTGGGGGTCTGCCTGTCATAAAAGGAGACCGGAAGCTACAGTTGGGGAT
Source organism: Rhamphochromis longiceps (assembly GCF_057381845.1). Classification (NCBI taxonomy): domain Eukaryota; kingdom Metazoa; phylum Chordata; class Actinopteri; order Cichliformes; family Cichlidae; genus Rhamphochromis; species Rhamphochromis longiceps. The sequence continues at coordinate 25,616,490 of NC_140562.1, forward strand.
TGCTGATGCTTGTACCTTTAATAAAAACTCATAATTATTATAACGTAGAAGCAGGTTTGCAGGAGACTCTCCACATGCTTATCTGTAAATGTAAGACAATAAGAGGCCAATGGCCCAGTGGATGCAGAGTGGAGGTCTCAGTGTTTGTAATGTTAACTCTGTTTTGTATGTTGTCAAAAGGAATTTGGTGTAGCTTGGGTGAGGAGATTACTTTTATGACCATCATGAAGTCACGTACACAGAGACACACACACAAACACAGAGTGCTTTGACTGTTACACTCACACACCCACATGCACACACACGGGTACGCACACACACAGGCACTCATGTGCTCGTGCATACACACACAAACACAGAGTTTGCAGTACACCATGAGGGTTTTATGATGGGGTCGCTTCTATAAAGCTGACTGTAACAAACAAAGGAGTGGAAGATTTGCAGAGGGACACCGGCCTTGCACATCTCCCCTTCTAGAAGATGCATGCTTAACTGAAGATGAATAAAGGTTTTGTGAAAATGACTACTGAGTCCGGTGCCGTCTCTGGATGCCTCGAGGAATAAAAAAAAGAACCGGGGTGAAACTGATTTCGTAACAGATCTATCACTGAATCCAGGAGTTAGGACCCTTATTTAACAAAATTACAAATGAAAAACATTTAAAGCATAAAAAATAAGTAAAGCGCACAATGTTACTTGGAGTTCTAAAATTCACCAGCACTGACAGCACACTGAGAGACGCACACTGTAGCTGTGTCCCACCCCCATATTTAATATTCATTCTAATCAGGTTTTGAATGTTTGGTGTGTTCACCCTGGAAAATGAAAAAAATAAAAAACTTAAAATGTCCTTAGGGCATCACTGTGCGTGCATGCTAAGTACTCTTTTAGTTTAACTTTTTGAGATGGCTTTGATGGACACTAGACTCCCATAATGCACTAAATAAAGGAAATTAGATGTCTAATGTTTGAAAAGCTCCAGTAATAAACATTGCAGCCATTGCCCATTTTTACAGGGAGTGACATTTTAAATCCTATCTGACAGTGAAAGCAGACATTTTTATTTCGTTCTTCTTTTTAAAAAAACAAAACAAAACAATAAGAAACCTGTTGGTTGTGCCTCAGGACACACACTCAGCAAATTGTTTTTGTTTGCATTCATTTCGCATTCATGGAAACGAATTGTCACATTTTTTGGTGAGAGTGAGCACAAGTTTATAAGTAATGCATTTCCACAGGAAGCAGAAAAAGCAGGGGCCATCACCATGCCAACTAAGACAGCAGAGCTTTTTATTTTTAAAAAAAGCAACAACTGTTTTTTAATCCAAACCATGATCTTTTAACTAATAAGTTGTTTTTATTGCTTAACCCTTTAAAGCAGCGGTCCCCATAATTGTCAGAAAATTTTAATATTTTGAATCATCTGAGAAATTTCCATGAATGACTTTTCATTTGTATTGTATTTGCTACATCTGGATTTAAAAAAAAAAAAAAAAAAATGAAATCCTTTAAAAATGTATTACGCAATTATTTGGGTTTTTCAGGAGGGGGAAAAAAAAAAAATCACACTGATGATGAAGTCTCAAAAACTCACGAAAAAAAACTGTATGTATCAAATATGGTACACTAAGTGTTAAGGAGTTAAATCAAACAAGTCAACAAAAAGCAGTGTCTTTTGTTAATTTACTATTTAATAAAAATATAGGTAACATCTAATCATGAATCTTGAACTACTGACCTCAGATTTAATTAGATGGCTACTTATTAGTCTAGTCAGCATCATGGCTGAACTTCACTGTACTTCTTAAAGAAAGCAAATATGTAACCCCTGCAGCAGTTCTGTCAGGGCTCTGTGTGCAGGCAGCGTAGATGAGGACCCAAACGCAGGACTCAGAGACTGAATTGTAACTGAAAACTTCAGCTTTATTGCTGGCGAAGAAACAAAACATGAACTGAAACAATGAACCCGACGAACAGAAACACACAGGCACAATCTGAGGGTACGACACGACAGAGAGCAAAGGCAAACACAGGGCTTATATACACAGGGGAGTAATCAGGGAATGGAAAACAGGAGGGAGACACAGCTGGGAGAGATTAGGGCTAATGAGACAGGGTTGAGCGAACCTAGACACACTGACATAAGACATAATCCCTCTCTCGCGCTGCTGTGGAGAGAGTGAGCAGCTTCCGGTTCCTTGGCGTACACCTGGCTGAGGATCTTACGTGGTCAGTACACACAAACAAAACAGTGAAGAAATGGTAAATGGCCTGCATTTGTATAGCGCTTTTCTAGTCCATAGGACCCCAAAGCGCTTTACACTACATTCAGTCATTCACCCATTCACACACACATTCACACACTGGCGATAGCAAGCTACATTGTAGCCACAGCTGCCCTGGGGCACACTGACAGAGGCGCAGCAGCGCCTCTTCTTTCTCAGGAGACTGAAAAGATTCGGCATGAGCCCCCGCATCCTCAGGACCTTCTATCACTGTGCCATTGAGAGCATCCTCACTGGATGCATCACCACCTGGTATGGCAACAGCACCGCCTACAACTGCAAAGCTCTCCAGCGAGTAGTGCGGTGCTCTGAACGGATAATTGGAGGTGAGCTTCCCTCCCTCCAAGACATCTACAGGAAGCGGTGCCTGAGGAAAGCGGGGAGGATCATCAAGGACTCCAGTCACCCCAGCCATAAACTGTTCAGACTGCTTCCATCAGGAAGGAGGTTCTGCAGCATCCGGTCCCGAACCAGCAGACTGAGAGACAGCTTTTTCCATCAGGCCATCAGACTGCTGAACACTTCATAGACACCTCAGCTTCACTACTGGAACTTTAACATTATGCACTCCATACTGTACAGTAACACCACTGTTTTGCACGTGTCTCACTCTGTATATTTTATTTTATTTATTTTATATATTCTATTCATTGTTTACTCTATTTAATTTGTAAAATATGTGTACACACACACACACACACAGAAAAATATTTAGTATACACATCCAGAAATGCATATACTATTATATATTGTACATATATTTATTAGTTTCAGATGTAGCCATTCTTGTATTTTGCTTGTTTACATTATTGTATTTTGCACAACTCTGTTGCTTGTGAAGCTCGCACACAAGAATTTCACTCACATGTGCTGTACCAATGTACCTGCACATGTGATGTGACAATAAAAGTGATTTGATTTGATTTGAAAATAAAACAAGAAATAATTCACAAAGACGCCGACTAAGAAACACGGACTTTACACGGGCAGAGCTAAACCTAAACCCGAATAAGCTGGAACATACTAAATATCATCATCATCATCATCATTGCCTGACGATAGATCAAGAAAATAACCAAAAATCAAACCAAAACATGAGAACTCAAAATGCTGGATCAAAATGACCCAGAACTGTGATAAGTTCCTTGTCATTTGACCACTGGGCTTTTTAGGCTGGGGTTTGTCCAATATAGCTTGAAATGCATTTCCTGAAAGTGACTCGTGACAAGCCTTTGAATGCTGGGTCCTTATTCTTCTGTGTTTGTATGAATGAAGTCTTCAACAGGGTCTCTCTGATATTTCACTTTTGACAGCTTTCCTTTTGTTTCTAGAAACATTTGTTGTTGTTCTTGTTGTTGGTTTTGCCTTGGAGACCCCTAGGGGTTTTTTGTTATGCTTTTTCTTGTTTTGTTTTTTTTGCTTTCATATTTGTTCATGATCATTTTCTTACATGTTTTTGTTAATTGGCATTTTCTGAAATAAAACAATAACAGAGTTGGTGGTGAATTAGGATCTGTTATGTTAAGTCCTGCAACACACTGGAATCCAAGTTAAGGACTTAATAGTCTGCTATACGGTGTCCTGTATGGGCCAGCTTTGACCCATGAGCCACAGTTTAAATCAAATTTATTGATTTAAATTTGACTGAGCTGCGAGTAAATATTGTAGTAGGTAAGTTTGACTAATTGACTAATTGGTTGTTGTTTAAAATACCAGCATTTGCTGGAGAATTTTCAAGGTTCAGTCTGCGCTATAGAAACTAACAACGCTCTGTGCTTAAAATTCCCAGAAATTACAGTTCAGTTTGTTCATTTCGACCTTTTGCAGCTATTTTGAGTCAACTGTGTAAACATTTTTAGTTACAAATGTCAAATGCTTGAGCACTATCATTAGGGATGCAACGATACCAATTTCTTCAAACCGATACGATACCGATCCTTGGATGTGAGTACTTGCCGATACCGAGTACATAAAATGATACGTCTACCACACACACACAGAAAAATGCAATGAATTGGAAGACAGATTTTATTTTATTCTCTGTCAATAAAAAATAATAAAAATGACCACAGAAATTACATTTCAAGCGAAAAATAAACACTTCTCTTAAATTATCGCAGTGTCCACATTGTAAACAAACAAACAAAATAACTAAAGTGTTTTGCAGCCTCCATTTTTCAGAGGGACATAACATTAATGAACCTATTGCAGAGTATCCACATTTTAATTTAAAAAAATAAAATAACTGAACTCCTTGGGTCTCTTTCCCTCTTTCAGATTGAAAAATAAACACTTATGTTCAGAATAAAACAAATAAAACTTAGGTTTCAGAATAAAATAAACACTTTTGTTAAGTTATTGCACAATGCCCATATTATATCCAAACAAAATAACAGTGAACTATGTGGCACTGTCTACAGCTTTCAGATTCACATAACATTAATGAACCACCTATTGCAGAGTGTCCACATTTTCATCAAACAAAAAAAACTTCAGTCAGCAAGCAATGGTGTGACCTCCGAACTAAACTGTTTTTGGGAAAGTGAGAGGCAGGTTATTTTTGATGAAAATAATCATCTCTGCATGATCAGCTGTGAGCCTGTTTCTGCTTTCATTCACAATGTGTGACACTGAGCTGAACAGCCTTTCACTATCTACACTTGTGCATGGTGCTGAAAGGTATCTGCCCGCCACTTTAGCCAGGTTTGGTAACCGCACTTTATTAACCATCCAGTATTGTAGAGGTTTGTCTTCTCGTAAAATTGCGGCCTCTCCAAGATATGTCTCTAACTCTACAGTAGAACCTACCGCAGCTCTGCCCACCGATGCGAATGCCTGCTCATCTGCAATTTCATCAAACATGCTGTCCAGACTAGTTGTGGGCTGGTCACTGCGTGCTTTTCCTGAAGGTGGTTCATTCAGGTCATGATCCTCCTCTCCAGGCAACCTTAGCAGCTCAAGTTTTAGCATCTCCTTGGCATTTGCAGCAGTTGTGGTGCTGGAGAAAAAACGATTTTTATATCTAAAACAGAGAAAGAAAAAAGTTAGCTGACAATAGGTTTGCTCACCATTTTTTTTTGCAGTAACAGTTACATACACAGTCATATTCACATACAGTCAAACAGTTACACACACACACAGGCACAACACTCACCTGGGATCGAGTAGCGCGGCGATGCTATAGAGTGGGTCTTCCTCCACATCAGTGAACCGTGTCCTGACAGCTGCAGCCAAGGTTCCCTTCATTGCTTTGATCCCATGGTCCTCGCCAGTCTCCCTTGTTAGAAATCTGTGGAGCACAGTGACGGCTGGAATGACGTCTGCAGCCATGGCATCTGCAGAGCTGACTTTTCGAGTTAACTCCTCGAATGGACCCAGAACAGATATCACCTTCTCCAGCAGTGTCCACTGGTGAGCCGTGAGCATATCAGGGAGTCCATATTCAGACACAAATATTCCCAGAGCCCGTTTCTGCTCGATCAATGACTGTATCATATAAAAGGTGCTGTTCCAGCGGGTCTGCACGTCTTGCTGGAGCCGCTTCGCGGGCTGGTTGATCTGTAATTGAATGTCCTCCAGATGGGAGCTGGCCAGAGCAGAATGTTTAAAATGTCCAACTATTTTGCGGCCAACTGCCACCGCATCAGCAACACTCTGTGACAGAAGGCCCTTATGAACAACCAGCTGGAGAGTGTGAGCAGTACAAGGTAGGCTGGGCAGCTCAGCATAACTCATGGCCTTTATCATATTTCTTGCGTTGTCCCGGAGCACTATGTGGACGGACGTCTTTGGTATGTCCCAGGTTTAAAGCATACTATCGAAAGCAGTTGCGATGTTTTGGCTGGTGTGCGAGCCCCTGAACGACCTTGCATGTAGTGTTACTTGATGACGAACAAACTTCTCATCAATCCACTGCGCTGTTAAACTGAGGAGCGACATCGGGGACACACTGCTTGTCCAAATGTCGGTAGTGAAACTTAAGGCTGAAACCTCCTGCAAGAGGTTATGCACGTGTTTTTTTACCTCTTCAAAAAGTTTTGGCAGCATTACGTCCGTGTATTACGTCGAGTATGCTGAGAAGACGGCGAAATCCTACGTTTTCTGCGACCGACAGTGGCTGGTCATCCAGAGCGATAAAATGAGTCCGAGCCTCTGTTATTTTAACTGCTCGTGGATTTTCTCTTGACATTTTTCATCGCTTTTCCAAAACCCGAGTTGAAGTGGGCTGTTCTGGTCTTGCGTTAGCCTTAGCAAACTCGGTGTACTCCAGAGCATGATGTGTCCTCAGGTGTTTTATTAAATTGCTTTTATTGAACGATGTACTCTCCTTCCCTCCCCTGGACATCTTACTGGTACACAGTTTGCACTCGGCCTTGCTTCTGTCATCTTCACAAATTTTGAAGTAAGTCCACACTGCTGACATTTTGTTTAGCGTAGCTACAAGAGCCGCCAGTCTCACTCGCCTAACCCCCTGGCGACATGTCCCCCTAGCGGCCAATCTAAAAAATTACCACAGAAAGTACAGGCCACCCTCTGATTCATGAAGTAAGTTGGTATCGATTCATGGTATCAGTTAACTTTTGCGAGTATGAGTACACGCACATTTTATGGTATCGGCCCGATACCATATAATGTGCATCGGTATCGCTGCATCCCTAACTATCATACATTTTCTTATGAAACAGCAAAGAGGTAGACTTAAAAATCTAAGAACTATTCCTCCAACGCTGGAAAATACTCAAAATAGAGAAGGGAGGCAGAAAACACAGTTATGAATCAGAGAGCCCAGATCAACGGGGCCAGATCAAATTGTTACCTGCGCATAGTTAGCTTTCCTGAGTCAGCACTGGAGCAGACACAGTGAGAAGAAGCTCTCAAGTATCTACCACAATGAAGCTAAAAAGGTCACTAATTATTTAAACCAACATGGATGAGAAGTTATTTAAGTACAACACAAGGCTCACAGCCTCTAATTTTGAGGCAAGCGTGAATTTTCCTTTGAAACTTAAAACATGTGTTACTAGAATAAAAAAAACCTCCCATGGTACATCAGTAAGCTTAAGGTACAAGGTACTAAATCATGATTATCCAACACTAAAGCTGCAATATGTAAAATAACGATTGGTTTGTTTGTTTTTTTGTTCTGGGAGCTGTTCAAGGTGTGTACTTTTTCTTGTTTTGAGTCGTGCAAGGTAATGTCAAGAAAGTTTGAAGCAATTCCAGACACATCTGTAAAGATTACAGTATAGAAGCTGCAAGGTTGTTGGATATATCAACTTCTTCATAGAAGTGTGTGGCAGTGTGTGGTTGGTGGCCCGGCTGCATGGGAGGAGTGGAGTAGCAGGTTCAGGGCGTGGTGTCAGGTGAGGCTGATCTTCACAGCCACCTGCACGACCCCACAGCCAGGTAACTACAGCCTGGCCCCACGCTGGGGGAGACTCGGCTGCTCAACACAGTGGTCCTTGAACAGTTTGTTGAGTGACTCCCGGTCAGGACAGTGGAATGGTTCCGTTGTCACAAGCTGGCAAGCCTCAAAGTTGTGTTGACACTGGCAGATGACCACCTGGTGGAGTGGCCACCAGCGGGCTACCGATTAGTCCTGGTTCCAGGACCAGAGCACTTGTGCTGAAAATGCCTGTAAATGGAGCTGGGAAAGGTGTTCCAAGTCACTAGACCTCCGAAACCCTTGCAAAGTCCAGGACACGCATTATGCATACCGGTAAGGTGCCAAGGGGGTGCACGTCAAGCTATGGTGGATTCAAGCTGTATGCAAACCCTGGTCCACCAAACCCTGCTTCATCCAGGGGCATTGCTGTAGGCAGAGTAGGTAGAGGTTTGATGCATGCATGGGGACATCCACAAATATCTCTTGGTTCCACTGGAAATTAGGTGCATAGAGTGAAGGCTCTGGTTAGTTTGCGCCTGATACACTTCTTAATTTTGGGAACAGAATGGCCCAGGTACAGTAGGTTAATGGGACAGTGTGTCAGGGTGTGTTTACAGTGGGCAGGGACATGCAGGGTTGCTTTGTGTTATTTCTGGTGGATTATGCAACATGATATCCTGAAGAGGTGCCGCTGCACACCAGTTCTGGAAAGAGTGTGGCGCAGACACTGTTTCAGGCCATCTCCTGAGTCGGCATCCCGAAAGAGATACTGACTTACCAGGGCACACCGTTCATGTCTCACACAGTAAAAGAAATCAACATGTAGCCAAGTACAGGACAGGGTAGGGGAAGTTAAAGTAAGATGGAGAGAATGGGCCAATAGCTAGATTCGGATAAAGTGAGTTGCGTGGAGAAGAATGACTGGAGCCACAGGTAAAGTTGCTATGAATTGTATTAAACTATTTAGCAACAATTTAACAGCATTTCATAAACAGGAATGAAAACATAAAATAAAATACAGTGACAGCAATAATAATAACAATCAGAATCCTATCTGAGCTCAGATATGTCAGTCTTGCCGGAGTTAATAGTCAGTGTTCAGTCAAGTCAAATCCAATAGGTCAAAAGTCTGTGATTGGTGCAATTTCGTCCTACCGCACTGTTGCAATTGTTTGTGAGAGAAGAGCAACCTGCCCTTCTGGGCCAACTCGGAATGGCTGCGGTTCGGTTCAAAGGGAAAGGCTCGCCATCTTCCTCGTCAGGAAGAAATCCAGGTCTCACGATCCCATAAAAGACCTAGCCAGCACACTTCTAATGTTCAACTCTCAGAGAGGATCTTGTCCACTTCATCCGCTCCCGTGCAGATCTCGATGGTTTCAAAGTCCAAAATGTTCACAACAAATCAGGTCCGTTTCTTCAAGGTCCATGCAGATCTCCGGTATGGATATTTGCTCAATTTATCAAGTTAATAGTTATTTTCCAGCAACAAGCTTGGCGTTGAAAATCAGCGATGGTCTCGTGCACCTCCGTCTCTCTCTGTGTCTGAGCACATGTGACGGTACAGAGCAGGGGAAGGCGGGGCTTGTTCCTTCCTAACCAGTAGGGGTGTTAAATATACTCTTTGGGGTTTTATTCTTATATTTATATTATTTATCTTTTACTATTGATTTACTTTAGCTCAACTCACTGATTAACAGAGTAATGATAAATCCCAATTAACAATAACATGTTGTAGTGCATTACTGACTCGTGTAAACTCACTGGGTTACAAACAGTTGCTGGGAATTAAATCTATTTGGACTACCCTGAGACTGACAGGCTGGTGGAGCGGCTGAATAAGACGTTAAAATCCATGATTCGTAAGTTCAAGAAAGAGATTCAATATAAGTCCTGGACCTGAGAGCAAAGCTGCACACGTTGGGAAGGTTATCACAAGAAAATATTTGTTCCAGGCCCAGGAATGTCAGCAGCACCTGTACAATAGAGGGGCTAAACTCACAAATTTCACCGGGAGAAAAAGTGCTTGTATTACTCCCTCCTTCTAGCTCAAAGTTGCTCGCCAAGTGGCAAGGACCCTTCGTGGTCACACAGCTAGTGGGGGACGTTGACTGTGAAGTCGTACGGTGAGATAGGGAGGAGTCACACAAATATATATCACCTCAACCTCCTTAAAGTATGTAGTGAGCCTGAAACTACTTCTTCAGTGAGCCTGGTTAAGGACGGTATGCTCACGGCCCAACAGGTTAAGCAGGTTCTCTAGAGAAGCAGTTTCAGGCTTTCTCTATGTTTTAAGGAGGTTGAGGTGATATATCTGTGTGATTTGGGGCCGAAGGTGCCAAATTCCACCATTCCTGCCTCCCTCCATTGTGATGATCATTTCGTACAGGCCCAGAGAGTGGATGTTTCTGCATTACAACAGCGGTTTGCAAATGTGTTCTCCCCCTTGCCTTCTCTGTACAAATCACATAGAGCACCATTTTTAAAAGCAAACCCTGGTGTGACGGTGCGTTCACGGCACAACAGGTTACCTGAGCACAAAAGACAAATTGTGCAAAAGGAATTGGCTGAAATGCTAAAGCTAGGAGTAATAGAAGAGACACACAGTGTTTGGTGTAGCCCCATAGTTCTTGTGGTGAAGAAAGATGGGCCTATATGGTTCTGTGTTGACACTGCAAGGTGAACGAAGTGTCACAGTTTGATGCTTATCCCATGCCCCGGGTCAACGAGCTCCTGGACCGGTTAGGCACTGCTCGTTTTTTCACAACGCTGGATTTAACCAAGGCAGATTCTCTTATCTAACGGTCCAAGGAAAAAACGACCTTCTCCACTCTGTATGGTTTGTACCAGTTCGACACACTTCCGTTTGCCTTGCTCAGAGGTCCTGCCACCTTCCAGCGCCTCATGGACAGGGTGCTGTGTCCACAGGCTACATATGCTGCTGCCTACCTGGATGACGTTATCATCCACAGTGACACCTGGGTGGAGCATATGAAGCGGTGGCTGCCGTCTTGGAGTTCCTGAGGCAGGCGGGGCTCACGGCCAAACCAAACAAGTGTGCAGTGGGACGGAGGGAGGTACAGTATCTGGGGTACCACTTGGGGAGCGAGCAGGTGCGTCCGTCATTATTCTACGGTGCTGGCCTTCCAGCTCTGTTTGGATCACTCCCCACTGCAATGGCTCCATTACATAAAGGATGCTAATGCCTGGATCACACAGTGGCATCTGGCTCACCAGCCTTTTAAGTTCAAAGTGGTCCATAGGCCAGGGGCAGAGGTGGTCATTTCCGCTCTCGCTGGAGGGGGAGAATAGGCTAGGCCGGATCGGTCCGCAGCCTAAGTCAGGAAGTGGGGGTGTGGTTGGTGGCTCGGCTGCAGGGGAGGAGTGGAGCAGTGGGTTCAGGGTATGGTGTCTGTCCAGGACCTTTTTTTCCACAAGAAGCTCATAGTTTCTTTGAGTATTTCATAACAGTGAAAGGAGTAGTGGAGGGACATCGCAAGTGATTAAGCTAAGAAAACCTTTTTACTTCAGTCTCTCAGCAGACACCAACTTTCTGTTCATATCTGCATGCTCACAGAGTTTTTCTAAGTTTTACTTTGCTTCTAAGTTATAATTAATATTTTCATATTTTGTAAGATGAAAAAATATTACATTTTTAAATCAAATGTATGCTACTAATGAAACCGCACCACAAAAAATAACTGGGCAGTAAAATCTCTGGTGAGCCTCAGGCTAAAATCCTGGCATGAGAACTGCAGACTATTTTGTTGGATGAGGTTGATGTTCTGTCCTCTGTTCAGATATGGGTTTGAAAAGACGAGGGAGAAAAGCTGTAATAATAAGCAAACCAAATTCGATTGTATCCTGTACGGACTCTTGGTTCCTCTGGCACAAAGCACTTGGATTTAGTCTTTTTTTTCTGCAGTTTTCACTTAATAAGCTTTGCCTGGGGTGCTACATACTTCTTTTTTTCCTGTTTGTATTTGCACCGCCAATAGGAGTGATAGCTAAATGCGACAGAGGAGGACATGGCAGGAACTGTGTGTTTGCTGTGTGTCATGGGTTTGCGTTTCTGACAGAAAAATTCGAAAAGTTAAGCCCAGTTGTTTCCTGCTGTCACAAGCCTGACATATGTAAAATTATGGTTATTGCACTAACTTTGAGGCACTGACAGAGCAGTGGAGCTGATAATACACAAAATCAGTGTGATATGACCATATTTAGTCTATTCCAGTAGTCATTGGGCAAGAGACATGTACATACTGGACGAGTCACCAATCTTTTGCAGGAAAGACAGACAGCCATTCACACCTATAGTCAGCCAAACCCATGTGTGTCTCTGAACTGTGGCAGGAAGCTAAAGTACCAACCCACAGTGTAAACTCCACACTGAAAGGTTTCAGACTGGATTTAAACCAAGGAGCTTCTTGCTGTGCTAACCGCTCCACAACAACTAGTCACTTTGTGAATATTCTTCTCTCCTAGATATTCCACAATAACAATGTTTGTTTCCACAAACAAAAAGTGCGGTTATCAGCGTTTAGGAACCACAGAACATCAGGTGTGAATATCAGTAGATTTTTTTTCTTTAGGACACACAAATAATAAACAGCTTTCTCTAATATTTGGCATGTGCAGTTATTTATGAATCCATAATAAAATGATATGACGGTGCAGTTTAAAAATAATCTAGTTGTAATGCCACAACAAGTTGTGAATGGCTTATTCGCGCTCCGCCCTCTAGGATCAGCTGGTTGTTGGTTCCAAACACCTGTTGCCAACAGGTTGCAGAGTGCTCTCTGCTGGACAAACTATGCAACCTTAACACTCATGAGATGGTTAAAAGGTGTTTCTTTCCCGTCTTTACTTTTTTCAGTTTTTATTTGCGTCTGTTATAAATTCAGATACCTACTGAGCAGCTCCTGTAGGTGTAATGTGTAGGTGGCTAAGAACAATGGTAGTTTCTACAATTACAGATAAAAGAACTATAAAAAAGGCCTTGCTTGTTCTGTCTTCTGTATGATAGTTCTTATTGCTTATAAGCAACCCCGATGCTATATTTGTTTAATTTTAAAGACTTCGCACTCATCATCCCTTTTCCTCCTCTTCTCCCACTGATGGCTCCGAATGTTGCAGCAGATCGTTTTTGGTCAATTTTAATCCTAATAAAACCTGCATTAAGAAAAACGTATTTCTGTCCTCGTGCTGCTGGTGAGAAAGCCACATTTAATTTTAACTTTCAACAGTCCATGTCACTGTTGAATAATCACACCATGTAAAGCAGTTTATCTAATGCAGGTCAGATGACGTCATTTATTTGACTGATTTCCCAGGTAAGCACCAAGAGGTGGCCAAAGCAACTGGACCTTTGAGAAACTGCATTATTGAAAATTGTGAGTCTTCAGAAGAAAAGATATGAACTCCCCTGCAGCCTGACATTTTCAAAAAGCTCCTCTCTGCATGTCTACTGCGTTACTGTGTTATTTATGACTAATCCAACAGTCTACAAGCGGGGCAGATGTATATAGGTGCCACCTGAGCAAAATTGACCAGGCAATTTAGATGTTTTGTCTTCATTGAGACATTCCTCTAAAACAAGAGGCATGTTTTGCTTTCTTTAAATAAATTGACTAAATTCGCTGCCTTATTGAAATTCAAACAAAACAAACCCCCTCTTAACACCAATGCAGCTATCAACAATGTATGCTCTTCCACAGCAACACCTCACTTTTCTTTCATTTTACTTCTGAAATACATTCTTTTAAATATGTTCTGAATATCAGAGATTTAACAACCTGCATCAAACTAAATAAAATATTGATTTTTCTGCTCATGGCATCTCCACTCCACTCCCCCTTGCCTTTCTACCACAGTCAGTTGCTGAGGAGCTGAGATTCTCATTAATGCTGCTGCACTGCCTGAGTATATGTCATTTTGCCGTGGATGTTTTACTTTATTTATGCCTTGGAATGCATAGTAGCATTTGGGATATTAAAAGTTTGGATAAAATCTTGTGTTGGGTCAAATACCAACCCAATCAAAAACTTGTGACTTGGAACAACAAAGAAAATAATGTGCATATCTGTAATTCAAATCAACTCTGAATTGCATGATCACACCGACAACACAACATGTAACAATGCTGCGAGCCTTCCCAGACCATAGAAAGTTGAAAAACTTCAAGTCACAAAGGGCAAAGGAACTACTAGTGACACAATGTGGGCAGGGCACAAGATAAACTTTTCCATCTTCCAGGCAAGTGATTGAAACATCCACCAATGAGAGCACAGAATGCTGTTGAAATTTGACCTGGTAGTAAACACATTTGACTCACCTGGGCATTGTAAAGCCTTTGGATCACATCTGTCCATTTGGTTGTCCCATTGAGTGGAGGTCAATGGGAAATTAAAATTAAAATATAAATAAATATACACTTAAGAGTCTTTGATAAACTTCCCATCCGAGAATTACTATTTTTGCAATTTTTGTGGGAAATCATCAAACAGTTTATGTACATGCATGCAAATTAATTCAGCCTCACTATAAATGTGTTGGAACTGACATTTATGAGAGATGTGAGTTTGCTGGTCCTGAAAGATTTCAGCTCAGATTTAAAAAATAAATATAGAGTTTTTAACAAGATATGGATTGTAATATACAGTGGGGCAAAAAAGTATTTAGTCAGCCACCGATTGTGCAAGTTCCCCCACCTAAAATGATGACAGAGGTCAGTAATTTGCACCAGAGGTACACTTCAACTGTGAGAGACAGAATGTGAAAAAAAAATCCATGAATCCACATGGTAGGATTTGTAAAGAATTTATTCGTAAATCAGGGTGGAAAATAAGTATTTGGTCAATAACAAAATACAACTCAATACTTTGTAACATAACCTTTGTTGGCAATAACAGAGGTCAAACGTTTACTATAGGTCTTTACCAGGTTTGCACACACAGTAGCTGGTATTTTGGCCCATTCCTCCATGCAGATCTTCTCGAGAGCAGTGATGCACAATTCTGTTGCTTGTGAAGCTCGCACACAAGAATTTCACTCACATGTGCTGTACCAATGTACCTGCACATGTGATGTGACAATAAAAGTGATTTGATTTGATTTGATGTTTTGGGGCTGTTGCCGAGCAACACGGACTTTCAACTCCCGCCACAGATTTTCTATGGGGTTGAGGTCTGGAGACTGGCTAGGCCACTCCAGGACTTTCAAATGCTTCTTACGGAGCCACTCCTTTGTTGCCCGGGCGGTGTGTTTTGGATCATTGTCATGTTGGAAGACCCAGCCTCGTTTCATCTTCAAAGTTCTCACTGATGGAAGGAGGTTTTGGCTCAAAATCTCACGATACATGGCCCCATTCATTCTGTCCTTAACACGGATCAGTCGTCCTGTCCCCTTGGCAGAAAAACAGCCCCATAGCATGATGTTTCCACCCCCATGCTTCACAGTAGGTATGGTGTTCTTGGGATGCAACTCAGTATTCGTCTTCCTCCAAACACGACGAGTTGAGTTTATACCAAAAAGTTCTACTTTGGTTTCATCTGACCACATGACATTCTCCCAATCCTCTGCTGTATCATCCATGTGCTCTCTGGCAAACTTCAGACGGGCCTGGACATGCACTGGCTTCAGCAGCGGAACACGTCTGGCACTGCGGGATTTGATTCCCTGCCGTTGTAGTGTGTTACTGATGGTGACCTTTGTTACTTTGGTCCCAGCTCTCTGCAGGTCATTCACCAGGTCCCCCCGTGTGGTTCTGGGATCTTTGCTCACCGTTCTCATGATCATTTTGACCCCACGGGATGAGATCTTGCGTGGAGCCCCAGATCGAGGGAGATTATCAGTGGTCTTGTATGTCTTCCATTTTCTGATGATTGCTCCCACAGTTGATTTTTTCACACCAAGCTGCTTGCCTATTGTAGATTCACTCTTCCCAGTCTGGTGCAGGTCTACAATACTTTTCCTGGTGTCCTTCGAAAGCTCTTTGGTCTTGGCCATGGCGGAGTTTGGCGTCTGACTGTTTGAGGCTGTGGACAGGTGTCTTTTATACAGATGATGAGTTCAAACAGGTGCCATTCATACAGGTAACGAGTGGGGGACAGAAAAGCTTCTTACAGAAGACGTTACAGGTCTGTGAGAGCCAGAGATTTTCCTTGTTTGAGGTGACCAAATACTTATTTTCCACCCAAATTTACGAATAAATTCTTTACAAATCCTACCATGTGAATTCATGGATTTTTTTTTTCACATTCTGTCTCTCACAGTTGAAGTGTACCTCTGGTGCAAATTACTGACTTCTGTCATCATTTTAAGTGGGGGAACTTGCACAATCGGTGGCTGACTAAATACTTTTTTGCCCCACTGTATTTAACCACTTAAGTCAGGAAGAGTGAGTGCCTACTTTGTAAAGAGTAGAGTGCTGTGTTTAAGCATTACAGTTTGAATTTGACTGATGCAGAGCGAAAACGCACATCTGACCATTTGCTAGCAATGCTGCAAGTGCAGCAAGGACTTTTCACCAAGCTTTACAAATCCAGGAATGGAGGAGTGGAGACCAGCTTTGTGATTTCCCACAAACCCACCGTAAGCCACAGTGAGACAAAAGAAGCATTTGATAATGTGCCCCTCTCCAGGTGAACCGTAACAAGTTTGATTGAGGATTTTATGGGAAATGTGGAGTGAAAAATAACACTTTTTACTCTTTTTATCCTGGGCTGTGACACAGTCCAGTTACTCGTCTTTGCACTTGGGATAACAGAGTTTGGGATTATGGAAGAGCTGGCAGCAATGCATGGAATGAAAGGCACTAAAATCTGACAGGAAAAATAGCAGTAGCACTTTGTATCACAATAGCCCTGCCAAGTATATAAAATTTGATACATTTCTTTTTGTGAGCTTTCAAGACCTCTATATCGTCAGTGTGATTTTTTTCCCCAGAAAAACCTCAATAAATTGCACCAAAATTCCAAACATAGCAAGGACAATACAAAATAAAAATCATACATGTAAAATTACTTTTTTTATTTAGAAAGTTCAATAAACATTACAGTTTGAAAAAATAGAAATACCACACACACACACACACACACACACACACACACACACACACACACACACACACACACACACACACACACACACTAATTGCCCTTCATAGATAAACTTTATTGTCTGCTTCTTTGATTTATTATAGCAAGTAAAATAAATATAAAAATAAAGACTGAGACACAAACTGAGCCTCATGGGGTCACAAACTAGTGTACTCTTAATGTTGATTCCAGAAAAAATTGAAGGTTTTGTGAAGGACATTCAGCAGGAAGTCTGTTCCAAATCAAATATGCGAATCCATCGACTGTGGTTACCACTTGGGGAATAGGGAGCACCCGAAAGTACTAGTGATAATAAAAGTGGAGTAATTGTCTCATGTGCTCACAATATGAAAATGGTGACTTCCCAGCATATAATTTTCTGTCTTTACTATGCTTTATACTCAAATACTTTTCACCAACTGTTGCTGTTTTACCATTGCTTTTGTGCATCATAGAACTCACAGAGACTCTCTGAAGCTCCTAAGTATCCTTAAAATTTGAAAAATTGCACAGATTCATCCCCCCAACTCCCTTATAGACAAACCTGTCGTCGGTCCAGCGCGATGGCGGTGAGCGTGAGGGTGGAGACGTGCAGTGAGCAGTACTGTACAAAGCGACTGATGTGGCACATAGTTCTTCCAAACACCCAGGTGCTGTTCACAAAGCGGACCTAAAGGAGTGCACACACACAGGGCAGGCCAAAATGAGAAATGTCAACGGTCTCATCAGGTAGACACACTGGGAGGAACGTCAACTTTTAAAACTGCAAAAATGAGAAGTACTCTAAGAGCAGCCTAACATGGCTGCTCTTAGAGTACTTCTCTAGAGTACTTCTCATTATGATTATAATGATTAGCAGCAGAGGTGTGGACTCGAGTCACATGACTTGGACTCGAGTCAGACTCGAGTCATTAATTTTATGACTTTAGACTTGACTTGAAAAAATGTTCTAAGACTTGTGACTTGACTTGGACTTTTACACCAATGACTTGGGACTTGAATTGGACTTGAACCGGTTTACTTGAAAAGACTTGATATTTTACCCCAAATATAAAATTTAACATGCATATTATATAGAGATTGAAAATGTGACGTCATTCAGGGGTAGAACCGCAAAGGATTCTGGGAACTCGTGGCAAGCGGTACTAGCGCACGCAGGCTTTCAATTAAAATCAGTTATACAGCGATAAAAAGAAACACAAAAATGTCAAGAAGCCGTTGTATTATTAACTGCAATAGCCGGTCGCATGACAGCCACGGGAAGCCGACGGGTAAAGAGATCGGTTGTTATCGGATTACGTCGTTGAAGAGAAATTGTTCAAGCCATGTTTCCGAAGTAACAAAGATGCGACGGGTGGCCTGGATTGCAGCCATTCAAAGATCAAATATAACGTCCCAGAACACTCCAGCTCACAGGTTAGTCTGCTCCAAGCATTTACACGAAGGTCAGTGTTTTTTAGTAGTTAATACGTCATTTTCATAACATAATTGGTGATATAGGTTACAAGCAAGTCTGGCGCTGAACAGAAATTGTCGCGCTATGCTCCTTTATTTATTGTGCATAAATAGTGAATTGTCCTGACACAATATTGCGTTTCGCTTCTGTTATTATGGTACATTGACAAAAACATATGCTTTTATTCACAGGATAAAACAGGTTTTTTGTATCACTAATTGCCCAGTACGATTACAGCATACAGTATTATTGTCACTGCTACATTTCTGTGATGCTACCAGAAATTATTTCCACTACTAATTAATTACCGTTGAGCTCAAAGGTTATATTAATAAACGGTTAAGGAATGTGTATTTATGACGACGATTTGTGAGACTGGTAAACTTATGATACGTACGATGGTCTTTACTTTCTACACGGTGCATTTCAAGGTCCTGTACCCATCCGTCGGTAAACTGTACCTGGGCTTGTTGCAGTGACCTGAAGTTACTAAACTTCATGAGTGTGTGCACTCACTCCAAGAACCGTATGATTATAAATATGCATATAAATATGCTAAGATGAGATAGCTGACTTCATCTAACTAGCAAATGTTGTCCAGGCTACGTTGGTGATACAGTTTTTTTTTTAATGTGTATGATATTTTTGTCATGCGATTTTAAAGCCAGTCCTACAACCGCATCCAAGAATAACATGCAGCTTATCTCAGAACTGTCGGTGAAAATTATTCTTGGAGCTAGGTTTAATTGAGCTGCATTTTAAAGAGGTGCAATTTCACAATTTGTGTATATTTTCTAAGTTCACTATTTTGTCATGTGTTGAGAAAAACACAGATTTTAAAATTACATGGTCTAATATTTACATTTAGCATAACTGCAACATTATTTTTTCGTTTTTTGTTTTTTTTAAAGACTCGAAAGGACTTGAAATTCAAAGTTTCAGACTTGTGACTTGACTCGGACTTTTACACCAGTGACTTGAGACTCGACTTTGACTTGCCTGACATTACTTGAGACTTGACTTGAGACTTGAGGATAAAGACTTGAGACTTACTTGAGACTTGCAAAACAATGACTTGGTCCCACCTCTGATTAGCAGCCACTAAACAGACATGCGCTAACTATGTCCATACTCCAGTTCCCACAGCAACAATAAGCCTTAACTCTAAGTAACAGCTCTGGAATACTAGTGCACCAATGAGACAAATCAGAATTATTAGTAATTTTCTTGCAGTTCAGTGTAGACCCCTAAAAATAGTGTATGCCATGTGGGGAACATTTTGCTTTGTTATAGATTTTTTTCCATTGGAGGCTTTCATAGCATAGCAACCTTTTACACTGCTCTGATTCAGGTGAGGAAATGTCAGCAAAGATGGGAGCAATTTTAGACGCACCTGTAACACAAGATTACAGTTTATAGCCTGCACTGTCAGACATCCCCACTTGAGGTATGCTCCTGCTTCTTCTAGTGTTTATAATCACAGTTACAGTGACACATGCTGTACAGGTCATGCAGGATACAGCCATCGTGTTAGATTTTTCGGCACATATGATCAAATGTTCTAAATAGCCTAAGTGCACTATTTCAAAAAGTGCTGAAAGAAAATCTGTCGGAAAGAGAGAGAGAGAAGGTGGGGTGAGGGTGTGTGAGGCAGGAGTTGTTTAGTGATCCTTGGGGTAGGTAAGAATGGAGAGTAATATTGAGTTGCCTGGCATGCCACAGAGGGCTCATTCAAGGTGAAGCTTTTTTCTTTTTCTTTTTTATCTCCGTAATAACACATGCCAGTCCTCAAACTGGAGCTGCTGCTCCAGCCCCACTAATACACAAACACCAAGCTTTCTCTTTCTCTGTCATTTGCAGCTACAGTGCCTTGAAAGATTATTTGTCCCATTCGTGATCTCTTTGATAATCTGATCTCAGATTATCAAGTAAATTTTAACATTAGAAAAAGATAATCCGAGTAAATACAAAACACCATTATTAAACAGTGATTTCATTTATTAAGGAAAAGGGGTTTTCCAAACCTGACCAGCCCTGTGTGAAAAAGTCATTGATATCTATCAGTCTGAAATGGGTTACAAATCCATTTCTAGGGGTTTGTCACTTCAGAGAACCATTATCCACAAATGGAGAAAACCTGGAACAGTGCTGAGGTGGCCGATGCACCAAAATGACTCCAGGAACACATCAAAGACTCATCCAGGAGGTCACAAAAGAACCCAGAAAAACATCTAAAGAACTGCCAGCCTCACCTGTCTCAGTTTAGGTGAGAGGTCATCCATGGGAGAGTTCCAAAGAAAAAAAAACACTGTTGACCAAAACTAACATAAAGGCTCAAAAATCCTGAAGGAGAATGTCCAGCTATCAGTTTGTGCCCTGAAGCTTAAGTGCACTTGAGTAATGCAGCAAGACAATGATTCAAAACACTCTGGCACACACTTGGAGTGGGCTGGTCAAAATCTGGAGTTACATCCAATTGAGATACTTTGGTATGACCTTTAACAGGCTGTTCATGCTTGAAAATCCTCCAGTGTGACTGAATTAAAACAATTCTGCAAAGAAGAGTGGGCCAAAATTCCTCCACAGCGATGAGTGAAAGTCTCATTGCCAGTTTTTGCAGATGCTTGACTAAAGTTCTTGCAGCCAAGAGCGGCACAACCAGTTATTAGGTTTAGGGGGCAATTACTTTTCACACATTTTGTGTTTACTCTGGTTATCTGTATATAATATTAATATTATTGTTTGATTATCTGAATTTTTAAGTGTGACAAATATGCGTGACACTTTACTGCTGAACAATATAAGGAGTGGGAAGGGAAAAATACTCCATGTAGTCGGGGTTTCACTATACAAATGTCAAAAACACAAGTCCAAACTGAAAAAAAATGCTAAGTAAGGTTGTTAGAAAAAAAAATCCTTTGCATGGAGAGACTCAATTAGCATATATTCAGAAACGCACTCTGTTTCGTGGACTCCAACATGAGGTCGGAGGCTGGAGGTGGTGGGCTGCCCACGTCTGATTAAAGCAGCATTTTTAATAAATACATTTCATGCATTCAGAGTAAGTCCCAAACTCAATGTCAGCTGTGAGTTTGCAGGCTCCAGGATGATTCAAAGCAGGAGTGACACATTTTCAACCTATTAAATGCTCATTTTTCTAAACAGTTTTCTACCTCACGGGACGGTTTAGCTCCCAGCTAAAAACACTTTCAACTATGAAGCGGTTTTTTAATATTAAGTTGGTAATGGAAACAGGGTGTGATATTTTTTGCTTTAAAGTAACTACCCCACTCACACGAGATATATAATACAACACAGCCAGCCAAAGAGAGGTATCACAATGACACCACTAGCGCCATCTTTTGGTAGCAGTTTAATACAGAACTTGGAGCAGTGCTCGGAGTGTTGAGCAGGTTCCCCTAATTTGACTTAGTTTAATTATTGCAGGACATTATGGGGCGCCGTTTGTAAACTGAAACATGCCGAAATTAACAGCAACATTTTTCCACATTTAGCTCTAAATCTTACAAAAACATGTTTTTTCGAGTCATTTTTTTACAACATTTAGTAAAATATTTGTAACTTTTCATATTTAAAACAGGATTTTAAATGTTAAATCTAAATGTTAAATGTTAAATCTAAATGCTAAATGTTAAATGTAAATATTATATTTAAATGTTAAATGTAAATGTTATATATAAATCTAAATGTTAAATGTTAAATCTAAATGTTATATATAAATCTAAATGTTAAATGTTAAATCTAAATGTTATATATAAATCTAAATGTTAAATGTAAATATTATAGTTAAATGTTAAATGTAAATGTTATATATAAATCTAAATGTTAAATGTTAAATGTAAATGTTATATATAAATCTAAATGTTAAATGTTAAATCTAAATATTATATATAAATCTAAATGTTAAATGTTAAATCTAAATGTTATATATAAATCTAAATGTTAAATGTTAAATCTAAATGTTATATATAAATCTAAATGTTAAATGTTAAATCTAAATGTTATATATAAATCTAAATGTTAAATGTTAAATGTAAATATTATATTTAAATGTTAAATGTAAATGTTATATATAAATCTAAATGTTAAATGTTAAATCTAAATGTTATATATAAATCTAAATGTTAAATGTTAAATCTAAATATTATATATAAATCTAAATGTTAAATCTAAATGTTATATATAAATCTAAATGTTAAATGTTAAATCTAAATGTTACGGGAAACTAAATATTTAGCTAATATGCAAATTTATTGTACGGGTCAACGGAAATACCAAAATAAAAGCTTCAAGAAAACCTCCCGCGCTAAAGTGTGCCGGTCGCGGTCAGGTTCTGTGTTTGCGCTCCTCTTACGGTCACTTTTGACTGCCATGAGCTGCTTCGACTATTCCCTACCAGCATGTCCAGCGATTTAGCTGAAAACATTGGAAGAGCCGTTTTGTCGGCCATCCAACGATTCAGCGGTAATGCACCCTCGACCTCACAAACGCACCTGGACCAAGTAGACCTGCCGTCTCCACTGGGATACCATACTGCTCGGTAGGCCTTCTTACACATATCATTTAATTCATTTATCATGAAATTTCCCCTTGTGGGACTAATAAAGGTATGTTATCTTATCTTAGCTGACTGGTTTTGATATACAGTCAGGTTCATAAGTAGTTGGATACAGACACATTTTCTAATGTTGCTTCTGTACATTACCAGAATGAATTAAAAATGAAACTACTCCAATGCAGTTGAAGTGCAGACTTTAAGTTTTAATTCAGTGGGTTGGACTAAATGAATGCATAAAAATGTGAGGGGGAAAAATTAATTTGTAAACACAATCCTATCATTTCAGAGGCTCTAAAGTAATTAGACAAATTAAATAACTGAAAATAAAATGATAATTTCTATTACTTTATTCAAAACCCTTTGTTGGCAATGACAGCCTTAAGTCTTGAAGTCATGGACACCACCAGATGCTGGCATTCCTCCTTACTAAGGCTCTGCCAGGCCTTTACTGCATTGGCTTTCAGTTGCTGTTTGTTTGTGGGCCTTTCTGTCCTAAATTTAGTCTTCAACAACTGAAATGTATGCTCAATTGGGTTAAAATCCAGTGACTGACTTGGCCATTCAAGAATATTCTATTTCTTTACTTTATTAAAGTCATGGGGTGCTTGGACTGTATGTTTTGGGTCATCTTCCATCTTTATTATTAAATGCTGCCCAATCAATGTGACTACTTTTAGCTGGACTTAAGCAGACAAGTATGTCTCTGAACACATTCAGCTGCTTCAGTCCTGTGTCACATATTCAGTAAACACTACCAGTGCCACTGGCAGCCATGCACGCCCAAACCATCACACTGCCTCTGCCATGTTTTACAGATGATGTGGTATGCTTTGGATCATGAGTCGTTCCACCCTTCTCCATACTTTTTTCTTGCCATCATTCTGGTAGAGGTTGATCTTGGTTTTATCTGTCCAAAGAATGTTTTTCCAAAATTTAGCTGGCTTTTACTAGATGTTTTTTTTTTTTTTTTTTGTTAAGTCCATTCTAGCCTTTCTATTCTTGAGGCTTATGAGTGGCTTGCACCTTGCAGTGAACCCTCTGTATTAGGGCTGTTCGATATGACAATATGAAAACATCTATCATTTCATATTATACGCTATCATTTGTTCTGTGGTGTCGCAAAATAAATTTTACGTCAATATTTTTCATCGTTTTGATGGTCACTGTAGTGGCTGTATTAATTTCTTAATTTTCTTTTTTCTGTTATGTTCTCTTTGACCGCATGTTGTCTGTTCACAGTAAAATTTTCAAAATGCAAACACTACGTCTCAAATCAATTCCAGGCCTTTTATCTGCTTAATTGGTAATGACATCATCATTTTAATATGGATACCCTAAATTAAAGCTGAGTCTGCACATCATGTCCATGATATAATTTTGATTGGAATATGTTTCAGTAAACGGGCAACAAAATAAAACTTGTTAGGGTCCAAATACACACTGACCTAATTGCAGGCCTTTGCTACTCTAATTGAGTGCTCAAAGCACTTTTATACAACAGATCTCATTTACCCATTCACAGGCACAGATTAATACAAGCACTTTTTCTGTCCAACATTCGCACACAGTCATAGTCGGATAAACTCATTGGGAGCTCTAGATTAGAGCACCTGGGAACTGAATCACCAACTTGACCAACAATCATCAAATGCTAATCTACAAGATACAAAAGGTTCAGTTTTCTGTGTAATGGGTAGACAATAGTAAGATGGTCTGAGTCTACAGTTTGTTTGTTTGTTTTAATGAACAGATAACAGAAACCTTACGGATGTATTGTAATGCATAGGTGTCTATCTGTGTTTGAATTCATTTCAGGTTCCTCTTCCATCAGTTCCTCAAGCTCATGCTACGCGCTCACATTTTGTGAGGAAAAAACAAGACCTGCAAACACTATACAAAAGATGTTGTGTGCTTGCCCTTGTCTTCAGCATCAACGTTTCTCATACCGAGAGGAGATTCACGAGCAAAACTAGCACAAGATGGCCTTATTGGGAAGATCTCCTTTACATCTGACTGGTCTGAAGCACAACTTAGAGAAGAAATAGCAGCAATCTTCAGAAGAACATTTGCACTGTCAACTGGCCAGACATTCCCTTTTGAGTATTTGAGTACAATTAGAGGATGTAAACGACTAATGAAACCAAATGTTTCTAGCAGTTTTCTTTGGGGTGGCCAAGAAGTTGGCTCGATTTGTTCCACCACCTGCCTCTATATAATGGCAGGGATACAAAAACCTGCACAGGTAAACATTTTATATTGCAGTGCAGAAATATTTGTCTAAAAAGTGAGTCTGTTCCCTTAACATAATTTTATTAATTGTATTAATTAATATTGCAGTTTCAGCAGGTGTAAACAGTTTTTAGTGCAGCCATGTGCCTCTGTGTTACCAGTGATTTGGTGCAACTGTATTTGATTTTATGTAGAACATGCTTTCTTTTCCCTCAGGAGGAACCAGAAGAGCTGTCTGACAGTGACTTTGAAAGTCCAGTCTGCCGGAGAAGACGAGGTATGTGATGTGAATGAAAACCTAGTGAGGTTCTAAGCTCGATGACCAGTTAGATTTTGTTACTGCAGTGCGTAATAATTCCTGGGGGGTTTGTTTGATGAGAGCATCGTTAATTTGTCCGATTGGGGCGATCGTGGCTCAAGAGTTGGGAGTTTGCCTTGTAATCGGAAGGTTGCCGGTTCGAGCCCCGGCTTGGACAGTCTCGGTCGTTGTGTCCTTGGGCAAGACACTTCACCTACCACCTACTGGTGTTGGCCAGAAGGGCCGATGGCGCGATATGGCAGCCTCACTTCTGTCAGTCTGCCCCAGGGCAGCTGTGGCTACAACTGTAGCCTCCACGTGTGTGTGAATGGGTGGATGACTGGGTGTGTAAAGCGCTTTGGGGTCCTTAGGGGGGACTAGTAAAAGCGCTATACAAATACAGGCCATTTACCATTTTAATGTTTACGAATTATCACAGGTGATTACAGCCAAGGAGGAATATGTGCCCAACTTTCACTTAAACTAATATAAGGATATATAAAGGCTGTTAACATTATGAAGCAAGTCATGCTGACCTTCTTTCCTTTGTTCAGTGCATCATGCGTTGTCTACAACACCAGGTGAAAGTGAGGCCAAGCATCAGGAAACAGAGAGCTGCATTCAAGAGAGTGAAAATGAGGGACAGGCAGAGGGACAGCAGATGTTTCCATATAATGTGGCAGAATTTGTGTAAGCTGTTGTCTAGGGGTTAAAGAAATCCTTCATTTTAGATGTTGTTTAGGATATTGTTTTGATGCAAGTTTCCAATTTGCATGTTTGGGGTTTTTTTGCTGAATGACTGCAACTTTAGGATTTACATTTAATTTTTTTTTTTTTTTTAATGATGTAGTGTGAGAAATTCTTCAAGGCTGACATGTTTTATGATTTCTAATATCTCTTATCTACTTAGCCCTATTTTTCTGGAGGAAGATGAAGCTCTTGAAGAGGCAATTCAGCGTAGCCTCCTAGAAGAGTCTGATAGACAGAGTGAAGTTCATATTTCAAGGTAAGATTTGAAAGTAACCTTTGATAATTGAATATTTTATTTGCATCTTTACTTGCATCATTTTTTTGCAGTTACACAATTACAAAGGTAATTGCTCATTTCTGACTAATTTAATATGGACTATCACAACATAATTATATGTTGTAACTCTGTGCACTTGAGTCAAATGTACAGCAAATTTCCATTTTTCCCCAAGATCTGTTTGTCATTGTCCCTTTTTTATATAGGTCTTTTAAGAAGCTCAGCAAAGAAGAAATTGAAGGTCTTCTTAGAGCTCATAGTGAGAAAGTCATTACACCAGGAACAAGACAACTCCATATCAGTCGAGCCAATGTGTGGTCGACTGCTTTGCGTCAGTTCAAGAGACCCAAGTTTGCAGAAAGCTGTGAGATGCTTTATGTCACATTTGCAAGCGATGAACATGATACAGAGGAAGATGCTGCTGACCTTGGGGGGCCAAGGCGGGAGTTTTTCCGTTTACTGGTGAAGGCCATCTTTCAGGACAGTGGTGCTTTTGAAGGTAATAGGATTTCACAGTCAAACTAACTAACTTACTTACTTACTCAAGGCCTAAAGGCTTGTTGACGACACTCGTTTTTATAATGTTACAAACGCAACAACCACCTGATCTGAACATTGTTTGACAGAACATTAACAAGTTAATAAATGACTACAGATAATAAATCTGTTATGTTCTGTGTGTCTGAAACAGTAAAAAAAAAAAAAAAGTAATACATTTTTGTCTGTCAATCTCAAGATATCAGTTTGGGGTCTGTACAGAATATACTTTTTTGTGTGTTATTTTTCAGCTACACCAAATGGATGCACACTGAAATTTAACATCCTACACTTGCAAAATGGAGTATATCGAACCATTGGCAGGATGTTGTCCACGATAATAGTGCAAGGTGGAGAAGCACCTGCCTTTCTCTCTCCACATGTAGTAGACTACATTGTGTCAGGAGACATTCTTCAAGTACACCTAACACCGGATGATATAGGTGACCCTGAGTTAAGAGAGAATCTGAAAAAGGTGAATTGCAATATTATAACAAGAATATTGTAATATTTCCTATATTCACAAGTCTTCTGGTCTTCTTTTATAATATATAATAAATACACTTTTGGTTATTAGAGGCAATTCCATGTATTATATTTTCAATTTGTTTCCTTTTTGTTAAAAAAAAATATTGGTGAAATACAGCCAAATAAACCAAAACAAAAACGTTTCGAGTCCAATTAAAATGAACCATCTGCAGTATTTGTGTACACTGGTAAAAAACAAACATTTAAAGTGTTTTTCTTAAATATTTAGGTTGTAAATGCAACAACTCAACATGACTTGGAGGAAGCAGTCAGCTGCTGCGACTCATGGCGATATCAAGTTGAAGGTCTTCCACTCACAGTCACCATGGCCAATAAAGATCTGTTTGTGAAAAATGCAGCTCTATACCTTGCAGTTCTGCAACGGCAAAGCTGTTTCGATCAACTAACTGATGGCTTGTCCTACTATGGAGTGAGAGTTATATTTTTTCTGTATCAATTGGTCATTATTTTATAATCATTTAGAGTGAGCTACTTTTTATATTTAAAACTGGAATTTAACCATTATTTAAACTTTTCTGTCTAGATTTTATCACTCCTGAGAGAGAACCCCAGTTTGCGTGTTCTGCTTGACCTATCGGGGGGAGGACAAAGATCTGACAGCCAGTTTAATTGCTGGGGTTCTCAGGCCAAGCTATTCTGTCCTTGGGAGCAACAGAAGAGTTAGAGAGGAGCTGATGGTGGTCAAATTTCGGGAATTTCTCCAGTGTGTCGAAAGTAAGCAGAAATTCACATAATGTAGTCTGGCCATGAAACAATTCAGGACACTAAAGTAAAACTTTGTCTTTTTATGTCACATGCGCGCACACAAAACAGGAATAAAGATGTATGATAGCTTACAACTGACAAGCAAGGCAAAGACAGAACCTCTGTATTTTTTATAAAAACATTAGCCATCATTTAGTTGTTAGCTCAAGCTTTAACTATTTTAATGTCCCCAGGTTAACGGTGGTTTTTCTTTGTTTTTAGATGAAGAGCTGAGAGACTCACTTGGAGAAAGGACTCTTACCAAGGATGAAGAGGCATTTGTGAAGGCTTTGAGGCCTGGTCACATCTTGGCTTTTGCCACCGGGAGCAGCAAGGTTCCAGCCATAGGTTTTCAACCAGCTCCTAAAATAACATTCATTCACGATGAAAGCAAACATCTCCCGATTGCACACACATGTGCAAATGAGCTTCAGCTTTTTGTGAATGAAACAACAATGGCTGATGATGATGCTTTTCATTACTGCTTCTTAGTAGCACTCATGAATGGAGCTTTATTCAGCACCATCTAAACATGTTCCAAAAAAAGTGAAATTAAAATGGTGGGTTTGTTAACTCTAATCCTGTTCATTAATTGTAGTTTCAAGTAACTTTGCTTCATACAAGATAGTTGAAATAAATTCTGACTGCATTTAATGTTGAAATGTAATAATTTTCAAAGCTTCAATAGATTTATAAAAATGCTAACTCTGTATTTTCAACGACAAATCAATAAAGTCACTGGTGTAATACAATTTTATTAAGCTTTTCTTTTTTAAACAAGGACACTTCAAAACAGTTTATGCACAGAGTATACTAAACATGCTTTGTAGAACAAGCCAGGATTACTTAGACATCTAACAGCAACATTTATTAAGACTATTGCAACTTTACAATGATTAAAACAATACTGTAGATAATCTTGTGAATTGATTTAAAGACTGACTGTTCCGTGTTGATAATTTTCACTGTTATACTGTATTACAGTGTGAATTTGATCTTTACTTCAATCTGAATAACTGGTTTTACCCATAAACTAAAAGTGGTTGTAGCCTTCTGAATAGCCTATGAGTCACTGTCAGTCATTAACTCTGAGTCCTTATGTGGCAGGAGGCATCACTGCTAGAGGGGAGGGGCTTCTGCAGTAGTACAAAAACTGCATTTGCTGTACAGCATTTAAGAATATTAAGTGTCATCACTCTTTAGAACATCGCTGGTATCCTGTGGTTGAGGTCACACATTTACAAGTTTGTTAAAAATATACTGCTGTGTTCGTTGAAACAATGTTTTACCATTATTGTTGTCTTCTTCAAAAGGGTGAATGCTTGTATATAGCTCTTGTAAATCGCTGTCATTTAATGGGACAAACCTACTTTCAGAGTTTGACAAGGAGGGTATGGAGACCTCTGCTGTAGAAAGTTCTGGGTTGTGACGATGAGACACATGAGTTCCGCAGGCAAAAAGCTGGATGGGAGTTCTATTACCTTCAGTGGAAACAGAGTGATTGTTATATCCAGCTTTGAATTCATTCAAAGTGCGGTTGATTCGTGGTAGAAACACATAATGAAGGCAAAATAGGTCTGTTGCATTTTCTAAGTCTAGGATACCAAGTGATTCCAATTCATAAAATATAGGTGCATAAATGCGGCTACAGTTGTTGTTTAAGTCTCGGTTGAAACGCTCAATCCTCTGGTTGTGCACAGAACTTCCCATTAAGACAGAGCTTTCACCCCTGCTTGCTCGCATGTCCTCCCAAACCTGAGCATTCTCTCCTCCGTGATCAGTCCTGATATGCAGGGGTCTGCCAAATTGTCCAACAGCTGCAGTAAAGAGGGCTTTCACAGTCTCAGCTCGATTATTGCTGGAGCACTGAAGAAACATCAACATCCTGCTGTATCCATCTATTGCACCATGAACAACAAACTTCCAACGAATCAGTTTGTGATTTCCATCTATGTGCCATATGAAATTTGGATGAGGCACAGAATATACTCGCCGAGCAACTGCAGTTCTTCTCCTGGATAGAACACCAGCCGAGTCCACCCTCCGCAGTGACTTTCTTACGCGCCATCTTTGAACCACTATGTTTTTGGAACGCAGATGACCCATCAGCATCACTTCTCCAACATTTGGATGTTCAGTTTTTATTTGGGACACTATCTGATCTAACTCATGGTCACTGATTACATTGAATTTTGACTCTGAGATATTATAGTCTTGCAGTAACTTATACAGAGTGGGCCTGGAGATGGAAAGGATAGATGCAGCTTCAGTAAAAGATGTTTTCAGGGAAAGAACATTTTCCAATTCCTCTTTGGAAATCTGAAGCCTTCCTTGGTAACCATCCTAGAACACGGCACAGAAAATCTCAATGAGCACAATTCTATAACAAAAGATGGGTAATTTGAGGCAATTGTACTGTGACAGATTAGCTAGAGTAATATTTTATCAATAGTTTTAAAATATGAAAGTGAGCAATCAAAAGACACTTCACAGCAAAAACAGTAATAAAATATGACGTAAAACTTGTGAATGTTGTTGGTCACTGCTAGTGATGGACCCCTAAGAAGATGAAATGTATGTAGAATCAGAATCATTACTTTGACAGGATTTAATTTAAGGTGACATATTACACCAAAGAAAAAACAAAAATTAGTCAGCTAAATGATATGTGTAAGAAGGCCTACCGAGCAGTATGGTATCCCAGTGGAGACGGCAGGTCTACTTGGTCCAGGTGCATTGCTGGATTCCTAAGGAAACATTTACATCAAGAACGACTGTTACCTACCTACCAAATAAATAAATAGAGTTGTATGATGTTCGATCTCTGTCTGCTGCCTACCAAATGAAATAATTGAGGACTAGCTAAGTAATTTAGCTTTGCTAGTTTTGCTAACACTGCTATCAACCCGTCCAAAATGCTATACAATAAACTTACCAAGTGCTGCGGCGTTTGTGAGGTCGAGGGTGCATTACCGCTGAATCGTTGGATGGCCGACAAAACAGCTCTTCCAATGTTTTCAGCTAAATCGCTGGACATGCTGGTAGGGAATAGTCGAAGCAGCTCATGGCAGTCAAAAGTGACCGTAAGAGGAGCGCAAACACAGAACCTGACCGCGACCGGCACACTTTAGCGCGGGAGGTTTTCTTGAAGCTTTTATTTTGGTATTTCCGTTGACCCGTACAATAAATTTGCATATTAGCTAAATATTTAGTTTCACGTAACATTTAGATTTAACATTTAACATTTAGATTTATATATAACATTTAGATTTAACATTTAACATTTAGATTTATATATAACATTTAGATTTAACATTTAACATTTAGATTTATATATAACATTTAGATTTAACATTTAACATTTAGATTTATATATAACATTTAGATTTAACATTTAACATTTAGATTTATATATAACATTTAGATTTAACATTTAACATTTAGATTTATATATAACATTTAGATTTAACATTTAACATTTAGATTTATATATAATATTTACATTTAACATTTAACATTTACATTTAAATATAATATTTACATTTAACATTTAGCATTTAGATTTAACATTTAAAATCCTGTTTTAAATATGAAAAGTTACAAATATTATACTAAATGTTGTAAAAAATGACTCGAAAAAACATGTTTTTGTAAGATTTAGAGCTAAATGTGGAAAAATGTTGCTGTTAATTTCGGCATGTTTCAGTTTACAAACGGCGCCCCATAGAGCAGGTTCCCCTAATTTGACTTAGTTTAATTATTGCAGGACATTACAAATGTTGTTATTAAAAAAACATTTATGTGTGAAGATAAGAGCTGCCATACCCATCACACACACATGCACACCTACACACGCGCGCGCGCGCACACACAGTGGTCTTACCAGAGTAAAGGGTGTATTGAGGACTGTGATGAAGATATCAGCCACCGCCAGGTTTAGGATAAATAAACTGGTGGCGGACAAGGTGCGCTTTTTTTTGACCACCACGTGACACACCAGGGTGTTCCCGAACAGGGAGATCACGATTATGAGGGAATAGGCTGCCACAAGCAGCGCCTTGATGCCCCTGTCCTGAGACTCTCCGCCGCTGCTGGCCAGAGAGCGCCAGCCCTCCAGCAGACCCTCATCAAAGTCCAGGAGAAACAATCCGGAACTCGCGTTCCCTCTCTGTCCCGAAACGTTCATGAAACGCTCCGCGAAAGAAAGTATCTCCTCTCCCGAAAGTGAAGAGTCGTTAGTTCTGTGTCCCGCTGCTGCCCGGCTCATCCAGAGGACCACGGAGAGCCAAACACATACTGCTGTCATTTTTATTATTATTATTATTATTATTATTAACAGTGTAATTATCGCATCCCCCTGCCTGTAGTTTTAATGAGAGAATGAGAGGTTTGCAGCTGCTTCTCTGTCATTCGTGTCACTGGAGTAAAGGAGAGAGGCTGAAGCGTGGGCAACAAGTTGTGTGAAGCGACTCAGCAGCAGGAGAGGCTGCTGTTTATAAAGCTTCAGACTGTCGCGTGTGTGTCTGTGTGTAGCAGAGAGAGAGGGAGGGAGAGAGACTCCTTCCTTCTGTGCTTTTATTGATTCGTTCTTAGTGAGATGTTTACCTGCAGGGTGATGCAGGGTGAAGCTGGCTGATTTGCAAGTCCAAGGCTGCTTCGGGTCTCCATGCGTGCCAAATTAAACCGCCTGGTGGTTTATAATTGAATTGTTTTGGCAACAGACATTTAAGCTGATGGCCTGTAAACGTATCGACCATTTAGAGCATTCTGTTAAATACTTGGAAATTCGTAATTTAAACCCCAGTGTGTTCTTAGATGATATTAAAGGACTTTGCTTTTTTTACTTGTATAAGCTTTTTTCGAAGATTTTTCAGGTATATGTTGCCAGTCAAGGTCAGTGAAGTCACCAAATATGGTTCCTTGTTCATTTAGGGCAGGGGTGTCCAAACTCCGGCTCGCGGGCAGTCCATTTTTAATTGGCCCGCAAGTAATTTTATAAATAGAATAGACTATAGCCCGCACTTCAACTTTTGCTTGAGTGTATTGCACTTCTCAGTTTTAACACCAGGGGGAGCTGTTGTTAATCAAGGCAGTTGCTCCACCAAAAAGGTCAATCACAGAAGAAATTTACCCCCAAGTTACTAAACATGGCAGAACCAAAGAAGCGAAAGGTAGAAAGTGAGTGCAGAAAATTTCAGACACGGTGGGAGAGTGAATATTTCGTCAAAGAATTCAAGGGGAAGTGTGTCTGTTTGATCTGCACTGAAACTATGGCAATTATCAAAGAGTATAATGTACGACGTCATATGAAACCAAACAAGAGGCCTATGCATCCTACACTGCACTCAGAAAAATTATGGTTCTTAAATGGTTCTTCAGATGTCTTCATGGTTCTTTGGTTTGGTTCGACCTTTAAAGGTGCCCCAACCATTTCTTGATGGTTCTTTGGGGCACCTTTAAAGGTTCTTCGATGAACCACGGAAAGAAATGGTTCTTCAAAGAACCATTGTTTGAAAGGTTCTTTCTGGCACCAAAAAAGGTTCCTCTATGGCATCAGTCTAAAGAACCACTTTTGGTTCCAGTTGGCACTTTTATTTTTCTGAGTGTGGCGCTGAGCGAGAGCAGAAATTAAAGCAAAGGGTAGCTCTCCTGCATGGTCAGCAACAGTATTTTTTTCGTGCTCAAATTGTCCAGGAAAAGGCTCCAATAGCATGAGGTCTCCCAACTCATCGCAAGACATAGCAAGCCTTTTTCAGATGGAGACCTCATAAAACACGGCCTCGTTAAAGTCACCAAAATAATGTGCCCGGAAAAAGTGCAGGACGCACTGCATGAAGACTCGTCAGCCAACATTAAACTGCAACTGTCTGATAAAGCTGTGCTTTTGATTTTTACTCCATCGCATGAGATGAGAGCAACGATGCCACAGACACCGCACAGCTGCTAATTTTTTGCGGGGAGTGGACGAGAGCACGAGCGCTTTAGGTGAGTAAAAAATATATTCCACAGTACCCGTGGGTTAATAAGCATGCATGTGCAGGTACACATGCTTCAAATATCTATAATGCGCATCAATTCTGTCACTACCCTGCTTTTGCGCACCACTTTCTTATAAGCGTTTTTCTTGTTAACACCGCTGTGCACAGCGCACGCAGTCAGCTGATCTCATCTGATGAAGATCTGCTCCTTGATCAAGTGACATTTGTCCGGATTTTTAGCAGAGTGGCGTCGGATCAGCACCGCAGCTGGATGGCCCGATTTACATACCCAGCGCAGCTGATACTCACCAGAATAATTTACTAAAATTATATGGACTCCTGTTATTAAGTCCAGTTCAGTCTGTTAATGTTGATAATCGTTTCAAACGGACGTTAATAGATGTTTTGCTAAGCCTAATAACTTAAATAACAAACTTGAAATGTATCACTTTTAAGGGATTTTTCTAACTTTAATACAGTAAAGTTAAGGTTATACAGTGGGGCAAAAAAGTATTTAGTCAGCCACCGATTGTGCAAGTTCCCCCACTTAAAATGATGACAGAGGTCAGTAATTTGCACCAGAGGTACACTTCAACTGTGAGA
The DNA here is from genome assembly GCF_057381845.1 of Rhamphochromis longiceps. Lineage (NCBI taxonomy): Eukaryota > Metazoa > Chordata > Actinopteri > Cichliformes > Cichlidae > Rhamphochromis > Rhamphochromis longiceps. The sequence continues at coordinate 25,651,256 of NC_140562.1, forward strand.
GACAGAATGTGAAAAAAAAAAAAAATCCATGAATCCACATGGTAGGATTTGTAAAGAATTTATTCGTAAATCAGGGTGGAAAATAAGTATTTGGTCAATAACAAAAATACAACTCAATACTTTGTAACATAACCTTTGTTGGCAATAACAGAGGTCAAACGTTTACTATAGGTCTTTACCAGGTTTGCACACACAGTAGCTGGTATTTTGGCCCATTCCTCCATGCAGATCTTCTCGAGAGCAGTGATGTTTTGGGGCTGTCGCCGAGCAACACGGACTTTCAACTCCCGCCACAGATTTTCTATGGGGTTGAGGTCTGGAGACTGGCTAGGCCACTCCAGGACTTTCAAATGCTTTTTACGGAGCCACTCCTTTGTTGCCCGGGCGGTATGTTTTGGATCATTGTCATGTTGGAAGACCCAGCCTCGTTTCATCTTCAAAGTTCTCACTGATGGAAGGAGGTTCTGGCTCAAAATCTCACGATACATGGCCCCATTCATTCTGTCCTTAACACGGATCAGTCGTCCTGTCCCCTTGGCAGAAAAACAGCCCCATAGCATGATGTTTCCACCCCCATGCTTCACAGTAGGTATGGTGTTCTTGGGATGCAACTCAGTATTCTTCTTCCTCCAAACACGACGAGTTGAGTTTATACCAAAAAGTTCTACTTTGGTTTCATCTGACCACATGACATTCTCCCAATCCTCTGCTGTATCATCCATGTGCTCTCTGGCAAACTTCAGACGGGCCTGGACATGCACTGGCTTCAGCAGCGGAACACGTCTGGCACTGCGGGATTTGATTCCCTGCCGTTGTAGTGTGTTACTGATGGTGAGCTTTGTTACTTTGGTCCCAGCTCTCTGCAGGTCATTCACCAGGTCTCCCCATGTGGTTCTGGGATCTTTGCTCACCGTTCTCATGATCATTTTGACCCCACGGGATGAGATCTTGCGTGGAGCCCCAGATCGAGGGAGATTATCAGTGGTCTTGTATGTCTTCCATTTTCTGATGATTGCTCCCACAGTTGATTTTTTCACACCAAGCTGCTTGCCTATTGTAGATTCACTCTTCCCAGTCTGGTGCAGGTCTACAATACTTTTCCTGGTGTCCTTCGAAAGCTCTTTGGTCTTGGCCATGGCGGAGTTTGGAGTCTGACTGTTTGAGGCTGTGGACAGGTGTCTTTTATACAGATGATGAGTTCAAACAGGTGCCATTCATACAGGTAACGAGTGGGGGACAGAAAAGCTTCTTACAGAAGACGTTACAGGTCTGTGAGAGCCAGAGATTTTCCTTGTTTGAGGTGACCAAATACTTATTTTCCACCCTAATTTACGAATAAATTCTTTACAAATCCTACCATGTGAATTCATGGATTTTTTTTCCACATTCTGTCTCTCACAGTTGAAGTGTACCTCTGGTGCAAATTACTGACCTCTGTCATCATTTTAAGTGGGGGTACTTGCACAATTGGTGGCTGACTAAATACTTTTTTGCCCCACTGTATACCTAAGTGGCCCAGCCCCTCCTATATTTCTATGTATGTGGCCCTCAGTGAAAAAAGTTTGGACACCCCTGATTTAGGGTAAACGTCTTTCTAAAAAATGAATAAATAAATTACGAGAGGGAAAAGTACGGAATAAAATTATTATATTATTAAATTTGTTTCTGACATCTTACAGTTACTTTTGCTAAGGTATTCATGAAGATTATTATTATTTTTGCTTGTTGCTCATTTTTGTTGCCGGTTCCTACCCCTGTGTGGATTTGGTGTGTGTGCTACTAACTACAGTTCCACTGATTGGGCTGCTGTCTGTCTTGGCCAGGACACTCTTGTGAAAAAGATTTTGACCCGCTCTCTTGGAGCCGCTGGTCCGGGGTGGCTTGAACCTCTTCCTTGTCGGGGGAGCTCCCTCTGGTGCCGGGTGGTTCGTGGGTGTCTGGGGCCATGGTGGCCGGCCTCTGGCGGGGTCGGCAGCTTCAGATTCACTGGGACTCTCCCCCTTTTGCTGTGGGCACCCCATCTGGGCCCTTCGTCCTTGTCCTGATGGGATGGACGCTTAGATGTCGCCCAGATGTGTGGCCTCAGGTCTGCGGGCTGCTGACGGCACTTTTCTCCTGGATACATCTCTGTCTGCCTCTGGCTAAATTGTAGATGTATAACTCAAAGCATTAAAAAGCTTTACAATTATTTATGATACCACTTTTTTCTTATAAATCAGTAAAAACTAAAATCAGAAATATTGAATTACTAAACCAATTATAGTTCTAATAAGACCCACAGTAAAAACAAACACTGACATCTGCAATTTAAGTATATTAAAAACTGCTATAAGGCCATAAAACTGAGTGAAACAGTCACGCACACGTTTCATTATTTACAGGACGAAAACGTCTATAAATGGGTTAATTTCTCACTGGGTTACTTTATAATGATACACAAACCTGTCACAATATCCTATGGACCACTGAGTACTACTCTCCTAAGTCATAATGTGTGATTTCTTAATAAAAAATAAAGAATCCTAAAGTCTGGCTTACTTGTTTGAAATGCTCAGGCCATCTGCTGATTGGTCAGATGCGGTTATGTCACTGTCTGTCACATAACCTGGGCTTTGCTGATTGAATGGGAGACAGCTGTGTGGTCCCTACACAATCGCAGAGAGAGAAGGGGAAAACAATAAAGTCACCAAATATGGTTCATCGCTCGATAAAGGCTTAAGAACAGCCCTAAAAAACCTCACTGTCTTGCACCACCTCTGCCTATAATGCAGTATTGAGATCCCTTCCTAGGTGAGTCAACCCCACGTTTTCCCTGGATTTCTACAGCAACATAATTGAGAGGTTAATGATTTCTAAAAATAGATAAATACATGTCTGAAATGTTCTGAATGTGCAGATAGTTTTGAGCATAATCAGAAATTTAGAGAAGTGTATCCCACCTCTCGCCCTATAATAACTGGGATAGGCTCCAGTTTTACTATAGTTTTATGCATTTATCACATTGAACTACTGAGACATGCTCTTCAACTTGCACATCTTTATCTTTCCTTAAGACAGAGATTAAATGTGTAGTTAAACAAACTGTCAATTGGACTGAGATCTGGGCTTGGACTTGGCCCCATCTGAACCATTTCTGTGTGGCGTTTCCTGTCTGCTTGGGTTCGTTGCCTTGCTGGAAAATAAATCTTTTCCTGATAATTTTCTTAGTTCATTATCCCCTCTACGTTTACAAGCCTTCAAAGGCCTGTTCCTCTGATGCAAGGCCAGAGGATGCTGCCACCGTCATGCTTTACAGTAGAGATGGTGTGTTTGTGGTGATATGTGGAAATTGTCTCATCAGACCAAATAACCATCTTCTAGTTGACCTTGGAGTCACCCACATGGCTTTGGGTGAGTTCCAAGTGAGATTTCATGGCAGCTTTTTTCAGCAGTGGCTTCTTCTTTGCTACTCACCCATACAGTTTTCACTGATGAAAGAACCCAGGCAACAGTAGTTGTATGTACAGTCTCTTCTATCTATGCCCCTGAAGCTTTTAAATCCTTCAGAGTGGACACCTGGTGGCCTCCATCACTGGTGTTTTTCTTCCCCAGTCACTCTGTTTGCGAGGATGACCAGCTCTAGGCAAATTTAGACAACTGCCATACTTCTTCCATTTCTTAATTATGGACTTACCTGAACTCTGTGGTATATCCAGTGAGTTGGAAATTGTTTTGTAGCCAACTCCCAACTTTCAAGGACAGAGTTTTCTGAGTTCCTTTATGTTTTCTTTTTGCAGCAGCTGATGAACCAGAGTCTGAACCTTACAGATACAGGTGCCTTTATACAATCGCTTCATACATGGTAGATGCACAGGTGATCTCCATTTCCCCAACTGCTGGAATCAGCTGGACCTCTGATAAATTAGGTTGTCACTTTAAAGATCAAATGTTTATTTTACTATATATACTTTTAATTAACTGGCATTATTTTATCAACATGAAAGAAGCTTGACCATTGTTTTGACCAGGGGCGGAGCGGGGGGGTGGCTTACGGGGCTTAAGCCCGGGTTGTTTTGTCAGAAGCCCGGGGTATTTTGGAGTGTAATTTTTTCATAGTTAGATGCCTGGCTGACAACTGTATAAAACAAAAAGTACACACAATATTCGAAGCACATAGTGCACACTGTGGGAATTTACGACTGTGCGTGAATCCCCCCCCTGATATTGGTATGATCCAAGCTCAGGCACTAAGCGACTGAGCGAGGGGGCGGGGCAGCTGCTGCCCGTGAGTGCGCTGTTGGAGAGACGGAGCCAGCCATACTAAGGAGAGCTTAAGTTTGACCAGGTACCAAAGCAAATCATTCGTACCGTACAAATAATGTAAATATGACGGTGCATCACGAAAGATTGATATCAAACTGATCACTTGACCAATATTACGTTACTTGCTCTTCAAGTGAATCAACAAATGGCGAAATGAAAAGCCGAACAAATGCTATTTTTTTTTTAGAGTCTTAGCTTACGTGTGTTTATTTCATATTTTCAGTTCTTACCCTCCCCGACTAAATCGGTTTCAGTTATGTACTGAAACATAAGAATGGACATTCGAGGGTTCTTTCAAAGAAAAAACTCAGGTAAATGTTATTTTATATATTATACTTTGTATGTTGTTCAGTATATTTCTATGCAAAACAAGAGGGATTTCAGTACACAGCAGGATATTCACATTTGTAACCAGATATTTACATACACTTTAGGGAGAAAACATAAAACATTTTTACTGTACAACATCAATTTAGAGTAAATTTTTGTTTTAGATAAATATTGAAATATATTTTGAATTAGTTAAATTTCAGAATAAAGAGAGACAGAGCTATTTTTATCACTTTCATCAAATTTAGGAGTACATGTACACTAAATTTATTGTTAATTAATAAGAAAACTCCAGACGATTCCATTCTGAGCTGAAGAAGCTTCTGATAGGTTAGTAGAGTCCATGTGAGTAAATTGGTGGCACACCTGTGGATGCATATAAGGCAAAACACAGAGCCTGTTTCTTTGACATGGGAAAATCAAGAGATATCAACCAAAACACCAGGAAAAGAACTGTGGAGCTCCATAAATGTGGCTCAAGTTTGAATACAATTTGGTGCCATTTGCAATTAAGAAATACAGATAGTTTCTCTCTTTACTCTTAAAGTTAACAAATATGTTTTTATATTTATCTAAAAAAATAAACATTTAGTCTGATTTGATGTTACAATTAAAAAAGTGTTTTTATCTGAAGAGTAAATATCTGGTTTCAACTGTATATTTGATGATTGTCAGCACAAAGAGGGAGAGAGAGGAGAACGAGGACAGAACAGATGAACAAGAGCAGGTGAGACACACATGTTAGTCAAATGGTTGTTTACCAAAAGTATCACCGTATCATAGGTCCTCATGTATCTCGTACCTAGTGTTTCTTTTTAGGTTTGTTATTTTTCAAATTCTGTATTTATTAAGTTCTGCAGGCTTGTTTGCACAACAAGGCTAAATAATTATATAAACTTTTCTCAATCTAAATAGTGGACTTTGGTAGAATTAAAAAATAAGTGTAGTGCAGGTCTATGATGATTTTTAGTGCTATCATCTAGTTCTGATTCTGGTTCTGTCTTGGTTAAGTCCTCAGTAGTCCTGATTTTGAACTGTTGTAGTCCTGTTTTAATTCTGGATCAGTTCTGGGTCTGGTTGAATTGGGGTTTAGTCCTCGTGTCTTGATACAGCCCTGACCTTGTTCTGCCTTGCTGCTTAATTAAAAAACTAGTTTAAGGTGTCCTGCACATGTGATATATATTTTTCCCTATATGAAGTCATTCTTTTTTGAACAGAGCCTATTAATCTTTCAGTCATTTCTACACCCCCCCCCCCCCCCAAAAAAAAAAAAAAAAAAAAATCCCACATGCATACTACTCTTTGGGCTAAGCCCCGGGTGTTTCAAATGTCTGGCTCCGCCTCTGGTTTTGACCATGATCTTATGTATTAAAGCATTGAAGGGGTGAATACCTTTTATAAGCATTGTATATGCAGTCAAATATACCTGGCTCATAAAGTAGTATCAGTCTCAGATTAGCAAATAACACAGTCCCCTGCTGAGAGCGATAATAGCAGTGAAATCAGCCATGAAGAGGCTTGGACTGCTGGGAGGAGAAATAGGATACCAGCATAAATTATATATGTAAATTAAGGAAAAGACAAACACGTGTAACACAGGTGATAAATAGATTCCAGTGCTCACAAGACTCAGATTTTTACACTATAGATGCAAACAGTTTTGTTTTATTTGTACCGGTTAAGCTCAGTGTGCTGCAAAAACTCTCAGAAAAATAGATTAAAATTAAAGTATCAAATAAATAAACTGTTAATGTTATTCAATCAATAGCTGCTCTGACAGTCTGCTTCCATGCAATTACAGTGTCTGCTGCAGTGTTTTTAAATGCCACTCAGTCCAGATGAGTCAGAGGCTGAAAGGATGGGAAAAGTGACAGAAACACTGGCGAGAGCAGTAAGAAAAGCCACAAACAGATGTCAGAGACGAAAGGATAAGACACGCGTTAATGATCAAAAATACAGGAGAGTAAGAGCTGAACTGTTGCTTCACTTATCTAAATTCCTCTAGCATGAAAAGAAGTTGGCTTGTCTTGAGCAGAGGATACCAAGGCATTAAATTGGCTTCACTCTGAGCCTGTATGTGGTAGATGGATTGCAAAACGCGGGAGCCTCAAGTTCAGCATGTGCCCCTGGTAATTAGCACTGCACTTAAATAAAAGTAATGGACGGATAGTTTTAAAAATTGGATTTAAATCGATGCGGCAGAACCAGAGATAGCTAATCTCGTTCAGTGTCTGGGGTCCTGCAGCATTCATTTCTGCCCCGTGGCCCCAGAGGCTTGAACCAGCCCTTGTAGAAAGCAGATGGGCTGCAGAATGTTTTGGAAAGCAATTGCAAAATCCTGATTAACTGTCTCCATCTCGCAACTCCTCACTATTAGGCCAAATTTAATGATCACAGAATCAGACTGTAAAAAGCTAAAAAGCTGTTTTAACACTCCTCAACATAAACCTTTGGGAAACCAGTTTGCACTGCATATGGAACGTTTTGGTGTTTGGAGGTTTTGCTGTGCGGTGTGATGAAAAGTCCCTCCTTGACAGGATAAATATGAGCCAGCAGGCTGGTGGGTCTCTTGTAGAAAAAAAACGTAGAAAATTATAGAGCTCGTTGAAATACTTCTAATATTATAATACTAAATGAACCATGAAAGGATTTTTCTTGATTTTCTACTGACAGTGTGAATGGCACAAGGAAATGTTATTCAAACCAAGTTTCAAAGAAGGTCATTATAAATATATATCGAATGAATACAATCACAACCCACACTCAGCAAACTGAGCTCCACTCTTCCAGTCCACACAGCGTCTGCCTGCAGGTATTTTGATCATCAAGCAGAAGCGATCATCTAGTTCAAAGGTTTGCCTGATCGTTAAATGCTGCAAAATATTAGTTCTGCAAAGCTGCTATGCTGTAATCTGGTATGATTGTCTCAGATATGAACATGATGTGGATAATAAAATTCATTGCAGGGTTTAGGCTTACTTAGGAGTCACAGACTCGTCATTCATTTGCATTATGAGCCACCATTTGAGTCATATTTCAAGTGAACAAGTAATAATTTGTGTGAAAAAAAAAATCATACAAAAGCAGTGGTGGCGTGAGATTCATTCACACGTCCATTCATTCCCACAAATATCTGTTATCTTAATGTGGATGTGATGAATGATGATAAAAGGAAGCGTTGAAAATGGGAGGACATGGGGCAGGATGTTCACTATTAATTCAATCATTCATTTTCTTTTATTTATGCAAAACATTTGCATGTTCTTTTTCACTATCCACTTAGATTGAACATTATGCTCTTAGCATTTTTATTCAATCAACATTCAATCAAAGATGATGGTCAAAGAGAGCCTGCAAATGGCTTGCATGTGTAATATTTTAAGAGTGGTAAAAGCGTGGTAGTGTGGAAGTGAGAGCTGTCGCCTCGCAGTAGGAAGATCCTGAGTTTGAATGCACCTGCTAGCATCTTTGCATTTCAGAGTACTCAGGCTTCCTCCCACAGTCCAGAGACATGTGTGTTAGGTTAACTCCATCCAGCCATTTTCTACAGCTTATACAGAGTCAGACTTCCCTCTCCCTGCCTACCTCCAAGCCAGCCAAGACATGTATCCTCTCCAGCATATCCTGGGCCTGCCGCCGGGCTTCCTCACAGCATAACATACCTAAAACACTTCAACTGGCTCCTTTTGATGTGGAAGAGTACTGGCTCTACTGATCAACATAACGCTCAGCTCTCTCTTCAGCACAACAGATCAGTACAGTACTTCATCCACATCACTGTAGATGCTGCATCAATCTGCCTGTCAATCTCCTGGTACTTAAGGTACTTAAATTAAACTTAAAGTTGGGGCCATCGCCTTTTTCTGGTAGAAAATAATGGCTTCACAGCTGCATGTGTCAGTTGTCGTATCTGATTCAGATCCATGAGGCCACAACCTGATTAAACCAAAAGACCCACATCATCCACCGTCCCAGCGAAAATAAAGAGTTTGATTCCCTAATTCTGGAGCACATCTTCCAGGAAGGAAGTCAAGGTGAATCTCATCCAATCCAGTGAATGAGGTTAATTGATGACTGCAAATGGGTATTAATGCATGTGTAATTGGTTGTCTGTCTCTGTGTGTCAACTATGCAACACACTGGCATCCTATGCAGGGTGTAGCCTGCTTCTCACCCAGCAGGAATAGGCTCCTTTGCCTGCTCCCAGCCACCCTGAAAGGATCAGCAGAAATGGGTGGATGAATGGATGGTAAGAGTAAGACTGTGCACCACAGTGACTGACTAGAGGCAATGAAAACTATTACATGAGCTCCACCACAGTGAGTACCTCTCAAGGATGCTCACTCTTTATCAAACGCTTTAGTGAACCAGACCGAGGTGAGCATTAATAAGACTTTACTGATTACTTTAAAGGTTCTTTGCAACATCACATCTTGATCTATATATGAAGAGCCTTAATAGTAAAGGACCAAAGGGACTCACTTAGTGGCTTTTTTCTTATTGGAATTTTGCTGATAGCCATTTTAATATCTGTCATTGTTTTTGTAAAATAACAGTTCAAACGTGTTGGTAAATGTATGCATTTTCTGGCAAAGAGAAGAGAGAAGAAGGCTACCACTCCTGCTTTCTCATTTGTACTGTTAGGATGCCTGGGTCGTTGACCCAGGCTTTTGAGTTTATTATATTAATATCATTTCTAGTCTTCGGTTTCTTTGTTAGAGTTCTGTCTTATGGTTTATGTCTCTGTGTTCTCTAGTTGCTCTGTCTCCCCTGTCAGCTGTATCCCCTTGTCAAGTTCGCGTCTCTGTGTTATGTTTCCTGTTTTACTTTGAAAGTCCGTGTCTCATGTAAATGCGTCTGGTTTTGCTTCCTTTGTCTCGTTAGGCCTGATTTGCCTCAGCTGTGTTTCCCTCCTGTTACCCATTCCCTGATTGCTCCCTCTGTGTATTTAAGCCTTGTGTTTCTCTGTGTCCCTGTTGTAATCTACTGTTATCTACCCTCACTCATGCTGTGTGTTTTGGGGCTTCCTGCCTGCGTTAATGTTTGTATTTTGGAAGTTTGTTACTTTGAGTTCAGCATTAAAGCTGTTTTTTGAGTTCATATCTGTCTCTGGAGTCTGCACTTTGGGTCCTTTTCCTGCCTGCACACAGCTGTTCCATAACATGTACACTGAATATAAAGTGGCAACAACCGTCTGTTATCTTACTTCAAACACGGGGAAAGACTAACCTGGCTCTACACGAAGCCAACTAAATCTGCCGAGCAACATCTTTAAGGGGCTTCTTCCTCTTGTGGCATGAAAAAAAGCAAGATGACAGTGCCAAACTGAATTTTTAAAATCCTCTTTGGGGACATCCCACCCAAAAATAAATTATGCATGTTTTTTCTCTATCCATCTGTTTTTGGTTAGAACTGGTGAGTTTTGGCAAGAATGGACTGTTTATCTCCCTGGCCAACTAATTGCACTGTCCTTGTGGTTCTCTCAGCAAAAATGCTAAAAAATGTGATGCTCACATTCTCAAATGCAACTTGCTCAATGGAAAAGGAAGGCCATTATTGTATATATGCTGTATTTGGGATTAGGGGAATGTGAGATTTCTCTCTTTATAAATATAATATAGGATGCAAACATGTGTACACCTGACATGTTACCCAGTAACAGCTTTAAAACTGTAAGGCCAAAATCAGTGGCCTTGGGTTCCTTGAATAAGAGACAGGTTTTAGAATATTTTCTCTTCCTTATCATAAATCCAGAGTAAAACATATAAACTCTGCCTCTGCCTGAAAACCAGAAAAAAAAACTGAGAATAAATAACAACCAGTGAGTCACTAACAGCTATTGTACCTATTCTAAAAGATTCTCAAGTGTAGCTTGACCAAATTTTATCTAACAGAAATGCAACGCAACAGTTTACAACCTTCTGAAGTGAATCTGCCATGTTTGATACCCTTTGAAAAACATGGCTTATTTCCTCTTTATACCAGACCTGGTAGAGGGACCAGTGAGAGGGAAGGATCAAGAGTTGAATTTCTTTTTATTTTGCCCAATTAATGGCATTTTAACTTTTAAAGTTCTCATTTTCAACTAGAGTCACAAGAGAAGGGATACAGACTCACCTGTGTTTACAGGGACCTCTCAGCAAACTGAAGGATGGTGGGTAACGTCAGTAAACATCTCATTTCTGAAGTGCTGCACAGAGGGCACATTGTCATCATATAATGCATACAGTAGCGTCTGGGTTTTTGCTCTGGCTCTGCTTTGAGCAGAGGCAAGCAGTAACATACTGCTTTAACAAGGGATCAGCAGCATCATTACAGCTGCACAAAGACATCTCCTCTACTGCTGCGGCGCTTTGTGGAAGTTTCCCAGCCGAAGCACAAGCAAACACCAGATCACCAATAACGCAGGTTGCCAAAGTGTGTGTGTGTATATATATATGTATATGTGTGTGTGCAAAAACATATTTGTCAGCACAGTTGCCCACACACACTTTTTTGCATGATTAGATCAAAACTATGCAAAAAGTATGAAAAACACATGCAGTATTTTGCATGTGGATGTACTTACCAATACCTGCAGTGTTGCAAACCACATATTTTGTACCTGTCACTCTGAGGTTTCTTGTTTGTTTGATTTTCATGTCTAAAAAAATTCCAGGGTGATGCCATCCTGAGTGTTGCTAATGCACTCACTCTGTTGACTAGTTAGAGCCCAGGCCTATTTCTATTATCTTGCTGATGAGCCATCTGATTGATTCACGACTCTCGGTGCAAATGCCCTCAGAAAAATTTTAACAGGGTGGAAAAGAAGTCTTTTATATTTTAGCTTTCCAGCTGTGTTGACATGTGTCAAAAAATGAGAATAAATTCTTGTGACATTGCTTTGATTGGCTTAATTTCGTTACATTTCAAATGAGCTCCAAAAGATGTGTTGTTTTTTGCAGAATGGCTGGATGAACAACCTTTGCCTCGGAGAGAGTGTTGTGGAGATAACAAGGCAGCTGCTGAACATTAATCCTTGGCTGAGGTTTAAATACTATAAAGGCTCCAGGCGAGATCTCGCAAAAGTCCGTCTTAATTTTTTTTCTCCCATGTCCCCTGCGGGGCTCCGTAATTTATAGCTGTTCGAAATTAAAGTTATTCCAGCAGGTATTATGAAAAGCAGGAGTACACTGTGTTTCAGGGATAACAGCGACCTCTGTGGCCACAAGTGGAAATTACATCATTTTGGCACAGCTTATCATGTGCCCGCGAACCCAAAACAAAATCTCATCTCATTACAAAACAGCAATTTTACAGTTCACAGTCATTTAATTTAATTTAACTTAACGCGAGCTCAGTGTAAAATGTGGTGGATAAAACATGCCAGCTTATGCAATGTTAGTTTATTTTGTATCTTTCACCCTCCTAATGTGAAATTTTTGAATCATGACTACAAGCAGCAATTATGAAATAATAACGTGATTCCAGCATTAAAATTATACCATCACAGCTGATATCTGCACATTCACATTTGGTTCTGTTTTAAAAGAAAAAAAAATGTTTATTGGTTTGAAAGGCATGCCTCAAAAGCTACAGTATGTTAGGGGTCAGGGTGAGATGGTGCTAGATGATCCCTACAGGGAGCAGCTGAAAGAAGAAGAGACATGAAAAAGAATAACAAAGTGCTGAAAACTTTGATGGTTTGGCCTACAGCAAATTGCCAGACATTCATTGTGATAGTTTCAGCCTGGCCATTTTACCGCTGCCAGTCTTCAGGAATAGTGTCCAGGCTCATTGAAGCACATTCAGAGCTCTTCAACGCTTCACTAAAACCGAGGTCGGAGCTCTGGAGAGGCCAACCCGTGACAGACAGTTTGTTATTGTGTGTTTTTCTATTCATGTATGTTTTTATTGCATACCTGGATAGAAATGTTTTTATTGATTTTTTATTATTATTATTATTACATTGGCAGTGTGTTTGGGGTCACTGTGAAAAATTAAGCTGCTGTTAATCAGATGCTTTCCAGATGGTATTACATGGTGGATCAATATCTAACAGTACTTTTCTGTGTTCATAATTCCATCATTTTGATGAGAGCTCCAATAATACTGCCTGAAATGCAGCCAATGGACAACTTAGTTTTGAGTTGTGGGAAAAAACCATGACAGAGCCTCTACTGTTGCTCTTCTGTGTTGGCTGTAGACTCTCACTTTTGTACCTCTCCTCACCCTCTCCTTACATACTCACTCAAAAGACTTAAAACAAATGTTTCAAATTTAGATTCATCACTCCATCAGACCTGTTGCTAGTGATTTTTAGTTTGGTTCTTGTATAATTTAACACAGTGGCCCCCAACCTTTTTTGCGCCCTGTCGCGACCTTTAAGGTGTCACGGATAAATACGTTAAAATAAAACCAGTGCTGGTAACAAAAAAAAGATTTATTCATAACACATGGGAAAAGACCCAGAGAAAAAGAGTTAATGATAAATGTGATTTTTTTTAAAATAACTCTAAAAATCAATAAAAACCCTGAAAACCATAAATTTCACGCCAAACCTCAACTCTCACGGCCCGGTACCAAACAACTCACGGACCGGTACCGGGCCATGGCCCGGGGGTTGGGGACCACTGATTTAAGAAACCTTAGCCTTTTCTTTCTTTTTCCTTTCATTACGAATGGCTTCTTGACAGCCACCACCTTGATACCACGTCCACTGAGACCATTTCTGATGATTAGACTGATTAGCTGAAGGGCCAGATGCATCTCTCAGGGTCTGTGTCAGATTTTTTTCTGAATTTTTTACTCATTGTGAAAGACATGACTTTCAGATACTGTTCATCTGGTGTAGATACTTTGTTAGACCTGCCACTTTTTCTTTTGTCCTCCACTTTGTCCAATTTCCTCAACTTTTTTTAGGACACCTTGCACATGATATGTCAAGTTTTCAGTTAACAGGTCTTGGGAATCACCTTGTTGGTGCAAAAATAAAATTTCATGCCTGTCAAATTATGTTTACTTTGACATTTCTCATGGATCCAACCAAAGAAACTAGAACAAATGATTATTTTTTTCCCAGAACTTAAAACTAAGTTGTCCGTTTTATACAGACACAACCAGTGACGGTCCTAGCCTGTTTGGCGCCCTGGGCGAAAACTCCCTCCCTTATTTCTGGGATTTCGCACAACCTAGGATCCAAATCATGAATACATAATGGGCTTGGATTTACAAGATTATGAATGAAATGTGCTCTATTTGGAAGCAGCCGGCCCCCTCCCCTTTCGATTGTTTGTGTGTGAGACTTTAAATCATCAAACTGTAAATTATAAATTTTGAATTGTTATTGATCCCTTTACCCCTGGTCCTAAAGTGTATATTTATTTTCTTACTCTTCTTATATTTATTGTTTGTTTACTTGCACTGCTGTAACTGGAGCCTCGTCGCCTCGTTTATGCTGGACTGTATGTAGCGGAGATGACTTTGACTTCGGCAGCGAGCAGGCGCACTGAGGGCTCTCGCGCTCACTTTTCGCGTATAGAATTTCGAAAAAACATCGGTGCAAATTATAAGTCTGTATCATAATATCTGGTGTTTTCGTGTTTGTTGGTTTGTTTTTATTTTGTTTTATTTTGCGAGTTGGTTATTAGATGCCACTCCAGCCAGCCAGAGAATCCCCCGCTGCCCCGACCTCTCCTCCCTGTGCCGCAAGCAGCAGGCGCACCTCGCAAACGGAGGGCACCCTTACTCCCAGCAAATAGGCGATAGAAAACCAATTGGTGCCTATACCATTCCCAATATGCGCTGGCATGACGTTGGGGCAGCATGAGTAGGCTACGAGCATTCTTTTTTTTTTAAAAAATTTTGCCGATGCCCGTGATGCCGCCCCCCACAAGGTAACCGTATCAAACCGTATCAAAAACCGCTACTGGACACAACACCAGTTGACCCCTTTAATCAGGTGCATTTTTATGTTTGAATGGTTCACAGGTCCGTGTTAAAACACTCCTATGAAAAAGTTCACGTAAAAGGACTGGACTGAAAATGAGTGGAAAAAGCAGCCAGTGTCCAAAGAAAAACTTCCAAAAGCCTTCAGAAAGCCTGGAGAACTATTGTTCAAGATCACTTTAAAAGATTACCAGAAAGTCTCACTCCTTTTAAAGAAACACAAAGATGTCAGGCGGCTCAATCCGATCACTCTACACTATAGATACAAATGCTGGTATTGATCAGTGCCAGCACAACTGGATCAATACTGTAACGTTCACAAGAACCAGACGGTTGGGGTCTCAGTTTGTCCGTTTATTCGGCACATAAGCCAGCGGGTTGTTAACTCAGGGGGGAAGCGCTCTCGAACTACACCTCTCTTCAGCCTGGCACACACACAGAACAACCAGGTCCCCCCACCCCTTCCTGTACACCACCCTCACTACTTCCTGCAGCCCAACCAAACATGAATCTTAAAGGAACAACAACAGTGTGCAGAGAAAACCAACATGTCACTGTCCAGTAACACTTAACCATCGTTACACTGCCCCCCCAGCAATAAGTTCCTCGTCCCCGAGGGAACGACACAGTCTCTGAGGCGGGGCGGTAGCCTACGTTCCCTCCTTGACCTCCTGAGCCCCTGAGGAGGACGCGGAGCTTCGGGGCTTTGGGGTGAAGAGTCCGAGGGGGGGGAACGCAGCCCCGGTCGGGGGCCCCTCTGAGCAGGGTCATGGACGCTCTGTACACGTCCCTCTGGAAAGGAGGGGAGGGACTGTCCTCTGTAGGGGGCCATCCGGTCTCTGTGCAGCGCTACTATCCTCCCCCTAGGAGGCAACTGCACCCTGTAAACAACCTCCCCCACTCGCTCTAGGACGCTGCAAGGCCCCACCCAGCTGCTATCCAGTTTAGGACACCGTCCCTTCTTCCTCTTTGGGCTGTAGACCCACACCAGCTCCCCAGCATGGAAGTGCCTCCCTTTAGTGGTGATGTCGTAATTCCTCTTTTGGCGCAGGCCTGCCTTCGCCAGCTGCTCTCGGGCGTAGGAATGTGCAGAATCCAGCCGGTCCTGCAGCTTCCTTGCGTAGTCCCGGCCCGGTGGTGCCTCTGGCGCGTCCGGGGGTTTCCCAAAAGCCAACTCTGCAGGAGTTCTCAGCTCTCTCCCTAACATGAGCAGGGCAGGCGTACATTGGGTGGAGTCCTGCACTGCCGACCTGTAGGCCATGAGGGTAAGGGGAAGATGGTAATCCCAGTCCCGTTGGTGTTCTGAGGTAAGGATGGCTAGCTGCTGGGCCAGCGTCCTGTTAAACCTTTCCACCAGCCCATCGCTTTGGGGGTGAAGTGGGGTGGTGCGGGTTTTCTTAGTCCCAAGGCGTTCACACATGGCAGCAAATACCTTGGACTCAAAGTTACGCCCCTGGTCACTGTGGAGGGTCTCTGCTGTTCCAAAGCGGCTGAACATCCCCTCCACTAATACATCAGCGACCGTCTCAGCCTCCTGATCTGGGATGGCGTATGCTTCCGGCCACTTGGTAAAATAGTCCATGGCCACAAGAACATAGCGGTTTCCTCTGTCTGTGCGAGGAAATGGGCCCATGACGTCCACAGCTACTCGCTCCATTGGGGCTCCTGCTGGTTGCTGCTGAAGCTGAGCCCGGGACTGGTCTTGTGGCCCTTTGTGTGAGGAACATGCATCACAGCTGCGGCAAAAGTCCTCCACATCCCTCCGCTGTTGACCCCAGTAATAGCCCTGGCGGAGGCGGCAAAGAGTCTTGGAGACCCCAAAGTGGCCAGAGCCAGTGCTCCCATGGCAGGCTCCCAGCACAGCTGACCTCAGCGACCTTGGCACCACAACCTGCCACCTCTCCTCCCCCGTGGCAGGATCCTTCCAGGCACGCTCCAACACCCCCTCCTTCAGCCTGAGAGCTGCAAACTTGGCCCACAGCCCCCTGGTACAGATGGAAAACCCAGTGACCTCATCCCAAAGGGGTTGCTCCCCCTTCTCCAGCCACTGCAGGACCGGCAGCAGGTCTGTGTCTTGTTCCTGCCATGCCCTCCACTCCGCTGCATCCACCACCAGAAGAACCCTGCAGGCGAGCTGTGCTGCTCCGTCTATTGTCGTGAGTTCCCGCTCTATTTCCTCTCGCTTCTCACAGTAACGGCAGCCAGCTGCAGCACATGGGCGGCGAGAGAGGGCGTCTGCGTTAGAATGGTGCGTCCCTGCTCTGTGCTCCACGGTGAAATTGAAGGCTTGGAGCTCCTCCAGCCAGCGAGCCACCTGTCCCTCTGGCTCCCTGAAAGACATCAGCCACTGAAGGGCAGCATGATCAGTTCTGACAACAAATGCTGTGCCGCACAGGTAGTATTTAAAGTGTCTCACCCCCGCCACCACAGCCAACAGCTCTCGTCGTGTGACACAGTAGCGCCGCTCGCTCCTGTTCAGGACCCGGCTGAAGTACGCCACCACCTTCTCCCCTTCCGGTCCAACCTGCGACAACACCGCTCCCAGCCCCACATTACTTGCATCAGTGTCCAGGACAAAAGGCAGGGCGGGGTCAGGGGGGGCAAGGACTGGGGACTCTGTCAGCGATCTGCGGAGGGTGTCGAACGCCTGCTGACAGTCCTGGGTCCAGATGAAGTCACGGTCCTTCTGCAGCAGGTGGAAGAGTGGTGCGGCTATGGAGGAAAAGCCCTTCACAAACCTCCTGTAATAAGACGCCAGTCCTAGGAAGCTTTTGAGCTGTTTCTGGTCTGCTGGTGTGGGCCACTCGGTAATGGTGTGAATTTTTTCCTCCAAAGTGCTGATGCCCTCACGACCCAGCTTGTGGCCCAGAAACTCCACCTCCCTCCTCATGAAGTGGCACTTGTCGGGATGCAGCTTCAGGCCTGCAGCCGCCACCCTCTCCAACACTTGTCTCAGGGCATCCAGGGCAGCATCAAAGGAGCTCCCGTGCACTAGAAGATCATCCAGGTAAACCAGACACCGTTGCCGTGGGACGCCAGCCAGCACACTGTCCATGAGCCTCTCGAAGGTCGCAGGAGCGTTGCAAAGGCCAAAACTCAGGACTTTGAACTGCCATAGTCCCCTGTTAGTGCAGAAGGCTGTCTTCGGTCTGGATTCCGGGGACAGTGGCACCTGCCAGTAGCCACTCCGCAGGTCCAGGGTGGAAAACCAGGAGAACCCGGCTACTAAGTCGAGGGACTCATCAATCCTGGGAAGGGGGTAAGAGTCTTTCTTCGTCACTTTGTTGAGTGGTCTGTAGTCCACACAGAAACGCATCCTAGGACTTTTTTTCTTAGGCACCATCACCACCGCGGAGGCCCACGGGCTATCAGATGGTTCTATGATGCCCGCCTTCATCATTTCACACAGCTCCCTGTCTGCAGCCTCCTGATGAGCCAGGGGCAGGCGGCGGGGGCGCACTTTAATAGGCTGGGCATCCCCGGTCTCAATGACGTGCTCTACCAAGTGTGTCAAGCCAACATCACTTTCTTTCAGGGCAAAAATGTCACTAAACTCTTTTAGTACCTGCCATAGACTCTCTTGCTGCTGTGGAGTCAGCCCCTCACAGTTCTTTGACCAGATACTCCTCACTGCTGAGAGCCTCTCCTCCTCCTCCTCCTCCGCTCGCTGTTCTGCTGGCGGGTCTGCAGGGGTCTCTGCGGTGGAGGTGGACGCCGCGGCAGATGCTGTGCAGACCGGGGGAGGAATAAGCGGCACCTTCTTCCCATCAGGGAGTACGAGGAGGCCTTTGCCTAAGTCCAGTACACCACCAATGGCTCGTAAAAAATCCAGCCCAAGGATGCAGGCGTCCTGCACGTCAGCCACCCAGGCAGCATAAGACACACCGAGGTCCCCCACCTTGAACTGGAACACTCCCTTCCCTCTCATTGGGGCCAGATCACCGGTCACAGTCTTAAGTTGCACGTTAGTCGGTTGTACAGCAGCTCCGGTTGGGACAATATCGGGTCGGACCAGCGTTGCATTGGATCCCGTGTCCAGCAGGGCCGTACAGGACACCCCCGCAATCGTCACTGGAACATGGCAAAAGCCGCCAACCTGGGTCCAGCCCACAGTGATGGCCGCACCGGGTGGAGGTGGCGTGGGGATGTCGTTCTCCCAGGCCCGTGTACTCCCGCCTACACGGGCCCGTGGGCGTTTCCCTGAACCGCTGCAAGCTTGGGGCACTGCCTGATGAGGTGTCCGACTTGTCCACATCCCCAGCAGCTCTGAGGTCGGCGGTGCGGGCCAGCCCGAGGGGAAGGCGACTGCAGCGAAGCTGTCTGCACCAAACTGCACAGGCCCGCTGGCGTCTCCATCTGTTCCACAGGTGCTGACACAGCCCTCACCACGTGTGCGTCGTCAGCGCCCCCAGAGGATCCTGCAAGCATCTCCCTCTCCAACGCTAGCTCCAGGGCTGCACTGAGTGTGGCCGGCCGAGCAAGCTGAGTTTGCATGCGGAGCTCTTTAGGGCTCAGGGCCTGCAGGAACTGGTCCCGAGCTAACTCCGCCTGCACTGATGGTGGCATGCTGTCATACGCCCTCCGGCAAAGGCACTCGACTTCATGGGCCAAAATGCGGAGGGGCTCACCTGGCAATCTGCGTCTGTTGTGGAACTCCGACCTCAGCAGCACTGGTTGGTTATACTGCCCGAAGCGCCTCTGAAGTGCTCCGACCAGAGCTCCTCGGTCAGCAGCAGCAGGCATGCAGCTGCATCCTCACACAGGCACAAAGCCAATTGGAGAGCTTTATGTTCCTCAGACCAGCCAGCTGCAACAGCTAACAGCTCGAACTGTGCGATAAACACTTCCCATGGCGTCTTGCCGCTGAACTTAGGCGTTTTTATATTCGCTGCAGCTTGCTGGGCGCCGCCATGTTTGTTTACATCACGTGACGGCGCGCCAAGCGAGGTCGACTCCTTCCCGCCGGAATCGCGGCCGCTGTGCGAACAGTTCCCGAGCCTAGTCAAACCTGGAGAAAATCCAGCCTCGGCAGACAGCCGCAGCGCCGTTTCCCTCACTCCATGGGCGGGCGAGCGCGGACGAACCTCCCTCTCCTCCGTCTCCTTCTTAATCCTGCCCGGCAACATCCTCGTCTCGTAACGGCAAGCGTCGCCGGCAACAGGGTCTCGGGCGTTCTGGGGTTCTTTTTTCTTTCTTCACTTCTGACACCAATGTAACGTTCACAAGAACCAGACGGTTGGGGTCTCAGTTTGTCCGTTTATTCGGCACATAAGCCAGCGGGTTGTTAACTCAGGGGGGAAGCGCTCTCGAACTACACCTCTCTTCAGCCTGGCACACACACAGAACAACCAGGTCCCCCCACCCCTTCCTGTACACCACCCTCACTACTTCCTGCAGCCCAACCAAACATGAATCTTAAAGGAACAACAACAGTGTGCAGAGAAAACCAACATGTCACTGTCCAGTAACACTTAATCATCGTTACAATACTTTATTTCTATCCTCTAAGTTTGGTATGTAGCCCACTAAATTGTGTTTAAAAAAAATTTTTTTTAGATGACTGCCATAAAATATATTTTCAAAATAAATCAAAAGCAGGTTTGTTTTTATTAGGAAATTATTGTGAAAACTAAAACTCACAGTGCTTTAGTGATCAGAATTTGCAAACTAATCATAATTCATCTCATAAACCATGGCACACTGCTCTCCCCTACATTAGCTACCTTTTTAAGTTTAAAAGTATCGATATCGGTATGTTCAACACTTCCTCCGTGTTCACTACTAACTGTTTAATAAATCTGTATTTATAACACCGGCACCAATTGTTCTGCCAGACGGAAGCAGCAGTTTTACTACCAGATGTCGAATAAAAGAAGAAGTAACCCTCCGCGAGCGTTTGTGGGTAATGGAGTCTTTCAATGGCGTGTCTGCTTGGCGCTAACTAGGCGAAGAACTACATATCCCGCTTGTCTTCACTGCAGCGTGTTTTTGTGTGGACGAGGTGAAACGTACTTCGCTTTGCTTTTCTATGCTAGCAGTTAGAGCAGTTACACTCGTGTCTGTGAGCGGTGCTTCACAGATAGTGGACGTCAAAACACGGCCACCATACGTCACGGTGCGGAATGTCAACAACGGCATCTGGCGGAACAGTTTCAGGTGTGTAAGTGTGAATTAAATGTCGTGAACTGCTTGTAAAATTAATCTAACGCCTTTGTTTCACTCATAGTCACTTGGATGAGTGACGAAACGTTTCTCCCACTGAAAACGCTCCGTCCAGATGAACAGAATCAACCTTTGGAGGTCTCCTAATAAAGTTGTCATGTTCATTTTTAAGTGAACATTTCTCAAGGAATAGGGTCGTTGTCAGGTCATTTAGGACCCCTTAAAGATGTTTTATTTTCATTGAGTTGCATTACAGCTCCAGTTCTAAACCCTACATTATTTTTGCTTTACATTTGAGCATGAATAAAGACTTAATGCTGAAGAAGCATTGATGAAGATAATAAATTTTTAATATACATGAGTCAGGTTAACAAGGCTTTTTTTCTTTTGCATTTACAGTCAAGTGAAACGATGAGCAAATTTTAATACTATACAAAGGTAACCCGAGTAAATACAAAATGCAGTATGTAAGTGGTGATTTCATTTATTAAGGGCAAAAGTTATAAAAACCGCACCGGCCACTGTCAAAATGTAATTCCCCACCTTGTTAAGTCACAAATTCAAAGCCATTAATCACATTTTTTTGGAAAGCTAGCCATGCAAAGACCTGGTTACTGTTGGACCTCTTCAATTATGAAATATGTAAATAGAACCTGTTTTTCAAAGTGAAGTAGATTTAAAGATCTCTAAAAGCAACACATCATGCCACAATCTAAAGAAAGTCGAGAACTCCTGAGAAACAATTTCTCATCTATCAGTCTGGAAATTATTACACAGATATTTCCAAGGTTTTGGACTCCAGCAAACTGCTGTGAGAGGCACTGTCTAGAAATGACCAGCTTCACCACTGAACTTTTCCAGGAGTGGCCAGCTTACCAAAATTCCTCCAAGAACACATCAACGACTTATCCAGGAGGTTGCAAAACAACAAACAGGCAAAAACCACTGCTGACCAAAAGGAACACGACGACTTGTCTCACATTCGCCCAAAAACATCTTGATGATGCCTTAGACTTTTGGGAAAATATTCCATGGACTGAGTCAAAGGTTTCATAAAAAGAGCATTGTAGCAACAGTCAAGCATGGTGGTGGTAGTGTAATGGTCTGGGGCTGCTTTGCGGCTTCAGGATCAGGATGACTTGTCGTAACTGATGCAACCATGAATTCTGCTTTCTACCAGAAAATTCTGAAGGAGAATGTCTGACATTCATGCCCTGAAGCTTGAACACATTTGAGTCCTGCAGCAGGAAAAAGATTTGCAGTCCACTTCTTAACGGCTCCAAAACAAAAATGTTTGGAGTGACCTAGTCAAAAAAACCACACCTGATGCCTCTTAAAGTCACCTTTCTCTGCACCTCTGGACCGTTTCCAGTGCAGTTTTCTGGAAATCCCTTTCACTCTCCTCAATCCTGAGTGTCACTAATGATGAGAGCGGAGCCTCACGCGACAACCGGGTGACCAAACAGAAGTTCCCAACATCAAAGCCTGAAGATAAGCCCCCTGAACAGGAGCATGTTTGTTTTTGTTCTGACATTTACAGTATTCTGCACTGAGAGTCCACCCACAACAGTTGCACTGTCAAACCAGGGTTGTGCTCTAACATCCTGAGTCACCCAAACTCATCCGATTTATTGTCCTAACCCTATTTTAATAAGCAGCAATCACTTAAAGTTTTTTGATTCACACCATGTAAAATTAAACATTGTTTTTACTTTGATACAATTATAATTTTCATCACTTCCCTTTCAGTAATTTTTCAGTTAATTATTTTTTAGCCACTGAGAGTAGTCAGCTTTGTCCTACCCGAGAGATTTAATTTAGACTGACATAAAAGGGAGAAAGGAAAAAAAAAAAGCTAAAAACCTGATGCGAGAATGTCTGATCATAACAAAAATGACGATAAAATGGTTTCTGTTGTAAAGTCTGCCAGTCAATTAACCATTCTGATATTGCAAACTAGGAATAATGGAATGACAGCTCACATTTGAGAAACTTGAAAGGTCTATATTTGACATTTTCCAGTTACCAAAATAGGTTTTAATTATTTTTCTACTCATTAATTCCCTCATTGTGTCAGTGCCGCAGCTAAGAAAGAATCTGACGGGAACAACAGATGTGATGGCTTATTGTTTGTCTACTCTTAAAGGTGCGAATATCAAATTTAAGAAGCAACAGACCAAAAATAATTATGAAACCATCTGTGCATGCCAGATTCTTCTATAATGACTGTTTGTCAGCAGTGAGGTAGCCCGAGCCCGGCAGCTGGATATGTTTCTGTAATCCTAATGATGCTGGACATTTTTTATCCAATGCGGTCTATAAAGAACTGGGGGAAATAAATGAGCCACAAGGCTTTAGGTCGTTGCACACTTACATTTTAAAGATCTGGTAGATCATATCTTACACAAACACTAGGTAGAAATTAATTGGTTCTTTGGGTGGCTCACTGGTGTTTGTGTCTACTTCAACCTTAACACGAGGAACAAACTAATAACTCTGACGTGTCTTCTCTGTCCAAAGCAGCGACTGATGGAGTTTCCAGAAGATTTTAACCAGCTCGAGCTTCTCGACACACACGGACACCTGATCCCCCGAGGGTCTGGCAGCGTGTGGACCGGAAGCAAGGACGATGAAGAAGAGCCAGAGGAGAGGGAGCACAGTGAGGAGTGGTATCTGGAAAAGGAGGAAGCTCTCAAAGATGAACCCAACGAGCTCATTCTGTGGGCGGCAGAAAACAATCGCGTAAGTCCAGTTTTGTTTTCAGATTAGGGGTGAGCGGTAGAGCTTTAAAATAATATTATTATTTCAAGGAAATTTGTGAAAATGATATTATGTATGGGGAAAAATCTTTTCCATCCTTGTTTTACAGTGAGCTACTGTCACTGCTGACAGGCTATCTAATTTGAAGTGTGAATCTATTGAAACAAAGTGCCAGTTTTTCCTGGTGCCAACTGGTACCAATTCCCTTCTGGCTTCATCTTCGTTTTTGCAGCGTTTAAAAAAAAAAAAGAAAAAGAAAAGAAAAGTTTAGTTGTTTTGCTTCTCATTTCCTTCCTTCTTCACGTGAACTACAGTAGAACCCAAAGGAAGGAGATAATATCCTCGTTTATATTGTAGCCTGAATAGTTAAACTTTGAGTTTTTCTTCCATCTGTTGCAGCACAAACGGTATCATCAGTCATTCAGGTCTTTAAACTGAAACATGGTTTGATTTTCATCCTTTGGGCATCCAGTTTTTTTTAACCATCTATCAACATGAACATCTTGTGCTGCTGCAGTTTAGCTCACTTTTGTCAACTACTGTAGGTTTTTTTTTTGGTAGTTTAAGATGAATTTTACCCGTTTTGATCCCAACTCTCTGTAGATGACCTTTACTTAACTAAAGATACCAAACTTATACAAAGTTCACCTAAATACGCTGCAGTCTCAGAAGTGACCAGGAAACGAGTTAACACTATTATTGTACCGAGATTAAACGGCTGTCGCAGTACAGCTTCTTCTGCAAATGACTTTTTCCTGTCGTGAAAATGGCGACAGCAGCTTTCAGTGGTCTCAACATAATACCACAAAAATACATTTTGCTGTCATCTTAAAAGCAGCACTTTGCTTCCCCCTCACACACTCCTGCCCTCTTCCCCATCATCTTCCTCTTTGCAGTCAGCAGCTGCGAGCGGATCAGTCTGTTCTTTTTCCTTCTTTGTCGCTGGTTTTCTTTGTAAGATACTGAGTTATCCAATGTAGCATCTGCTGCTGACTATTTGTTGACAGTAAAACTACTCCTCTGGAAACCTATGTTATTTTAAAGCATGAGCTTTTTTATTTTAAAGGTCACTGGGAAATGAAAACTGAAGGTATAGAGCCGCCGGTCTTTGCTGTTGCTGATGTCTCCCCTAAATTTTAGTTCAGGATACACTGACTGCCACGTCTATTTACTGCAATTTCTCAGCCAAGCATCCCTCTTGGTCAATTACTAGACACTATTTATTCAAGTTTGAATTAAAGTCCTGGGGGCACACACTGGGGAAAAAAATCACAACACAAGCTGATGCTTTATGAATTTCAAACCAGTCATGACCTTTGAGTCTTCATCTCAGGATAGAAGCAGAGCTGAATAAATAGTAATTACAGCATTTAGGGACACAAATTAAAGTCACTCCATTAAAGTCAAATGTTTGTCAAACAAATATTTTCCCCCGACAGATCTCTGGCCTGCTGCGAGATCTAAGCAGCAACTAATCGTAACTGCATAAAATTCCTACTGGCTGAAGCTGGACATCATCCAAGTGTGAGGGTAGAGCAATGGCAAAACTAATCAGCTTCGTATATTCACTTTATTTTTACACTTCACCTTTAAGGATAAATACAAAGATAAAAGCACAGTTTCATCATATGCATCCTTTATTTTGGCAGATTTTTGTTCTAATCCCACGGAGACGTTGACCACACACAGGATGGTTTGTGGTATCCTTTAAGTTGTTTCCACTTGAGAAGGTTAAATAGTGTAAATAAATAGTCTTGAATGTTGATTTTTTTTTTTTTAATGATTATTTCTTCTAGTTAAAATTACACATGGCTCTCTAACCACAAATGGGAACTCGTGAATTAGTTGTAAATATTTCACAGGCAGCAGTGATTATATTTGAATTTCAAATTTTAATACTCAGAAGGCATCAATACCTTTTCCCCAGTTATATAAAAAATAAAAACAAAACACAGTCAGAGTTTACAAAGTGACCGTCTAGATTAAAAATGATAGAACTATATACTAATGCACCAGTATAGCTGTATGAGTAACCTGCTGTCTGAGACTTGTGGTAAATTCAATATTAAATGTCAAGAATTGCAGAAGTTCCACCGAGGAATAAAAAATCTCATGACTTTCTACACCATGAGGCAGGAAGCAGCACAGAAACACAGCTGCATTTAATACAGCCTGAACTCCCGAAAAAGACAAAGCACAAAAGCTGAATGAAAAACAATATACACTTGCAGATAATTAAACTTGCGTCAGCCTAATTTAATCAAAGTTCATTATTTGCATTATAACACTGTCACATCCAGCAGTTTCCCTCAACACACCATAATTGAAAAAGATTCGTGCGTGGAATAAATTCCCAAATAATTCAAAGTTATTTGGAGTCATGACAAATTTTCTTGATTTTTGTCTTGATTAAGTGAGTAGAAGAATTCAGCTGAGCAGTTTCCAGACAGTAAGTCCTGATAATGTCAGGAGAATAATTTCATGGAGCTGTCCAGAGTTTCCTTTTTGTACATGTAGCCCACAGCAGGAGATTTTCATCAGATGTGTTCTCATTGTTCTCACCTCTGGAACAAGTCAGCTTAACTTTGGAGCTAAGAAGCTGGGTAGAGCATGTAGGAGGCAGGATGCGCAGCACCCACTCATTTGCTGTAAATTCCCAGAGCTTTTGCCTTCTGTGTTCTCAGTTTGACCTTGCACTGACTTTGTACAAGGAAGCTGGCAGGGAGAAGATCTTTTGACGCCTGATCCGGGGCTACAGTGCATGTGTGAATATAATTTAAACAGCAGTTCTTCCTCCTGCAGGGTGATTTTCAGTCTGACATTACTGTCTTTAAATCATAATTTGTGCATTGCGCTGTATTTAGCAGTTGGACTTGGGCCCCAGTTACTCAGGCATAGCAGGAGGTTGGTAACTCCCTGATAACCACCAGCTGCAAGGAAAGACTGTTTATTGCCAACCGGTTGCTGGAAGTCAGTAGTTAAAATAGGTATACGGTGAAAAAACACTTAAATGGAACTGAAGTAAATCAAAATGGCAACTGCAAATATGCTTATCTTAAGGTTTAAAAATTGGTGACATCACAGTAACTACATTAATCTTTTGTCTGTCTGTAGTTACAGTGGTGAGGCATACCCATATGGAAAAGAAATAGTAAAAACTTATATGTGATTACTCATGAAAGTGGCCACTTTCTAATTACTTTCATACATTGTTTTAGTAAGTATCCAAAACATACAAGTTTCATTATATACTTTTTCAAGGGATCTTATATCTGTTTTCACTCTTATATGCTTTTCATACAAGTTTCACACAAGACAGATACAAACTTTATAAGATTTATATATATCTTTTCCATATGGGTAACCTTTACTTTGAAGCTGAACAGTCTACGTTTCCAGTTTATATTAAAGTTTCTCCACTGCTCAGAGACTAGTTGACAAGTGTTTGCAGAGTGTTCCTTTTGACCTTTTTTCTTTGTTAGCCTACGTTATTGGTATCAGTTTGTTGGTTAAACCGAAGCTTTGCTGAAGAGGTATCAGAAAGTCTGAAAATCAAACTGCTGCATCAGGTCCTTTGACAGCTTTTGGTGCCTTTACCGCAAAGTAAAAAATAAACGAAGGTGCTTATGTGACTATTTAAAGTTTGCATGAAGCACAAATGGAGCCGACCTTGTGATCAATGTTGCAGAAATGAAGTTTTATTTGAGAAAGAGCAGCTCAAATGAAAGGTTTTCTTACAATCACTTTATGTGGTTTTCTTTCAGCTTGCCACAGTCCACAGTTTGTTAGCTGCTGATCCTTCGCTGGTGCACTGCTGTGATGAAGATGGTTACACTCCCCTGCACCGTGCAGCATACAGCGGTCACATCGAAGTCGTCTGTGCTCTGCTTGCCGGCGGCTCTAAGGTCAACCCCCGCACCATCGACGGCTGGACTCCCCTTCACAGCGCTTGCCGCTGGAGCCGCGTTTCTGTGGCGAGTTGTCTCCTGCAGCACGGAGCGGAACTGAACGCCCAGACCAACGGTGGACTCACACCATTACATCTCGCTGCTTCATACACAAGCTTCTCAAAAACAGACTCCAGACACACCTTAGAGCTGCTGCTCTCTCAGCGCCATCTGAAGCCGGGGCTCCGCAGCAGCAGCGGGGAGACTGCCGGAGAGGTGGCTCGACGTAGTGGGCCCCATCACTTTATGTTTGAGATGGTGGAAGACTATGTGAATGTGGTGCCCATCTCATGAACAAAAGCACAGGCCCACACAGGCTTTCACATTAGTATTGATGTCTTGCTCATGGTCAGGTTTCCTTTTGAAGCAACATAATAAACGTGAATGTCAAATCTCCAATTCATCTTCTTTACAATTAGACTGAAAGTTTCTTCTCTTTTATTCTGCAATAGACCACAGGTTAAAAAAAGGTCTCTTTAAACCTGAAATTGCAGGATTTCTGAGGAGCTGAAAAGATGCTGTGATAAGATTCAAGCTGTGTTTCTGAGTGCCAATTGTTCAGTGACATTTAGATATTAGAAATTCAAACCATTATATATGAGTAGTTATTTTAGTATCTACCTGTTAACTAAAAGTCTTTTTCAACCTTGAAAGGTTTTCTTTGGATTTGTGTAGGGCCTAACTTTTACACTCATTAGCCACTTTATTTGTTGCTCGAGTAGGCTCTGGTACTCAAACGATGATCACTTGGTACTATGGTGCCCAAAATGTGCCAAGTAAATATAACCCACACCATTACAACACCACTACTAGCCTGAAACACTGATTAAAGGTAGGATGGATGAGACTTATCAGATCAGGCAATGTTTTTTTACTTTCTATGGTCCAGTTATAGTGAACTTGTTGTGTAGCCTCAATTTCCTGTTCTTAGCTGACAGAGATGGCATCCAGGTTGGTCTTCTGCTGCTATAGCCCATCTGCTTTAAGGTTTGACATGTTTTAAGAGATGCTTTTCTGCATAACTTGGTTGTAACTTATGCTTATTAGTGAATATTCATACTGATCTTCTTTTGGCCTCTGACAGTGGATTTATGTCTGTGCTTGTATGGCTAAACCTCAGTGCAGTGTTTGATACTGTTGAGAATATTTTATTATAGAAATTAGAGCATGCCATAGATACTGCACTGCTGTGATTTGAATCATATCTAATAAACCCCAATGTGTTAATGTAAATGGGAAGTCCACAGGGTTCTAGGATTCTGCTGACATTATATATGGATCCCTTAGGCCAGGGGTCCCCAATCCCAGTCCACGAGGGCCGGTGTCCCTGCAGGTTTTAGATGTGGCCTTGATCCATCACAGCTGATTTAAATGGATAAATTACCTTCTCAACATGTCTTGCAGTTCTCCAGAGGCCTGGTAATGAACTGATCATGTGATTCAGGTGTGTTGACTCAGGGTGAGATCTAAAACCTGCAGGGACTGGCATTGGGGACCCCTGCCTTAGGCAATATCATTAGCATGCATTTTTATTGGTTTGCAGATGATACCCAGGTTTATCTATGAAGTCGGAAGTCAGGTAGCACACACCAATTAGTTAAACTGCAGGAACATCTTAAAGACATAAAGACCTGGATGACCTCTAATTTCCAGCTTGTAAATCCAGATTGTCACAGAACACGGAGTGTTCAGGTAACAGGACCCCAAAGCAGACTCAGCACACCGCAGCTCAGAACTATGTACAAGTTTTTATTGAACTGAAGAATCTTTTAACAACGCTAAGGAAACGAAAAACTAAGGCTCATACCACGGGGGGAAACGAGGAGCGTGGAGCCCAGGAGCACCGTAATCGGGACCGTGGGGAAACTGCAACAGAAAGGGGAGACACAGTTAACAGCACGCAGGTTGTCAAGAAATGAACAGCTAGACTTCATAAGTTGCCGAGGCTTACAGGTAGAGCAGGACCGTGGAGCTTGGAGGGGAGAGGTGCCCGTGAAGGGAATCCTAGGGAGGGAGGGAGGCCACAAGCTTCCACGCCGAATGCTGGTCACACTGGGAGGAGACTTACGGACTGGCGAAGAGAAGCTGTCAGAGCTGGCTGAAGTAGTCCTCCGGTGATTGCCTCAGATGAGACGTAGGTGGTTTGGAGGCGGCCCAGCCCGAGGGTGTGGCCACCGTAGCCTCCCACGGCTCCCTGGATGCCGAGCCATGGGCCGTGACACAGATAAAACTGAGCGACTGTTATTGTGATTTGGTGCTGTCTAGTTAAAGTGAGGTTTAATTTTTGAGTTCCCATTGAGTTAATATTTGATTTACTGCTGGCCTCCCTGTCAGCTCAAAGCAGTCTGGTTATGCTCTGACCTCTGGCATCAACAGTTAAAGTAGTTTAAACATGCTGTGTGCAACATAGATCGCAACTAGAATATTTTTCTTTTCAGTTACTGCTAAATATTAAAGTTTTTAATAATAGCTTCTTACTTTGTGTGACAAGGTTTTACAGATCTTCTTCTCTGCATGCTTTTTCTCAGGCAATGACCATTAAAAGGAACCCCGGCTATTAAGACATGTTTGTGTTAAAATATGTATGTGCTTTCAATAATATATATGTGGAATTAAAATACGCCAAATGTTTTCCTTTTAAGCACATTTTACAGGGAGTGCAGAATTATTAGGCAAGTTGTATTTTTGAGGAATAATTTTATTATTGAACAACAACCATGTTCTCAATGAACCCAAAAAACTCATTAATATCAAAGCTGAATGGTTTTGGAAGTAGTTTTTAGTTTTAGCTATTTTAGGGGGATATCTGTGTGTGCAGGTGACTATTACTGTGCATAATTATTAGGCAACTTAACAAAAAGCAAATATATACCCATTTCAATTATTTATTTTTACCAGTGACACCAATATAACATCTCCACATTCACAAATATACATTTCTGACATTCAAAAACAAAACAAAAACAAATCAGCGACCAATATAGCCACCTTTCTTTGCAAGGACACTCAAAAGCCTGCCATCCATGGATTCTGTCAGTGTTTTGATCTGTTCACCATCAACATTGCGTGCAGCAGCAACCACAGCCTCCCAGACACTGTTCAGAGAGGTGTACTGTTTTCCCTCCTTGTAAATCTCACATTTGATGATGGACCACAGGTTCTCAATGGGGTTCAGATCAGGTGAACAAGGTGGCCATGTCATTAGTTTTTCTTCTTTTATACCCTTTCTTGCCAGCCACGCTGTGGAGTACTTGGACGCGTGTGATGGAGCATTGTCCTGCATGAAAATCATATTTTTCTTGAAGGATGCAGACTTCTTCCTGTACCACTGCTTGAAGAAGGTGTCTTCCAGAAACTGGCAGTAGGACTGGGAGTTGAGCTTGACTCCATCCTCAACCCGAAAAGGCCCCACAAGTTCATCTTTGATGATACCAGCCCAAACCAGTACTCCACCTCCACCTTGCTGGCGTCTGAGTCGGACTGGAGCTCTCTGCCCTTTACCAATCCAGCACGGGCCCATCCATCTGGCCCATCAAGACTCACTCTCATTTCATCAGTCCATAAAACCTTAGAAAAACCAGTCTTGAGATATTTCTTGGCCCAGTCTTGACGTTTCAGCTTGTGTGTCTTGTTCAGTGGTGGTCGTCTTTCAGCCTTTCTTACCTTGGCCATGTCTCTGAGTATTGCACACCTTGTGCTTTTGGGCACTCCAGTGATGTTGCAGCTCTGAAATATGGCCAAACTGGAGGCAAGTGGCATCTTGGCAGCTGCACGCTTGACTTTTCTCAGTTCATGGGCAGTTATTTTGCGCCTTGGTTTTTCCACACGCTTCTTGCGACCCTGTTGACTATTTTGAATGAAACGCTTGATTGTTCGATGATCACGCTTCAGAAGCTTTGCAATTTTGAGACTGCTGCATCCCTCTGCAAGATATCTCACTATTTTTGACTTTTCTGAGCCTGTCAAGTCCTTCTTTTGACCCATTTTGCCAAAGGAAAGGGCGTTGCCTAATAATTATGCACACCTGATATAGGGTGTTGATGTCATTAGACCACACCCCTTCTCATTACAGAAATGCACATCACCTAATATGCTTAATTGGTAGTAGGCTTTCGAGCCTATACAGCTTGGAGTAAGACAACATGCATGAAGAGGATGATGTGGACAAAATACTCATTTGCCTAATAATTCTGCACTCCCTGTATATATAACCGATTTACAAGTAGGCCGCCATTGTTATTTACTTCTCAATACACTCTGGGTAGTGTCATCATACGGTTGCACCGCATCACAGTTTGAACCAGAACAAACCGAGAGAGAGGATGAAAATAGTCAACCAGTACTTAGTTTAGATGAAGATGAAAACAATCTGTCACACGAGGACGCGAGAGTGAGGGAAAACTACTGGTGTCTATGGGGCTGCTGCCTGCCAATGGCAACGGCGACTGAGAGCGTTTGTTGTAAAGAGCTCAATTTTATGGCAGCAGCTATCCATAGTATCACATAACAGCATGATAAAAACATTAATAGAATTCTAATTTTTATTATACAGTGAAATTACAATATCGTTATTTTTACAGATATTCCATGCAACACAATGTACCAAAACTTTGAAGCCGTATGTCTTATTCCAGTTCTTTGAGCAGCCCTTGTTAGTCTCCATGACCAGTATAGCACTGGTCTACCAAGTCGTAACTAGGTCACTAATAGGCAAGTTAATTAATACCAATTAACTTATATAGGAGATCACAATGCAACACCATAAAAAACAAAACAGGTTAGCTGAACGAAAGCGCCTATACTGCCGACAACCACATGTCATCGTCCCAGAATGCATTGTGTGCGACAAAAACATGGCCGCTCCCACGGCTCCAAAACAATTTTAAACAACAAAGATTTAATGAATAACAAAAAAAAAAATTAGTTATTCTCAAGTATGTTTTTATGTAGTGGAGATAATTTGTAACATATTTAGAGTAACTTGTCAGGGTTCCTTTTAAACCACATACGACCATAACAAAGCTGTGAGAAAGGTTAAAAAACCAATACAGACTTAAGCTGTCAGCTATCACTGAGTATCTGTGCTGACACCAAATTCTTGTGTCGGGAGTTAAAAAGCATCACGAGTACAAAATACAATAGCAGAAGCAGACACGTCATCCGGTTTTTATCACACTCCTTGGCTGCTTTGACGCCTTTGAACACAATGACAAGTGATCTGCTCTGTGGGACAAACCCACCACTTTAACTCTCAATGCCACGAAAAGACTCAGAAGAGAATTTCAAAAGGAATCTGACTGAGGCACTGCCAAACTGGGAAAACCAGGGAGGAGGTGTGATTAGACTTTAGGTTTTTTGCGGCTTCCTTTTGTAAGTACCTACAATGTCCTTCTTAGTCATGAGACATGGATGTATTTATGAGTCACAGAACTATAATACTGTGAATTCACAGCAGCAAAAATTCTCTGTTGCATGTTGGTTGTGAGCATTTTAACACAATATTCATGTCTCTGTCTCTCTCCTGGTTGGGCCAAGCTTTTTATTAAGGCACCGTTTACAACAGCATATTGGGTGTTTTTGAAGGACTGCATTCTGATGGGCTGCGCGGTCTGAATAGCAGAGTGCAGTTTTCTCACTAATTAGTTTTTCCTTTAATTGGGCTCACCTGGCAAACTAATGATCACAGGTGTCCAAGACTGAGTTTAGTCATCCAAAGAGCCCTGAGACACAATTTCATCCATGGGTTTAATTGAAAAACAACTTATTTAATCTTCATGACACTTAAACACAATTTGCATAATAATTTGGAACGCGGTGTAATGTGGTGTTTGTGTCTCCTGTAGTTTGTGCTTCTTTCACTCCCTCTCTTCCTGCAGGTATTTCAGCATCCAAAGCTGCTGCTAAAAGGCTTCTATTTCTTGTAATATTTGCTTTATTTGCTTACTTGAAGCAAATTGTTGGGTTTTTCTTTGTATTCTAGGGTTTTAGCATTCTGATGTAAAGTGGTTTAAGATTGCTTATGCTGTAATTGGCCAATAACAAGTAGCTTTAAACTGATTTATGCCTTTGGCATTTGCACCATGTGGACTGGGAACGTAGATGTATAGTTGGCACATGGTTGCCAGCAGGTAGAAGGTTATTTTTCTTTTGTAAATCGCATGAATGATTCATTTTGTATTAAACTAGTTCAAGGTCTTGATGTACTAAAGCTATTTTGAAATGCCGCATGCATTTCCATTAGAGATTCACTTCTTCTTAATAGCAAGACAGTCCATAAACCAGTGCCTTTATAAAGTAACTGATGTGTGTGTGTGTGTGGTCCAGGTTTTTCTTATGGGACCTTACTCTGATTTCACTGTAATATATCAGGGACTATCTTCCTTATGGGGACTAAAACGTACATCAGTAAGTTTTAAATGTTTTAAAAGTTTTAAAGGGCACTGGAGTACACTGTTTGTGTACTCCATGTCATTGTGAGGACCTATGGGATTCTCTGATGCTGAGTTTGAGGACATTTGGTGTTTGATGATTATGAATTATTTTCCTCAGTCACTCAAAGGGTTGTTTGAAGTTTTCTGCCTTTTCCACACAGTTACTACAGTCCTGAACCTTTCTAGACACAACCTGATTAATCATCAGAATCAGAATCAGAATCAGAATACTTTATTGATCCCTGGGGGAAATTATTTTTTGTTACAGTGCTCCATTTTAAACCAACATTAAGACAAGACAGACAATACACTAACTAAGAATAGTACAATATATACATATATATACATACATACATACATAAGTCACTCATAAATAAATAGTTGGAAAAGAAACATGTGTAGTTGTAGCAGCAAACAGTGTGTTAAGTGGATGCGTTGTACAGGGAGATGGCCACAGGCAGGAATGATTTCCTGTGTCGTTCAGTGGTGCTTTTCGGTAATCTCAGATTAAGCTGCATGATGAAAAGCAAATGTCCACAGCATATTCAACAGGCTTTAACTCAGCAGCTCTAAAAGCTACTGTGAAAAACTCACCAGAGAAACTGATTATTTAATGTTGTTTATTTGCTTCTTTAGGAAATGGATGGGATTACTTGATAATCAAAGTTTGAGGTAAAATACAATGACAGAGAGTACGAGTACATGAGCACAATAATTACAACCTGTCCCTGTATACATTTATACAAGTACTCCGTGTATAAATACGCATATTTGACCAACAGTTTCATCAAAACTGTGACTGTTTGGTGCAGTGACTCCCTACATATTAGACAGTCGAGTATGAAAATTCAAACCAAAGACATCTCAAATGAAATTCCAATAAAAAAAAAAAAAAAAACATACTTCCTTCTAAACATAAAAGATTGAACTCCTAGAGCGACCTCCTCTCTGAAAGTAGATTTCCCGAAGTGCATTAAAAACCAGCTTAAGCATTAAATCCTGCGACAAGCTATTTGGAAACCTCAGATGTGTGACAGTAAAACCCTCACCGACACTCTGTGTACCAGCTGTGACGTGTGCGCATGATGAGACATTGATGAGATAAATCTATGTAATTATTTACTTTTCAAAGACAAGTGGTTAATGAAGGTTTTAACATTTAATCAGCGTGGCAGCTGGTGATTTTGTGCTAAAACACTCACCCCAGTTTTAGCTTTTTAATTTCAAAGGTCATTTTGTGGCATTTCACATAAACAGCTTTTTATCATTGCAGGAACATTTCTCTCTCTGTGAGCTGCACGTGGAAAAGCCGTAGCTCTCTTTTATAACCTGCAGGTTGGACAGAATACAGTAATCGGCTGCAGTTCATCCATAAATATCCACAATTAGTCAGAAACATATTCATTTATAATTTTAAAGTTTAGTAATTATTCTACAAATAGCCGTAATCTCTTCACAAGACTATCGAGAAATGCTCAACAGTATTTAAACAAAAGAAAGCCTCATAAACTCCTCTGTCTATTCTCTTATCTGCTCCAATACAAAAATAAAAAGAGTCCATGGTGCTCATTTCAGTCTTTATGTTGTGAGTCTCTGGAGCAGCCTTCCACAAGATCTAAGAACAGTAGAAGATACTCCTATCTTTAAAAATCCAGCGGTTAAGCCTGGCTTCTATGGGGCATCTTTTAATTTATT
Organism: Rhamphochromis longiceps; assembly: GCF_057381845.1. NCBI lineage: Eukaryota > Metazoa > Chordata > Actinopteri > Cichliformes > Cichlidae > Rhamphochromis > Rhamphochromis longiceps. The sequence continues at coordinate 25,686,810 of NC_140562.1, forward strand.
AAATGTTCTTATTGATTAAATGTATCAGTGGATACACTGTTGCAACTGTTTTTGCACAAAGTATCCTAAAACTACCTTATTGAACTGAAAGAGAGATAAAATTATATGTTATGCATTCATTTATTTATTAGGTACAAACATTCAGCGCCCACCTCCTATCAACATTTAGGCTGCTGGTGGCGTAAGGGTGTGGAGGATATCTTCTTGGCACACTTTGGTCCCCTTAATACAAAGTGAGCATCATTTAAACACCACAGTCTGAGTATCGTTGCTGGTCGTAACAGAAATTTGTGACCACAGCATATCCATCTTCTAATGGATGTCACAGAGCTCCGGTGATCTCAAACTGGTTTCATGAAAATAACAATGAATTCACTGAACTAAAATGCTCTCCACAGTCACCAGATCTCAATCAAACAGATCACTTTTAGCATGCGGTGGAATAGGAAATTCAGCTTTGCAGCTGACAAATCTGCAAACTGTGAGATACTTTCATGTCAACATCATCCACAATCTCCGAGGATTGTTTTCAGCACTTTGTTGAATCTGTGCTGTGAAGAATTAAGTCAGTTCTCAAGGAAGACGGGGTCCAACCTCATATGAGCAAGGTGTACCTGATGACCTGTGAGCGTGTATTTATTGTCTTTATTATTATTATTATTATTTCTCATATCCTCTTTCACTGTTGTATTACTCAAGTAAATATTTTAAAATGAGTTTTCATTATTATTATTTGCATTTTGAATTTCATTAACTTTAGAAGTCTCGCTTCGTTGTTATTTTATTTTTCGACGTCGTGCATGGTTGTACAAACATAACCCCACAGTGGATTGGATTCATTCTGAAAATATTGCTCTTTTTGTGGCTTGCAATTATGGTCAGGTCACTAATGGCTAATCAAAACAATATTCACAATATCATATCTTCAGCTTATTAGCATATAAACTGGGTAACAAAGTTTATTGAGGTCAACAAGAAATATCGTTTTCTTTGTTTAAATCTCTAAGTCATAGCTCTTGTAAAAAACAAACAAATTTATAAATAGATAATAATAATAAATAATAATAAATATAAATAAATAACCCGATAAATGCTACAAATGCAGAGTCCTCAGAGGGACCAGTCAACTTTTTTGGAAAGTGCTGATCTCATGGACTGTTTTGGAAGATGGGCTGTTTTGTTGTTTTGAGTGTGTCGGATGAATTTTAGGAACCATTTTAAACGAATTTTAGGAAGTTTATTTACTTATTGACTTACTTCCTCCCACCGCAGAAACATCCAGCCTGACGTGGACTGAACGCGTTTTGCACTGACACATTTTGGTTCACTTGGAGTTTTATCTTTTCGATAAAAGCTGGAATTGTACAAATTCAACAGATGATTTTCACCAGAGTAAATAAAACTATATTTATAAAACTAAACAAACACCCTTAGTCTTTGCTCACTCTCCCTCTGCCCAACTTCGTGCTGTTTATTTAGTTCCTTTGGCCTGGTTATTCTAGGTTACACCACCTTACATGTTAATTTAGGGGCTTTTGGCTGATAAATTTGTATCTTTTGTTACGGCTTCGTCTCTCCGCCTCCCATCATTAGCCATGACTAATGATAAATTTAAGTGGAGGGGTTAAACAATGCTCTAGGCCAGAATTAATTACTGCTATTTTTATACACAGCCCCCTGTTCTTAAAGGTGTAAAAGTAATGGGACATTTTCCTCACAGAGAGCTTTTCTTTCTCACTTCTAGAGCTGGGCGATAGAACGATAACGATATGTATCGCGATATAACTTTTACTCGATAGAGAAATTAAGCTATCGCGATAGACCTCGCCGCTCTTGTCCTCAAAAAAAAAAAAAAAAAGGTCAGCCAATCCAAATTAAGTAGCGCAGAGCCGAACCAATCACAGCCGCAGCGTCACGTCGCGTGACTTGTTACGTACAGCACAAGTGCCAAGCCGCACGTGTGTTTGTTTGGGAAGCAGCCAGCGGGTAATGGAGCCAGCGCATAATGGAGGACATGAATGTGCCGACTAGAAAAATCAACCGAGCGTGACCGAAGAGAAAACAGATGATGGTTCCAACGCCGGAGAGATTGTCAAACGGAAGAGCCATAGAAGTTCCGTAGTGGGAAGGTATTTCGGCTATTTCAAGTCTGACAAAAATAGAGTAGCGTGCACTGTAAATTGTGCCGAAAGCAAGTCTGGAAATACAATAAACTGGTGCATGCGTCACACTGTGCGCCACGTTATTGTTTCGGTGAAATGAATTTCTACAATACTGTTACTGTTAATTCTACTCTCTGCAGTGTTTAAATGCTTACAAATACACACAGTTACTGTCCCTCCACACATACGACTCTGTTCTGCTTCTATGCCCCAGCTTTGTTTACTTTTTCCCACCGAGGCTTCTAGACTTCTGATTGGCCAACATTTCTGCACGGTTAGGAATCTAGCGCCACCTGCTGCTTTGGCATGTTCATAGCAGCGTTTTCCTTCATTTCTGCCTTTATGTGTGGACGGGATTATTTTTTAAAACGAAAATGGAAAATCTCCGTTTTCAAAAATACCCGTGTACGTGTGGACGTAGCCTCTGTCTCTGACTGGAAGCGCTAATTCGTCATTCGGCTTTTGTCAGACTAAAGTAACTGTTAAAACTGTTTGAAAAGCTCAGCTATACAACAAGGAGAGATTGAGAATTTCCTTTTAGTTCTCAGTTTATTTGATATTGACAAAAGTTAGTCAGTTTTGTCTGTTCTTCTGTAAAACAAACTAAGATTTATTTTTAGAATTAATATTTTGTTTCTAAGTGGAATTGACAATTTAGTCTGTTTCGTTTGTCCTATTTTGAAACTTAAACGCTTTAGCGGCTGCCTTTTGTGTAGTTTGCAATATTTGCCTTTATTTATCTGAAAAAGTCTCATGTTCCTTAAGTACATCTACCCTGTTGAACTTATTATGGGAAATAAATATTTAACATTTCACTACATATCGTACTGTGTATGACTGTGTACGTGACAAATAAAAAAAAAAATTTGAATTTGAATTTTAAATAAAAACAAGCTGCTGATTATTTCACATTTTACTTGTGAGCAACGGCACATTTAAATCTTACAAATATAGTTATTTGGCTTATATCGTGATAGATATCGTTATCCCCTGAAATGAAAAAAACATATCGTGATATGAAAAAATCTCATATCGCCCAGCTCTACTCACTTCTATATAAATTCAGCAGGTAAAAAGGTTTTGGAGAGGATTCCATGTGTGGCACTTGCATTTGGATCCATTTGCTGTGATCGCACACAGGAGCTTTTAATGCTTGGTGAAAATAGCCATCATTAGACTTCCAAAGCAAAGCAAGTCCATCAAAATAGATCTGGACCATTAGGAACGGCCAAATCAAGAAAAGCAGCACAGACAGCAGCACACACTGGTAATTTAAAGGAAAAAAAGTTAGAAAAGGCATTGAGAAAACAACAGTGGTGGAGGATTGTGGGATCCTTTTCAAACCTTTACATAATAACCAGGAGAAAGACATCTTGATGCATTCTCAATCATCCAGGAAAGTATCTCCAAAAAGTTGATTCTGTTCATCTGGACGTAGCGTTTTGTCACTCATCCAAGTGACTTCTTCCACGCTACGCTATGTCCAGATGAACAGAATCAACTTTCTGGAGACAGGAGAAAGACACTTTCCAGAAGGAGACGGTTCACCGTGAGATGCAAACGAATAATCTATGAAATATTATGGTTTGAGTTTGTTTTGGAAAATCTTAGGTAATAGGAAAATAGGTGAAGTGACACCACCCGTCACCTCCCTATGAGCAGGATGTCTGGAGATCTTCAAGTCTACAATGTGCCCTCTGTGAAGGTGCAATAACACTTGTGATAACATTCTACATGCATGCATACAACTGGTGTCAGGAGCGACCTTGCTATACTAAAATGATATGATTAAAATATGTGATTAATACATGAGAAAAGAAATTGCCACCACATTAGCCTTAGTGTTGTGTTTGGGTCACATTTTGCCTGATTTATAAGTTTTACTTCAGAAAAATGCAGTTTGTGTCTAATTTGTGTGTTTTATTCAACATACTTTTGGTATTCCAAGTCAAACATAATTGGTCATTAAAAATGAACGGGGGGAATACAGTAATTACCCTAAACAACATGCATGTGTGTGCACACACACATGCGTACAGCTTGGGTTCATTGGCAACCACTACAAAAACTTTTGCCCAGTAGAGTTTCTTCTCCATGAGAACCATTCCTGTGTTGGCATTTCTCATAGACAGTTACAAAATTGTTTCAATAACTCTGAACTTTTCTCATAGCTTTTTTGTATCATGCTTTTTTAAAGCCTTGCTCACAGGTCACTGCGTGGCAGCACCATGGCAGGTCGATATACAGTGGGGCAAAAAAGTATTTAGTCAGCCACCGATTGTGCAAGTTCCCCCACCTAAAATGATGACAGAGGTCAGTAATTTGCACCAGAGGTACACTTCAACTGTGAGAGACAGAATGTGAAAAAAAAAATCCATGAATCCACATGGTAGGATTTGTAAAGAATTTATTCGTAAATTAGGGTGGAAAATAAGTATTTGGTCAATAACAAAAATACAACTCAATACTTTGTAACATAACCTTTGTTGGCAATAACAGAGGTCAAACATTTACTATAGGTCTTTACCAGGTTTGCACACACAGTAGCTGGTATTTTGGCCCATTCCTCCATGCAGATCTTCTCGAGAGCAGTGATGTTTTGGGGCTGTCGCCGAGCAACACGGACTTTCAACTCCCGCCACAGATTTTCTATGGGGTTGAGGTCTGGAGACTGGCTAGGCCACTCCAGGACTTTCAAATGCTTCTTACGGAGCCACTCCTTTGTTGCCCGGGCGGTGTGTTTTGGATGATTGTCATGTTGGAAGACCCAGCCTCGTTTCATCTTCAAAGTTCTCACTGATGGAAGGAGGTTTTGGCTCAAAATCTCACGATACATGGCCCCATTCATTCTGTCCTTAACACGGATCAGTCGTCCTGTCCCCTTGGCAGAAAAACAGCCCCATAGCATGATGTTTCCACCCCCATGCTTCACAGTAGGTATGGTGTTCTTGGGATGCAACTCAGTATTCTTCTTCCTCCAAACACGACGAGTTGAGTTTATACCAAAAAGTTCTACTTTGGTTTCATCTGACCACATGACATTCTCCCAATCCTCTGCTGTATCATCCATGTGCTCTCTGGCAAACTTCAGACGGGCCTGGACATGCACTGGCTTCAGCAGCGGAACACGTCTGGCACTGCGGGATTTGATTCCCTGCCGTTGTAGTGTGTTACTGATGGTGACCTTTGTTACTTTGGTCCCAGCTCTCTGCAGGTCATTCACCAGGTCCCCCCGTGTGGTTCTGGGATCTTTGCTCACCGTTCTCATGATCATTTTGACCCCACGGGATGAGATCTTGCGTGGAGCCCCAGATCGAGGGAGATTATCAGTGGTCTTGTATGTCTTCCATTTTCTGATGATTGCTCCCACAGTTGATTTTTTCACACCAAGCTGCTTGCCTATTGTAGATTCACTCTTCCCAGTCTGGTGCAGGTCTACAATACTTTTCCTGGTGTCCTTCGAAAGCTCTTTGGTCTTGGCCATGGCGGAGTTTGGAGTCTGACTGTTTGAGGCTGTGGACAGGTGTCTTTTATACAGATGATGAGTTCAAACAGGTGCCATTCATACAGGTAACGAGTGGGGGACAGAAAAGCTTCTTACAGAAGACGTTACAGGTCTGTGAGAGCCAGAGATTTTCCTTGTTTGAGGTGACCAAATACTTATTTTCCACCCTGATTTACGAATAAATTCTTTACAAATCCTACCATGTGGATTCATGGATTTTTTTTTTTCACATTCTGTCTCTCACAGTTGAAGTGTACCTCTGGTGCAAATTACTGACCTCTGTCATCATTTTAAGTGGGGGAACTTGCACAATCGGTGGCTGACTCTGTTATGCTGCGTCCGCACCTACACAGGTATTTTTGAAAACGCAGCTGTTTCGTCCACATGTAAACGACGTTTCGAATCACCGAAAACAGATTTTTTTTAAAACTCCTTTTTTGCGTTTACGTGTGGACGAGGAATACAGAGTTCGTCACTCAACGTCAAAGGTATGTGCCTTTTTTCACATCACGCTGTGCGCTACGTTATTGTTTACATGAGATGAATTGCAGAATGGCAGATAGAGACAAAATACTGTTAATCTGACTATCTGCAGGTTTTACACGCAGTTACTGTCCCTCCATTTAGAAAGGCAGAGACCTCACAATGTGATTATTTTACGTGTAGTTGTTTTTTTCCTGTGTAATAATGTTCAACATTGCTATCAATACATTTTTCAAAAAATGCCTCTGTGCAAAATAGGTTTAAAAACATCAACAGCTGTGGGATACTGTTTGAACCGAGGGAACAAATCGCGGCAGGATCAGCCTGATGTTATTTGTATCCAGCTGTAACTTTACTGTATGTCAGGAGTAGTTGGTCATTACAAGAAGTGTTTGTGAACTAAAAATCAAGAATGTGGGATACTGTTTGTCCGTGATTTAAACAGCCCAGCGCTGCTCCCGAGTCGACGAAGGGAAAAGCAATTCTGCAGGGGAGACCTACCTTGGCACTTGTGCACGTGAAACCAAAGGGCAGATATGCTTCACCATATTTTCTAGTCTTTGGCTTAGAATGAAGTTGGTTTGGAAGCATATTCAGCGATGCTTCATCTCCTGCTTTGCGTTTCTGTAGGCGGCCATGCTAGCAGTGTCCAAGCGTTTTGTCCCCCCCCCCCCCCTTTTCATCCCGTGCCCCCCCTGCCATGACTCTGCACCTCCCCTAGGGGGCTGGCCCCACTCTTTGGGAAGGTCTGGATTAGAGGAGGAAGCGTCGGAGCTAAAGACGGCACGGAATAAAATTAGTGCAATCCAGACCAAGAAATGACTGGTGGGGAGGAATTCAGTGATGAAGAGGACGGCCAAAGAAGAATCAAGTTGGGCTTTCAATTGAAAATATCATCAGGATGATGCAGGGGCAACAAAATGTGCCATATCCTGAATTGATGACATCAGATCCTGCTTTGAACACTTCCTCAGTCTATTAAAACCATAGCAGTAAACATGATCGACTCGGAGAGGAAAAAGACTTACAAGGACAGCTGGAAGGTGGTAACCCAGAAAGACATCAAGCAAATCAGATCAAAGCAGATCAAGAAATTAATCTACCAACAGTTTATGGGATGCAGAGTCTGGTCAGAAAATATTTCAGGCCATCAACTCACTCAAGAAATTTTATTACGCTGTTACGGTGATTCGCTTTGACAATGGAGATACAAGACCAGGTTGCCATCAACAATACAAATTGGCAGTGATCAAATAGGTTTGTGGAGCAGCTACTCATCTGTATCCCAAGTCCAAAATCACAGTCGATGAGCATCTGTCAATCTAAAAATGGTACAAAGATATGGGTAACATATGATGCCAGAACAAGTTATGTCTGGAGCATGCAGATTTATACTGGGAGACCCACCAGTGTAGTTTTGGGATAATTTCCCTAATACACAAAATCTTCCTAGTCAAACGTGACTGGGAACACTACAGGAGTTATTTTTTGTGAAAAGTTTGTGATCAGCAGTACAATATATTTCATCCAAGTATTTCTTAAAGTTGGAAATTCTTTTTTTAGAACTCAAATTCAAAGCATATAAACTCAGATTAATGAGACATACGGGCCACAAATACCAAACAGAAGTTTGAAAATTGTAATGTTCACAAGAACTTAAGCAGATAAAAAGATCTAGAGCAACAAGTAGTGATAGCATATCAATAATTATAGTTTTTATGATGAGTCTTAATGAGACGGTCATTTTTGACAGGAACACAAAGTTGTTTGACATGAAATGAACACAGACAGAAAGGCCCACAAACAATATGATAAGAAGTGAAACATAAAAGCACTGATAGGTTGATTTTTGATTTTATTTTTACTTAGAGTAGCACAAATGTCATCATTAAAGACAAAAAAATTTCTCAACAGGCTTTTAGCATGAAACAAACCAATGTACTGTTAGAAAACTGCAAACTACATTTAGCAGTCTTGTGAACTGTAGGGTTACTTTCTTTGTCAAATTTCACTTTGCAATACAAGCTTTAAAAGTTAGTTTTTGCTGTAATGTTGGAAAAAAACAAAAAAAAAAAAAAACAAACAGTGGCACAGCCTTCCAAGGGGGCAAGACACTCTGTTCTCAAGCAATGGAAAACATGTTTATTAAATATGTAGAATACCAAAAAAAGAAAAAAAGACAACTATGATTGTGCTCGGGTCCAACCCTGAGGCCAACACATCTGCAAGTTGTTAAAGCTGTAATTTGATGGAGTTATTCTAGCACATTGTATTTGCAGAGGGAACGCGTAAGTGGTGATAATAATTCATTAACTTCAGGACATTTTCTTTTTACGCTGAACTGTAGCAAAGCAGGGCTGCAGACGAACACGGTGTGCCGGATCGAGGCTAATGAGTTTTCACAACATCACAGCCAAGAAAATATATAATTTAAAATCAAATGCACTCAAACTGCAGGTATGATAATTATGACCGATTAAGCAAGAGGGGGGAAATCATTCTTACACATGCAAATTTGGGCAATTTTCACAGTGTGAGGAAAAAGAGGACTAGGTGAATAAAAGAGCATTACACAAAAAGCTGCTTAAATGCTAGTAGGAATAGAAGTCATTAGAGCGCCGAGAATGAGCAACAAAACCAAAAAGATTGGGCTTATAACCCTCTGTAGAGTCATATGGGAAGCCCCTATAACGTTAATTGCATCAGATGATCACAAACCGGCTCAGAGGATGTCACTGAAGAGCCCATTGAGAAATAAAGTGATAATAAAGTTAAAAATATTACTAATGCAAGCGGCGTGCTGATGTGTGCATGCGTGCTGAGGAGCAAAAGAAGTCAGATCCCTGGAGGATGGACAGCGAGACATGGTGGAGCTTTGATGGCCCAGAGAACCGAGCTGAGTGCACGAGATGATGACCCTTATGCTGGCCGAGGTCTCCTGCACAGCAACAGCGGGGTCGCGGGCAGTGTTGGTCAAGTTACTTGAAAAAAGTAATCAGTAACTAATTACTTCCCAAAAAGAGTAGTCCAGTTACTTTACTGATTACTTATTTTCAAAAGTAATTAATTACTTAGTTACTTAGTTACTTTTTAAAAACACAATTTACAACCCAAATAGGTGATAAAGCGATAGATCTTTCAGCCCAATTCTACTTTTTCTACATAATCCATCATACAAAATGTAATCAAATGGAAAAGTCTCTTTTTAAAACTTGTTTTATTAGTTTTAATCTTTTAACTTTAAACATCAAGCAAAAATTTAATTATATGCACCATTCTCTGACTTGAATAAATTAGTTTAACATTTAAACCTATTTTCTGCACATTCCAGCACATAAAATAAAATATTTTTTGTGTTTACACTCAGTCTTTCAAATAGATGCAAGTAAAACACAGCAGAAAATAAATAAAGTCAAAGACTCAGCGGTCCTTTTGCTCTATTTTCACCTGTAAAGCAGGAGTGGGGTAGGCGGAGGTTTACCCTGGTGCAGGTGTGCCGCGGCGGTCAGTGGAAGAATCCGCGAGTTTCTCTGTGAGTTTCCCATTAAGTCGTTGCGCACTCGGTGCTTGTTTGGAAGTTTAGGGGGTTTTTTCGCTGTAAAAAGAAGTTTTCTTCCCACGCACAACGGACACTAATGTTTTTGTCACTTTTTATGGAATCAAACTCAAAGTAAGGTCAGTACTTCCACGCTTTAAACGCTGCACGCTCATACTCTCTCCCACAATCGATATATGATCCATTGTTGATCTGCACACAGCTGTTGTCACGAACGTCGCACTCGCTTACGTCACTATCATGAGACATTCTCACAAAAAAAAAAATCACGGTTTTAGTAACGCAGTAACGCAGCGTTCCTACGGGAAAGTAATGGTAATCTAATTACCATTTTTGCAATAGTAATGAAACAAACGAGCGTGCTGTGTGTGCAACAGCGCGACAAACCTTACCTGTCCTTTTATTAACTGCACAAGTAGTGCTGGTCATAGCTGCTGGCTACCTGGCTGTCATGGGTCTGTAGCTCTGTCACCGTTTTAGGGAACATATTTAGTTTTAAAGTAAGTTACAGGGCTTTTCCTGCCTTTCTGGAGGGATTATATTTCACTAAAAAACGATCTAATATGCATGTCCACATAATTATTATAATTATAATATATTAAAAACACACGCTGTATTTTAAAGAACATACATTAAGAAGCAGATTATATTAGATTTATATTTTAAATAAGACAAATTTGGATTTTACAGCAGTAAAATTATTGTATCTCTACAGTTTAAAAATGTAATAAGCTTTGCCCCTGCACAGAGTGGATAGTGAAACAAATGGAATCATCATAAATACATTATTTCATATTTATTACTTCCCCCTCCTCATTGCTTTATTATTGTAGCTCTGAATAATAATGTAAGGATTCTGGATCAGCACCGTGATGCCCATAGTATATACAGTATTCTGAAGAAGGTCTAAAATGTCCCTGTGTGTGCGTGTGTGTGTTTTATTTAGATGGATTTTTAAAAAAACTATTACTCATGATATAACATTGTCCAGACATGGCTGGTAAGGACATGAGGAGGAAACAGCAGGAGCTGTGTGAGGCTACTAAAGGCAGGGCTATAACATTTTTATGTCATCATTTTATTATAGATTAAGTGCAAGAGTTGTTAGGTGTGGATAATTAGATTATAGTTTATTGCAATAGCAAGTTGTGCCTTGTTCTCACATAGACAGCAAGTGGAGAGTGATATATGAAATGATGGGATGGAAGGAAGAAGAGAAGCAAAGAGTGATTCACAGGCAGAGCCTAAGCGCTGTCACCAATCTTTGAATTTTGTTATTATCTCATGACACTTGTTTAATCAGCTACCATCTCTCCTATGGACTTTTTAATGTCTACAGTCTCAGATCAACACAGCCCTGCCCTTCCCATATTAGATTCTTGATGAATGTGTGTTGTTGTTATTCAGCCTGGTTCAATGTGCCCCTTTTTAACTTTGAGCACCCGCCCCTTTAAACCTCTCTGCACGGCCCTGCACTTTACCAATACTTTTTTTTATTTAAACAAATACAAATAAACTAAGAGTACTGAGTCCTGGTTAAAAGAAACAAAAAGGCGGTCCAGAAGAAAGGAAGACCTTCGCAAATGGCTGAAGATGTTTGAGGGTTGAGAGAAAAACCGGGAGATAGTGGTTTCTCCACTTCAACACACCTGCGGATCAGAGCACTGAAAGAACACGAGCAGAGAGAAACAGGGGAGCAATGAGCATGTATGACAGTCTGCCTGAATTAAGTTTGTTTATGAAAAATGTAAATGAACACATGCGGTGGTCGACCGAACAACTTTTGTCCGGCACCTGCAGCTGTTTAATTTTTTATTTTTTTTTTTGCGTAATCAGGAGCACCGTAGAGCTGTAGAGTTACACGATTCACAGCTGTGTAAAGAAATGTAAATTATTCAGACAGATCTGTATGTTTAAAAGAGAGAAAAGGTCTATAGGTGACTGGTGCTTTGCAAATATTTTTATGCTTAAATGAGGATAAAACTCATCTCAATTCCTCTCCTCTTCAGAAATCCTCATCTTCTACCAGTTTTTAATATGAATGTGTATTGCACATCCATGTTTATGTTTGAATCGCCTAGACAAGACTTCTGTTGCCAAAAGTATTCACTCACCCATCCAAATCAGTGACTTCTGTGTATAAATTGAAGCACGTAGGCATGCAGACAGTTTCTGTCAACATTTGTGAATGAATGGGTCGCTCTCAGGTCCACAAAGACATGGATGAGTCAGTTTGGTGTGGAAGAACTTGACTGGCCTGCACAGAGTCCTGACCTCAATCCGACTGAGCACCTTTGGGATGAACCAGGCCGTGTCATCGCTGTGTGTGGGCAGGCAGGAAGAGAGGACCCAAATTGCAGGACTCAAGGACGCGGAAAAAACTCAAAATACACAGCTTTATTGCTGGGATGAAGCAGAAAAACACTAACTAAACTGGGAGTACCGAATAACTGGACAGGTTGGCAGGCTGGCAAACAGAACACACAGAGGGAGTGAGGGCAGAAGACGTTAACGACACGACGCTGAACACTGGAGGATACGCGCTATAAATACTGAGGCAGGAACAAGAAGGAACGAGGAACAGGTGGGAACACAACCGAGACGCGGGGAGCAAAGCTAGACACACAGACATAAGACAGGAACATGAACCTCCAAAGTAAAGCAGGAAACAAGACACACTTTTCCAGGACACGGACTCGACAGAGTGAGACAGACAAGACACTGAACTAAACCTGCAATAACAACGAAATACAACCCGAACATTAATCCTAATACAGAAACACACCAGAATAACAGAAACATAGATTCATAATAATAAAAATCAAAGCACCATAGAAACATAAAGAACAATCCATCTTTCAAAAATAAACCAAAACACAAGGAACTCAAAATGCTGGGTCGAACCGACCCAGAACCATGACAGGCCGTCTCGTCCCAGTGTTCAACTTCATAAATCCGCTTCTGAAAGAATGGACATTAAGATGTCACTCAAGTTCACAGGCGTGTGAAGGCAGACCAACCCATTCTTTTGGCAGTATGCTGTATTTACACTCAAGACTTGCCCAGTGCTTTCCAGAATTTATTTAAGCTCTATACAGAAATTAATTCATGCTTCGGGCTTTCTAAGGACTTCCATCTTTGTTACACTTTCCTTAAGATAAGATAAGATAAGGGCTGATTATTTAAGACCTTGAATGTGAGGAGCAGGATTTTGAATTCAATTCTAGATTTAACAGGGAGCCAATGCAGGGAAGCCAATACAGGAGAAATCTGCTCTCTCTTTCTAGTCCCTGTCAGGACTCTTGCTGCAGCATTTTGGATAACTGAAGGCTTTTCAGGGAGTTTCTAGGACTTCCCGATAGTAATGAATTACAGTAGTCCAGCCTAGAAGTAATAAATGCATGAACTAGTTCAGCGTCACTCTGAGACAGGATATTTCTAATTTTAGAGATGTTGCCCAAATGGAAGAAAGCAGTCCTACATATTTGTTTAATATGTGCATTGACGGACATGTCTTGCTCAGAGAGGGGCAGCCATCTGCTGTGAGCGGTTGTGGTTGAGGGGAAGAATTCTTTGAATTTGATATTTCGGTGTGTTTTGATTAGCTGTAACCTCCCCTGTGTTTCTATGACTAGTTGAGTGTTAGTCTCTTGTCTCTGTGTGTAATTAGTTCAGTTTCTGTTTTCAGTTTTTTGTCTCTTGTACTTTGCCTTTAGTTTTATTTTCAATTGCTCTATTATTTAGATTGAGCTCAGCTGTGTCTTCTTGCACTTATTCAATTTCAAGTCACTTTTATTAATGTAGCGCCAACATCACAACAACGTTTGCCTCCTATGCACTTTATATTGAAAGGTAAAGACCTGACAATAATGCAAAGGAAAGAAAGAAAAGCCCATGTCACAAACTGGAAATGAGAGTGCAGTTGGACCTAAGAGCAGACTCAATCACTTGAAATATTTACAAGATTTATTCATGAGAGGAATCAACTTAAACAGGAGCACGGTCATTAACAGAAACTCTGCACAGGTGACGTGGGAAACCAGGGGGCAGAGAAACAGTCGGGCATGCGGAACACAGGAAGAGCACGGGCTGGAACTTCTGCAACAGAGGAGAGAGGCGTGACTGGACTGGGAAACGAGTGAGAGAAGGCAGAGTGAGAGAGACAAGGCCAACTTTTACAGACAGGTAAGAGAGCGCAGACGGTCATTAGCATCACAGTGGATTCTTTTGTCACACATTAGGTGATCAGTCAAACAGCTCTATTAAATTTATGGAATTCACATTGAGTATAGATGGATATTAAGAAATATGGCTGGGTATCGTCACTGATTTCTAGAATCGATTCGATTCCGATTCACAAGGTCCCGAATCGATTCGATCCACGATTTGATTTGTTTCGATTCGATTTGAATCAGGGAAATTTTGCCTCAGACAGTCAGAAATATTATAATTCTGATCACTTATCAGTACATATCTATATTTTTCTATCTATAAAAAGAAAGCTGACGCTTGCGAGACTTGGTCTGGGTTTTTATAGCAGATGACATTAAAAATATTGTGCAGTCAAAAACGAAGTGAAGCAGAGCAAAGTTACAGAGGTTTGATTAGAGACACAGCTAAGCGTACGTGCCGGCGGGTGAGAAAGCCACATCTCAGTGATTCTGATCCGTCGGGTCCGCGTTTTGTGTTTACATCTTTGTGCAGAATCCGTGTACCTGCTCTCATTTACTGTTTTAGCGGTTTGGTGGTTGTAGAAATTTTGTGAGGTTTAACCTGAGATTCTGGCGTTTCGGGCAAAATAAATTTCTATTTAAAAATCGATTCAGGTTTTAATGAATCGATATCACGTTATCCAAGCCAGAATCGATTTTAATCGATAAATCGATCATCAAAACCCACCCCTATTAAGAAATATAAAATTTTCACTACTGAATGGACATTAATGATTCAATTCAACCTTAACTATAGCAACAAGTCACATCTGTTGTCTAGAGGCACTTTACATTGGAAGGCAGAGACCCTATACTATTAGAAAATGAATCCCACCAATCAGAGAGCCCACTATGAGCAAACAATCAGCAACAGTGGGAAGGAAAAACTGTTGCAACCTCTGTTAGATCCAGGAAATCTGTTGAGACGCATTAGAGGTTAGGGCAACAGATGCAAGTCTTCAGAGCAGTGACAGTGTGACTTTCGTTGTGCATACTTTAACCTGATTGAGTTTTCAGTTTTCTTACTTGTCAAAATGCATCATGAGTAAAAAACAATCCTTGACATGGTAATGAAAGAGTATTCTCAGCAAAGTTGAGTTAAACAAGTTTTAATGGAAGTTTAAGTTAAATCTTTTGATTTTTACTAATTTTGATTACATCAACGTAATTTTATTACATTAACCTAATCAAATAAGGCCAATTTTGATGAAGCTCCTGACCCAGCCCAAGCTCTCTATGAAGACGAGGAAAAACTCCCCGGGGGGCCAGAATGATGGGAAGAAACCTCGGGAAAGCCAATTCAAAGAGAGATCCCCTTTCCTGGGATGGCTGGGGGGGTTACAGGAATTTCAGGATAGCAAAATTTAGAATTGGCCAAAAAAAACCAAAAAACAACCTTTTCCTGTTAAAAAAAACCAAAAAAATGAAAGAAAGACAAAAATAGAAAGTTAGGTCACGTATCACACTTATATGATAATATATGAAATGTGTGTGTGTGAGAGATGGGTTTATCTGAGCCAGGGGTGACGCTGGAGGTCCCCCAGCGTTGGGCGCTTCTCCGGGACATCGGTTAAACACGCATCCAGGAAATTCCGGCAGTCTGGAAAGAAAGAAAGGAGAGAAAAGATGAAGATGATAGTTCCAGTGATCCAAGCCATCAGTGAATCTTGAAGTGTGATGTTTTCTTACGTGGGGACAGATGCTCGTTGAATTTCAGTTCGTTTTCAATGAACGTCATGATATTAAAGTCCCCCACATGAAGCGCTTCGTACAGCACCACTCCCATTTGCCACACCGTGGTGGGTCCAGGCCTGTATTTTTTGCCCCAGTAACATTCGGGAGGGCTGTGGATAGGTGTACCTAATAAACAGACACAATTACAATTTCTTCTAAAACAAAAGGCACAAATTGCTACATCTGTGAAGAGCAGGAGCTGAATATGTTACCATAGAAGAAGCAGAACTGCGATTGCTCCGTAGCAAAGCAGCTCAGGCCAAAGTCAATGATACGAACTCGAGGCACATCTGAGCCGGTCTCAATCAGAATGTTGTCACTCTTGATGTCCCGGTGAAAGATGTCTTTCTCTTCCAGGTCCTTTGCTGCATCAACCAGTTGCTTCAGAATGACCTGGAAAAGATGAAAAAGACAGTAATGAGTCAACAGGTTGATGCTTCTCTGATACTCTGTGCTTTCAGTGCTGTACAGTCTAAGGCTCTTCCAGTCAACTTACCTTGGCCTTTCCTTCTGGTAAACATCCTCCATTTTCTCTTATGTATTCAAACAGGTCCACCGCGGGGACAGGTCTCTCCTGCACCAGGATCAGCTCTGTGCCAAAGTCAAACCAGTCCAACAGAGACACAGGAGCCGACGTTCCCACTGATCCATCTGCTTCAGCTGCAAGCTTCAGCAAAATGGCCACTTCCACTGAGACTTCCTTCCCGTTTTCATCCTGATATATTACAACAAAGTGGATGATGAGGAACAGATGTTTCACAGGTGAACGCTGCACTCAGTCCAGGAATGTAAAAACAGTTCAAGTGTTGCACACTTACCGTCACTTTGATGGGGATTCTGTTCTTGGGAACGTGTTTGATGGCTACCTAAAAGACACAGAGCATTGGTGAGCATTTCCTCAGTATGACATCATTAAAGGTGTAAAACGGCACCTTTAATGCTCAGCTGACGATATTATCCGTTATCTGCATTACTGCCTGTCTTACTCCCACCATCTGAACACTTACTGGGAAATGATCTGTTATCCTGTAGCCAGCAAACACTGCTCCACAGCCGCCATTTCCTAGATGGTGCTCCTGCACATATCTGGCTTGGTATTCCCCTGAAAAGACCCAAATGTTGTTTTACTACAGCTGTGACACAAATTACTCTCTGCTGTACCCTAAATGTTCATTTTGCTCTTCACCTGAGTATAAAAGCCAAGCTGCTTGCTACTTACGTTGCTGGTCGGCTGCTGGATTTTGGACGACGTTTTTGGTTTTGTCCTTTTTCTTTTTCTTGGGTGACTCTTTGCTGTCTCCCGCAGACTTGTTTCTGCCATTTTTTGTGCACCCCTTTGTGTTTTGACTGCAGTCTGCAGATGTGGAAAACACCAAAAGCACATCAGCGTATTAGATCATACACACAAATATCTCCCAAACACTAATATCTTAAACCGAGCAACCAGCTGTGCACTTAATCTACCCCTCACTCAACTAATTAGCCTACCTTTACCAGTGTCCACGGAGGAAGACGCTTGCTCCCTGTCTTCACTCGTAGGCTCAGCAAGTTTAATCTTCTTCGGTGCACTGGTTGTGCCCGCTCCATCTTGCTGGGCCTTACGCTTCACTGCTTTGACCTGGTGTGTATCTGAGCTGGTGGAAGGAGCAGCCTGCTCAGTGACCCTCCCTCTTTTTACGGGGGTCTTCTTTTCAGGACTGGCCTTTCTTTTAGCCATCCTGCTCTTAGAGTCTATAAACAACACAGTAGTGAAAAAGAGTGCTCGACATCAGGACCGGAAGGATTTTGATGCCATTTTAGGAAGTATTGGTTAAATTATAATAACAAGTTTATCCTTTTGATAAAAAACAGAGCAACACGAGTCCATACTAGGTCTACTAAGACTTAGATCTTCATGACACTTGTTGATCTGTTTTTACTGCTGAGTCCAAGAATAAACTTGTCACATTATTTTACCAAAAGACAAAGTGCCCCATTAACCTTTCTTTGATTAGACGTGTTGTAATTATGTTATTTTCAGTCAAACATACCCATATGGAAAAGAAATGGTACAAATTTATAAAAGACTTGCATAAGATGTGGCCTACTTCATACAGTGAATCATATCAGGCTTATATGATTTACTCATGAAAGTGGCCACTTTCTCATTACTTTCATATATTGTTTTAGTAAGTATCCAAAACATACAAGTTTCACACAAGACAGATACAAACTTTATAAGATTTATATATATCTTTTCCATATGGGTAGGATTCAAATGTTTCATTTTATACACAGACTGTCAACATTTTTAGAAAAGTAGATTCTGTTATTTGAGGGATTTTACCCAGATTTGATGTATTTGTTTACTTACTTTGATCTCCTGGATCTTTCTTATCTCCTGAATTTGTATTTTTTCTCGTTTCCTTTTTCATGTTAATTTTTGAGACCTTGTAAAAGTGAAAATGTCACCGTGATGAGGGAATACTTCTTCAAATGTGTGCGCTTGTCTTTCCTAAGCTGTTTAAGCGAGTTCCGTAAGTGAGCTTTCAAAATAAACTCAGGAGTAGGGATGGGTATCGTTTCGGTTTTATCCGATACCGGTGCCAAACCGGTACTTTTGAAACGGTGCCCGGTGCTCAAACGGTGCTCAAACCGGTGCTTAAAGAATGGAGAGCACAAAATTGGTCCAAAAACCTCTCATGTTCAGCTGTTTTTTGTAAAAAGATAACAATGTTAGCCTTTTCTGCAGCTATGGGGCATATATGGCATCACTCTTGGCTGGAAGCAGTGCTTAATCAATGGAAAAAACACAAACTTTGTCCTAAACCTCTCATGTTTAACTGTTTTCCACTTTTTCTTTGGTCTTTTTAGCCTTTTTGGCCAGGGTGAAGCGAGTATCTGCCATCAAACAAGAGGACAGCTGCATGTAGCTATGATGATGTTTGCTAGTTCACCTTACATGCATTAATGTAATAACGTGGTTAGCCTACTCAACGTAAATTACACACGAACAACATTAAGCTACTCACGCAGAGAAGAACGGCTGCTGCTGCATCATCATCCGTCATCATTTCTGCTACACTGGCAGGGCTAGGGGCCAGGACTCTCCTCTTCGTGTTTTTGGGGGATGTTGCATAACAGGCAACCCACCCGCAGTAGATGTGCTCGGTGTGAGGTCTCGCAGCAAGCTATCAAATACGGCGCATTTCTCGGCTTTAAAAAAACGCTATGCGTCGCTAGGTGTTTCGTCGGATTCGAGGTGTTACCTCCTTTGACAGTATCACAGTATCAGCTTAAAGCACTTGTTGCAGGCTGCTGAGTTTGCATATATTGCTGTGAAGTACAGCCAGACTTTTGACCGCTTTGCCTTGGACATTTTTAATCTGTAGCTCTGCTCTAAAAGAACGCACGTACCTGGACCCGCCTACTATCCTCGGAAACGTAAAATGATTGGCTAGACGTGTATCACAGCTCAGGAAAAAAAAGCACCGAAATAAAGCACCGAAATGTGCGCTGCTTTTCGGTCTGGTTACTACCGTTTATGTCAGAACCGGTGCCATCATGGCACCGGACACCGGTACCCATCCCTACTCAGGAGACTATGGCATCAGAACCTTGCCTTTCAGTGACATCACCGACTGCCAGTAAAAGTGCTCCTAAGTAGTTTAAAGAAAAACACTATGGCAGACAAAGCCATAATAATTCATATAATTTAATGAGAAGTCGATATACCTACCTATAAATTTTGTTTTTTAAATTGTGCATTTATTTTTTTATATAGTGTAACTACTGGACCTTATTTCTCTTTTTAAATCTAGAGACAACCACGTTTTTGAGGTTGTATCACCTTTCCCATAGCTATTCATTTGTGTGAATAGCTATGGGTTAACTAGCTATTGGTGTTAATTTACTGATTAACTTATAAAACACATGCTCAACTTACTGAAAAAGTCCCACAGTGGCTTCCATCCTTATGTTGGTTTGTCCAGTTTACGGCAGAACACATCAAACCTGGGGCCCATGTCAGCCCTACTTGCGGCCGTATATTTAAGTGAAGAAATATAAAGCAATTTGGCACTTGAAGAGCCTTTTTTGTTAGCGGGGGATTTATTTATTTTTGAGTCCAATGTTAAAATGCGTTCTTAAAAAAAGTTTAAAAAAAAAATTAATATGAAGGTCTAACCCAGGAGTCAGCAACCTTTCTGATGATAAGTGCCATCTAAAATTTCCTTAGAAGTCAACGTGCCATATGATTGCATTAGCAATAAATTTAATAACGCTCTATATCAACAGTTACACACTATATAGACCAACTTTATAGAATTATATTTGTTCGCAGATGTTGGCATAGAGCAGATCAGCTATTTTGAAACAAAAAATACACTTTTTTTTCATCAGTAACAAGAACTCCATAACAGCAAATGAACTGTACAACAGAAAAATATCTCCCAAACACTAATATCTTAAACCGAGCAACCAGCTGTGCACTTAATCTACCCCTCACTCAACTAATTAGCCTACCTTTACCAGTGTCCACGGAGGAAGACGCTTGCTCCCTGTCTCCACTCGTAGGCTCAGCAAGTTTAATCTTCTTCGGTGCACTGGTTGTGCCCGCTCCATCTTGCTGGGCCTTACGCTTCACTGCTTTGACCTGGTGTGTATCTGAGCTGGTGGAAGGAGCAGCCTGCTCAGTGACCCTCCCTCTTTTTACGGGGGTCTTCTTTTCAGGACTGGCCTTTCTTTTAGCCATCCTGCTCTTAGAGTCTATAAACAACAACAACAACACAGTAGTGAAAAAGAGTGCTCGACATCAGGACCGGAAGGATTTTGATGCCATTTTAGGAAGTATTGGTTAAATTATAATAACAAGTTTATCCTTTTGATAAAAAACAGAGCAACACGAGTCCATACTAGGTCTACTAAGACTTAGATCTTCATGACACTTGTTGATCTGTTTTTACTGCTGAGTCCAAGAATAAACTTGTCACATTATTTTACCAAAAGACAAAGTGCCCCATTAACCTTTCTTTGATTAGACGTGTTGTAATTATGTTGTTTTCAGTCAAACATACCCATATGGAAAAGAAATAGTACAAATTTATAAAAGACTTGCGTAAGATGTGGCCTACTTCATGCAGTGAATCATATCAGGCTTATATGATTTACTCATGAAAGTGGCCACTTTCTCATTACTTTCATATATTGTTTTAGTAAGTATCCAAAACATACAAGTTTCACACAAGACAGATACAAACTTTATAAGATTTATATATATCTTTTCCATATGGGTAGGATTCAAATGTTTCATTTTATACACAGACTGTCAACATTTTTAGAAAAGTAGATTCTGTTATTTGAGGGATTTTACCCAGATTTGATGTATTTGTTTACTTACTTTGATCTCCTGGATCTTTCTTATCTCCTGAATTTGTATTTTTTCTCGTTTCCTTTTTCATGTTAATTTTTGAGACCGTTTAAAAGTGAAAATGTCACCGTGATGAGGGAATACTTCTTCAAATGTGTGCGCTTGTCTTTCCTAAGCTGTTTAAGCGAGTTCCGTAAGTGAGCTTTCAAAATAAACTCAGGAGACTATGGCAACAGAACCTTGCCTTTCAGTGACATCACCGACTGCCAGTAAAAGTGTTCCTAAGTAGTTTAAAGAAAAACACTATGGCAGACAAAGCCATAATAATTCATATAATTTAATGAGAAGTCGATATACCTACCTATAAATTTTGTTTTTTAAATTGTGCATTTATTTTTTTATATAGTGTAACTACTGGACCTTATTTCTCTTTTTAAATCTAGAGGCAACCACGTTTTTGAGGTTGTATCACCTTTCCCATAGCTATTCATTTGTGTGAATAGCTATGGGTTAACTAGCTATTGGTGTTAATTTACTGATTAACTTATAAAACACATGCTCAACTTACTGAAAAAGTCCCACAGTGGCTTCCATCCTTATGTTGGTTTGTCCAGTTTACGGCAGAACACATCAAACCTGGGGCCCATGTCAGCCCTACTTGCGGCCGTATATTTAAGTGAAGAAATATAAAGCAATTTGGCACTTGAAGAGCCTTTTTTGTTAGCGGGGGATTTATTTATTTTTGAGTCCAATGTTAAAATGCGTTCTTAAAAAAAGTTTAAAAAAAAATTAATATGAAGGTCTAACCCAGGAGTCAGCAACCTTTCTGATGATAAGTGCCATCTAAAATTTCCTTAGAAGTCAACGTGCCATATGATTGCATTAGCAATAAATTAAATAACGCTCTATATCAGGGGTGTCAAACTCAAATACACAGTGGGCCAAAATTCAAAACTGGAACAAAGTCGCGGGCTAACAGTAATATTTATTGAAATATATTTATTGCTCCAGATATAAGAATGAATCTTTTCTTATAGACTCAAAAACGTTTTGCTGAAAAACTGAATATGGAACAAGCAAAGCCTAATACTAGACAATATATATATTAGCTGTATAATACCAGTAGGCCAGCTCTGATAGTAATTTGGTATGGCTTCGCGGGCCAAATGTAATTAGTCTGCGGGCCAAATTTGGCCCGCGGGCCAGAGTTTGACACCTATGCTCTATATCAACAGTTACACACTATATAGACCAACTTTATAGAATTATATTTGTTCGCAGATGTTGGCATAGAGCAGATCAGCTATTTTGAAACAAAAAATACACTTTTTTTTTTATCAGTAACAAGAACTCCATAACAGCAAATGAACTGTACAACAGAAAAGTATCTCCCAAACACTAATATCTTAAACCGAGCAACCAGCTGTGCACTTAATCTACCCCTCACTCAACTAATTAGCCTACCTTTACCAGTGTCCACGGAGGAAGACGCTTGCTCCCTGTCTCCATTCGTAGGCTCAGCAAGTTTAATCTTCTTCAGTGCACTGGTTGTGCCCGCTCCATCTTGCTGGGCCTTACGCTTCACTGCTTTGACCTGGTGTGTATCTGAGCTGGTGGAAGGAGCAGCCTGCTCAGTGACCCTCCCTCTTTTTACGGGGGTCTTCTTTTCAGGACTGGCCTTTCTTTTAGCCATCCTGCTCTTAGAGTCTATAAACAACAACAACAACACAGTAGTGAAAAAGAGTGCTCGACATCAGGACTGGAAGGATTTTGATGCCATTTTAGGAAGTATTGGTTAAATTATAATAACAAGTTTATCCTTTTGATAAAAAACAGAGCAACACGAGTCCATACTAGGTCTACTAAGACTTAGATCTTCATGACACTTGTTGATCTGTTTTTACTGCTGAGTCCAAGAATAAACTAATAATAAAGATTTGAAATAAAGATTTAAATAAAGAAATAAAGATTTCAACTAATTCTTCTTCAGTCATATGGGTATACACACTATATAGACCACCTTTATAGAATTATATTTTTTTCGCAGATGTTGGCATAGAACAGATCAGCTATTTTGAAAAAAAAAAAGACACTTTTTATTAAGAACAAGAACTCCATAACAGCAAATGAACTGTACAACGGAAAATGCAAATGCCATTTATGGTCTCCTCAAAACAATGATAAGAGACATAGGTCTCCGAGTGTCCAGCATGCAGACGGCTACCTGAGGACACTCTTCGTGTGAGAGAAAATCTGCTCACAGGGATATGTAGAGCCAAATACTGTCAATAAGGCCTCTGCAATGTTCTGAAGACAGTTAAACTTGTCAGGTAGTGATGTCCAGCAGGTGAAAATGCAAGCCCCATGAACAGGCACACCTATGGATTCCAGCTGTGTTCGTAGTTCTGCAAACTTTGACCCCCACAGAGTCAACCTTTTCAGTTCAGTCAGCTGCATTTCAATGTCATCTGTGTCCAGCCAGATTCCATACCCAAATCCACTTGCTCATTAAAGCTTTCTGGTTTGATCATAAAAGAAAACATTGGTCCATACACCTAAAAGCCCCGAAAACGCATTGTGAATTCTGCTCGAGTCTACGGATGTATCCGTGTATTTCCGCGGTGCTGATGCTGCGCTGAGCGGAGAGCTCCTGAAGCCTTTGAAGTGTCGGAATGTGGAAATTTCAACATCGCTTGAAAAAACTACCAGCTAGCAAAGTCCCTCTCACTGGTAGGCTACGTTATTTTTAGCCAACTACAAGTTGAATCTGGTACATGGGGTTGTTAGTTTAGATACCGTCATTAAGAAGCAGTACAACTAATGTGTCTATGCGAGTTAATTTGCGATGTGCTCCGCTGGCACGGCCATTAATTTTTTAATACACCTTCTCAGATTAATTCACTGGGTGGTGTGCCATCAGTTAACCCTTCGCGTGCCAGCTGTGTGGCAGGAGTGCCCAGGATTGCCGACCCCTGGTCTAACCCATGCAAAATACAGGGCTGCAAATTCCCCTCTTGTCATCTAAAACGATTGCCTATTATTGTCACAAGGGGGCGCTTTGATGCAGTCTTGCTGCGTTACGACCTTGTGTCTCGTGCGCAGGAAGCATTGGCTGTCTCTTCCTATGAGAGCTTTGCAATAATGGCGGTCAAGTGTTTTTTCAACAAAGTATGCAGTGCTGCAAACTAGATAATGAGACCAAATTGTTTTTGTTTTTTTTACATATCAATGCTAATAAGCTACTCTTTTATTAGGCCCCGAACTCTGACCACAAAGGGAATAACGTGTCTCGAGTTATTTGTCCCGGTGAGTCACTCGCTTTCGTTAGCTACCTGTTAAGTTTAGACAATGTATTTTTCCCGCCGATTAAGCTCAGAAACATTTGAAAAAACTAAACAAAACACCAATACAATCGGGAACTGTGAGAATGTATTGTGTTGTTTTACTTATCTTGTTGTTCCTTACAGTAAGTACAATAAGTGTTTAATGTTCTAAGCTACAGATGGTACTGCCGATGCTAGGTGTGATGCTATAGCTGCTATGTGCGGTTACTCAGGACTCAGGGAGGGGCGGCCCTCTGCTGCTACCGGTTGGTGTGAGAGAAGGAAAACAGGATAAAGACATGATGTGAAAGAGAGACAGAGATTAATAACAGGTACGATTCAATGCAGAGAGGTCTATTAACTAGGGGTTTGCGATAGAAACGATATACGATAGAAACGATATAAATTTGGCCAACGATAGAGATTTTATACCGCTCTATCACGATAGCGGATGTTGATGATGTCATCAAGCTGCGCCTGTTTTGGTCGAAAGCATCGCAGTGGCTACAACCATTATCATCTGCAAATTATGCTCACAGTCATAGCAAAGAGATGAAGCACTTTTGAAATATGGGGAAAGCCAAAAACTGCGCTTCCTCCACTTCCGTAACATTGATACATTAATGTTGAATTCTCTCGCAGCTGCTCTATTCCCATGTTGTTGCAGTATATTAATAACTAACCTCGTATTGTGGATGAATAATCTCAGTTGTTCTCCTGACTGAAGTTTGCCCCGTGTATAGCATCCTGCTATGCGACTGCATTTGTCCCTGACCACCAGAATCCGTCACGTTAACCTTTATCGAGTGGGAAAAAAAGTTGGCGTTCATCCTCCAGCTTCACTGTGCTAATGTTATGCTAACATAGCTGTGTGGCTAGGAATCGCGTAGCACAACATTATATTCCAGGTAGTCCAACTTCAGTAACCATACAAACGCCACTGCTGTTTAGTTTTCTGTCTTCATTTATGTCGGAAGTGGTAGCAGAGCTGTACGTTTTAGTTAGTTTCAAAAATCTCTCAGTCAGAACATGGTATGTCATGTTTAGGTGGAAAGTAGCGAGCTAACTTCCTGCTAACTTCTAACTCCGTTAAATTTAATAACTTCTGTTTTCATGGATGCCTGGATGTTAAACTTAATTGTTACACCTGGTAAAGCAGCAACGATGATGATTTTATTAAAGATTAAAGAATTTAGACCGTTTTTAACTCTGTGTTCGTTTGACTTTGGGACCTGAAATGGACGGCATTTTGGACCCAGAGTATTCCGCGAAGCTCCTACTACGGCAGCCGTAATTCTCTGACAACCCAGCAGTGCGGCTTACCAAAGTTGTACTAAAACATTTTTTAACAGATCTCTGCACGCCCAAATCGGTTCGAGGTCAGTAAGCACAACCAGAATTCATACATAAGGCGCACTCTCGATTTTTGAGAAAATGAAAGGATTTTAAGTGTGCTTTATAGCGTGGAAAATACGTTGTGGAAAAGAATATATCACGATATATATCGTTACCGCGCATGCTTCAAATTATATCACATTAACACATAGTGAGTGAGAAAGGTGACTAGAAAGGAAAAACTCAATGCATCATGGGAATCCCCAGCAGCCTATGTCTATTGCAGCATAACCAAGGGAGGATTCAGGGTCACCTGGTCCAGCCCTGACTATATGCTTTAGCAAAAAGGAAAGTTTTAAGCCTAATCTTAAAAGTAGAGATAGTGTCTGTCTCCCGAATCCAAACTGGAAGCTGGTTCCACAGAAGAGGGGCCTGAAAACTGAAGGCTCTGCCTCCCATTCTACTTTTAAATACTCTAAGAACAACAAGTAGGCCTGGAGTGCGAGAGCAAAGTGCTCTAATAGGGTGATATGGCACTACAAGGTCATTAATAAACAAACGTCAACATATAGAGGAACAATTGACCTCTAGCTGTAAAATGTTCTAAAATTTTTTGTCTTTCAGCTTCTCTTCCATGTAACTGTCATTCTTTCGTCCTATAATCTGCATTTTTATTAAGCTGCATTTTTCATGTATTTTGAGGTGACAAATCTTCTGACTGGAGGATGAAGCCCTCCACAGTTAGGGAGATGTGGCTTCATTTCAGCCTAAACCCAACAACACGTTAGAAACTGCTCTCCATTACTCTCTATAAAACAGCAAATGATCTAATCTGGTGTCCCGACACGTACTAAAACACTTTTTCTTGACTTTTCTTTTAATCATCTGCCCCTCATTTGAAGATGGATATTAATATGACCCGTCGGCAATATAAATATCCAATCCCAATTTAATTTCAAATGGAGGAAGGCCTTTCCTCAGGAGAGGGAAAGTTTATTACATGTGCAAGAAAGTAAGCTATATTAAAAACATGTTAGAGCCGACGCTGAGCAGAAAGCATCACTGCACCTCAGACGCTGTTTATGCAGACGGCTCACTCCTCCAGACGGTGATTCACACACCTGTGACTCATCTTATATGTAGCGGGTTTGGATATTGTTGAAATGGCACTGAAACAAAGTTTTGCATTTAAAGAAGCTTATTAAATCTAGGATAATCTAAGACTCTGATATTACTATGAACAACGCTCTGTAATGAATTATAATAGCTTTAAAAGCACTAAAGGCTGACACATTATGCACAACAAACTACTGCTAATGTGTTAATTA
Organism: Rhamphochromis longiceps; assembly: GCF_057381845.1. Classification (NCBI taxonomy): domain Eukaryota; kingdom Metazoa; phylum Chordata; class Actinopteri; order Cichliformes; family Cichlidae; genus Rhamphochromis; species Rhamphochromis longiceps. Next base: position 25,713,794 of record NC_140562.1, read on the forward strand.
GCGACCGTGGCTCAGGGGGTTGGGAAGTGTATCTGTAACCGGAAGGTCGCCGATTCGATCCCCGGGCTCTCTGTCCTAGTCGTTGTGTCCTTGGGCAAGACACTTTACCTTACCGCCTACTGGTGTTGGCCAGAGGGGCCGATGGCGCGATATGGCAGTCCCCAGGGCAGCTGTGGCTACAACTGTAGCTGCCTCTACCAGTGTGTGAATGCGAGAGTGAATGAATTGTGGAATTGTAAAGTCCTTTGGGTGCCTTGAAGAGCGCTATATAAATCCAATCCATTATTATTATTAATTAAAATAACATAATAAAGTCATTGGTAAAATGTCCATTTCCCACTGCTACATTTACTACATGTGGTGCTAACACAACTGAAGAATGGTTAATTAACACATTGAGGAGTGTCCGACTGCATTTGCTTTCTGAGGATATATCAGATGTTCTCGGAGCCCTTATCAAACGTAGGAAAACAGATGAGCCTACTTGTGCTTTTCAGTCTTGTTGTGTATTAAACAGTAGAGTTAGATTTTGTCATAAAACCTTCACTTCTGGCATTCGGTGCTTTAAACAACACTGGAGGTGGCAAGAATTATTTTCAGAGCCAGGAGGATGAGTGGAGTGATGAAGCGGAGCCACTCTGAAGCTCCAGGGACCAGACAAGAGAAGTCTCACTGAAGGCTGGCCCTGACGGACAAAACACACGTTGTCAAATTGTCTGGCTCACTGAGCCGTGCACCACATACCTTTAAGGGAATGACCAAACAAACAGGCAATTTCTGTTCCACCAGCTGAGCAATAAAAGCTTTTTGTAAGCATTAAATGCCTGTTTGTTGTTAGTATTTTATCAGCAGTACCAATATGGAGCCAGCAATAATCATAAACAGCAGTTAAATGAAGACAGATAAATGTCTAGTTAAATGCTAAGGTTCAAATTATAATGAAAATCATAAATTATCAGCAACTGGGAAAAGGCTCCCCAAGAAATAACTCTGTAGGAAATAAGTAATAACAAGGAAATAAAAACAGGAAACACAAATAACTGTATGTTCACAGCAGTGCACGCAAATAGACATTTATCGATGTAACTGAAAAATGAAACGAGATCAGACAAATGAAACTATTAACACTAGCAATAAAATGATAGTCTAATATAGTTGTTATTTTTCATTTTATTTAACCTTTATTTATACAAGTAGTCCCATTGAGACCCAATGTCTCATTTACAAGAGAGAACTGTTCCAGACAAACATAGTAAAATTATAACAATAACATATTAAGTTTAAAAATGTATCACAAAATCTACTTTTTTTAAATTGGACTTCTCACAATTCTCTTTAAAGAACTTAAATATCAGTTTGGATACATACGTTTTAATGTGCATGATACATTTGTGCAATTCATTTAGTTTTTTTTTTTTTTTTTTTTTAAAGAAAAAGCCCACTGATTATATATAGCTCTCAAAAACTCAAATCATATCATTATTATTGTCATATACAGGAAATGATGGCATATCACTATCGGCAATGAAATTCTTAGTCTCGGAGTCTCCTCAATATTGCATAGAAGCAAATATTGCACATAAAGTAACACCTAGATAAAATATAAAGAAAATACATATTTAAACAAACAAGAATATAAGGATACCGTTATGGCCCGTTTAGGGGTGACCAGACCACAGGGTGATCCATCCTTGTCAGCCAGACCTCATCAGCCACATCACACAGTTGTTACAGTTTGATAATGATTTATTTACAATATGTTAGTTTGTTAGGTTATTTGACACTAAGAATGAGCTGCTTATAGCTTCAGAGTGGACTTAACGCCAAAACAACAAACAAAAGGAGCCTAACTCGAGGATTTACCAAGTTTACCTCATCAAAAGAATCAAAGCAAATCCCAACAACTTGCCTCCTTAACTAAAAAAAACCACAGAAAACTATAAAGCAAAAAGGCAGTCCATCCCTACAAACACCTGTATATAATTAACCGCATTGGGCATGTTTGCAGAGGTCTGCTGGTTGGGATGAGCCAAGGATGAATGAATAGCAGTCTATGGCGGTGCCATCATATAAGTCATTTCCAGCTAGTTAGCCAGTCTGTATGGTCCGGCCTCTGGATCCACCAATCACGGAAAGGCACCTGCATACTGAGATTTGCATATTAGAAAGAGTATATTCTCGAGCATCTCACACTTCTGATAATCAGTTGTCTGCTTGACGTTTATTCAGCTGTGTAAAAACAGGATTCATACGCCTTTTTCAGGGTCAAATTCAAGCACCTTTTAAGCACTTTCAAGGTCCCTTTTCAAGCTTTTCTAGCACCCCCCCCAAAAAAAAGAAAAGAAAAAAAAGAATGCATGTTTCATTCGCATCACCTCAGTAAGACCATGTGAAAAGACACCTTTGCTCCCCTTCTGTTAAGACATAGAAAAACGCACCACACAAAAATACTGCGAAAGGAAACAGTTGCCTTATATAGGTAGTGTATAAACTCAAAATGCACATTTCACTTAAACATTAAGATGTGAAAATGTGAACAAATCAACTTGTTGGAGATATTCTTCTCCTGTTGAAAAAAACAAAAAAACCAAAAAAGAAATAAATAAGTCTTCTCATCAGATATTGATGCTTCTTTCCTGTGTAACAAAAAATAGGAGACAGATGTTTGTTTGTTGTTTGTTTTTTAAGTTAATTCCCAATAAAACTGTTTTATTGCTAACTGCATTGCTGTCTGTATTATTGCTGAAGTCCTAAATGATCACCTTTAAAGTGTTTGTGCTAATAACATCATGTCAGACAGGCATGGAGAACAGCACTGACTGTTTAAGTAGTTTAATGTGCAGGTGCTGACCATAAACACATTTTGAATTAAAGCCGGGGACCTTGGTAGCACAGAAACAAGTGGCTATTCTTTGTGACCATATGGATCGGTCCCTCATATTACCATTATTTCACCCAAAGGCACCAAGTTAATACTTAAAAAAGCTGCAGCAATACACACAAATATAAACGGTACTTGGTGACAACTTTGCTTTTAGCCTTTAACCCTCTGGGGTCCAGGGTATAACTGGCCATTTTTGACTACTTTTGATTTGGCCTCTATATTTCACCTTTAAAAACTGTTTATCTTGCCAATCTGTTATTTACTCATTTTGACATAATGTGTCAGCACAATTTATCTAAATTCAGACAAAATTTAAAATACGAGTAGAAAGTGATATTTTTTGACTGTAAAAACCACAAGCATGTTTAACGAATCATTTTCATAACTTGAAATGCAAATAGAAATTGTAATTTTTTTTTAAAAAATATGCACAAGTTTTGCAAACAACAAAGTTACATGGTACTATTTACCTAAAAATGCAGCCAAGGATCAGACGTTTTTTATATAACCATTTAAAACTATTTACAGAACAATCAGGTGTTCTGCATCAAATAAGAAGGCACACAAATTATTTATGCAACTCCACAAAATTGTTTGTGTCCACTATAACACAGATGAGAACAGCACAGGGATAATCCTGCAGGTCTGACAGCAGGTGTGTCACTCAGTGTTTACACTGCAATCTGCCTTCGGTGGCTTTTTTGCAGCAACTGTGACATTCACTAGTAGAACTGACATACAAAACAAAACGACGACTACACCACACACTAACTACACAAGACAACACACTAACTTGAGACTCCAAACACGGTAAACGTCACAAATCTCTCACGTATCAAAACTCTCTCTCTCTCTCTCCGGCCACTCCTAAAACTCCCCTCTCTTCCCAAACAACCAAATGCCACATGTTGCCATATCATTTTTTGATTGGTCGACATGGTACATTTTTCCACAAATAAGGAAGGAGTGTTTTTTCTTTCTCTTTTTTCACTCACAAGCAAAGTGTGTTTGCTAGCGCTCTCCTTAGAAAACGCCGTTTTTACCGTTTCTTCCCAGAGTAAACGCCACTGTCTTATTCAAAAAACATCGGTTTTACATGGCCTATCAACACAATTTTAAAACTGGTATATAGTTTGAAGTCCGCATGTTCGACCCAAGTTGAAATGGAGACTCTGGGTCCGTCGACCCCAGAGGGTTAATCAGAAAGCCTTGTTGGCTAGTTATGTATCGGCTAATGTTTAAAGCTTTCACTTGAGTAAATTAACTAACATTACTTAGCAGTGATATGAGTCAAGTTCACAGCATATTCCATAATAGCGCTGCCATACTGCCATCATTTCTCCAGCGAGTTTGATAGCTAGCAAAATAATAATCATAATTTTAAAAAATAGCATGTGTAACGTACACGTAATGAAAAATTATTTACTAGGACTTACCTATCATGCGACTGGAGAGCGCAAACTCCGCCATTGTCGTTTTCCATCAACACTAAAACAGCAAGCTACAGGTATGTTAGCGCACTCATCCCCGACTATCCGAGGGGGGGGACACATTGAAACAGACAGAGGCCCAAAATGTAAAAACAAAAAGGAAATTTTGTTTTTACATTTTGCAACCCATTTTAGTTCTCTATCTGATAAAAAAAAAAATTCAATCAGATAGTTATTTATTGTGAATGAAATACAGTTATATTTTCAAGCACTTTTAAGCACCACATCTGAAATTCAAGCACTTTCCAAACCTTGAAAAGACAACATTAACATTCAAGCATTTTCAAGGAGTTCAAGCACCCATACGAACCCTGTAAAAACTATAACTTTAATCTCAGCCAAACCGATTTACTAAAATACAAAAAATACAAAAAAAATACAAAAAAAAAGCCAAACAATAACATTTTTAAGTTATCTAAGTCAGCAGTCCCCAATCTTTTTTGTGCCACGGACCGGTTTATGCCCGACAATATTTTCACGGACCGGCCTTTAAGGTGTCGCGGATAAATACAACAAATAAAACTAGTACCGGTACCGAAAAAAAGAAGATTTATTCATAACACACGTGAAAAGACCCAGGAAAACCGAGTTAACGATAAAAACGATAACAAAATAACGATGAAAACCGATAAAAACCCTGAAAATCATACATTTCACACCTGAGCCTCAACTCTCGCGGCCCGCTACCAAACAACTTACGGACCGGTACCGGTCCGAGGCCCGGGGGTTGGGGACCGCTGATCTAAGTATCTTATATATATTTAACCTGAGTAGCGAAAGACGACGGTGGGTTTGAAAACGATTTGCCGGGAGTCCAGTGTTCTCACGGGCTCTAGTAAGCCTTGCCCCCGGCTAGCTATCGAGCTGGTGGGTAACAGACGTCTCCAAAAACGTCAGAGCGCTTTTGAAAATATGTGGTGTCTTGATAAACTGAGCAGATATTTGAGGTTTACACAGTTACATTCTCGCCTGAAAATATGTTTAACGTTTGTTTTATGGTAAATGGCCTGTATTTGTATAGTGCTTTCCTAGTCCCTAAGGACCCCAAAGCGCTTTACACATCTAGTCATTCACCCATTCACGCACACATTCACACACTGGTGATGGCAAGCTACAGTGTAGCCACAGCCACCCTGGGGCGCACTGACAGAGGCGAGGCTGCCGGACACTGGCGCCACCGGACCCTCTGACCACCACCAGTAGGCAACGGGTGAAGTGTCTTGCCCAAGGACACAACGACCGAGACTGTCCGAGCCGGGGCTCGAACCGGCAACCTTCCAATTACAAGGCGAACTCCCAACTCTTGAGCCACGATCTCCCCATTTTATGACCCAGAAAGAATAATAAGAGTAATATTAAAACTAACTAGCTGCTGCCATTGTTGGAAACTGAGCTGGGCTGCGCTATGAATTCTGGGACAGAGCTACTTCTTCTTCTTCTTCGGGGTTTAACGGCAGCTGGCATCCTTGTACATGCAGTGCTGCCATCTTCTGTTTCAGTCCGTTATTACACTCTTAAATCCTCCTGTGTCCTTCAAATGACGCGTCGACTATTAAATCAGTTGTCGACGATTTTGATAGTCGACATAATCGTGACTAGTCGACTAATTGTGGCAGCCCTAGTGCAATATATTTATCAGCCAAAATTCTTCATTTATCACCCAAAATACATTTTTGTGAATGGGCTCCTGTCTACTAGTGGTTTGAAATCTATCAGATGAATAAAATTAAAATGAAAGCATTTCATTTTAATTTCTACTGATATGTTAAAAAGATGAAATGTATTATTTAAGTAAATAAAAAAAGTTCAGAATCATTTTTAAAGGTTTACCTATAGATATTTGTTTTTCTTTGTAGTGCATCCAGAAAGTATTCACAGCGCTTCATTTGTTGCACGTTTTGTCATATAAAATGGATTCAATTCATTTTTCACCTCCAGAGCGCTCTGTGGCAGGTTATCATCAAGGATGTTTCTTTACATTGCTGCGTTCATCTTTCCCTCTAACCTGACTAGTCTGCCTGTTGATGCTGAAAAAACATCGCTATAGAATTGATACTGCCTCCACCATGCTTCACTCTGGGGATGGTATTTGCCAGGTGATGAGCAGTGCCTGGTTTCCTCCAGACATGAGACCAGAGAATTTTTGTTTGGCAAACTGCAGATGGGCTGTCATGTGACTTTTACTGAAAAGTGGCTTCTGTTTGGCCACTCTATCATACAGGCCTGATTGGTGTAGTGCTGCAGAAATGGCTGTCCTTCTAGAACTTTCACTTCTTTCCACAGAGCCACACTAGAGCTCTGTCAGAGTGGCCAGTGGGTTCTTGGTCACCTCCCTGACTAAGGGCCTTCTGTCCTGATTGCTCAGATTGGCCTGGCAGCAGGCTACAGGAATAGTCCTGCTGGTTTCAAACTTCTTCCTTTACCAAATGATGGAGGGCACTGTGCTCACTGGGACAATGCTACAGATTTTTTTCTGTATCTTTTTCTGTATGTATCTATCAGATTTGTGCATTGATATGATCCTGTCTCAGTTGCTGGACAATTCCCCTGGCCTGGTTTGTGTTCTGACATGACGTGTCAACTTTAACTTTGCCCAATCAACTGAAAGTAATGCAGTTGGACCCCTATCATGTAGTGATCAGGGGAAAACGTATCATGACAAAGGCTGTGAATGTCACATCTTTGGTTTTTGGTTTTAAAGAATTTGTTAACTTTCATTGTTATCTGGTATTGTGTGTAGGATTTTGAGATGAATAAATTAATGTCATCCTTTTTGGAATAAGGTTGTAACATGACACAATGTGGAAAAAGTGAAGAACAAGTGAATACATTTAATATATTTTGTTTTATGTTTTTATTAAACATTTCGTTTTTTGCACCAAAAGTGTAATGCTGGGCTCACACTGTGCGATTTTTGGCCCATTTTGAGCCGATTTTTGAGTCGTGCAACCGTTTTGGTGATCGGCCCGATTTTGGCCTTCATCGTGCGTCGTGCATCGTGTAGTATACGTGGGGTAACGAGAAGCGATTGACACCTCACGACCAGCTCCCGATCATCAATCGCTTGGTCGTGAGGGTGTCACCGCAGTTTGTCACACTGCGCACGCGCAAACACAAACGTCAGCGAAAAAGACGGCGCAGCACATAAGTGCAGCGTGTGATCTGGACACAAGTGATGGAGGCACAACTTTGGAAAGCTCATCCGAGCCTTTTCGATGTGGCCTCACAAAATTATCACGACCACAACAACCGTGAAAATAGTTGGATCTACACTGCTGCTCAGTCACAGCTGCCTGATCATGTTTTTCATTAGCAATTTAGCAAAGTTGATGGTGGTGTGCGTGTCTGTGTGAGTGAAAGACAGAGAGGGAGAGCGAGCGACAGATTTTCTGTTATAACCTTAATTTTATGGACGCACAGTGTGAGCACTCAGGTCGCATCAGAGCATCGGGCCGTATAGTGTGAGACCCTGCATCGTGACCTATGCACTTCTAACCCCTGCGAGTCAATCGTACAGTTTGAGCAGGAGCTGAATCGCGCGACTGAAAAAATCGCACAGTGTCTGCCCAGCATAAGTTTGTGCATGATAAAGTGCAGCGATTAAAGTGTGGTATAAATATGTGTGTGTGAACATGTGAATGAGGAATGCAGAGGCTCTTTGAGTGCTCAGTAAGAGAAAAAAAGTGCTGTAAATATGTGCACAGCCTTGACATGGATCTATGCTTCCAAAGCCTTCATATATATTTCACAGCAGGCAGCATACCTTTCAAATAATCTGCTTCATCCTGCACCTCACGTCCTATATATTTCTTTACCTACTTGCCTTGCTCTGCAGCTTCCTCGTGGCGAGGATTGAAGCAGGACCCTGGACAGCAACAAATCCAAACAAAATCCATACCACAAGAACAAATGCAGGCAGCCTGATGTGTTACTGTCCTGAATAGATAACGTGACAAGCCTGCTAACAAAAGCCCCCACTTTTCCCGATGAGGTTCAAACACAATGTTCTTGTGACTGGAATGAAAAAGTGGTTTACACACTATAGGTATAATGTGCAGCGTACTTTAAAGAAGGAATGGTTTTCATTTGACAGCTGACAGACTGGATTGGACACAAGGTCAGTAGTTGCCTCTAACCATTGATGATCTGCCCAGTCCCCTCGATGGGAACACGCTTTTGATCTTTGAATTCAGATTTCAAAACACACCGTTTGAAAATCGTCCTGCTGGTGGTGAACTGAATGTGTAGCTTCCACATGAGAGATAAAACAAGATCAGATAAGTCAACTGCACTTTTACTGCATGACAGACATGTTTTCCATAATTAGAAAAGGGATGAACAGAGGAATTAAAACACTTGTTTACAAGGAACGATGACTTCTTCAGGGGTTTAACAATGATTTTACTTTGATTTTGGAATTGGCTTCAGATTTTCCACTCATGCTCAGTATTTTCACAGGATCAATGACTTTGGGGACCTTCAAAGGTTTTTTTTGTTTGTTTGTTTTTAATCCTACCTGAAAATGATTCATATTTTTAAAATTTGAATACAAAAATTTTGCACATTTAATTTTGCAAGTTTGCTTGAAACATAACGTGCACATATTTGTTATTATGTACTTTGTCCAAGCAGCAACCTCCAGCGTTGGACTATCCCAGCTGCCACAGGGCAAGAGGAAGGGTGTACTGTGTGCAGGTCACCAATCAATCAGGGCTAACACAAAGAGACAGACAACCAATCACACTCACATGATGAATGATCAATTAGACTAACTTCATGCATTTCTTTCGACTCTGGATGCCAGAGTACTCTCGCGAACACTCACTGAAGTTAGTTATAATTTTGTACTTCTAGTTTCCGTGTCTTTGTTTTTTTGTTGGTTGGTTGTTTTGTTATATTTTTGCTTTGATTTGCTTTAATTGATGTCTAAAATTGCCTGAAATTGCCATTTTCTTTATTTAGTGGTGATATGACTGATATTAGAAATCCAGTACGTTTTCTGTCAAAGGAACCAGGGAAACTATATCATTAGCATAGGGGTTTTGCACATGCCCTGGGGGTCCAGTCCAGTCCCAAAAGGTCACTGTGTCCATTCACCTGAACTGTACTGACATATTTTTACAAGTAAAATTAAGTCATAAGATTTAGTAATAAGAATATTAAATACTCACCTGTTTTTGTAGCAGAAACCAAGCATAATGTTGATGATTAGATTTTTTTTAAATGAAATAACAAAGTAAATTAATTTTCTGCTGGACCATTCTGATGGCATCATTATGGTGAACACTGTTTAACATTCAGATATGCGGTACATTGGTACACCAAAGCAAGCTCCGGTGCTAAGCCATACTCCAGACTCCATCATGTGAGCATGTTGCATTTAGCATAGTGTTCATGAACGTTACAGGATGCTATAAAAGATCCAGAAATCAAAGCCTTACCTGCAATTACTATAAGTACTAACATTGTAGAAGTACTTGTCCTCTGTGACTACTTCAAACGTAAGACAGGAACAGTGGTTTCGACTTTGAGTCCCTCTTCTGCACAATGCATGAAAATTGGCAAGTATTACGATATTAGAAGCTACAGACCTGCAGTCTGGTCTGTGTGCAGACAGAATATTTTGTCTATTTACTACCATTTCCTGGAAAAAAAAAAAAAAGGCAAAACGGCGACTCGCCCTGCATTTTAAAAATTGTCTACATGCTGTTGCAAAATGCAAACACAGAGGTGTAGCATAGATATTCCAATCAGTGTAAACTACATTAATTTAAGATGAAGCTCCTTTGAAAGCGTTTAAAGAAGAGGCAGACTCAGATCTCTTGAACAGGAAAAATCCTCAAGAATGCATTTTTTTTTGCCTCCAACACAGCATTCATATTTAAATTATTTTAGTTTAGTTTAGTCCAATGATAATCAGATTCAGTGAGACACTCACAAGAACAGATCTCTATTTGATGCAGCTATTGTGGTTGTTTGTCGGTGCTAATTGTGTTGACAACCTTTTGGGTAAGAGCATATTCTAATCATTAAAGTAAATCCCAGAAAACAGGAGCAGATAACAACAGAGTTCTTCAACTAAATCTTGGAAACCAGGCGTCTGCAGAAAGCATTATTCAGCACCCAGTATGAGGCTCTAAAGAGCTTGTTGTGAGGAGGTAATAAGTGTTATATTCAAAAGGCACAGAGGAAATGGAAGATCTCAAGACATGAGGGACACAGCACCCTAATTACTTTCCAGCAGCCAGTTTCAGGGAAGATTGTAAGAATAAAACCTGGTACACCTGGTTTGGTACACTCTGGAGAGCACCAAAAATGTCTCTTTCTTTCTTTCTTTCTTTCTTTCTTTCTTTCTTTCTTTCTTTCTTTCTTTCTTTCTTTCTTTCTTTCTTTCTTATGTATATATCAGTACAAATAACAAGTAGCATAATTGTGAGAGACACACTTCGTTGCACCAAAAGCTCCAAAAGGAGCTGTAAAAATTAATTAACCAAATGTGCATGAAGCATTACTGTGCAGCAGTGTTGTGAGTGTGAAGAACAATGCTTTCTCATCTTGCTGTCATCATTGTTTGAAGGTTTTACAGATCAGATAAAAATCTCTCTCTCCTCCAGTTTTGATCAAGATGTCTCTGTAACCACTGGGGTTGAAATCTTATTCTGTGTTTGGACATAGAAAATATGTTAAGACTGAAGCTAGTGATTTATGTTTATAAAATTTGGTTCAGTGCATGAAGATCATTTCTATGTAATGTGTTGGCCCAGCTGTTAAATAAGCATCTGGATTTGGAACAATTTTATACAAAATCCTTTATCATAATTCAATTAAAAAAATATAAACAGTGGATGTCAAGTGGTGAAAAGCTTTTACTTTTTAATAGTCATTCCAGCTCACAGCTTGACTGCATCATGTCATGCTGTAGCAGATTGATCAGAAAGCGGCTTTAGTCTCTGCTGCCCTCTAGTGCTCAGAATGGTTTCTCCAGACCGTGACTGAGAATAGTTGACAGCACTGATGGGTGAGTGCAGTATATTTTATTTCATTTTATTTTCATTGAATTCATAGTTACCATGTACAAAAGGGAACACAAATTCTTTGGTGGATGTTTGACGGGATTTGCAATCTTTGTCTTGAAAATGTACGCTGAAGCCTTTTGCCCATCCGAAGCCTTGCACTCATCAGATTTTCTAAAAGTGGGGAAAAAAACAAAACAAATGCAAGCAGCCTTATCCCAATACCTTTGCAATAGGCAAAAATGTCCTCCCTCTTGACCCAGCATGGTATCTGGATCTAGATTATGCCAAGAAACTGTGTGCCAGTTTGTCTTGTTTCAAATTCTTATTTTCTTTGGACATAACACATTCTTGTTTATCTCCACCACCTCCTTTAAACCCACTGATTTTACACAACTGAAATTTCAGATGCATGCTGTCATTGTTTGTGTAGCAGCAGTCGCAAACTTTTTTATGACTCCATATCTCTGAATGCTCTTTCTCTGCAGATCCATTTTCAAATTCCATAGTGCATTATGCTGACATTGAATTTACCATAAATATATATTCAAAAGAAACAAATGATTTGGATATGAATATTATAGATACGTTTGTTTTTTAGTTAAAAGCTAAACATATTGGTGGCAGTAATATATTCTCTGTGTTTTGATGCATATTTGTAACAACTTAATCAAAGGCTGTTGGTACTCCCACAAACACATTTTAAGACCAGAGGAGATCTTTTAGAGTTGTAGCCCCCAGGTTGTGGAATTCTTTGCCTTCATTGCATTTATTCTTTTAAACATCAGCTTAAGACTCATTTATTTAGACTGGCTTTTAACTAGATTTTTGCTGTATCTTCGATTGTGCTGTTTTGTGTATATCTGTTTTATATTATTGTGAAGCACTTTGTGGTTCTTATCCTGTGAAGAGTGTAATTACTTTACTGCAAGTATTGTAATTTACTGTGGTGTTCTGGGTAAGCAAAGCAGGCTGTGCTTGTCCTGTGAAATCGAAAAATAGATATAATTTAAAATCTACCAAAGAAAACATGATCTCTTTCTCTGTGTGCATCTCTCTCTGTTGCCTGTTTGCAACCACCCAGTAAATTAGTTCCATCTTGTGGCCACAGTTGAATATTGTCTTCAGGAGCAGATTTCTATGGTCACTGTCTCTGGCATTGTCATTTCTTTATGGGTGTGTCTGTTTCACATTAACCAAGGCTTGAGTTGAGCAAGGTGAGGGGCCACCAGCTGATCCTGGTTATTTGCACATGCACATTTTGGATAAACATCTGGACTTCAATGGAAATTTGACAGGAAATCAGAGTGGTAGCTGAGCTGCTGCTGGCTCTGTTTTCACTGCTCTGAGATCAGTTGTCATCTGTGTGTTATTGCACACATGCACAGATATGTGTAGCATTAGCAAGTAACTGAGAATAATGTGATTTATCATCCTAAGAAAAAAGTTTTCTCTTACTAACCACCTTGGCTAACATGTGTGATGCTTTGTTTTTTGTTTTTTTGTTTATGAAAGGGTCTGATGGTTGTCTTTGGAAAAGGTGGAATTAAAAAAAAAAACCCCAGGAAGGTTTATTTTTCTTATCAACAAAGACACACAAAAAATAAGGAAAGGTTGTTTTTTATTGTTACCCAGTCTAATAATGAAAAAGTTTTTAAAATCTCATGGATTAAATGTGCAGTTTATATAGGTGGGAAGTAATGAAGAATAAATACTTGAGTACAGGAACGAAGTATAAATACTGTACTTAAGTAGAATTTTCAGATATCTGTAGGCCTACTTTACTTGAGTATTTATTTTTCTGACAACTTTTTACTTTTACTTCCTACAGTTTAACACAAGTATCTGTATTTTCTGCTTCTTACATTTTCATTACTTTAGGTTTAGCACTATCATTAATGGCGTTTGTGCGGGTTAAAGTGTGCCGAGGCGAGTGCGGCTGTCTGTATGTTGTAGACAGCATCTAACTAGCGCTACAGAAGAGGAATGAGCATAAAGGCAGTGATGTTTCTACACAACATAACGTTTCTATCAGCTCGAAAAATAATCAGCGAACACACAAACTGTTCCTGTGCAGTTTGTGGCAGTGTGTTGCTAGCTAAAGCTCCATGGAGGGAAAAAAGTGTGAGCTAACTTCACTCAGAGATGGAGAAAGGCGTAAGAAAAGAGGAGAGAAAAAGGAGAGGTTGGATTTAAAGGTAATGGTAGAATTGTCTTTCAGGAAGCTACTTTTTACTTTCTTAATTTGATTGATTTCAGAGACTGTACTTTCTGACGATTTCTTGAGTATTGGGTGTTTTTTAACACAACGTGCAAAATGTCTGTACTTTTGTCACCTTTGGTAGTTTATCTGCTTTCTAGGCCACCTCTACAGCATAAACTTGTAAAATAAGACATCATATTTCAGCTTCACAACCACATCTTTAGTGTGTGCATCTCTTGGTTGTATGTTCGTTTTACCGTTTATGGTTTATGGAGCAACATCCCCATCTAGTGGCTTTAATAGTGAAGTGCATGTGGTGTTTTATGGGATAGAAGGGGATTAATGAAAAAAACAAAACACACCATACAGCATAATACAGCAGGCACAGCCAGACCAGCTTCAGGGATTTTGGCCCATGTTGACATGATAGAATAACACATTTGTTGCAGATTTGTAGGCTGCACATCTGTAATCTAAATTTCCTATTCCAGTACATCTCAAAGATGCTTTATTGGACTGATATCTGGTGACCGACAAGCCTATTTGAGTACAGACAGCTCATTTTCTTGTTTATAAACAGTTTGAGAGCTTCTGAGCTTTGTGACATGACGTGTTCCCATGTTAGATACAGCCATCAGAGGATCGGTACACTGTGTCCATGGAGGGATGGGCACAGTCAGCAACAATTCTCAGGTAGGCTGTGGAATTTAAACAGTGCTCCGGCACGGTTGCCCCTCCGTTGGTCTTCCTTGGTCTCTTGTGCGCTGAGGGTCTCTGGATGTCTGGGGCTTGGATCTCCTCCATACCTGCTTCATGCCCTGGAGGACGGGGCTGTGGCTCCCCACACCCTCTAGCAGATCATTACATGAAGGAACCTTTTAAAAACCAGCGCGTCCATGCTCACAGGTGTACACACAGGTGCTCACACACACAAACTACACCCTTTTTGGCTCCTACCTCAAAGCACACTGTGCGCTGTCCATCCAACGTGTGGCACAATAATATTCAATATTTAGTATTCACATAGATCATCGCGATGATTGCTGTTTTTTTTGCTTTTTTTCTCTTTCTCAACAGGTGATCCAGGTGATTGATATATGTATTTTTTGTCTGTTTGTTTTGTTGGTTTTTGTTTTTTGCCCTTTATCACCGTTCCTCTTCCCCACTGTTTTTCTTTCCCACTTTCTTTCTCCCTTTTCTTTCCCCCAGTCATATCTGTCCCGTGTGTAGCAAGCGAAAATAAAATAAACAATAAAAGCAAGGATGAATCAAATTTGGGAAAGTAAATCTGTTGGGCATCTTTCTTTACTTTTAGACAATAATTCTGATGGCAAAAGAACCAAACGGAACAGGCGAAAAATAAATAAATAAAAATAAACAGTGCTCTGTTTACACCAGATTCTGACCCTACCATCTGAATGTCACAGCAGAACCTCAAACTCATCAGATGAGGCAACGTTTTTCCAGCTTTTCAGAAAACTAACGTCATACCAACAGTTAAAAACCTTTGGAGCGGCCTAGTCAAAGTCCTGACCTGAAACCAATTGAGTTGCTGTGGCATGACCTTATAAAGGCAGTTCATTGCCAATGACTCATTGCCAGTTATCACAAACTCTTGATTATAGTTGTTGCTGCTAAGGGCGGCCCAACCAGTTATTAGGTTTCACACAGGCCCAAGTAGGTTTGGATTCCCCCCCCCCATAATTATAAACACCTTCTTGTGTTATCTTTGTGTAATATTTAAATTCATTTCATCTGAAACATTTGAGTGTGACAAACATGGAAAACAATAGGAACTTAGGAAGGGTGCAATCACTTTTTCACACTACTGTGCTTTAGTGGCCTGTAAGTGTAGGTGTTTCATTGAGTTAAGACCCGGTGACATTAGTGTTTCTAGTGTTTCTTTTCCAACAGAATAAAACACTTCAGCTTTTTAAATAACCACAACACAAATCGTAGATCTTTAAGTTTTTATAAGACTTATAAAAAAGAAAAAACATAACACAATAACCAAGGCATGTCATACATTGTGTTTTTTCTTTGTTTCTCTGTAGAGTATTTACAAAACTGCCTTATGTACAGATAGCAACACCTTGTAAATGGAGAAAGCTACATAATGCCTAGCACAAACAACCAGTTAGCTCAATGATAATATATTTGTTATGTACAATGTAACTGGCAAGGCTAGAGCGAGATAAGGTCAAAGATTCTGCAAAAGGTTTAAATTACTTCAAGTATCCATTTTGAGGTTTTATGGAGGTTTTACTCTGATGGACACAGATTTCCAGCAACACTGAAAAATAAAAATCTGGTCGAGCTGCAAACTGTGTAGTGTGGCTGGGAAAGGACAGAGAAAGAGGAGGAGGAGCTCTAGCCATTGAAAAGGACAAGACAGACAATGCAACAAAAGTGGCGCCACAGAACAAATGCCCATTTTTTAAGTAACTTTTAACACAACCAAGGGAAATCTCCTCTCCACACATAAAGTGATATCCAGCTTATTGGCCTATAGCACCTTTTTTTACTGCTTTGAATGAAAATGTGCAATGGGCAGAAAGACACAAAATCATAGCTAAAACATAAGAGTTGCTCAGGGCAAAATATTTATCCGTATCAGTTGACGTGAAAGACAACAGGCTTCACAACAGCTCTTTGTGATTTAACTAAACATCTTAGGTATCCAAATAGAACTTCACAACATTCACAGGCCGTTTAATTGTCGCTGCCATGAAACCCATTGTCTCCATCACAATGAAGATTCATTTCAATTAATTAAAAAAAAAAACTTTATAGTAGCTTCAAGAGCATAACTCATTCATCGTCTAGTACCTCACATGGAAATTAAGGTCCAAATATTATGCGAACAGAATTGCACAGTCAGTTGTATGAAAAAAAAAAAAACGCAGTTGTTTGAGGACAGATCTGGCTATTCTCTTCTCAGTTAGCAGAAGTTAGGTCTATTCTAATTATAAAGCCGCTATGAAGGAAAGTGTGGCCCCCGAGTGCGGGCCATTTGTCCTATTAACGTCTCCGAGTGCAGAAAACACTAATGCTACTTCACAACGTTCATATAACAACACTGTAAGGATTGGTTTCCTCCTGTGTTTACATTTCAGTTTAGTGTATCCATGTAAGAAGAAGGGAAAAAAATGTCCATGT
Source organism: Rhamphochromis longiceps (assembly GCF_057381845.1). Classification (NCBI taxonomy): domain Eukaryota; kingdom Metazoa; phylum Chordata; class Actinopteri; order Cichliformes; family Cichlidae; genus Rhamphochromis; species Rhamphochromis longiceps. Next base: position 25,730,543 of record NC_140562.1, read on the forward strand.
ACAACACAGCACAGGCTGTGGTCTCTCACGGCACGTCTCAAACGGCACCCGAGTCCAAGCGCACTGCTTTTTAACAAGACTTCCACTGTAACCGTCAAAACCAGGACCACCACGAATACTCGAGTGTAATTTTAAGACCTTGAAATGGAGCGGCACAAATTTTTCTTTTTGTATGGCTCAAAATGAAATGCCATCAGGTGCCAAATTAGAAGCCACGTCAAAAACAAACCGCACTGCCAGAGAGCGGTGTTAAATTTAGGACCGTCCTCTCAAAATTAGTGCATTTTGTGGGCAGCAGGTACCATTTGAGATTCTGCTCTGATCAGCTGCACCGAAATAAACATCCTACGGGCTCCCAACCCACCCAAAACCCGCCCCCTCAGCAGACAGTGAGGGGCTGGGGTTCGCTTTCACGCCGCTGATTCTTCTTCAGTAGCTGAATGCGGTTGTGACAGTAGAACTTGATGGCTCGCCAGTCGCGGTGATTGTTGACCAGCAGGGGGCACTGCTGCAGGCAGCGCTCACAGTCAGCCTTGGCAGGAACGCGAAGCTCATTGATGTTCTGGGTCAGGTGCTCCTCGACTGCAGCGCGCTCAGCCTCTGACCAGGGACGCTTCAGGACCCCTCGCTTTCCTGCAGTGAACAAAAGAGGAACAGAGTTAGAGGTTAAATGATTTTTTAGAGCTCGTACTCTGAATCAAAGCTTATGGCTGAACTGGAGAAAATACAGAGCTGAGAGCGTTTACATTTCTGTTTTTCTGACATTTCTTTTCCATGTTAGCATAAAAACTGAGGTCCAGTCTGATAAAGATAAAGATCTGGTGATGAAACTCAGGAAGATCCACAGATTTCTGAACTATATGACTAAAAGTAAACTTAATACGACTGTAAATTTACTGCCAGTACAGTTAAATTACAATGTGCTGTAAATTAACTAAAAGAGAATAATCTCACAACTAATTTTTTGGCAAGAGACAAAATATTTCTTTATCAACTGCACACATAACAGACAACACACTGTTTAATGAGGAGTGATGCAACTGAAACACTTCATTACCACTTAAGTCAGCTCTAGAGAAGGAAGCACTTCTATCAGAAAAATAACAAACAAATCAAACTTGGAGAGAAAAAAATGACTGTGGTGACAAACTGAGAGAAACATTTTGTGCCCATCAGATTCCACAACTGCTGTTTATTGAGATCGCTCTTTATTTGGAGCTATTAACTAAGACACTACTGATTTCTATGTAAAAAATTATGTCCTGAAAAGGGACAGCTTGGTGTGTTTTTTGCATCCTTTGTGCAGCGATACCAACCATGTCCACTTGTGCTACGTGCTACCAGGCCACCTTTGACAGTCTCTGAGGTTGTTTGCAGTCAGTCCAAGTCAGACTGTGACTGTTTGCAGAAAGGTCTCCTCCTATCAGGTGACCTGTGCAAACGCCTTGTGAACAAAAATGGTTTTGGGTGTCCACCACTCTCAAGCTCTGGGCAACCAATCAGTCACCACAAACTGCGATTGGTCCCAGAATGTGGAAAAAGAAAACATCAATACATTTACCAGGCAGCTGTTGATTTTCTTTTATGTATTTTTTTGTAGATGCAAGGAGGTTACATCCTATTTTTCCTCATGTAACTAATTTATTAGTTTACTCTAAATGAGGAGATAGCTTTGTCACGCTAAGTGTGTTGAGTGTTGGATGCCCTCTTGGTTATAGTATTCCCAGAGAATTTTTATTATTTTAATAAAGTAGCAATATTTGGTGTCAGTATTGTTACAATATTTGCAATACTATGCTTTATCATTCCCCAAACCCCTAAATATATCCATTACTTTCCAATAAAACTGAACTAAAGATACTTCAAATACGAAACATCTTAATTTTAAATCATGCTTTTTATTTGTTCTTGTTTCTAATGTCTCTGTAAAGCACTTTGAATCACCTTGTTGTTGAATTGTGCTATACAAATAAACTTGCCTTGCCTTAATTATTTGCACCTCCTAAACCTTCAACTTCTTGAGGCTCCTTTGGTACATCAAATGTTTGTGACTTCAACATTGAGCTTTTATTTCCTGTAACTCAACCAGTGAATATTCCCTACTGGGATAAAGATGCACCAGTTCACCTTGGGCTTCACTTTCTCTGACAAACAAAACAGCTTGAACCATTCATGTTGTGAAGTTTCTTTCCCTCCTTTTTTCTTCCTCATTTCACCTTTTCATATTCTAATAATGGTGTTATAAATGCATTCGGCTTCAATTTTCTTGTTAGGTGTGAGTGTTTTTATTTTTAAATCGTATACACACAACTATCTCATTGCATTGTGCAAATGCACATAACACTCGACACACAAATAAACCTGATTTAGGCTGACCTGTGCCTCTCCTGCGGTTTGCGGGTGGAGGGTCAAGAGGAAGCGGAGGGGGTGGCTGGTTGTTCTTGAGCTTCTTGGGTCGTCCGACCCTCCCGTTGTTCTTGCCCTTCCTGACATACAGCAGGGTGGGTGTAGGATTCAGAGCCGGAGCAGGGGCGTGCACCTCAGGCTTCTCCTTCACATTCTCCCCTTCAGATTCTCCCTCCGAGTACGAGTCTGCAGAGTTTCCTGACATGACTGAAAAGAGCAAAGAAGAGAACTTCATCAGCCTGATGTTAAAAATGTTTGTTTCCAATAAACTGCAGTCACACTCAATCATTCACAAAAAACTGAAAGAAAAGTTACAATCCAAGGACAAAACATCACTCATTCACGAGCGGTCCATCCATCTCACCATCCAGTTCCAGACAGATGTGGTTCAGGCTCATTCCTCTGAACAGTACTCCATCCCTCTCTCCACACAGCACGACCCGGCCCACTCTGCCCATCAGGCCTGGGTCCTGGCCAATACCAGCACAATTCTGCGTCACGTGGTACTCCCTCTCAAGGAAGTGTTCGAGCCTCTCCACAGCGCTGCCTCCAAGCTGTCCGGGCTCCTCTCCTTCCCCGAGAAGCAGCAGCTGAGTTAGGATCGCTACCTGTCGACGAACCCTGGTCTGGGTCAGGGCGCGGGGATTGCGGGTACCGCTGGAGCGAGCGAGGCTGCGCAGCAGATCGGTGCCACGCAGTGGCGTGGCAGGAGAGTGGTAGGGTCGAGCAAAAACGTATGGGTTTGCAGGGTCAACTCCTACATCCTGCCGTGTCTGCAGGAGAAGCTCCAGACAGGGCTCACAGTGAGGAGGTAGGATGAGGGGTTGGACACGTCCTCGTTTACCCTGGACTCCGACTCTGGGGAGGTGAGGAAGCACCATGCGCTCAAAGGGCGACAGGGAGGCCTCTAATGGGGTAAGAGCTGGAGGGGCACCAGGTGGAACAGGAACAGGGCATTGAGGAGTAATACGGGCCCGATATTCACTGATGGACAGCTTAGAGACCTCACACTCACGCCGCCGGTTATACAGGATAAGGAGCGCCAGGCTGGAGTGGCAGAGGAGGCGCCAGGCCTCGGCAGACTGCAGCTGGCGAGAGAGAGACAAGAAGGCCGAGTGCTGCAGCCGGCGGAGGTACAGCACCAGAGAGGACAACGAGGAGAGCAGGGGCAGCATGTGGTGACGCCCCGAACCACTGCAAAAAAAAAGGAGTAGGTAGGTAAAAAAAATAATAATCTATACAGCATAGTGTGGCGATACTGTATCAATACAGGAAACCAAATATTGACTTGGACTGACTGCAGTCACTCTCATAAATATTCTTGAAGGTTTGCAGGTAACTTATTTGTTCTTTAATTTATAAATGCAGAAAGGCTCCCACTATAGCATCAGCCTGAATGAGCCTTTGTCAATGAGGACTACTTGAGGGGACTCAACTCAGCTGGCTGCCATATGGTTGTACCCTGCTTATATTAATATAAAACAGGAAGGTGGCTGAGCACAAATGTAAAGTTCTAGTGAATACAAATATCTTTCTGCGTAGAGTGCAACAGACACATGATTGTTTTCTTTTATATTTATAGATTTATAGAAATCCTAGGAAAAAAATGAAGTTAATTGCTATGTTAGCTGCCGTATATGGCTGAGATCAGACTGACTCCTCTTGTGGTAACATTGTGGCAGGTTTTAGTGACAGTGTTGGTACATTTGAAAATCTCAGTTATTTTTTTTTATAAATAATGAAAGTAAATGAAAAATTTAATTAAAAACGGAGGCCGGTGTTATCAGACAACATAATTAATATTTGTTATTATCAGTGTAGTTAGGTGGCATCAGAGGCAAATAGTTTGGAGTTTGTTGTGAGTTCATCATCGCTTCATGTCAGCTTCTGAATTTTGTTTACGCAATGCGTTCAGTGTGTAACGCCCTTAACTTTTACAACTCATTCACTGACTAAGTTACCTCAGCAAGTCCTTTTCCTTATCTTCTGTCCCACTTTCATCTTCTACCTCCATCACCCCATTTTCCTCCTCCTCTTCCTCCTCTTCCTCATCCTCCTCTTCTTTTGGTGGCTGTATCTCTTTGGCCAACTTGGTGCTGAAGGACTGAGGGCACACCAGCTCTACTTCATCCTCGTCTATTGGTCTCTTCACCTCCACAACCTCCACATCCTCTTCATCTTCATCCATGCCTTCCTCCTCCTCTTCCACCTGCCTTTCTTTCTTAAGCTTCCTCATCGCTCCCTTCTTGGACTGTGTCAGAGCCACAGGAGGCGGGCTCCTCTTAAGCACTGACACCGGCACTGCATTCTGTCCTCGTGGAGGAGTCAGAACAGGAGGGGTGGAGTTTCTACTGCAGGGAGCAGGGGATTGGTTACCTGACATGAGAGTGGGCGGAGACATGGAGAGATCCTGAACGCTGCCTGGTGATAGATCTGAACCGCGGCTCTGTCCTGTAGCGTGTGACAATTTCGAGCGTTGCTGGGTGTGCGTGTGAGCTGAGGCCGGGTTCGAGTTCTGTGCCTGCAGACGGGGCATCTGCGTGTAGCGCTCGACGAGTGCGGAGCAAACATCGGGCTGATGAGCATGGTGTTTATCTAAGTGGCGGCCCAGGGAGCGGAAGTGGCGTCCACAGTACTCGCAGGTTTGGCGCATGGAGTCTATGGAAACTCCTCCTCTGGAGACATTCGCGGTGACACTGCATGTAGTGTTGGAAGCCAAAGGACCTGGAGGTTTGAACACAGGCTTGGCTGAGGACACAGAAGTGGATGAAGACGAGCAGGGTGGGGAAGACTGCGCTGAAGAATGGGATGAAGGAAACAGACGGTTGTGATGAGGACCGCTCGATGGGGAGACTTGCGGCGGCCTCCCCGGTGGGGTCCGATGGGGGGTCTTTTTCTTTGAAGGAGTGCCTCGACGTTTCTTTCGCCGGCGTATCGCACGCCCACGCGGGCTAGAGTTGTCCTCATCTCCAGCATCTGAGTCACTAGCATCAGAATGGGAGATGGGCGAGGATGACGGGGAGAGGGACCACGACGGGGTGACATATTCCTGCTGCTGTTGTTGCCGCTGCTGCTGCTGGGTGGTCAGGGAGAGTGGTTCCTCCTCCTGCACGTGAAAAACAACAACAAGTGTTAGCCTGCGTTTTTTTTAACAGTAGTAATAAAATTACCACAAAAGTTGTCCACTTTCAAATAACTGAAGTCTTCTGAAGTTCATAACCTTTGTTATTTCCTTCCTGAACCCTTTTTCTTTTCCCTTTAGACATATGTGTTGTACAGATCTGCAAAAATATTCCTAACTTTTATCCTATCCACTTTGAATAAGTGCATTATAGTCAACAGAATTTTTAATAGGCAAGACTGATAAAACCTTGAGGATCAATATGTGCAGGAAAAAAACAAAACAAAACAAAACTACAAGTTGCCAAGCTGAGATGCTTTTAGTTCATGACTGCAGCTCTTGTTTAACTGCTGTAAAACACTGAGAGCTACCAAGTCACAGCTGTTTTCCAAAGCTGTCCACTATATCACTTATTGGCAGAATTACTGTTAGAGATCATACCAATGAAACTGAAATGTCACTGCTCACATAAATATATCCCAACTAAAGGCATGTTTAACTTTTGTTAGTCTGATTAGTGAAACGCTGTCATGGCACAACAGCCTCTTTTCCACTAGTTTTACTCACTTGACTCTACTCAGTTTTTAGAGTTCCCCATTAACTGGTAGTACCTGGTACTGTTTTAGTACCTTCTCATCCGGGGTTCCAAGTGAGCTAAGTTGAGCCAAAACTGTGACGTCAGTGAATGAGTCATAAGAGTGACTTCTTTACAAAAATCAAACCTGCCATTTTTTAAATCCAGCAATGAGAGGAAGTTGTTACACACGAACTAAAACAGTGGTCCAACGTAGAGCTACAGAGGTTTAGCAGCAGGTGTACCATCAACTTGATGTCCACCACTGTTGCCTTTGCGTTGCATACAAATGACGTCACTGGACTTATTGGCCGTGTTGCTATAACAACCCCACCCACACTGAAATGTTCCTCTATTGCAATGGAAAACAACTTGGGCAGGATGCTGAACCTCAAATTGCCACTGGAGTGAGAGTATGAGATTCATAGAAAAAAGCACCTTAAGGCATAAAATAATGCTCTTTATGAATCAGTGAATGGGTAAATGTGGCTTGTAGTAAAAAATGTTTTTTATTTATCAGTTACCATACACTCCACTATGCTCTTATCTTACTTATCTTACTGTGTTTTTGCAGAAAATGCTATTATAGCAATGAAAGTAAAACATGTGAACATCAAGGAGTAATACGACATTGCCAGTTTATTAATTTATGAGATGAAAATATAAAAAATACCCATTTTGCTTTCGTTTAATACTTACAATGTATAGAGAAAACTTTATAAGCCTAATTTAACAAAAAAATTTCATTCATATTTAGAAAGTAATTTAGGGATATGTGAAAAGACAACCAAGAAATTACTCTAATGCAGGGGTGGGCAATCTCAGTCCACGAGGGCCGGTGTCCCTGCAGGTTTTAGATGTGTCCTCGAACCAACACAGCTGATTTAAATGGCTAAATTAGCTCCTCAACATGTCCTGAAGTTCTCCAGAGGCCTGGTAACGAACTAATCATGTGATTCAGGTGTGTTGACCCAAGGTGAGATCTAAAACCTGCAGGACACCGGCCCTCGTGGACTGAGATTGCCCACCCCTACTCTAATGTAATGATCCTCTGGTTTTAATGTCATTTTTAAATCTTTTGTTCCTGGCAAATCACATTTTCTCTGCCCTTTATATGGGTGTGGCTGACAGATCTAAATACTACACTACCCACAAGTCCCTGGTGCCTTTGTATGGAGGAAAAGGAGATTTTAACTTTTAACTGTTGCTAAACTGCAGAATGACATCACCTAGAATTCAACATAGAATTTAAAAGTTTATTCATGCTGACTAGTTTTGCCACAACAACTTGTTTTGTTTACTTATTGATCTAAAAGTTCAATAAGTAAACTTAAGGGATGATTTTATGAAGACAAGCTCTGGCTTTTAAGCACCTTCTAAAGCACCTTCATATTTTGTAATGCTTGAAGTTACGATTGAACAGAGATTTTCATGTTGGGATATGTGCTCAAAAAGTGTCTATTTAAAAAAATTAATGTTGCTTTTCCTTTGTAGACTTCAAAAACAGCCCCTCCTACCCAGTAACTACATGTGCTGCGCAAAGTCTACTTGTCACATCTTTAAAAATTACAACGCTGCGGGGGTTTTTGTTTTGTTTTTTACATCACTGTTTGTGCTTTTAGGAACCAAGTGGTGTTTTTCTTTTACCTTTTTGATATTGTTGGTCTCGGTGTCAGAGCTGCAGTCATGTTGCGCGGGAGAAACAGTACCACGAAAACCCTGCGGGACACAGACCACTCACATTAAAACAGCCAGCACGCCGCACATTAATGTTTGCCATCACAATCAGACTCAGCTGTCACTCAGAGAGCACAAGGATAGCCCTCCACAGTTGGCCCAAGGCGCAAAGGTTGATTATGACGCCAAAAGTCTCAATAACGAGCCAAGCAAAAAGAAGTTCAAATAGACTTGCATTCAAACACTGTCAGCTTCTCATAAGAAATTAAAATGGGATTATCAATCATGCTGGAATGCCGGATACAGAGCAAATCAATTAACCAATAACAAAAGTCTAACAGAACGTGAGCCGCCTTGGCTCCACTGCAGCCACTGATGTCAATTTCTCCATTTTTGTCAATTTAATCTTCCTAAATGGATTCTGGTATCATCATCCTGTTGAATAAATTGATCTGATCTAATGAGATCCATTAAAAGAACAGATGTCATGCAATAACCATGGCGACTGTTGCTTAAGCACTATAGGTAGAAAGCGAGCTGGAGCTCAACCATCACCATGGTAACCCCATGCCTTGCTTAGCTTGTGTGTGTAACATTAATGTGTGAGCAGTGTGTGTGTGTGTGTGTGTGTGTGTGTGTGTGTGTGTGTGTGTGTGTGTGTGTGTGAAACAGGGATACGTGTTTGAAGCTGATCCAAGAATGTGAGTACATATGGTTGCCTATCTGAAGCCATCAGTGATATTCAGAGTGTGAATGGCTTTCCTTGACCTATCCTCAACCAGCGGTTGGGTTTGGATTTAAAACTGAATTTCCACCTGAGCTTAAAAGGAAGTTTCAGCCAAAGAGTGTATATAAAAGATGGCTGTGGTCTCCACAGCTGAAAAGAAAATGTGCGGTATATCTGCGTTATTTCTTATGGTCAGCAGGGGGAGTCACTTTTCCAGTTGCGAAAATAAGTCCAGTACTTCTAAGTACTTCTCATTCGATCCATAACCTCAGTAAACATTATCTTGATAAATTTGTGGTCTCGCTAGTTTCAGGTCTTATTAAGATGAACATGATGGCTCATGTTCTATATTATGGTCTATCTGACATTTGATTGACAAGACGCAGCTGCATGAGTGTGCAGTGTCCGTAGTTTCTCAGTCAGATCCACCCCTCACTCATTACGCACATAGCTGAGCTCGAGGCTTTAAAACAGTGACTATAAACCAAACAAATAGGTGATGTCACAGAGGCTCAGTCCATCCTTTACATACAGTGTGAAGCTTTTTCCTAGCAAAAAATGGGCTCTTTGGGGGTGACTACGTGTAAGAAAGAGGATTGGCCCATATATAATAAGTCTGTGTTACCTTATTTAAATGAAGTCTGCCATGCCTGACCACTAGATAAATACAAATCTATTCCATTCTTAACTAAATTACTTTTTTAATGTGGTGGTTTTCCTTTGGGGTGAGCCCAGATCTTTTTTTGGGGGGAGTTTTCTTTTATGTAGGCATAAAAACACTGTTTTGTTATAGGTTTGGCTAAGTAGATGATTGAGCTGTAAAGAGAAAGCAAACATGAGCAGCTACGTTCAATCAAAACAAAATGTCCTGTGGCTGCACTGTGCTGTGGTCTATCCTGGCTACTATTGACGAGGAGACCTTTTTAAAACTAATTTCTCCCTGAGCGACTGATAAACACTGGAAAAAAGCAGTCAATCCTTGAACCAAATTTTGGCAACAAGCGCTAACATTTCATCAGGTTTTCTGCATTGTTAGACTGTCTATAGGATCCCTAACATAAGCAAGCACTAATGTGAGGTTAAGGATGAGAAAAAGTCTCGATGTAATATGTGCCATGACACTGACCAGGTTCTCGCCCCACTCGGTTAGGCTGTAGTCCACAGTGATCTCCTCGCCCTTGGTGATGTCTCGAATGGCAATAACCACCAGTCGCACCTGGTTGCCGCAGTGGACCTCTCGGATACGGCAGTTAGGGGAGGGAGGGAAAGAGCTGGCTGTCGGAGCCGGAGCGGAGGCTGTTGGAGCAGCTGGAGCTGTGGACGCAGGGGTCAGAGAGGGGGCCTGAGCTGAAGCAGCGGAGGCTGGGGCGGGGGCGGGGACAGGCGTTGGTGTTGCAGCTGAGGAAGCAGCTGGAGACAGAGCTGGTGTAGAGGATGAGCAGGAGCCGTGCTTGAGTCCGGGGGAGACCTTGTCATGAGCCTGCTCCGATGGACCACTGATGAAGGAGGTGGAGGATTGGAAGTAAAATTCACCTTTATTAAAATAATATTGTTTTTATTATTCTGTTCTGTCCTTATGCTTTTTCCTACTTTCTTAGGACTGGAAAGATGTTGTGTTTCTGCTTTTCTAGCTGTGTTTCAGAATCAGAATCAGAATACTTTATTAATCCTGAAGGAAATTAGGGTTACAGCAGGCAGCACGCTAATGGCGCATGCGCACTTACAAAGGAACCTTCTGACCAACTTTACACAAACATCACATTGGGGAGACATGTCAGAAAGGTAGGCTGGTAGGAAAAAACAACGAAAATACATAACATGAGGTAAGAGGAGGAGAAAAAAAACTCCACTCAGACTGAGCTCCTAGTGCTGAAACAAGTAGCTGCTTTACAGAAAATGAATATACAGTAATTATTATAATTCATCAGTCATTTGAGTCATGTATAAAGTTTAAAAAAAATACAAAAAACAGTAAATATGCCAGGAGTTCATCCACCCAGGGTTTACAGATGCTGCTGCTCTGATTGGTGAATTCTGAGTTGAATTAATGAAGGTTAGTCACCATTTATTTTGTCTAGAAGATGGAAAGGAAGTACTATTTAATTTACACTCACCAGGGATGAGGAGTAGGCTCTGAATTGTAGAAAGGACTGTCCAGCATGGGACGTTTATTCTCTCCTGCCTCCTTTCGTTCACCTGAGAGCACAGAAACTGTCAGTATAAAAGGATTAGAAACATGTGCACAGGGAAACACATGGGCACACACACAGGGCATCACCCCATCTCCTGGAGCAGCACATACACAAGTGCACATAGCAGCACATACACAGTCAAGCACACAGACACATACACAAAACTAGGTCACATGCTCTGCACCCACACCAGTCACAAACACACACCAACAGATGCAGATACATATATCACACACAAACATGAACATGCACATGCACAGGTCATTGCTGTAAGAATAATAATACACACACACACACCTGGGCTGAACCTGTGTTCAGACACGCTCTCCTCCTCAGTGGGCGTTACAAAGACTTTCATGGGCGTCCCTTTTCTCTTCCTCCCACAGCCGCGTCTGCAGAAAACAAACAGACCCACAAAAGCACACAATTATCATTTAATCAATTGGCCTACTGGCCAAACTTCACATCAATCAGATATGATCAATAAACTGATAGCCACCTAATGAATCAATGCAGACCACATTGGAGGGCTAACTCCAATATCAGCAAACAAAAATGCACAGTAAGTAGAACATGGTTATTTAAACAGCTCTTCACCGTGTTTGACTGGAACAACAGGAAAATCTAGTAGAGTTTAGGATTTTACACGATCTGCACCGACTGACTAAGGAAGTCGCTCAGTCCAAGTCCAACAAAACTCTTGGCAAAGAGGATATAATCGTCTTTTTCTCACAATTCAGGTTCAGAAATTAAAGAGGGCTCAGGGAGCAACAAATATGTTTTAATTAAGAGGCAAATACATCCCCAGTAATTAGCAGCTAGCCATCCTTATATTATATTCATTATACTTCACTGACCTTCACAGCTTTCCAGATACTGGTTGGTATACATGTTGTGCCTGTGTGCTGTCACTAGGGGGCAGTGTCAAAAATATGTGGCTTACCCCTGTTTGTGCAGCCCTTGGAGAAGACCACAGACAGTGTGAAAGACTAATTAGTAATTAACCAATGAGCACGAAGGTTCACAGTCAGACTTGCACCTCTCTCGTCACATGCAGGTTCAAAACATTGAACTGGTGATGATGAGAACAATCAATGACATCACATCCAGCTTTCATACTTTCAATGGAGAAGACTTCAGTCACAACATACAAAGAGCTCTCTGTAGTTCAGTGAAACTTAGTGCTGAAAACAATGAAAACTGTCCACTGCGGCAAATGGATGTTTCTAATGCTGCTTTTTCAATCTTTGATTCTTCTGTAGTGGAAGGGGGCCACAAAGACAAAAAGTAACACGTACAAAACATATCTCATGCAAACTGTAAATTATTAGACCCTGCATTAATCACTACGGTCTTGTTGTTGTTCTTGGCTCACTGTTGATCAGTGGATTAGTCTGATGCCAGCACTGGGATTGTCCCATCATGTGCACAGCATGCACATTACCACGCACCCAGAACTGCACCAACAGCACTTTTAGGATTCAAAAACTTTAGGGCATACTTCATATCAGAAACAGAGTGAAAAACTAACCACAAATTACAGATGTAAGCCACTTTCACACATGAACGTAGGACACTTTCTCATGTGTAACACACAACAGCAGATAGTCTTCACTGGACTGTTTCTCACTACTTGAAATAATCAATAATCAATCACTTGCCACATGCGGGAAGAAGGACATATTACTCCCATTCCACAATCCTATAATTCAAAGTGTGTGAATGGCATTAAAATAAAAAAATGGTAAATGGCCTGTATTTATATAGCGCTTTACTAGTCCCTAAGGACCCCAAAGTGCTTTACATATCCAGTCATCCACCCATTCACACACTGGTGATGGCAGCTACATTGTAGCCACAGCCACCCTGGGGCACACTGACAGAGGCGAGGCTGCTGGACACTGGCGCCACCGGGCCCTCTGACCACCACCAGTAGGCAACAGGTGAAGTGTCTTGCCCAAGGACACAACGACCGAGACTGTCCAAGCCGGGGCTCGAACTGGCAACCTTCCGATTACAAGGCGAACTCCCAACTTTTGAGCCACGATCGCATTAGTATTATCCGAGACATTGTTCTGTGTGTTATCAGACATAACGCAGAGTCTATAGTAGAAAGCTATCGAGACTGCTGCATTCTTACATGCACCTCCATCTGGGCTGCACTGCATGTGTGAAAACATGAAAATTTACCAAATTTAAGTCACAAATTTTCACAAATGAACTTGCAACACTTTCAAATATGGTCAGGGTATTTTAACTAGCCGTCCTTTCTCACGTGCAGCAGGAAACAGACGCATTCACACTACTGATAATACGCTGTGTGGTTTTAGGTGAGGCGGCGTGGAGCATGCAATAGGCAGCACACAACGCCTGCTCATTGGGGGTAAACGGCTGCAGACTGAGACAATGTTCGAATAATCCGGCTACACATAAGACTTTGTAGTAAGGAGCTACTAGGTTAAAGACCCGCCAGTGTCTGATCCCAGTGCCTCTGACATTTGCGTTCTCACATTCACCCTGTCTGATAAATCTGCGTTCAGGGCTGCATTGCATGTGTGAAAATGGCTGTAGCATGGGATGTGTGGTTTATTATTGTTTAAAGTAAAGGAAAAAATCCCACTGGTCAAAGTGATATTTAATTTGAATAAAACTTGCCATTAAATGAGAAAATACCACATTATCCTAATCAGCCCGCCACTTTCCTCCCCCAGAAAGAGATTCAGTAAATAAATAAATACAGTTTAAGTACTGTTGAGTGTCAAGGAGCCATAATAAACTAAACTGAGACAAATCAACATACAACACATAATGACTGTATCAATCATAGTAAGAGCCTGCCATCTTGTGAGTGTTTGGACTCGAGACACCCGGATCAAAACTAAAGAGAGTGCCATTACCCCCATGGAGCCTGAATGCCGCCACCTGTGAGAGCCCAGTATGGCCGTGTGTGATTTTCTTCTTCAGTGTAAATCCAACGCCAAAACAGCCAAACTCACAAGAGCCAAACTGATTCTGCCTCTGCAGAATCTGGGCTAGTTCTGTTACCACACATCTCAATATTGTTTTCCGTCAGTCTATTTTTCACTCACATGACATTGGAGGCTTTTAAAACTAGGCCATAGGAAGATCGTGCTTTGGATTTTGAAGTGTTCATTACTGTCAGTGCGTGCATGTGTGTGTGTGTGTGTGTGTGTGTGTGTGTGTGTGTGTGTGGGTCTGTGTGTGTGTGTGTTTGCATGCAGACAAGAGAGTGAAATAAAAAAAACAGAAGAGGAAGGGGAAAAGGGCTAGAAAGGAAAAAACTGAAGCAGTAGGAAACAGAGAGGGAGAAAAGTAGGAAAAGGGAGCAAATGAGAAAAATAATACAGAGACAGAACAGAGGGAGGGGAGGACAGTCACTGAGGAGATATCAACCAGACCCACTGTCTTTCTATTGATCCACTCCACTCCCATCTCATGATACTGTGTGCACATGTCTGTGTGTTTATGATAGTGTAAAACAAGACTGAGCGCCTTCATTTGCACTCACATATGTAGATTTTCTCCCCTCCTCTTGTTAAGCTTCCCTGTGCCTGTGCCAAACAAACACACAAACCCTGATTTGCAAATAAATCTGAAAAAGAAGAGAAACAACCCGGTAATCACCAACAAATCACAATAGAGCGTTTCAACGTGCATGAAAGCCGAAACGTCTCCTCCACAACAGTTGTGCTCTTCAACTTATCACAGAATTTAAAAAGCCACATGACCGTGCGGCCGACCAGTCGTTACAATAATAACATCCTCTGTGAAAACCAGCAACCCACACGCGCTTTGTGACAACACTCTGCTGTGTTATGTCGCACACTGACAATTAATACACTTAGCTTAATAACCAAATATTCAAAATTTGAGCCAGACAAACATGTTCTCAAAACATATTCGATCAATCGGACATAGCGTAAAAAACTAGCTAGGCTTTTCATATCATAAGAAAGAGTAAATAAATGATCTAGGTACACTGTATGAATAGCACCTGTACTCTCAGTATAACAGAGTTACAAATTTAAGACTTTTCTGTTTTTTTGTAAGCATGAGAACTCGGCCATCTGCTTTAATCTGAATACATTTTACAGGAATTGCTATGCTTGAAATCAGAGTGCGCTAGGATTGTGCAATCAATTAAACTGTTCATTCATGAAAGCAATATAAGTGAGATAAAACGACTATTGTGGCGCTTTGCCATCTTCTTTACTTGTACCAGCAAATTCATTCCTTGGCTGCAGCAGTTTAGCTCGCTTACATTATAGTTGAAATTTGAACAAATCCACTATTTATTCAAAGTCAGTGAGAACTCCTAAATAATTCCATTGATCTTAATACTGACCAAAATAATTGTGATTGTGATTAAATTAAGGAGCCACAATACATTATACTGCACTGACCTGTATTATAATATTCATCTTACAACATCAAGCCCCTTAAGGCAACTGTTGTTGTGATTTCGCGTTAAATAAATAAAACTGAATTTAAAAAATTGCAGAACACTTGCAGGTTATGGATGTACAGAAGGGTTAATTTTTTTGTTAAAATGGGGAGTGAGTTAACACATAATAAAAAAATGAGTAGAAATCGCACTTTATGTGCCCAGCTGTGATGGCTAACTCTGCGTTCACGCTGTAGTTGACAAACAGCCAGTATTTAAAAAAAAACAAAAAACAGGTTGTGTGCTCCCAAAAAAAAAAACTTCAATCTGGCCTCACGTGGTGCAGTTTCAGACAGCAATTATGTGGATCGCAGGGCGCGCTGAAGCAAACAAAGTCAAAGAAGCAAATATCGTTACACCCCTGATACTTGGTAACTAAACCAGATGATTAAATAACAACGTGAGAATAACAACAGCATGATGAAGTTATAGCTTATCAGAATATGACTGCAGTCATGGGGGACTCTGCAGTGATGCCTACATACTGCCAGAAACCACTCGGGACAGACAGGTTTAGCTTCCCAACAGGTTAGCAGCTTATTTCCAGAAAACCAAAGTTTTTCTCCATTTATATTTTGCTGGATTATTTTGGGTCTTCTGAGCGTCTGCCTGTGTATTCGGTTCTGGTTCACTGAGTTTCTGGGAACTTTCTCGCCAACCAAATCTGTCTCACCTCCACTTCTTCGGCGAGTTGACCCTTCGATATCTCCCTCCATTCCTGTCTCACCCTCTCAATCGATTCTCTCATTCTTCTCTCCCTCCTTCACTCCCAACACACACACACACACACACCTCTCGCCAACCCACATGCATGCACAAGTACACAAACAAGTCCATACTCAAGACCCACATATGCGTGAGCACACATACAGACACAGAGCTCATAGAGTCCACATGTGCGCGGACACACACACACACACATACACACACTCATCCCTCCCCCTCCCTAGTCCACATGCATGCACAAACACACACACCCACACACATACGCAAACAGGCGCTCACACACACGCACTCACACACACACACCCCTCCCTCTCAGGCTTACAGGCACGCAAACACACTCACTCTCTGACACACACACACACACATACACACAAAGTGCACACAAATATCCTCTCTCTCTAGCCAAGCTCACATGCACGCACACACACATACCCCTCCCCCTCTCGCCAAAGCTCACATGTGTACACACACACACACACACACACACACATAGAAAAGCTCAGTGAAGCACACACACACTCTCTCTCTCTCTCTCTCTCTCTCCCCAGCGCTCAGTTTCTCTCAAATAACCAAACCCACAGTCTCATGTTCCATCTCTGACACACACACACTTTTTCCCTCATTTACACACACACAAAAGCAAGCACGCACACATTCAATCTGTACATTACAGATTCTCAAACTCATGCATATCTGCTACAATTTATTTTCTCCTCCACTGTACAGCACGCATACACACATGTTCCATCAGACCCATTATTCTTTCTCAGCCACAAACAAACAAATACTACGTGTGCTGGCAGATGCAAAGACACACAACCTCTTGTCACGCAACTGTTTCTGCGCTCCACATACATTTGGATTATGCACAATCTCACACACACTCATGCACAAACTCACTCAATAAAGCCTCACATATACTCTGTCCTTCATGCAGAATATTTTCTCTCTCTCTCCAACACACACTCACACACACAGAATCCTCAATAATAAAAGAGATACAAACACACACACACACTCCT
Source organism: Rhamphochromis longiceps (assembly GCF_057381845.1). Taxonomy (NCBI): domain Eukaryota; kingdom Metazoa; phylum Chordata; class Actinopteri; order Cichliformes; family Cichlidae; genus Rhamphochromis; species Rhamphochromis longiceps. The sequence goes on from NC_140562.1 coordinate 25,747,453, forward strand.
CCCCCTTCTCACATATACCATACCACCCACACAAGGCGCACACACACACACACACACACACACACACACACACACACACACACACACACACACACATCAACATACTTTTCCTTTGAGCATGCACGCACATACACACACTGTCCTTTCCTCTTTCATAAACAAAGTAGATGCATAAACACTCTCCTTCCCTCTGTATGACACACACAAACATACTGCCCTTGTCTAGGAGCTACACACACATACAGACACACACACAAACCTTGTGTCTGTCTCCCCCTTGACACACACCCCTCCCTTTCTTACTGACTGCAGAACAAACACACACACTCACAGACGGACGAACACACACACACGCGCGCACACACACACACACACACACACCTCCTACCAGAACAAATACACAAACACAGAAAACGCACACACGCAGCATATGCAGCTACCAAGCCTTCTTTTTCAGTTTCCAAGACACACACATACACAGCACACACTTAAACTCACCCTCCCCTGCTGTTTCAAAAGCTTGCACGCATGCAAGTGAATGCGCACACACACACATATACACACACGCATGCACATCCTCACCCTGTCACACACCCTCCCTTCTCTTTTCCTCTCTCTCTCTCTCTCTCTCTCTCTCTCTCTCTCCTGCTCTCTCTCTCTTAAACACACACACACACACTCACTCACTGTGTGCTGTCTCTCTGTGTGCAACACACACCCTCCATCTTCTCTAGCTTTCTCCTCTTTGACACACACACACTCTCCCTCTCTAACCCCCATCCCACCCCCCCACCCTCTGCTCATCACCAACACACACACCTCAGTTTCTTAAAGACACACACTTTCTCTCCCTCACTACTTTCTGCACCATCTCTGACACACACCTCCCAAAAATAATGTTTACTCTTAAGACAACATGCACAATTAACACAATCCTAAACAACTAGCCAACACACACACTCTTTACCAGTCACACATGTGATTGTTATCCCTACTAAAAACACACTGAAACCCACACACTCCTTGGTTTCACATAAACACAGTCCTTCGTGCTTGCTCTCTCTCTCTCTCTCACACACTTCCCTACACTGTCTCTCTCTCTCACACACACACACACACACACACACACACACACACACACACACACACACACACACACACACAAACAAACACTCACATTCCCTCCCCCACTCTCCTAACACACACATATGCGCAAACACACTCTCCCCTCCCCTTCTCTGTGCCTCTAACACACTTCCCCTCTATCTCTGTCTCTCTCTCTTTCACACACACACACACAGTTACACACCAAAACACACACATACACTTTTTATATGCTCCTCTCACGTACACACTCACACACACATGTCCTTCACAGTCTCACAATCCTTTCTGTCTCTGTCCCTCTCTTGTGCCTCACCGTAGACACACCTTTCATGCCCCACTCTCTATTTACCCCCCCCCCCCCCCCATCACACACACACAAATTAGTTTCTATTTTTCTATTTCAGTTGCACACACACTCACAAACAACTAGACACACAAAGCACACACACACACACTCTGAAAAACACATTTAAAACACATTCTCTCTTCTTTCAAACACACCCCTGTCTTCCCAACATACACACACTTACTCATTCCCTCAACCACCAAACACACACACACACACTCCTGTTCTCTTTGTCACACACTCCTTGCACACTGTGCTCCCCCTCCCACTCCTCATCTCTGTCTCACTCTCTCTCACACACACACACACACACTGTCACGCACACACTCTCTCCCCCTCCCATCCCTCACACACACATTCCCTCCTCCTTCCTCTGCTCTAACACACACACACACACACACACACACACACACACACACACACACACACAGAGCTGCTCCTTTCTCTCTCACGCTCTCTCCCCTCCCTATGCGTGTGTGTGTGTCTTTCTCTCACACAATCACACACACACACGAGAGCGCGCCCTACACACAGGCGCGGGCGCGCACTTACACAGAGAGATACACACAGGGCAGCTTTGACAGTACACTAATTCCAGCATTTTTATAACTTTGTGACAGTGAGCAGTGGGATTGTGGTGCTGAAAACTTTTGTTATGTACACTAACACAGAACGTACTATTAACCTCCATCTTTCCCCGCGTACCTGGAAAAGTAACAAGTGTGTGGTGCATGCGTTGTTACTGTAGCTGAAACTGTGTGTCTGTGCTAATTATTCTTCACTCTGTCACTTATCGCACACACACACACACACACACACACACATACACACACAGCTTCTTCAGTGGGTAAATTCACTGTCAGACACAACAGTCGCACGCTCGCTCACGCACGCGCGCACACCCCTTTTTGGAGCCGCTTTGTAAGGTGGAATTAACGGTGGAAAAAACAAGGTAACAACGAAACAAACACGCGAGTTTCTCGTGTAATTTCTCTCAAGTGGACGTTCACTCACTGACAAACTCGACGAATGAACTGTAATTGTAACTTTACTTGCATCAAAACACCCTCACGCGTACATGCGCGCACACACCCACCCGACTCTAGCTGTCACGGGTAGGAAAACAGTATGTTAAAGCAGTTTCTTTTTTAAACTATTAAAAGCCTGTATTTCATAGTTAACGGGCTCTCTCACCCCCGTGGTGCTGGTGCTGGTTTCACTCCCTCTCCGTCGCTATCCAGGCTGTGCGGGTCCCGGTACTCGAAGAGTGAGCGTACAGTCTCCGCCATGTTCACGCCAGCAATCGCTGATCTTCGGCCGCCTCACCGTTCAGTCTCTCGCTCTCTTCTCCAGCCTCTCAACTGGCTCACACCAAGGTTATTCCAGACGCTCCCACAGCAACTCGGTGAAGGGGTGCGACGGATGCTAAAACACGACCTGCTGTGGTCTGTCACGGCTCCCCAGTCGGCAAACATCGCACCAAGACACGACTTCACTAAACTAGTGTTTAAATTTCCTCACAACAAGAAAATGTTAAATATCGTATCGCTCACTAAATAGGGTGATGTGGGCCACCCCTACGGGAAAATGGATGCGCCCAGCAAGCAGATGAAAAAGTAGACCGTTTCTCAGAAGCGTGATTAGCTCTTGAAACGAGAGAATTGCAAAATAAATTAAAAGAAAAATATAGTTTCATGTTATTTATTCAAACAAAAGAAAATACAACATACTTATGAGACTGTTTTACTCACTTTTACACTCCCTTTTTATCTACGGGTTTACAAAAGAAACTATACCGCAAAGTGACCAACTTCTGAATGGATTAATAATAATGCTACTACTACTATTACGAATAATAATAATAACAACAATAATAATATGACCTTTAAAATTTAAGTGGTATTTATTATATTTATAAAGAAATTATTAAATATAATTATTAGGACAATAATGCTATAATCTCAGCAGAAAAAAAGGTGATTGCTAAGAATTTATTATGATATAATCCCATCTTGTCTGCTGGGGTTTCACACACCATCATCTCTGAATCCATGCTTTGGCATTCAACTAAATTTTTAACTTGGCTTCTGTATCTGTGCATTTACTTACTTATTTATTTATTTATTTATTTATTTATTTATTTATTTATTTGACAAACCACCATGTATACGTCCTGTGTAAAATAATTAATAATTATATATTTAGTATATTTGGGGGAAAGTAATATAAATCTAATATATATAGATAGATGTTTGGATACTTCCTTTACTCTGATTTCAGTTGGACGACCTTCACATCATAATAAAACAATACATTGTCCACAAAGTTCATAAATAATGGAAACACAATGCTGCGAGTCAGTCATAATTAGGTAAATAATTGAAGAAGGAGTCATCCATTTTAATTTAACATGATTTCTTTCAAAATAACAACCAAATAGCATATATTTGAACTGAGTTATTACAACACTGATAATTACATGGACATTGCATAGCTATTGCAACACAGAGACACATTACTGTGTAAGACTCATAGCTTGATTAGCAGATAGCACTTTAAGTACTGCTAAAATGTGTGTTGTTATATTAACATAATCTGTATTCCACTGTAAATGAACCATCTGAAAACTAAATAAACAACATTTTTATTGGTTCTCAGTTTTCTTGAGCTTCTTTTATTAATATTTTATATTAATATTTTGGACAAATTTGATCAAAGATGCAATTTTTGTCCTGTGTGACATTCATTTAAAGTATTAGTGCTGTCTCAATAACAGATGAAGAGACAAGATGTAGACAAAGACAGCTTTCATTTCTGTGCAAACTAAATAAAAACATAATGCAGCACATTTTAAATCACTTTAAAAAATGTCAAACCTTTACAGGATTCAAGACCTCTCCGAGGTGTGTCCTGCTTTACTCCCTATGATATCTGAGAGAATCCCTCCTTTCTCCGTGCCCAATGGTTAAACATTAACAAAAATGTATGGATGGATCCATGATGCTAGAAACTCATTTTTAAAAGTTTGAACAGTGGCATGTTGTGTTGCATCAACTCTTTTAGCAACAAATTCCAAGCGTTTGATTTATATTTATCTTAGTTGTTTAATAGCTGTGGGACTAACTTCTCTTTTCCATGTTATAACATTCCAGATGTTTTCACTGGGTGACCCATCTGGACTGCAGACCATTTTACCACACTTTTAATAGATGACAGCATATGTTGCTCAAAAAATTGTATGCACTATTTATAATTAATGGTACACCACACCCTCACTGTGTCCACTGATGCAAACTTTCATAGTCTCAGTATCAACACCTTATTTAATGTTTTTCCATTTAAAAACAGCTTTTGGTTGATTTGTTTATTATTTACATTTTACAAAATGTCTTCTTTTTTTCAGAAACAGAGCTGTAGCTATTGAAACAATTTATTAATGTGCCAAATAGTAAGTAAGTAAAATGGAAGAAAAAGGTTTTATAACATTCATACATGTTGCTCAATAAGATCAATAATATGGATTATGTTATTATCTTAAGTCTTTATGAGGATCGTTGTATTCTTTTTTTTTTCTTTTTTTTTTTAAATGACATCAGAAACAGCAGTATGCGACATTACGTGATGGCAGAGCTTCAGTTCATCCTTTGTCATTTTTTTTTTTTTTTTTTTTAATAAATAGGACAGGGGGAATGAATGAGAGAAAGAGGGGGAGAGAAAGAAAGAAAACCAAAGGGGAGAAGAGACGGTGAGAAGGGGGGGGAAGAGAGAGAAAAAAAAAAAAGAACTCCTGGGTCACCTGTATGGAGAAAAAAAACAAACAAACAAAAAAAACAAACAGAGGAGACAGCAAACAACAAAGAGTAACATAATAATAGAGAAAACAAAGCACCATCACAATAAACTAGCTAGTCATAGATATCAATATTTACTAAATAATAAACGATATTGTGCAGCACGCAAGATAGACAGCGCACAGTGTGCTTTGAGGCAGCAGCCAAGAAAGCTTTAGTCCGCGTCTGTGAATACCCATGTGTGCATACCTGTGTGGATCAGCATGCTTGCATTCCAAAGGTTTCTCCATGTAATGATCTGCTAGGGAGTGTGGGGGGGCCACAGCCCTGTCCTCCAGGGTGTGAAGCGGGTATGGAGGAGATCAAAACTCCAGACATCCAGAGGCCCCCAGAACACAAGAGACCATGGAAGACCAACAGAGGGGCAGCCGCGCCACTGTTCCAGTAAGAGCTGAGGAGAGTCCCAGATGAGGGCTCGCCCAGCAGCCGCGGAGCAGAAGTCAGGGGGAGTTGCAGTGATGCGCCCGTGAGCTCCGCCGGCCCCCAGCTGTGCCTGAGTGACCGAGCCCCAGGCCGAGAGGCCGGGGGCACCCCACCTCCAAAGGGGCCCGAGCGAGCCCCAGGCCCCAGGCCCCGACAAGCGGCCGCCAAGGAGTGAGCCGGTGTGTACCCGGACGCCCACCCCCAGACACAAAGAACCACCAACACACCGACACCTGAGGGAGTCCGCCACCGGCAGGGGAAGTGGTGGTGGGTGGAGATAGGCCTCCAAACCTTGGAGGGCCTGAGGTGTCCCCAGAGAGGTGGCGTCTGATACCCAACCTGACATATAGACACAGACATACAGGCACACACAGACACAAACATCCATTCCCACCCTCATGCTCTCATATGCACTCACTCCACACTCAACCAACGTGGAGACAGACATAAAGAGACGCTGTACACACAATCACACTCCCCAAGCGTACTCTACAAACCGGGTCTAGGTACCCTTGCCCCTGGAGGGGGGAATTGCACCCAGACCCAGGTGGTGTTACCCTTTTCCCTGCGGTGGGGAGAGGCAGACCACCCCGACTCCGCAGCAGCAGGGAGGCCCCACACCCCAGACCGCAGTCGGACGGCCAACTCCTCCTACTAGCCCTCCCGCTCCAGCAGGCCGCAGAGAATGGGGGAGGATCATTCATACATGTTGCTCAATAAGATCAATAATATGGATTATGTTATTATCTTAAGTCTTTATGAGGATCGTTGTATTCTGATGCCAGATCACCCGTTACTTCCTTTCAAGCATACATGGGGGAGGGATTGCCTGATAGATGGAAACGGCATGGTGATAGTAAACTCAGAGGTCCATTCAACTGAGCCCAATCAAACAAAATAAGTGTAAAACTATTCCTCATTATTTTTGTCTTTGTAACATACTGTGCATATGATGCTCGTTGACAACAAGGTAGCTTTTCTTTGCTTTCTTGTCGACTTTTTAAAAATTATGATTATTTGCTTGTTTTACCATTTATGAGCTTATTGTGTTGTCAGTATTTTACAGGCTAATCTCTGTGCTTCAGTGTCCCACAGCAGTCTTTACTGGTTGACCCACCCTTAATCATACAGATAATAACAAATTAAATATTAAAACCTCTGATTTCATATTATTATAGAGAATAATTCAATATTCTAGCTCATTTTAATAGTTAATTAATTGGCATTTAGACCCATGTGGTGGACCAAAGTATTAATGTGGATTATTTTTGCCTGCCATAAGCACTAGCAAAGTTCACAGGGTGAGCAGCAATCATTATTTTGGAGCTGTGAAGATATTTTCCAAAACTGCACAACGAACTGTCAGTGTGATTTGCATCAGTTGTGGGTATGCAAAAATATCAGCACATCTGGTAGATGAAATAAAAAGGGACAAAGAGAAAGCTTGTAAGTTTTAAAAAGAGTTTTGTGACCTGATTTTTGACTAATACGATGCTGTTTTTCTATTCTCAATGATTTAAAGCAATATAAATATGTCACGATCCTGGGTCTTAGGACCCAGTGTTTTGAGTTTTAGTTCATTTTGATGTTTATAGTATGTTTAGCTCATTAGGCCTCCTATGTTGATTTGCTTATTAGTTCCCCCTTGTGTTTCAACCCATGTTAAGTCTCCCCTGCCCTTCATGTCTCTCTGTGCCCCCTCTGTTCTGTTTATGGTGTGTCTTTGCATGTTTGAGTTTCTTGTTTTCTGTCACCCTGCATTGTGCATTATGTTCTCATGGTTGGTCTTTTGTTACTCCCTCTAGTCTAGTCTCTTGTGTTCAAAGCTGAGTATTTCCCTCTGTGTATTTTGGTTCTTAGACCTCTGCCTTATGGTTTGTCTCTGTTTCTTAGTTGCTGTCTCCACTGTCTAGTTCGCGTCTCTGTGTGATACTTCCTGTTTTACTTTGAAGGTCCATGCCTCATGTGAGTGTTTCTAGTTTTGCGTCTCTGTCTCGTCCAGTCCTGATTTCTCCCAGCTGTGCCCTCCTTCTGTGTCTCATTCCCTCGTTATCCCTCTGTGTATTTAAGCCCTGTGTTTCTCTTTGTCAGTGTCGTAGTCTCCATCATAGCTGTGTGATTTTTTTTTTTTTTTTTTTTTTTTTTTTTTTTTTTTTTTTTTTTTTTCTCTCCCCCCTGTGCTTTAGTTTTCCCAGTTTAGTTTATTTTGTATTGTTTTTCGTGTCCCACGCCAGCAATAAAGCTGTGTTTTTTGAGTTTACCTTTTGTCTCTGTGAGTTTGCGTTTGGGTCCTCTCCTGCCTGCACACAGCCGTACTGTGACAAAATAGGTTTTTGTACAACATTTCCTAACATAGGCCTATCTCAGTCCATTGAGGTTAGCTGTTAAGCCGTTTTTAATTTATTGCTCTTCATCATATGTCTCATCAATTCAATCAAGACAGACATAAAAACACAATTTTTCCCTTCTAACTACCACAATGAGCTATCATCACCTACTGAAACCACTCACTGGGTACATGAAATGAAACATGTGCCACCTCATGTCTTGTTCCAAGTAAATTTGTGAGCGATAACAGTTAGAGAGGAATTTGGAGAACATTTGGAGAATATTTTTCTCAGAAAATAAAGCCAAAGCAAATGCTTTTTGTCCTGTGATTGAAAACTCAGCATGAAAATGGAGGAGGGAACTGTGAAAAATCTGTGGGAAAACCTACCTGGCACTGCCACACCCCAGGAGGAAAAGAGGATGTGCTCAAATTATTTCACGTAAGCCATTCTTCGTATTCGCATTTGTTCATCTTCTTCTGCAGCAGATCGCAAAAAGGCATCTTGCGTGACATGACGTTACTATTAACCTTTGTTATGGACAGGTTTGTCTTTAAGCAGCTCCTGACACCTAACCTCACCTGGAGGACACAGAGCTGAGAGGCAAAGAGCTGCTTGTGATGAAGGCTTTGAACACGAAGCCGGTGTTGATTCAGTCTAACTGCTTCAATGGCAGATTAGATGGTTGTGCTTTCGCTCTGCAACTCTGAGTTTGTGTGTCTGTGTATGTGTCATCGCTCCAAACTGTGGTCCTGGGATTACATACTCTAGCAGAGACTGCCACAAAGGCTGTTTTGAGTACTTTGGCGGGTGTTTAGATTTTTGTCTGTCTGTAGACAGATTTTATTATGATTGCGTCACAGTTGTGCAAGATGCAGTCATGAGCCTTGGCAAGTGCATAACTGAGACTGACGTGTGTCTGTAAAACAAACTACAGCAATGTTTATTTATCCAAGAATTTCTATGTTAAGAAAACTGAAGATATTAAATAAACAACTCTTCAATGGGAATGTACCTTTAAAACTAGCAGCTTCTCCTACTTTGAAGCTCTCTCTGCGATATATAGCAGTAATCAATTAGCAAACCGATACAGTTTATCTCATGTGCTTGGCCATTTAATAGGTCCAATTAGACCAGAGTACTTAAACGAGATGTGATGAGTGTATGAATTCACAAATAATTATTTTTATTCTCTAATATAGAAGAAAGATCTGCATGCATCATCTGGACTCTACAATAAGGCAGGTATTTTAACCAACCTCTTCACCACCACCAACACATAATGGTCAATGTTAAAAAAGTTCAAAAGCTATGCTATTTAGCACCTATTTGAACGTTTCTCTGAGGAAATTAAATAGAACTATAAAAGGCAGCCGCAATTATGCAATAAAAATTAGAGTTCTACTACTAATTACCCACTCAGAAAACTAAAGTGAGACAAACCACTGTAAAATAACAACACCCTCAGGTTTATGGGTATCCCTTAAAGACAACAGGTCAGACTGTTTGTAATGCAACACACCCAAAAAGCCATCACTAAATTTGGGAGAGAAAACATACAACATACAAAAGAAAAGCTGGATATCTAACATATAACACAATAAATGCTGTCACAAAAACAGACTCCAGACCCACCAGATGGCATTACAGCTCTACCACAGAGATGTGCACATCATAACAAAATTGAAAAACAATATACACAGGAACAACACAACCCACTGACCTTAATCACAAACAACAGTCAAAACTATATCCAGGATAACCTCAGGATTTAAAACAATCCAGACTTCCTTAAAAATAGTTAGGATAGGTGTAGATGAAGCCTATCAGTCACCTCAGTCAGGCTGAGATCTGAATTTTGACTGCATCACTTGCCTCAATGCTTTGCTGCTATGTTTGGGATCATTGTCCTGTGTCATGATCCAGTTTGGACCAAGCTTTAGCTGTGGGACAGATGGCCTCTCATCTGACTCTAGAATGTTTTAGTATACAGAGGAATTTATGGTTGACTCAGTGACCGCAAGGTGCCTAAAACAAGCCCAAATTATCATCCTTCCACCACTTTACGGTTGATATGAGATGTATATGGTGATATGACGTTTTTAGTTTTCTCCAAACGTGGTGCTGTGCATTCTGACCAAACATCTCCACCTTGGTCTGGTCTGTCCAAAGCACATTGTTCCAGAAGTCTTGACGTTATTTGTTCAGATGCATCTTTGCAAGCCCAAGCTGTACTGACACAGCCTTTTTCTAATGTACTGCCATTAACTTTAACATGCTAACTATAGAATCTGAGTATACAGGGAGTGCAGAATTATTAGGCAAATGAGTATTTTGTCCACATCATCCTCTTCATGCATGTTGTCTTACTCCAAGCTGTATAGGCTCGAAAGCCTACTACCAATTAAGCATATTAGGTGATGTGCATCTCTGTAATGAGAAGGGGTGTGGTCTAATGACATCAACACCCTATATCAGGTATGCATAATTATTAGGCAACGTCCTTTCCTTTGGCAAAATGGATCAAAAGAAGGACTTGACAGGCTCAGAAAAGTCAAAAATAGTGAGATATCTTGCACAGGGATGCAGCAGTCTCAAAATTGCAAAGCTTCTGAAGCGTGATCATCGAACAATCAAGCGTTTCATTCAAAATAGTCAACAGGGTCGCAAGAAGCGTGTGGAAAAGGCGCAAAATAACTGCCCATGAACTGAGAAAAGTCAAGCGTGCAGCTGCCAAGATGCCACTTGCCACCAGTTTGGCCATATTTCAGAGCTGCAACATCACTGGAGTGCCCAAAAGCACAAGGTGTGCAATACTCAGAGACATGGCCAAGGTAAGAAAGGCTGAAAGACGACCACCACTGAACAAGACACACAAGCTGAAACGTCAAGACTGGGCCAAGAAATATCTCAAGACTGGTTTTTCTAAGGTTTTATGGACTGATGAAATGAGAGAGTCTTGATGGGCCAGATGGATGGGCCCGTGGCTGGATTGGTAAAGGGCAGAGAGCTCCAGTCCGACTCAGACGCCAGCAAGGTGGAGGTGGAGTACTGGTTTGGGCTGGTATCATCAAAGATGAGCTTGTGGGGCCTTTTCGGGTTGAGGATGGAGTCAAGCTCAACTCCCAGTCCTACTGCCAGTTTCTGGAAGACACCTTCTTCAAGCAGTGGTACAGGAAGAAGTCTGCATCCTTCAAGAAAAACATGATTTTCATGCAGGACAATGCTCCATCACACGCGTCCAAGTACTCCACAGCGTGGCTGACAAGAAAGGGTATAAAAGAAGAAAAACTAATGACATGGCCACCTTGTTCACCTGATCTGAACCCCATTGAGAACCTGTGGTCCATCATCAAATGTGAGATTTACAAGGAGGGAAAACAGTACACCTCTCTGAACAGTGTCTGGGAGGCTGTGGTTGCTGCTGCACGCAATGTTGATGGTGAACAGATCAAAACACTGACAGAATCCATGGATGGCAGGCTTTTGAGTGTCCTTGCAAAGAAAGGTGGCTATATTGGTCGCTGATTTGTTTTTATTTTGTTTTTGAATGTCAGAAATGTATATTTGTGAATGTGGAGATGTTATATTGGTTTCACTGGTAAAAATAAATAATTGAAATGGGTATATATTTGTTTTTTGTTAAGTTGCCTAATAATTATGCACAGTAATAGTCACCTGCACACACAGATATCCCCCTAAAATAGCTAAAACTAAAAACAAACTAAAAACTACTTCCAAAAACATTCAGCTTTGATATTAATGAGTTTTTTGGGTTCATTGAGAACATGGTTGTTGTTCAATAATAAAATTATTCCTCAAAAATACAACTTGCCTAATAATTCTGCACTCCCTGTAGAGTCTGAGAGGTTTTTTGTTTGGGTTTTTTTTTGCAGTTTTTGCAGTTTCTCTGAACATTGTACACTTTGTACTTGGGGTGAATTTATTGGGATATTCGTTCCTGGGAAGACTGGCAACTGTCTTAAGTGTTTTTTCAACTTTTAGATAATCATTCCTACTGCAAAATGTTGAACTTTAAATTGTTTACAAATGGATTTATAACCCTTTGTATACTAATGGACATCAACACTTAATTCTCTATGATCATAAGATCATGCTATGCGCACACTCTTAATTCTTGTAAAAGCAGTAATCATGTACTTAGTTTTTCACGCATTTCTTCTGCATTTTGGATTTTTGTTAACATGTCATATTTATTGTTGTATTTACCTAAAAAGATCTGCTAAGGAATGTATGTCAATTTCTTTGGATACGAGAATGTGTAAAGTAAAATTTTAAGTCTTGTAATTGTCTTTTTAACTCAGCAATAGAAAAACATTGAGGAAGACTTTGTGGATGATCCTCCATTTTTGCCAAACACCAGCTTAAACATGTAAAAAGGAAGTAGATCAGACCTAGCTCTTAAATTATGTTTTCATTAAATATATGAAAATTTAATGGAATATTAATGATGCTGATTTATGCATTTGAGCCAAGTCTAGTCGGGCTTCCTGCACTGCTCACTACGGAAGTCTTTTCCCTTGTGACACACAAGACACACAGGTGAAATGTACACATCCTGGTGGGAGCAGGACACTGCAAATAACTGCTCCGTCTGTATTTAAAAGTGGCAGTATACTAAAGTAACATCGCTTTAAAATGTGGCTCTGAAACAAGGATGTTTCATATTTTGACATGTCTGCTACCAGAAATCCTCATGGTTCTTCTTGTAGTATTGTAGGTGGGAGGGATGGTGACACAAGGAGGGGAGCTGAGGAAAGGGTTCAAGCTTCTGGCTTAGTTCAACAAAAAGAGGTCAGCTAGATGTAAAGAGATAACTGCAAATCTCAGAAGCACAAATCAAGCAAATGCAGTTTTAGTGAAAAGAATAATGTGCAGATGCTTGGCAGTAAAAGTGTAAATGGGGACACTTGGAGGTAGAGACAAGCCAAATGAGAAAGCTGTATATATAAAGCTTTGTTATTTGATATTTTATTTCATATGGTTCATGAAAGCTGTAGAGTCATGCATATGTGGTGTAAACTTATATGAGTGAAAGATCCATCCATCCATCCATTCGCTTCCGCTTATCCTTTTCAGGGTCGCGGGGGGCGCTGGAGCCTATCCCAGCTGTCATAGGGCAAGAGGCGGGGTACACCCTGGACAGGTCGCCAGTCTGTCGCAGGGCCAACACACAGGGACAGACAACCATTCACACTCACATTCATTCGCACATTCACACAGATGTCTTATAATTTTAATTCAATTAAAAAAACATATTTTGCATACCTTTTAGGTGCTGTCTGGGTTTATCTTGATTTGTATCTGTTAAACTGGTGTTTGATTTAACCTCCAGGACCTCATTTAGATCAAAATACTCAATTTTGCTCTACAAGGGCCTGATTTCCACTTATGAGGACATTATGCTGCTACTGTTCTATCAAAATTTTAAATGAATATTCTCATATGTGGCTCTTATTTTTCTTAAAAACAAAAATAAGGTTAAAAAAAATCTGGTAATTCTTTGTTTTTACATTCATCCGGCCCCAATATGCCCAAATATCAAAGAGAAATTAAAAATGCATGCCGTGGAAGAGTTCGGGTCTTAGGAGGTTAAAGAAAACGTAGATCACTGAATCAACAGAGAAGCTAAAGTAAAGTGTGACAGTGAGTATGCAACACAGTATGAAAAATATGACTAAATATGGCATGACACGAATCAACTTTCTTAACAAATAAATGGACACTTGAAGAATTCATGATAGTGTTTAACAAGGTACTGGAAACATTCCTCATAGATTTTTTCGTGTGAATTGTAGCCTCAGTTTCCTGTTCTTAATTCAGTTCAATTTAGCTCCCCTTAAGGTGCTTTATATTGTAAGATAAAGGCCCTACAGTAAAACAGAAATGTTGACAAGAGTTGCACCTGGTGTGATCTTCTGCTGCTGTAGAACATCATCTTCAAAGTTTGATATGAAGTGCATTCTCTGATATTCTTCAGGATATTTTGGTTGTCATGAGAGGTTAATTGAATTACTGTTGCCATGCTATCAACTTGAAGCAGTCTGGCCATTCTCTTCTGACCACTGACAAAAAATAAATAAAAATAAAATCACCCAGAGGACTGCCACTCACTGGATATTTTCTCTTTTTCAGACCATTCTCTGTAAACCCAAGAGATGGTTGTGTGGGAAAATCCCAGGGGATCAGCAGTTTCTGAGATACTCAGACCAGCCCGTCTGGCACCACTTAAATGACCTCTCCGCCTCATTCTGATGCTCAGTCCAGCAGGTCGTCTTGACCATCTCTACATGACTAAATGCATTAAGCTGCTGCCATGTGCACACACACAAACACTTAGATTTTTGCGTTAAGGTGCAGGTGAAGAGGTGTACCTAATAAAGTGGTCAGTCATCTCTGAATCTGTTTCAGCCACATGGTCGATTGTGTAACAGGTTTTTTGTTTTTAATTTGTGAGTTTATTAAACTGATGTTACGTTACAGTGCAGCAGTTGCTACTGGAGACGGTGCGGTTATGGCCTTCTATCCATCATCATGCTAAGTAACCATGACTTACTTCAACACCTGTGAAGACAAACTGAAAGTTCCAAAGTAAACTACCCCCTAACTCAGAGTGCTAAACTAGTCGTTAGCCGTATGCATGGTGATTTGCATAGTGCCTGATGAGGAAGATTGCCTGTTTTAAGCTGAGACAGTTAACAGTTCATTTCTATAAACCCCGCTGAGCTTTGGTGGTTTGTGTTAGATGGGATTTGCATTCAGCTGTTATTTTTATAATTTAATATTATATTTGCATCTAAAAGATAATCAATACTGATTAAACTCCGTACCGACATGACCTTTCATGCTGATGATACAAATATAATATCCTCTATGAGTGCACCTGTGCCATGGGATGCATTGTTTTTAATCACTTAATTTATCCGCTTAATAAGCCCCCTTCAATATATTACATGTGTGAACGGGAGCTTGTCTGCTTCTTTGCCTTGTTGTTGGTGTTTTGGGTCTCTTGCCAATCATAGAGCTGACTGTATGTGGTCTGCGTCGGCACTATTACTGCCATATCGCCCCTTTCTTGTGGAAAACATATCATGTTAGCCTAGCTAAATAGGAGGGGAAAAGTTAGTCCTGCATACAAATTCCCCAGTGGTCTGAGCCAAGTAGCTTAATTTTTGAATACTTAAAATGCCCGTTTGTAAGTTGTACAAGCACACTGGCAATTTATTACCCCCATGCTGTGTGAAGATCCTTGGTTGCTTGTAAAATGAAAACTCGTCTCTGCTAGAGACTGAAAACTCTGTTGTTTTGATGTCCAGTGCTTTGATTGTTTTGTTTTTGAGGTTTCATGTGACTGAAATTCAAAAGCCCACCACTTTGTTTAAGTTCAAGGTTCAAACACATTGTGGCAGGGAATAAGCAAAAATCATGCCAAAAATTCAGGCACAAAAAAAGATCAAATTAGAGTACAAACATTATCAACTCAGAACTGGGGACATAACCTCCAGTAGGAAATCACTGGGAAAAAAACAAGGAATGGCTGGATGTTTGCACTGTCTATAAACACAAAAGGAAGCTGATTCCTGTTTTATAGAGCACGATTTGGGAATATCCATGTAACTTCACTCTTAACTTGGGGTTAAAGCTAAAGGCTGTTCACTTCTTACATATGCCAAACATCACCATGGTAACTTACCCTGTAGACCTAACCTACTCTGGAGCAGATTGCTTGAGATTAGAGATCAACAGGTATGACATCACCTCCTAAACAAGCAATTTTCCAGAAAATAGCATCATCATTTCTGGAGGGCCCCTCGGATTCATTGAGCAGGCAGCAGGGGGTTCCACCTTTTTATTGTTCTATAAGCATTAATATATGATCCTAAATCCATGTTTATATCAAGTTTTCATGTAGAATAAGCCTCTTTTCTCTCACTCTGCCAAGACTGCAGCTCAGAGAACAAAACCTGAAACATCTACAGCACATCTAAACATTTGACTTAATGGAATAATTCTCCTGAGCACTGATATTCTGTTAACTTGCACAGTTAGCGTTTTCAACAACTCTCTTTGTTAGCTTCAGATTTTTTGCAATTTATTAATAAAGCGGCTCTTTTGCAGTCTTACTGAGCAAAGCACTTAAAGCACTCACACATTCATATAGCACTCTTAATACTATACTACTGCACAGTGCTTTTCCTGTTACAGGCATTCATACCATTGGTTTGTTTGTTTGCAGCAGCTGTGTTGCTTTCAATCTGTATTATGTGTGTAACCTCATCATGTTTTTCTAAGAAAATGGCGGATGGATTTAAAATCAGATGTGTTGCTCCCAGTGACTGGCCACATACTGCCAAAACCACCCGTTATTGAACATGCTCGAAGCTAGGTGGATGAACCCTGGGTTGCTTTATCAAGGTCAAAACCACCTTCATGTGACCGCTTAGCCTGGTGCTAACATTAGCGAATTCAGTTGATTGAGAACATGTGAACCTGACGAGGGACAAGGAAGGAAAAGCATTAAATATGGGAAGTAAAAATGTAAGGAATGTACAGGAATTGATGATTTCAAAATGAATTTTCCCTTTGCATAGTTTATTGAAAAGCATGATTTAATCTGAAATAGTTGGTACTGTCATCAGCTACAGCTGTTTAACAAGAAGCCTAATCCAAGGGTGTCAAACACAAAGCCCGTGGCCCTGAACCAGCCCATCAACCGGTCCAATCTGGCCCAGTTGATGTCTTTAGAAAATGTGAAAATTTCAAAGACTAATTTCTGATCTTTACCTCTTTTTTTCTCACTTTTACTCTCTTATTTTTCACAAAGACCTAATCCATGACCTGTCATATGACAAAGTAAGAAGGTAAGAGCAAAATCTTTTTTTATTGTTAGTATTAGTTTCCTTTTCCCCCCAATATTTAAAATAGAATTTAACTTTTTTACACAGTAAAGAACAGAGACACTGTCTGTGAATTCACAGATATTTTTTTTTTTTTTGTAATTACAGGATAAAATACTTCATGTCCTTGAATAGACAAGCCCAATGAAACATGCTGCGCCGTTTCTTCGATTTACTTTCTTTACAGTGTGTGAAAATTAAGAGGTATTTTAAAATGTATGGTTTCTGGGGTCATACTGGATGTGATACAACCACCGGTTGCTAGGGAAGCATGTATTCCCTGGCTGGTTGGAGTGGTTGATGGAGGTGGGGGGAAATTGTTTGAAAGGTGCTGCATTAGAAACCACCTAGTGTTGGCATTGGTTGCTACCAGATTTCAACTGCCTTTTTTATGTTTGTCTGCGAGTACTAGCTAACTTTTAGCCAACTGGTAGTAAACTTTGAAATGAATGCAACGTCAATTGGAAATGGAAAGGACTATGTCCAAGTGCTGCAGCTAATGTGTTTGAAAAAGTGCAACTTTTACTTTAAAGGCAAACGGTTTCCATTCCCAGCTTGTGTCACACTTTTCACAGTTTCACTACAGCTCAGAGAGTAGCTGGTGAGGGGCTGTAGACAACACCATCACTTTCATTTAAACTGCAACATGCTGACAACCAAAGCAATCACAAGGAGCATTTTGCCAAACAGTTGGAGGACACACGTTTTTTCTAGCAACAGGTGGTTGCAAGAGGGTTGCTGACCAGTCTGCAGGCCTGCGTGACTGACTGAGGCCCAAAATGAGTTAATGTCATGTTTTTAATGGTCACATGTCTGCAAAAGCTCAGCAACTGTGCTCGCCGCCTTTATCGGCGACATGCGGTTGCATCTCTAGGGAAGTTCAGGTGTAGGGTTTCAGGAGGGTTCACAGTGTCAACATACCCACAGTGTAGATTTAACACAGAAGTAAAAATCCAGTGTTACCAGTCAGTCTACATTCCCACTCTCACCTATCCTCATGAGCTCATGGATACAAGCAACAGAAATGAGGTTCCTCCAAAGGGTGGCTGGGCTCCCACTCCACATCAAAAGGAGGCAGTTAAGGTAGTCTGAGTTTGATCAAGATATGTCATATGCACCTCCTAGTTAAGGTGTTTTCACTTGGATAAGCAGCAGAAGATGAATGGATGGATGGATGGATGGATGAGTGGACATGTCAGGAATTGGGTGTGTAGTTAAACGTCTTTTCGCAAAAAAAATAAAATGTTATTAGCCAATAGCTTTAGTTGAGATGAAATTAGGCTGTATGTGCTCCACGAGTTGGCACTGTGGGCTAATCAGCTGATAATACATGATCCCTTATCCACAATTGCCGTACAGAACCAAAGCTGACATCACAAACAAATTTAACAAATATGAGAAGTTAACACAAACAAGCCAGCTGCGCCTCTGCACCTGTTAACCTGCACGAGCACCTCCGGTGAACACTGATGAAAACATTTTTTTAAAGCAGACTTACTATAAAAGTTTGTTCTAGAAAAAATGAAAAGTGCCACTTCCCAGTATTTACAGACAGTGATGAAGATCCCGCACAGTTAGAGTATAATTCCTGAGACACACGGGAGGATTTAACAGTCATCAAGAGGCTAGAAGATGATGCAGAGCTGAGATAAGATAAGAAGAAGAAGAAGGATGTGAGAGGAAATGTATGGAGATCTGGGAGCTGCTGAATGAGTTGGGTTTAATTGTAATTCTGCTCTGTTTGCGTGTGCACACTATCATGAACACTTCATCACCCGCACCAATACCTCCAATAAGTGTGCGTGTGTTCACGTACACACAAACATGCGAGCACACACATATGTACTCACGCTGACACACACAGCTACACAATCCTTACTAAAGACAAACATTCACAACCA
This sequence comes from Rhamphochromis longiceps, assembly GCF_057381845.1. Classification (NCBI taxonomy): domain Eukaryota; kingdom Metazoa; phylum Chordata; class Actinopteri; order Cichliformes; family Cichlidae; genus Rhamphochromis; species Rhamphochromis longiceps. Next base: position 25,766,326 of record NC_140562.1, read on the forward strand.
CGTGCAAGCTGTGCACATGTACAGCAACACACAGTTATACAGCCCTTATAAACTACACACACACACACACACACACACACACACACACACACACACACACACACACACACACAGAGCTCCAATAAAGGACACACACCCTCTTCCACAGCACACACACTGCATTCATTTCCCTTTCATTCAGCACAGGCACATATTGTGCTGCTGTAACACACACACACACACACACACACACTCACATGCAGACACACACAGACACACAAACACCATTTGCAGAGCTTGCTCCTAGCTCTCCCCGCACACACCCCTCCCCCTCCGTCTCTGTCAGACACACACACATACACATGCACACACACATCACACACAAGCATGCACACACACAATCACACAAACACACACAAGTGCACGCACATTCCCTCCTACGCAGCCGTACTCACACACACACACACACACACACACACACACACACACACACACACACACACACACACACACACACACACACATTCCCTCTTTCCTTTCACACAAACACACACATGTACACGTCTCCCTTATACACCCCTCCCCCATTCTTTCTGTCACACACACACACACACACACACACACACACACACACACACACACACACACACACACACACATGCACGCACACGTACATATCCACACTCACTCACTCGCTCACTCACTCACTCAGTCACTCACTCACTCTCTCACATAAACACACACACATTCCCTCTCTTGCTCTGCTTCTCTCACTCACACATAGCCACACACACATACACAACTGCACACACAGGCATACACACACTACTGCACACACATTCACAAGCACACACCCATACACACATTCTGTCTCTCCCCTCCCTCTCTGTCTCTCTGTCTGTCTCCCTGTCTGTGTCTCTTGCTCTCTCTCTCACACACACACACACACACACACACACACACACACACACACACACACACACACACACACTTGCTCTCTCTCTCTCTCTCCTGCCCTCTCCTCTTCTCTTTTTTCATCACACTGTCTCTCTCAGACACACATACACCCAAATGCACACGGATGTGCAAGTACACACAGACATGCGCACAAGTACAGACACACACACACACACACACACACACACACACACATTTTCCTATCTCAGACTCATTCTATCTCTCCCTGTAACACACACACACTCTAACACACACTCTAACACACACAGACACGCACACACACTAACACACACACACATACTCTAACACTGGCACATACTTTCTCCCTTGCTTTCTGCACACACACACATATGCATATGCACACACACGCACGCACGCACGCACACGCACGCACACACACGCACACACCCCTTCCACAGGCATCCTGGCTGCCACTCCTTCCCTAACAACCACACACACACAAACGAGCAGATGAACACATACACACACATGCACATATGCATAAACACATATAAACAAAAACACACCCTTTTGCTCAAACGCACGTCCTGTTTTTTCTCACAGTCAAACATCGACACACACACGCACCGAAAATCTCGCTAATAATGTTCACATTCAAAATGCAAAATAGCAGACATTTTCTTCGTTGTCTTCTTGCACACACACACACACACACACACACACACACACACACTGCTCATCACCAACATTTGTGCACCAATCTGTTGTTAAGTAGCACGAATAAAAGAAATAACTGAAATTTTAGCCAAGATCAATTTACTGCAGCCCACACACACACCCTCACAAATCCGATCAGTAACTTAAAAAAAAAAAGTAGTTTTTACACCAAACTATAAACAAAATGATGCAACTGCTGTAAAGCAGTCATGGCGGCCCTAACTGGGAGCTAAACAGTACTGAGTTTGTCAAATTAGAGTTCCTGTTGTCCGACTGGTACTGTAAATTTTCATTCAAACTCCCACTGTGAGGAGGTCTGGTTTCTATTAAGCTGTTTAAAGCCCCTTTTAGACATAAAATTGTGTAAATGATGTGAGTTTACTGTAGCTCAAATTGAAATAAATGGTATGGAAAATGTATTTTATGCATCATTTCATTCTATGTAAACTCAGTGTAAAAAGAAAAAAAGACATCCATCCATCCACACTCCTGACCACCTATCCAGTTAGGGTTGTGGGAGGGCGTTGCTGGAGCCCACAGCATGTGACACCATCTTGGAAAGGCTGCCAGTCCAATACAGGGCTAACACACTGAGAAGCAACTGTTCATGCTTACGCACGACCAATTTAGAATCACTAATTAACCGAGCACTGGCAAACTCCAGATTATAGTGTTCTTACACATAATCCTGGGTTGTTATGTTTGACATACTCAGGCACAAGGCTCGGCAGAGACTTCTGGAGGCTGCTTTTGGCAAACTTGTAAGACATTGGTGCAAACCTGAAAGAGATCATGGTAACAAACCTGGTGAGGCAAACTTTGACTCATCTGTCAGATGGTTCCTCCCCTGGGATTTCACTTCGGGCTTATTGAGACTTACTGTTTAGATGATGTACAGTCAGCATCCATTTCATCAAACCCTGCTAGTACCAGGTGGGATGCCCTTTTTGCCTTCAGAACCACCCTAACTCGTCACAGTATAGATTAAACAAGATGCGGGACATTCAGAGTCCTCAGAGTTTTTGGTCCATGTTAACATGATAGCATCACACAATTTCTGCAGATTTTTCAGCTGCGTATCAATAACGAGAACCTTCTGTTCCACCAAAGCTGCTATTTGATTGAGATCTGATCTGACAGTGGGGGCCTTTTGAATACAGTGAACTCACTGTCATGTTCAGGAAACCAGTCCGAGATGATCTGAGCTTTCTGACAGGGTGTGTTATCCTGTAGAAATAGCAATGAGAAGATGAGTACACGCTGTCCATAAAACGACAGACGTGGTCAGCAATAATAGACCACCAGCCTGGACCATTGATATGAGGCAGGATGGATGCATGCTTTCATGTTGTTGTTTACTCCAAATTCTGACCAGACCATCCAAGAGAAACTGAGAGTCAAAGAATAATCTCTATAATCTCTGATGCACTTTTGGTGCGCCTGTGTGAAGTTTCCTGTTAGTACCTGATAGAAGTGGCACCAAATTCATACTCATCTTCTTCTTCTTCCTGCTCCTTTTAGGGGTCGCCACAGCGGATCATCTGCTTCTATCTCACCATATCCCCAACATCCTCTCCCGTCACGCCAACCCTCTGCGACTCCTTGTTCACTAAATATTTTTCAAGGTCATCCTCGTTTTCTCCTACCTGGTAACTCCATCTTCAACATCCTTTGTCAATGTCCAAACATCCCTGGATTATTTCTTTAACTTATCCCTCGACCTAAACTGACCCTGCGATGTACTCACTTCTAATCCAGTCGATTCTGTTCAATCCCCAGGAAAATCTTAGCATCTGGAAATCTGGTCTTTTTTTTTTTTTTTTTTCAAGAATTTTTTTTTTTTTTAAATGTTCTAAATAGTTGAAAAAGTAGGCCTGTGAATATATGCAGCACTCTAAGATAGAGCACTGGATTTTGGAATAAAAGAATCATTAATAAAAGATGAAGAAAGTATCCCTTAACTACAGCCCTCCCTATCATCCTTTAATATGTCACTTTCTGTTTACAGTGTGTTCAAACTAACTTGTTTCCCAGCTGCTGTTGGCTGACCAGAAATGTAAATGTCAATAACATTAAAGAAAGTGATGAGTACGGTACATCAATTCATTTCATAGACCATCAGAGATAAAGGAAGTTGCTCATGCATTGTTTAAATGCATGCGCATTAATCCAGCTAATGAAATCCCAGGAAGTTTTTCAGTGTGAAAAAACGTTTCATCACTCATCCAGGTGACTTCTTCCAACCACATAAACAGTACAGCTGCATTAATGATTAAAAGCTGTCCCACTACATGACACATACACAGACTCTCATGACCACTGATCAGCGTCCATGTGAACCCTTCACAAAGAGTCGGGGAATGGCTCCCTGCAGGATGCTTTTATAGAAACGGCCTCCTTGACTCCCCACTCAAACAGCGGTGCTTGTTTTGACCATTATGCAACTGAACAGAGTCAACTTTCTGGAATTAATCATACATTCTTTATTACTACAATCTTTACAGCATGCACTATAGCTACAGTGTGTTTGCTGTGTATGAAGCCGTGATGGTAACCCGATCCTCCCTTTGTGTTTTAACCCATTTGTCTGTAGCTCAGTTGGTCTCCCCCAGAGGTTAAAAAAAAAGAAGAAAGACAGCGCCTTGTGGTGTGACAAACTGTATTTGTAAAGATCAAACACTGATAAAAGTGTAAAACCGAAAATCAGTCAATCTTAAGAATACACAAAAACAAAATAATTGGTGTGCAAGGAATGTAACCACGGTGCTTTCCATGAAAATGTTAGCAAAGGAAAGACTAAATGTAGTGGTACGTCAGTCCATATCAGACAGATTATTAGGAACGGCACAGACAGAATAAAAGTTTTAAATATGAAGCCATTGAATCTTGAAGTCAGTGTAATACTTTCTAAAATGTGCTGCCTAAACTGACTATTTCCCTTTCAGATATCAAGGCACAGGGCACACAGTCATTGCCACCAACCTTAACTAGAGCCTTCTTTCACTGTGAAAAGCCAGCAGTCAGCTTTTGCAATTACTCAGTTTCTTATACTGGATTATAAAGAATTATTCGCAAGGACTGCGTTATTTAAACTGGACTCTAACTTTTAAATTACATCCCGTTCTTTAGTTTTTGGCCAAATTTGATATACCTCTTCTAACCTCTAATAGCTCTTGGTCTACTTCAAACCAAACCTCTAAAATTTAAAGAACTGAGAACGGAAGACAAGAGAATAAATGAAAAGAAAAGTCAGCCTTGTGAGCTCCAGCAGCAGTAATGACAGAGTAATGAGCAAGAGGAAACATAAACTACATCTCCAACCCATACAGTGTACACAGCAGCCATATTTCATTAACAGTGAATCACATAAAAACACTGCTGAAACTCCAAAGCAGATAATCAGAATGATTTTGTGCTGTGTGGTGTGCGGGTAACAGATGAAGCCAATAGGTTGAGTAAGTCTCATTTTCTCAGGGCCAACATTTCATCTCCGAAATTAATCAGATTTCAAATGACCAAATGCATTTAGGTCTCCTTCCGGTGCAAAAATGTAGTTGGAAAAAAAGCCCGTGAACAGTCGAGGTGCCCCGAACATCACACGGTCTTGTTTACTCCCAGTGCACCTGCCGTCAGTTAACCAGCCCACAGATGCTAAACACAGCAAGCACAGAGCCAAGTGAAGAAAACCTTTATAAAAAGTTGAAATATAAATGGTGCCCTTGTCGTTAGAATAAAAAGAGTGCTTTTGTAAAATACCTGCTAAAACTCTTCCATCAGCCTTTCTGTCTAATTTATCCTCCACATCATTATGGATAAGTGCCTATCTAGGCAAGACTTCCCTATAAAGGATCCCATTTACTTTATCTTCTCTGTTTCTTACCCCGAGCCTTCATACATCTTTAAAGACAATCTGAGTCTTCGGCTAATTTAATTAGCAGCCTCATCCAGGTTAGGCAGACAGGTAAGGTAGGATTTGGGCATCGCTTCTGACTCTGATACTATCTGATACGTGATCAATTTAACCAGTTACTGTGTATGTGACTGCAGACGCAGTCATAAAGAGCCATGTGCCTGTTGTAAAGTACAACTGATGCATGTAGATCATGTAAAACAGCTACTTTTGCATTAAAACAAATAAAAGTTGCACCTCAAATGATCTGTATTAAGGTTTTAAGGCCTTGTTTCTTTTTATAGCACGAGTTTGCAAACTTTTGGCTTTTAGGAGTATAGAACATTTATGCTATACTCCTGCTTTAGAGCCCGAGTCATTGATGAGGTTAGACTGATTTATTTCATTGCTAATAAAGTGCTAAAAAAAACCACAAACGTAATATTAAATTAAGATACTTAACATCAGAGGAAATTAAGAAAGAAAAGGAGGATTCCAAGCAGTTGCACTATGTAAACACTAGAGGGTGCTGCTAACATATTTTTTCTTTCATGCACTCAACATCTCCAAGAAATGATCTGCATGTTATGATAGCCCCAGTGTTTACAGCTAATATAAATTAAATGTGCCCATTGCTGATCACATGTTTCGTGTGCTGCAGGGCATCCAAAGGAAATCGTTTCAGTTGTATCAAAGGAGACATGTAAGCAAGAAAGAAAGAAAGAAAGAAAGAAAGAAAGAAAGAAAGAAAGAAAGAAAGAAAGAAAGAAAGAAAGAAAGAAAGAAAGAAAGAAAGAAAGAAAGAAAGAAAGAATAGAGATGTGCTACACTCTGCCATAAATGTCACAGCATGGTGTTTTCCTCTCTCTCATTCATATACATATATGAATGAACAGTAACCCAGTTTTCTCATCTCCCTGTCAGTAGTAATCGGTCTCTTGCAGCTGGCTGTTTCTATTTCTGTTCCCCGTCTTTTACTTTGTTCCTGACGTTGACTGGACCCCTTGCTCTGCAACTACCTTCTCAATACCTTCACCAATCTCCGCCATTTATCTCCCTAATCTTTTTCCTTCCTCATCGACCCTTCCCACATCTCCATCTCATCTCCGAGTGCTTCTCCTGTTCCTGGCCCGCGTGGTCCTTGCTCCTTCCTTGACGATGACCGAGGGCAGTTCTTTCAAGGTGTTGGCAGCCGTCTTGCTCCAGTAGTTGACCTCTTTGTAGACCCGGTACACCCAAAGCTTCAGGTCAAGCAGACCGGTTGGGACATTTACCTGCCAATGACAAGAGGAGACAACCGTAAACCATGCTTTAGTTTCAGTCCAACACTTTCACCTTTACCACCTCAGGACCTACCTCCAAGCCCTCCACACTAGGAGTCAGGGAAGTCGTGCCTTCAGCAGCTTTGAGGAGTTCTCCAGTGCTAAGTATGAGCAGCGGCAACCTTTCTTTCACCAGCTTCCTCTTGTTCTCATACTTGCCCTTCTTCCCACCACCCAGCTCCTCCTCCTCTTTGGCAACAGCTTTCTCTAGCAACTTTTGGCATTGTAGCAACGCCGAGTGGATGCGCCAGAGTTTGTCTCTGGTATCCAGCTGGGAAGAAGGAGGAGGGACAGACACCAGACGACGGTCAGTCACATCCTCGGTGAAGTTCTCCTTCTTTCTCTTGGGGAAGAAAAAGAGAAACGCAAGACAAACGTGTCAGACTTTGTAACAAAAGTGAGGTTTTTTTTGAAAGAATATCAATCAGAGAGAGAGAGATAGAAATAGAAGAAGGGGAAACTGGAAAGTAGTATAAGTGGAGGTCTGTTTTCAGCAAGTCATTACATTACTTTCAACTGCAATTTGGCCTTTACAGAGGACCACTGACAATGAGGCAACAGGGACTTCCTCCTAATGCAAAAGGAATTTGCTTGGGATCATTTACTAAAGGCTGTCACATTATAGTGGAATTTTCACTTAGTCCAGTTCCAGTAAAGACGATATAACACGATAAAAAATAATCTTCAATAGTGTGCATTTGATTCACTGACACTTGCGTGCCAAAGATTTGGAAGAAGATCTGTTTCAGTGTCAGTGCTTTCCAGGTGTGGTATAAAACAAAAATGCAGATGAATATACACAAATTTCTGTGTGACAAGCTAAGACAAGTCCAACTCGTACATAACATGTTCACTGGAAGGTAACCTGCAAACCGTGAGGGGGGGGGGGGGGGGGGGGGGGGGGGGAAGGAGAAAAGGGGGTAAATTTGGATATTGGTGATAAAGGGAGTCACATGGATGGAAGTGAAGCAGTGTGCCCGGCCACTCCCTTGCTCCTAGCAAGGCCACATGAAAGGAAGGATGGATAAGGCAAACTGGCAGGAAACCAAGAAGTTGTAATAAACAGTCGCTCTCACACCTTTTGGCAAAGTGAGGCAAGCTGGTGGAAAAGAGATGAAGGCTTTGTGCCCAAGCATTGATGACTGTGTGCCAAAAACACCCACCTATGTCATTCCAAACACTTCACCCCCTCTCTGCTCTGCATTCCTACCCCCTGCTGTCCTAGACATAATTTCCTTCTATTTCAAACACACACACACACACACACACACACACACACACACACACACACACACACACACACACACACACACTCTCTCTCTCTCTCTCTCCCTTCTTATCTTGCACTTGCACACATCCCTTTCATCATCCTTTTGTACTCTCTCTTACATACATACATACATACACACACTTTGACAGTGTAGCTCCTTGGAAACACACACACACACACACACACACACACACACACACAGAATATCTATTAATTTTCCTTTTAACCTTGGCCCATTTCTCTCTGTCACACACACACTCTTCCTCAGACTTTCTCTCTCTCGCTCACTCTAAAAGCAAACTGTGACCTGCTGGCAGGCTGCAGCCAGTGTGTGTGTGTGTGTGTGTGTGGGGGGGGGATAAGTTCTTATACTCACAAAGAGTTCCAGTAAGGTGGAGCACTCATAGTGCAGCAGATCGGCTAGAGCAGCGGCCCTTGCCGGCGCGGTTCTGCTCCCATTCGAGCCGTTTATGCCTCTGGTCGACCTCCCTGCCATTGAACCTCAACTTGAAGACGCGCTCACTTGTGGTAGCAGCAGAGCAGACCAGCCCCTAATATACTCCCGGTTACGCCTGCTTCATCCCGATATCATCGGATTCCCGGCTCATTTCAGCCTGCCCATCAGCTCCCACTCAGCGCTGCGTTAATTAGAGCCACAGAGTCAGTCTTGTCTGAGGTTTCCGTAAAACCACTTCGGTTTGTCCGACCTCCTCTGCTTACAGTTCGGTACTTGTATTACAGAGTTTAAGGCCAAATCTCCGCCCTTTCCCCGGGGAACTTGATGCCTGACTGGAGGAATTTAACTGGACAAGCGGGGGCGGAGGAGAGGAGTGAGGAGGAGCTCATCAACTTATTCATGAGCAGCTTATCCGATTTACTGGTAGTGACCGAGCCGAGATAGTCTAAATTTAAGTAGTGTGTGTGTGTGTGTGTGTGTGTGTGTGTTCCCCAATGATAACAAATAAGAGACCAAAAAAAAAAAAAAAATCAACAGCTGAAACTAGAAGTTGCCATCATCGCTATGGAGACTGACCTCCTAACCACAGCGCTCGAGGACAGGAGCTCACTCCAAATTAGGCCACTTCCGGCTCGTCACATCATCAGGTGGAACTTTAATGATGTAATCACTTGTGTCTAACAGGAGGATTACCTAATTACGCAAGAAATATAGCGTCGTCTTTGTTAGCGCAGTCATAGAAAGCAAATCATATTTTTAAAGGAAAAACAAATCAGAGAAAATATTTTTTCCACAACCTAAATATTAAATTCTAAGAGCAAAAATAAGTGGAATAGTTTTCAGGAGAACTTCCACAGAAAGGGCAGGTCACAGCTAAAGATTTAAATGTGATCTGCCCTGGGATCTAACTTTCTATATAGAATGGACACTTTATCAGGTATGCCTTACTAATGCCGGATTGACACCGAAAATCATACCACGTTAAAAGTTTAAATCACCTTTTTTCCCCTCCATTCTAATGCTCTTCAGCAGGTTTTCTTGACCGTGCTAAAATGCCTAAATGGACTGGGTTGCTACCTTGTGATTGGCTGATTAGATAGTGGTGTTGAAACCTAGTTAAACAAGTGTACCTAACAAAGTGTGCATAGGCCTAACATTGACATTTTCTCAAACTGGTGCCTTGTTTTGCGAGGAATGTAACTACAGTTATTAATCTCCACAAGAAAATGAAATGAAAATGGACAGTCAAGTGGATTTTTAACTACTAAAAAGAAAATGATAACCAAATTATTTATACAGCACATTTAATGCAAGTAGTCAACAATGAACACTGAATGATAAACAATAAAAAGCGTATATACACTTTAAAAACGGAACTAAGAGAGAATTACAAAATAAGATAACCACTCTAACGTGATTAAAAAAAGGATACATTTTAGAATGATTTTAGGTGATTTGTGACAGTGCAAGGGAAGGTTTACAAGATGGTAGTGATACTTGCTATGATGTATGATTTCGAGACGGAGGCACTGACAAAAAGACAGGAGGCAGAGGTGAAGAGAGACAGCAGTTAGAAGATAAAGTTATAGAGCAAAGTCTGAAGTGGTTTGGACATGTGCAGAGGAGGGATAGTACATTGGACAAATGGTGCTGAAGATGGACCTAGCAGGCAAAGGAAAAGAAGATAATCCACAAAGGGCTGGTGTAATAGAGGAGCATGCCAGAAACAGAGTGACATGAAAGCAGATGATCCGCTGTGACGACCCCCAAAGAGAGCAGCTGGAAGAAGAAAAAGAAGCAGCTTATCTGTGTTGGTCAACTGTCATTTGTGGGTTAGTGGCGTCACAGTTGCAGTACCACTCCTGTCCTGCAGGTGGCAGTGCAGTCTAAACGGGAACGCTGAGCGACGGCTAATGACAGCAGCTAACCTTACAGCAATTTCCCTTGTTTTGTTTATTAAAGAAGGAAAATGGACAACTCTCTTGCCTCTTATATTCACAGGTACACCGTTATCGCTTTTTAATCGGGAGGCAGAGCTCTAGCTCCGGTTACAGGTATGAACTCTCTGGTTGGATACGGAGTGTCCTCCGACTCCGACAGCGATGGCGCTGCAGAGGATGTAAACAGTGGCAAAGCTGGGTGAGTAAAAATAAAAATGTATCGCAAACACCACTCGGCTAGCCTGGAATAATAATAACATCTCTTCGTTCTGTTATTGTGTCGTTTTGAAGCTGTGGGAAAACTTGTGAAGAGGAAGCGCCTTTTAAAAAGACCCGCAACTTTTTGCTGGAGTCTGGTTCCGCTTCCAGTGAATCGGAGGCAGAGGACGAGGATCCAGAGCCCTCACCACCACCTACGTCGGCAGCCCGCCCTTCCAAACTGCCTACTCCTTCACTGGACTCCATCACCTCTAAAAAACTGCCCTCTCCAGCGCTAAATGCGTCATCTGACAGCAGCGTGTTTGCCAACCCATTTAAGGCTCAAGCAGACCAGAAGCTCAGCGCCCTGCAGAAGCACGTCCCCCTCACCATGCAGGCCAAACCCTCCCAGATAGGAGGTAAAAGGATATGCATGTCCTACAGGAAAGATGGAAGGTGCAGGTTTGGGATCAAATGTAAATTTGCTCATGACAGTGACCTCCAGAAGCCAGTCATCTCCACTGACTGTCATCCACCTGAGAGTGAAGAGACACCAGAAACTGGAGGCGGTTCATCTGGCGGAAGGTCCCAGAGGGAAACAAAGGAGGAAGAGCCAGAAGGGCAGCATGTGAAGAAGAAGAGGGTCGGACTGAGTGACAGCTTGATTCCTCCTAAAAGAGCTATGAAGCAATATACGATGCAAAGGAACAGAGAGCGAGCCAATATGTCCTGACTCACTTCTAGTTACATTACGTCTTCCAGACACTTTGATTCAATACTACTTATATCCCACATACAGAGTAGGAGCCTGCCTAATAAAATTTAAACACTCTGATGCAAAGAGTTGGGGTTTGAACCACCAACCACACTGCTAATGGCTCTAACAACTGGACTGCTGCTCCTGTTGAAAAGAGGAAACTGGAGGGCTTTCAGAGCACATTCAATAAAAAACACTTTGGATAAATGTTAAGATGTTTATTTACAACTTTTAAGTGGACTGTTTGCTCTAACACAAATCTAATGTGAGAGATCAGAGAGATGCCGCTGACACATAAAGTTTCTACATAGCTTTGCTTATCAAATTACATTAAACAAATCTTATTGACAAATCAGTGCTTGCTGTTATTTGATAGGCTTACATTTGAGTCGCAGTGTTCAAGGGTACATTTCAGCTCCTAAAAGTCTTGTAGAGTTAAACTATAGGGGTTATCATTTCCTTCAAAGCTGCACTAATGTCATTAAAAAAAGAGACAAAATCTGGAATATGCACAATCTGTAAATTTTGGTGTCTTTTCCAAGTTTTGAAATGTCTTTTTTTGTAGATTTAGCTGATTTCTAACCTTGTTAAATAAAAAGTGTCACAGGAAAGCTGGACAATAAATGAGTGTTTCCACACACACACACACACACACACACACAGGGAGTTTATAACTTTCTCATGTGTTTCATGATATAAATTAAACCGATTTATTCCAGTAGGAACTTTGATGCTGCACATTACACATTAGATGTGCTGTATATTACTAAGAGGTATGCTATGTTATTGCATAATAGCAACAGCTGTGCAACAAGACCTCATCAATATATATACACACACACACACACACACACACTCATAAGTGGCTAGTTACAGGACTGTTAGGTACAAAGGCAACAACATACACATACAAACGCATATCTTTCCCTGATACGAAGTCTAAAAATCTACCAAATGTGACGATGAGTGAGCATTACATAATATACCAGTGAGCCTACATTTACCTCAAACGTGGTGAAACAGTATGTCAGGTCACTGGTAACATAAACTGCCTCTAGATTACGTTCTGTTGGCATCCTTTTTGTTTTACATGAGGGTCTGCTGCATGTGTCTCCCAGTGCCATCAGCTAGGACCTCCCCCTGCCCGGCCTGCTCCCAGATTACACCATCCTCCCCCACCACTTCTGTCTGCTGAAGAGAGGTGGCTGAGGGAGAGGAGGAAGAGAGCACTGGATTGTCCAACATAAAGCTGTCCCCGCTGGTGGAGACGGGAACCTGGCTCTGGGTTTGCGAAGTGGACATTAGAGGAGGGCTCGGGGATGCTGTCTGCAGAGGCTGGAGCTGCTGAGAGGCTGCTAGAATGGGGATCTGCTGGATGTGGGTCTGGGACTGGCTGACAGGCTGGAAGGTCATCTGCAGGATTTGTGTCTGGCCCTGGCTCTGCTGCTGGGAAGTGTATGACTGAAGAGGCTGGAGCTGCGGTTGATGCTGGGTCACCACTGAGTTGGAATGGAGGGTCAGCTGTTGGATTTGGGGCTGCTGGGGCTGCTGGGCAGTCTGCACAAACTGGACGGGCATCTGAAGCTGGAGCTGGGTCTGCTGCTGGTTCTCGGCCGGTGATGGGGGGTCGATAGGGGACAGAGCAATTGTCACAGGCACCTGCATGGTGTGGAGGCTCTGATCTTGTCCCAGCAAAACCACCTGGTGACTCACCTGCTGGGTCACATGACCCATCTGGGAGACCTGAGGCACATGCTGCCCATCCTGGCCCAGCTGGTCCACCTGGCCATCTTGCCCAACTTGGTTCGCATCCAAGCCAGTGACCTCTGCTTGCGCAGGATTTCCCGGGAGCTCCAAGAGAGAGGCAGGGGTTGTGATGAGAGCGCCGGCATTTGCTGCCAGCGCCTCAGCAATTAGCACCTCCGGGTGGCTCTTGGCCTTGTGTGCCACCACGCAGTCCTTCTTCTCAAACTTCTTTCCACAAATAGAGCAGGAGAACTGATAGGTAGCATCAGCATCGTGCTTCTTCATGTGCCAGTTGAGAGATGCCTTCTGGCGACAAGTGAAGCCACAGATCTCACACCTATTCACACCAGGAAGCAAGAAATTTAATGAACCACTGAGCTGAAAATAAACTGAGAAAACAAAACGTGTGAACAGAGAAGTACTGACTGTAGGGGCTTTTCTCCAGTGTGTATCATGCGGTGCACGGCCAGATTGTGGGAACTCTTGAAGGCGCGAGCACAAAACTCACAGATGTAGTCCCTCTGGTCTAGTTCCCAAAAAAAGACTCAATTACAGATGGATTATCCATGTAATTTCATTGATTAGAACTAAAAATAAGCACAGAAACTGATGCATTGTTTTATACCATCATGAGCAGACGTTTACATGCACTCATCATGGACATGAATATTCTGGTAATTTGAGCTTTTTAATGATTTTTCCTTGAACTGTTCTTTTTCCAGGGTGGAATGATTGTACAGCACACATCTTTAATTACTTTAAAAAAACAAGACTTGGGTGCACAAGTTTGAATTTATTTTGGATTTTCTCAAATTCACACAGGGTCAAATATATACATACACCCTGACTAACATTTTGTTAAATGTCCCTTAACAAGTTAAACACATTTGGTAGCCACCAACAAGCCTAATAGCTGGTTATTTGATATATTTCTTAGAAGAATTAGCAGAGGTCATTTAAATAGCTGGTTTCCTGGTACAGACCCAGTTTAGTCCACAAATATTTGGGTTAAAGTTGGGGCTTAGAGAAGACCATTCCAGAAGCTTAATGTTAGCCTGCTTTATCGATCCCAAAACCAGTTTTGATGTGGGTTTCACATCATTGTCCTGTTGGAACACCCAACTGTGTCCAAGTTTCATCTGTTTAGCTGATGACTTAAAGTGGAAGAATGTGGCAGTAGTCCTCCTTCATTATTACATCCACTTTGTGCAACGTACCAGTACCACTGACAGCAAAACAGCCACAGAGCATGCTGCTACCACCACCATGCTTGACAGTTGGTACAGTATTCTCAGGTTTCAAAGCCTCAACTTCACTCCTCCAAATGTCTAACTATAAAACATTTCTCCTGAAGCCATTTGGCTTGCCCATGTAGGCAGCTGCAAATTTCAGCCACATTTCAAGGTGTCAAATTTGGAGCAGGGGCTGCTTCTTTTCTTGGTCAGCGGCACCCTCTTGCCAGCATAAAAAGTATATCTGTTGTACTCAATTAGAATAACCAATGAAACGATAATAGGCCTTGGACTTGTCAAGTTGAAATACACTGTAGAACCTTCAGCAACACTTATTAAAAGATTTGAGTGTTGTGATGGCATCAGTCACACAGGGGTAAATTAGTCCATTTTTCACTCGATTAGTTTTCTTTGCAGTTTTCTTCATTAATATAATTCATTAATCATTTGGTTAAACCTAACACTGGTATTATGAGGCGCGCACATAGTAACATTGTGTGGTTTTTCTAAAATGTTTTGTTATATTAATTATGTTTCTCTTTCTTTGAGTTACCTGGGTTTGGGCGGTGGCTGTTTCCTGTCTGGGCAAAAGGCGTGGCTGAGGACTCTGGGGACAAAATGCCTGCTCAGCAGGACCAACCATGGGCTTACCAGGAGCAGGGGTGTTTTAGGTTTAGTTAGGTTATTCTGTGCTTAGTTAATATTAGTGTGTGTTTTTGTTTCCCCCCCCTATTGTGTTCAAATGGTTTGGCCAAATCATTATAAAAGCTACCCTCATGTGTCTTTGTAATTAGGTCAGTTTGTGAGTAAAGTTGTGTCTCACTTTGTTTTGTTTAAGTTTCTGGAAATTACTTTTTGTAGAGTTATATTTAGTTGACCTGTTTTATGGGCCTGCTAAGTATGGTTTTGAATTTTGTTAATTTTGGACTTTTTGAGGGTTAAAATAAAGAAAACCCTTTTTGAAGATTTTTTTTTGCCTGTGTCCTCTTTGCTTTGGCTGCTTGGTCCCTCACAGTGTATGCTTATATTTGAGCCTGTTTTTTAACCTGTGTGGATCAAAGAAAATCCAAAATAAAGTCAAACTTTCGCAGTCAGTTTTTGTTTTTTTAAAGTCATTAAAGTTGTATGCTGTACAATCACTCCACCCTGGAAAAAAATAGAAAAAAGTTCAAAGAAATCATCAAAAGCCCAAAATTATAATGACACCCGTGCCCATGATAAGTGGATGTAAACCTCTGAAAACAAATGTACATGCGTACCTGTGTGGTGCTTTGCATGACGCAGCAGCTGCTTCTGTAGGCGGAAAAGCCTCCCACAAGAAGGATGAGGACAAACATACTTCTTCTTGAGTAAGTGCTGGTACTTTATATGGTGCTGGAGTTTAAAGCAAAGAACAGATTAGTTACTGCTGCTTTGTGTTTGTGTGTGTGCGTGTGTGTGTGTGTGTGTGTGTGTGTGTGTGGCAAACCTGTAAGTAGCGAGGATGAGCCAGCACTGTCCCACATCCTTCCATTTCGCAGCGCACATACTGAACTGGGGGCTTCTTCCTGTGTGAGCGAAGCCAGTTACTATCTTATACTTAACCACCTATGTCTATACAAAGTTCATGACTGATTTCAGATAACGAAGCACCAACACAGACATCAACTTCACCTTCTCTTTGGCAGCCGTGGGGTTTTGTCGTCTTTTTTCCGCCGACCTCTCCTAACACAGCCAAGACAAAAAAATTTAAAAAATGACATAATTGTGTATACCGGGAAATCAAAGCCATGCTCTGCTATATGTGAACACAAAGCCATTGTGAAGTGAGGTACGTTTAAATAAGCACATGTTAAATTTAGAAGGAGGAGCAGCTGGTTAGTATTTTAAAACAGGCAGACTCCGTGTCTTATTGATGACATTTCCAATCACATATGTTTTCGTTCTATATTGAGTACACAATGCAGCTGCACTTACAAAGCATGTATTGTTTGCTGATGCAGTATGCATACAAATGGACCACACTACTTGAAAATCACTGCACTTTGTATTTTGACCCTTGTCATCACTCAGGCTGTAGTGCAACAAAGCAAACAAAAAAACAAAGTCTGAAATTTTTAAATGGTAGCATCAGTACTGAAAGCATTTGACTATGCTTTCTTGTGCACTGCGCCAAGCACTGTGGGTCAAAAGGGCTTGAGAAGCATGTTTACCCTTCTTTCAGAATGTAAACAGATGCTCTCCCTGTGTGCTAAGTCATTACTTTTTGCCTACTCTCTGCCATAGTTTGTTTTGATCCTGTCTCTCTATACTCCCCCTCCTCAGTAGCAGCAGATGGCTGCCTCTGCCTGAGCCTGGTTCTGCTGGAAGTTTCCTTCTGTTAAAAGGGAGTTTTTTCTTCCCAGTGTTGCCAAGTGCTTGCTCATAGGAATTTGCCTGATCTGATTGTTGGGGGTTTCTCTCCAATATTGTCACTGGTATTGTTGGCATACCATATTTCTACACTATGTACCTAATCCTTTTTCTGGGATACTAAATGCTGCAGCTTGCCTTAGTCCAGACCTTTGAATCCATCCACTTGAATGAGTTTACAGATTCATCTAGCATCAGATCAATGAACACTGCAGGAGGACTTAAAAAAAAAAGAAAAAAAAAAGCGACTACTGCTAATGTCAAGCCGTGCTCCATGATGGCGATATTCTATGAGGCGAGCGCTCCTTTGTTTTTTGCACCCAAAATCCAAAACTCCTCCAATGACAAACAGATGAGCATGTCTGGCAAAACCAGTATGTTGCCATGGCTACACATTAGCATTAACTTAAAACAGTGTTGGGTTTAATTGGATAAATTGGACTTCAGTGATTGGTTAACAAAAGCTGATTAGGAATGGAGGATGTGTAGATGCGTTTGCAGTTCTGTCTGGTTTCAGCTCATGGCACTCACAGTCTGGTACTGCACTTACTTCCTGGGTCCATCCGGATCTTCCACTACTTCCTCTTCAAGCTTTACTTCCTCCTGCATGCTCTCTACATTGTCTGAACCTTCCACTTTTATCTCAGCAACCTCCTTCTCTTTCTTCAGTGGTTTCTCCTTTTCTTTCTTCTCCTTGGGTCTAGGAGGAACTCTGCGCTTTGGTTTAGGAGCATCCCTAAAAAATAAAACAGGAGAAAAAATTCCAATCAAAAAACAGTAATTACATATGAACAACCCAATCCCTCTCATACAAAACCACAAACCTTTCAACCTTCGGGTCGTAGCTTTGATCATTTAAGTCGTCTCTAAAGGGAACATCTTCCTCGCTGCTAAGGACCTCTTCTTCTTCTACACTGCTGAAAGCGAAACAATAAATTGCAAACTGTTTTTTTTTTTCTAAAAACGTTCTGCACTGGGTCAAATGATGCATTTGACATAAGCGCACCTCTGACTCTGTGGCTGGTAGTTGAGATTGTCTGGGTCATCCTGAAAAGAAGGATCTTCATCATCCAAGCCTGGTTCAGCAGCGCCGGTGTTTTCCTCCTCTTTCTTTTCACTGTAATTAAAAACACAGACCAAACTCTCCTTAGTTACACATTTGACTCTTTTTTTTTTTTTACATACATTTTAAACTGAGGGAACAAACCCAGAGTCAAGCTGAGTAAATACGGCGTGTCAGGCTGATTTCTTCTGTTGCTGCTTTTATACTTAGCCTCAGACTGCAAATGTACCAGTAGCAAAACAACATAATCATTAGAAAAACATATTTTCCTACATAAAGAACCTGAGATCATGTGCACAACGAGATACGAGCAATAAATGTGACTTTTTAAAAACTCAGATACAAACGCTATTCTACACAGTAATTCATGACCCATGGAAAGCTAATTCGCCCTTTCAACCTGTTCTCCGTGGAAGTCCCTTTCTGATGACTTGCACACCTGCACTGAGAGCTGGACCCATTCAACCTCAGTTTAATTCTGGAGGAAGAGGACAAAGTAACAGGGAGCAAGATGTGGTGTGGTCACAGTTTGGCTTCTTTATTCTCTCTCTGACAGGACAAGGAGTTACAGTGCAACTATAATTTGACAATATGACCCCAGGTGGTCACTTCAAAGTGCACAGCCTCCCAAATGTTCAAAGGTTGCCCCTTCACTGCAGGCTCTTCCTCTGAAGACTGTCATTTGGTTTGGAGCCAGACACTCCGCTTTTATCATTAGTGATTTTCCTTGATATGAAAGACAGTTCAGCTTGTCACTGAATTTCACAGTTTACTCTCTCTGCTCAAGTTTTAAGCCCACAATTAAGTGGTCAGAACAGGACTTCCAGGGAGCAAGAAGGCAGTATTAAGAGGAAGTGGCCAAAATTAAGCCATTAAAGCCTGCAAGAATCACATCGTGGGTCACCAAAAGTATACTTACATTTCATACTTGTCTTTATCATCTACAGCTCCTTCCACAGCTGCATGACAGAGAGAGACACCAAAAGCGCTTTCAGCCACTAGCAACGTCATACAAACAACATTTATAAAACAGTAATTTAACTGCAAAAAAAAAAAAAAAAAAAAAAAAAAAAAAAAAAAAAATTGCATTCTAGATCAATTATTTGGAAGCATTATAATGAGCCAGAAACGACAGAATCCAGATGTTTCCCCCCACAAGGAATCAATAACCAGAGATACATGTTCCCAGATGTTTTTGCAAGTTCTATACAAAACAAACAGCGATTGCCCAGATGTTTTTGGTTCTTGTGTGTCTGCATGATTTGGTCTCCGAGTTAAAAAGGCCCCCACCCCAGAGCAGCTCACTGTCAACAGGTTGCTCACCAGCTGGAGTCTCCATTCCAGGTTCAGTCTTACACATGGGCTTGGCAGAGCTGTGGACAGCCCTGCCAGATGGGGTCTTGGCATGAGTCTGGGCTGAGGGGCGTCTGGAGGGAAGGGCTGGAGTGAGAGAGAGCAGTAGCATGCAGTGAGAGTGTAGAAAAGTGTCATAAAGTGTGACACGGGCCTGACATTAGTGAACACATCAGCGCTATCTGAATCAAAGACATAACTACAGGTAAATAGCATGTGCTTATACTTAAATGTAAAGTGAACAAGGAGGATATAAAGCGGCTTTTATGCAGTTGATTACCTTGGGCATCTGTGGCAGGTTTCTTGGCGTCCTCTTGTCTGCAGAAAGAAGGAAAAACATTGACTTGACGCATTTTCCTGCACAGCACCACAACATCAACATGTTTAACAAGATAATGCATTTCTGTGTTGTAGCACTTTGTAAAATATAGCCCCCTTTAAAATCAGGTAAGTTTTACTCCACCCTTCCCATACAGACAGCAGAAAGGGGACGAGCCACGATGAAGGCGTGCTTTTGACAGGAACCGACTTCACCGACACAATGTGCAAGTAAGGCGGGCTCCTTATAATCAAATGTGGTGGCCAAGTTGAAATAGGGATACTCGTTAAAGAAACAAACAAAGAAAAAACAAAAACGTACTCTGTGCCTTGAAGGCTGTATCCCTCAGCCGAACCTGCAGTATCTGAATTTTTCTTCCGCCTGGAGTTGGAAACTTTCCTCCGCTTGGTCGCACCGGCGTCCGAGCTAGGTTCGTCCTCGTCGTCGTCGCTGCTTTTGGTGTCTTTCAGCCAGGCTGGTACTGCCCTCGTTGACCTATCTCTTAAAACCCGTCCCGAAGTCTGCGGGCTCGACGTACCGCCGTTAACGTCCGCTACAGAAGCGGTGACGCCAGACCTAGGGCGGCCCGCTCCCCGGTCCCTCAGCGCCCTCCGTGGCGTACCAGCTGTACTGGTGCCCGGGGTCTCTTCTGCGGCCTTGTCCTCCGTCGGATCTTCACCTTTATTTACATTCCCGGTTCGGTCACCGGCTGGTTCCATCACCGTGAGGACACTTAGGACCACCTCAGATTCCACTTAAAGTCAGGCAGGTTTACTTGCAAACTGAGGAAAAACGGACCACATCTGCTTTAAAGCCGTTTTGATTGCAGGCGGCCTTTATCCAACAGTAGTGCATTTTCAGTTGGTTTCGTCGCAAATTAAATACATATATATATTGATTAGAAACTACAAAGTTTTCTTAATTATCTATTCAGCAATAAACCAATATAATTTTAAAGAAGCAGACACTATTTTCTTCTTCTTAAAGCTATAGTAAACCTACTTATTCGCCCGGGCCTTGAGCACAACCATTTTGTGCGCTTTGTTGCGTCTCCTTTAAGCCAAATATAAACCGAGGCTACGTTCAAGAGCGGCAGCGCTTTTCAGCAGCTGCCACAACCATCTGGATGGGCTTAACCGCCCGTTACAGATCAACTGAGCGTAACTGCTGTGTTTACAAATCTGCGAAAGCAGCCGCAGCAGCCGCGCGACAGCAGCGTGAGGACGTAGGCTGCCACTGCATCCTGGGAACTGTAGTAAAAAGAAAATAAACGCAGTTTGGATGCTATTTAAGTGTGCTCCTTTTTTTTTTTGACGCGATTTTTATCGGTTTTGGCTTAAATATTGACATAAGTATAAGACATAATTAATTTGAAACGACACATACTATAAAATTAATAGAAAATTGGCATAATATTTATTCCCGTCCTTCCACCTAAAATGACAATACAATTTGAAATAGGCCTAGCCTGGGGTATTTTGTGTAACATTCTCAATTAAGTAATAAATTGCCTGTTTGAGCTAAATTATTACAATTTATTTATATTTGTGTATAATGTTTCTTTGTTTTCTTCATTGCTAATGTCCACAATAATCTGCGTTAATAATAACTAAAGCTAACATGGCTGCCACTGAAAACCTGCACTGACTGGTCTGAACAGAAAATGATGGAGAGCAGTTACCACCAGATGGCAACATCATAACACACAAGCTTGACTTTCTTTTGCCTTTATCTACAACGATAAAGCAGGTGACGCTGTCATGTGCTTGCTAAAGTGGTGTGCTGGAGATATTATTATTGGGAAATAATAAGTCACTTAAACTTTTATTGATACACTAGCCTTGAATGCAAGCTACAGTGTGGGGCTGGAGCTGGTGGGAAAACTGTATTTCTTTTCAGTACCAAATCAATAATTTGGTACACTAAAAGTGTCATTATTTATTAAACTGGTGCAGGAAGCTGCTACTGCATGTATTATTAATGCCAGTGTAAAGTCATGATAAAGACTGCAAAGGTTTGTAAATGGCAGTCATAGTAATTAAAATAAGATTGTCTTAAATTTAGGTAATGTAACTTTAGACAAACTATAAAACATAGCATATTACACTGCGAGTGAACAGTGCACCCTTAGCGCTTACAGAGAAATTAAAAGGATAAGTAGCAGCCAAGTGCTACTAATCAAATTCACTGTACTGACTGATCATCAGCAAGTGTGAGCACCATCATTAAAGCAGAGGTTTTGGCAGTTTGCTGGTCTGGAGCATTAAGGTGTGTGTCATCATAATGCCACAACCCTCACAAGAGTTAAGTGCCTCGGTTAGCATGTTAAATGTTAAAGTTCATGATGTTACAATTACAAAAAGACTAAACAAGTAGCCCTTTTTTAAGTGCCGCCAGAAGAAAGCCTCTTCACTTTAAAAAGTACATGGCAGCAAAGCTTATGTTTGCAAAGTTGCATCTGAACAAACATCTAATACCAGCTGTCAAGCACGGCGGTGGAGGGGTGATGATTTGGGTTTCTTACAGCCACAGGACCTGGGACCTGCACTCCGAAGTGACATGAAGAGTGTGGTGCTGGCAGCAAAGCAGCTGATTTTACAAAGAAATTACACTATTGAAAAATATAAAGAGGTTAAACATAATACAGACAGCAATGAATACAGCAGTGTGTGAGCAAACACTGCAGCATGATGTAGTTTTAAAAATGTGCTCCTTAAGTGATTTGGTCATTAAGAGTGTTAATAAAGTTCAGCCTTTATGAAGTCTGGAATTAAAGCTGGTGAAAAGTTAACATACATTAATATCACAACTGATTGACAACAATCAAGTATTTTATTGAGTTAATGTTTAAAATACAGTTAAATTTTGTATTCTTTCAGCTGCAGCCTCAGGCGTTTTTAAGAGTGGGAATAAATATAAAATTATAATTCAATCAAAGGCTTTGTCTACATGCAAGTTTGATACAGTGTTAGCAAGTACAACTAGGCGTCCGGCTTAAGGATCATATATTAATGCTTCCAGAACAATAAAACTGTTGTAAAACTGTTTGCAGCCTACAGAAAAAAAGAATAAAGTTGTATCTAAGAATCTCCATATTATATTACTGAAGTTTGTAAGGGAAAGGCAAAGACATTAGACACTATTAAAAAAGTTTAAATGATGACACAGTGTAAGATATCGTGTTTTTGTTTGAGGTTGTAATCATCTAATTTTAAGACTTGCTAAAAACCAAATGATTAATTTCTATGTCCTGATAGTAAACCTTATATTGTTTTTCAGATGATATGCTGTGTGTCACTGGAAAGAAAGAAATAAGTGAATTAGGTTCACATTGATCTATACTTATCGGAATTATTTTTAAGGAAGTGTGGGTTATTTTAAAATGCTGGGTTTGAGATAGTATTTTGGATAGAGTTCAATGAGTTTTGACTGCTGTTTGGGATTAAGGTGAGCGGTTTGTGTTGTTTATGTGTAAATTGTTTATCTGAGTTGTGCAGATCTCTGTGGTAGAGCTGTAATACCATCTGGTGGGTCTGGAGCCTGTTTTTGTGACAGCTTACATTTTAGAAGTCAAACTTCCTTTTTAGGATGTAAAAGTGTTTCCTCTCCAAGACTCAGTGATAGATATATATATAGTTTTCTGTTTTGTTAATTTAGTGGTAGATCATTAAAAAGCTCTTATTTTTATCACATCTTTAAAATGGCCTCTAATTGTGGTTAGTTAATAAATGATTCAAGTTAATATCCTTGGAGTAAAATAAATACAAAATAGTGCAACTTCAACTTGTTGGGCATTGATCGTTATGGTGTTGATGTAATGGTGTTGAAGACGTTAGTCAAAAGTGAAAATGATCCAAATTAGGGCTGCCACGATTAGTCGACTAGTCACGATTACGTCGACTATCAAAATCGTCGACGACTGATTTAATAGTCGACGGCTCGTTTGAAGCTTAGATCACAAAAGACGCAGGAATAAGTAGTAGAATTTAAGATTGTAATAACGGACTGAAACAGAAGATGGCAGCACTGCATGTACAAGAATGCCAGCTGCCGTTAAACCCCAAAGAAGAAGTAGCTCTGTCCAGTGTTGCCAACTTAGCGTCTTTGTAACTCTCAACAAGCAGCGGGTGCTGTAACGCAGTCAGTTCTTCTTTTACTCTTATGCTGTTTTGTGGATCACAAGGTTTAAAACTACTTATAAACACACACACACAAAGTAACTCCACCAGAGTGCCTATTTCGGGTCACTTTTGCCGGTCCAAGCCCGGGTAAAGGAGCAGGGTTGGAATTGTGACATTAAAAAAAACAATAATTGCTAAAAGAAATTTATTTTGTAGTTCTAAATAAACTCTAAATGCATTTAGGACGTTTTTTACTCACTTTATGTCTCTTCCATGATGTTATTTCTCTCTCCAACAACATAGGTTACAATTACATTAGCATGACCAATTATGCTAATTGGTGATGACGTCATTTAGCGACTTCTAGCGACTTTTAGGACAACCAATAGCGATTTTCCTTACTGAGGAGTTGGCAACACTGGCTCTGTCCCAGAATTCATAGCGCAGCCCAGCTCAGTTTCCAACAATGGCGGCAGCTAGTTAGTTTTAATATTACTCTTATTATTCTTTCTGGGTCATAAAACAAACGTTTAACATATTTTCAGGCGAGAATGTAGCTGTGTAAACCTCAAATATTTGCTCAGTTTATCAAGACCACATATTTTCAAAAGCGCTCCGACGTTTTCGGAGACATCTGTTACCCACCAGCTCGATAACTAGCCGGGGGCAAGGCTCACTAGAGCCGTGAGAACACCGGACTCCCGGCAAATCGTTTTCAAACCCACCACCGTCTTTCGCTACTCAGGTTAAATATATATAAGTCACTTAGATAACTTAAAAATGTTAATGTTTGGCTTTTTTTTAGTATTTTATTTGTTCCTGAGTAAATCGGTTTGGCTGAGATTAAAGTTATAGTTTTTACACAGCTGAATAAACGTCAAGCAGACAGCTGATTATCAGAAGTGTGAGATGCTCGAGAATATACTCCGGTGTCCTGTTATATTTTAGATAGCAAGGAGTTTATTAAACTTCACCAAAACAATCTGCAAATTTCATTAAAATTTAATAAACTAGCATCTTGTCCTTATTTTTAGTTAGCACAGACCTTAAACACTTAAAGCTTAAACACTAATGATAGTTATATAAGAGCAGATGCAGGCTGGTGCAATAAGCTGTACTTTTACGTCCAAATGGATGCACGATCTGATAATCGGTGACTAGTCGACTATCAAAATAATCGTTTGTGGCAGCCCTAATCCAAATACAACTGAAACGCTGCAGTGGGACCTTAAGAGAGCTGTGAATGTGAATGCCCTCAAACCTCAGTGAACTGAAGCAACACTTGTCATGCAAATCAGTTCAGTTTTGTTTATACAGCGCCAAATCTAAACAGCAGGTGCTTCAAGGCGCTTTATAATGTAAGGTAAAGATCCTACAATAATAGAGATAAAACTCAAATATAATCAAATAACCCCCTTTAAGCAATCACTAGGAGACTGTGGGAGGGAAAAACTCCCCTTTAACAGGAAGAAACCTCCAGCAGAACCAGGCTCAGGGAGGTGCAGCCATCTGCTGCGCCCGGTTGGGGGAAGACGGGGCAGAAAACACACTCCTTTAACTTATTGCTGCTAAACGTGGTTCTGAATTGCTCAGGATTTTCTACGAGTCTGTTGTGGCCAGTGCGATCCTCTATGCTGTTGCATGCTGGGGGAGCAGGCTGAGGGTAGCAGATGCCAACAGACTCGATAAACTGATTTGTAAGGCCAGTAATGTTGTGGGGATGGAACTGGACTCCCTCAAGGTGATGTCGGACAGGCGGATGTTGTCCAAGATAAAGACAATGTTGGATAACACCTCCCACCCACTCCATGACATGCTGGTCAGTCACAGGAGCACGTTCAGTGAAAGACAGAGTACCGAAAAGCACCACTGAACGACACAGGAAATCATTCCTGCCTGTGGCCATCTCCCTGTACAACTCATCCACTTAACACACTGTTTACTGCAACAGCTACACCCTTTTTGCACATGTTCTTTTTCAGCTATTTATTAATAAGTGACTTTTATGTATATATATATATGCCTGTATCAATAAAGTATTCTGATTCTGAATCATGGGGTCTACTTCTGCTTCTTCATTTTAGCTCAGTTTGTTGTCAAATAAACAATGACACACTGTAATATGTCAAGTGCTGTTTGTATTTACTTAATTTTAAGATCTGATGAAAAAAATCTGACAAAGGCTTCATTCACTGTTTTTACTGTGTCTCCATGATCTGCCTGACATTAAGCATTTCTTCACTCTGCTTTTTCTTGGTTACTTTAACAGATATGAGCTAAAATAAACCCTCTTTAGCAGTGTTAAATAAATGTGTAAATCCTCTCCAGTGAGAAGTTGTGCTTGTGTGCGTAACAGCAGCTGGTGAGAGTTCACAGGCCATGTTCATGTGTCCAGAGCGTGATCTTGCTTGAAATGGATTCACTGCTGGCGTTGCTGCCGTCCGACACAGGCCCGATACTCAGGCGTTTTTACGCTTTATTCAATTTTAGTAGTTAAACATGTGACCATTTGGCTGAAATCTGAGCCTGCTGAAAAAAAACTTACCTTTTCCTGAGCATACTGTACCACACCACGTGATCTAAATCCTCCTGCTGGGGTACAGCGTGTTTCTAGATTAAAGTTGAGGTGCCACAGAGGAGTTTATGAAACACTGTGCTCCTCCTGTGACATTGCTTAATAATAGTTGATGTATGAGGTCAGACATGGGTTTCCATTCACAGAAGTCGGCGCTGAAGTCCCCTTTTCAGCACTTGCAACCTTTGCCAACTTTAATCCAAGGCTAATGTTTAACAAAGAAAACCAAGTAGACAAAACGATGGACGGCAAGAGTGCATCCTTTCAAAAATGCTTTATTTATCTACTATATCACTATAAATATACCAATGCTGAACAAGGAAACGGGGCCTTCTGATAGAAAAGAGTCTGCATAGGTCTACAAAGGGCACATGTTGGCAATAAAGGCACACACTACGAAGAGTTAAAGATGCTAAACCCGAACATCTAAGTTAAACCAGGCACGCGCAGCTCCATACTGACACAGGAAGATCGTCCTGCTGCCGCTGCTGCATTGTGGGTGAAATGCAGGTGATGGAAAGTAAAGCAGGTGCTGTGAGTGGAAGGGAGAATGCAGTTTTCTGTTGTTAAAACCACGTGAAATTTTGGTGAAGGTTAAATCATTGCCCCATCCACCCATCATTAGATCTTTTAATTATTTAGCCAAAAAAAGTTGCAACACATTGAGCCGGAGGTGCCAATGGGTCGTAACGCCTCGGCGGGCCAGGTTTAACCTTTGATATCGATAACGGGGAGAACTTGGCGTTCCCACTCTAAACACCGCGTCCAGTTCCAAATAGCAAACACAACGTTACACCTAACAAAAGCACAATAACCTCCAATGTTTAACAAACTATTGGACACTTTGGGGGAAAAAAAGAATCTACTTTTGTTAGTCTGACTTTTATACCTAAACAAGGTGTAAATAAAGAAAACAAATAGGTTTTACAATATATTATGCCTTTTCTTCTCACTTCATAAACAACACACGTAATGCATATATTAAATATATCCCGACTTATTGTCATCGTACAAGATCATAATAAGAGCCGTTAACAGCAGTTTGTTTTCTACATTAAATCCAGTTTCAAAGGAGAGAGAGAAGCAGTAAAATGCAGAATACAGAGTGAGATTACACAACTATGGACTAGTTAAGCAGTCTTTTCACTCACACTCTTGGGCCTAAACTTAAAAGCCAGGGAGCCCTCATATTAGCAAATAAAATACCATCGAATGCGGTGAAGGAGAATAATAATAATACAAAAGAAAAAAGAGCTGGTTTACAAATAAAAGGACACTCAAATGTTTGGCATTTTTCATAAAGGATGGCTCTTGTGGAGTGTGACTTCATGATCAGCAGCTGTTTGAATTCGAGTGTTACAATACTTGCATATTCCAGTGGGATGTATTGCTCCCAGTTATTCCCAGTCCACAAGTACACTTGTGTAGATGCACTGCAGAGTTTTCAAAGCGCCTGCTGAGCATTGAGGAGCTGCAGGCTTTATATGAGAAGAAGCACAAACTTTGCTCCAGTTCACACGTTTGATATCTCTTCATCTGAAAGTGGCAACTTCTCGCCTTTTATAAATACATTTACGTGCACCTCGGAAGAGGATGGAGGCAACCTTGGCACATCTGGCTACAAAAGCTGAAACCTCAATACAGTAATACCACAAATCTGCATCATGGGATATACAAATTCTTCTTTGTGCCAAAACACGCGGGCTTGGTTTTCTTACAAAAAGGCACAGTGAAAAGCAGGCAGTTGCATAAACAGCGTGTAGGTGTAAGGCACTGTAGTCAGGAGTCTTTCTAAAGTCCTCAGACTGAAGTGGATGTTAAGGTTTTTGGTCAGCACTGGCAAAAAGTACGAGCTGTTCAAGTGATAGAGTGCTCCAGTCCAGATAGAAAAATGTCTCTCATTTCTGTCCGTAGTTGTTCACAATTAAAAACATCAGAAAAAAACATACATAACTGAGTAAGAACAAAAAACAGCTAACATCTATTCAGTCTTAATCCCCTATTACCGCCGTTTCTTTAAATGTGGAACATTTTCCATGTCAGCTGAACATCATTCAAAAAGCTTTCCAGTTTTCTTTCTTAATTATTTGTTCCCAACAGGAATCTGTCAAAATAACAAATATTTAGCAGGCAACATTTCTTCAAAGAAAACCAACAAATGTGTTTCAATGTATCAAAGAGGAGATAGAGAAACAACCTTGCAAAGCAAAAAAAAAAGAGCAAAAATGAGCTAATTATAGGTAAATAAATGCAACCTAGAAAACCTAGAACCTTCATGTAAAACAACCAAAAACACAATAAAAACTACAATAACCAAAAAGTACCAAACAGGCGTGTTCAAAGCATTCAACCAGCATGGACGGACAGCATCACCTACAGCATGTAAAATTGGCTAAAATACTATATAATGATGGGGGGAAAAAAAGGCATTAGTATATCTGAAGACAGCAGTCTTCAGCGGTATTTATCAGTAGTTCCTGTTGTAGTTTTTCTTCCTTACGATTAACTCGTCTCTCTTTTTTATTGTTACTCTGAAAATAGTTTCAAATCTAGAACAAATACCACGGCAACATGGAAAGAGAGAGCGAAAAAGAATAGACACCTTAAATATATATCTTCTCTTCATAAATACTTGAACGTACCTTCGGTGTTCCCGTGGTGGGATTCGGAGAGAAACAAAAAAGGCAGAGGGGTGTTATTGGGAGTTGTCGTTTGTTACATTTGTTACATTATTCAGTAGAAAACAGTGATGCTGCCTAATTAGAAACACTATGTTCACCTTGGGTTGAGGACATACCGAGGCCGATAGGAGACGTCAGGCTGTTTGTCACTGTGTGTGCTTTTAATATTTGCTACAAATTCCTTTCGAGCTCAAGTTTGAGATGTTTCTACGTGATGGGACAGACAATGCTGAGATGTAGTTCAGTCACAGGCAGGATCTGAGCCTCTTAATCAGTATGTCTGGTAGACATCATGGATGGGCAGCTGGAAGGCTGTGGCGGGGAAGGCCTGGGGCACCGCGTAGCCGGCGTAACCTCCGTATGCTGCAGCCGCCACGGCTGCGTTTTTCTGCAGAGCTGCCAGAGCTGCTGTGTTGGCAGTGTAGTTTGTGATGGGGACATACCCAGGTCCATACAGACCACCAGCTGCTGGGATGCGCTGTACGTTGTGGGCCATGGCATAGACTGGAGTGATTGGACGGCCCTGCGTAGGGAAAGAAAGTGAATTAGAAAAAGGAGATTTTTAAAGCGTGCCCACAATGCCTGTATTTAATTTACATAAGAAGGGTGGCCATAGCTTCCTTTTACATAGAATTTAAGCCAGTGTGACTTAAACCTGAATTCCTTCTATTGACCAGAAGGGGGAAGCAACTCTGCACAAAGAAATGCAAAAGTTTATGGAAACATGACCCCAATACTCACTTGATCCATGACCTCAGTAAACACTTTGCTGATAGGTTTATGGTCTTAATGACTACTTTCAAGTCTTACTGAATGCAGCATGATGTTTATTTTGTTAAGTATGGTCCCCATTAGAGCCGTAAAGAATAATAAAGCACAGTTTTGTTTTGTTTTTTTTTGGGGGGGGGGGGGCTTATGTAGCAATGGGGCAGGCTGCTACAGAATGAGTGCGGACCATCTCTTTCTCAGTCAGACCAGCCCATCCCTAATCACAACTGGTTTCAAAACAGCCAGATAGAGCCGTAAAAATCTCAAGTCACGGCTTCACAGTCGCTAAGTTAATCTTTTCTTTAAGGTCTGAATCACACATGGGCTAAGTATGGGCCCTGGGCTTCAACCTGGGCCCCAGCGTCCTTAAAGGGAAACTAAAGACTCCCCAGCCTCCTGTCAATAAATGAAATAAAAGCATTG
Organism: Rhamphochromis longiceps; assembly: GCF_057381845.1. Lineage (NCBI taxonomy): Eukaryota > Metazoa > Chordata > Actinopteri > Cichliformes > Cichlidae > Rhamphochromis > Rhamphochromis longiceps. The sequence goes on from NC_140562.1 coordinate 25,796,445, forward strand.
CTATTGGTGCTTAACGTGAATGATTATAATAAGTCTCTACTGCACCTTCCCTCTACAGCTCCACAGGATAATAGCTCACACATCTGGATGCCCAGTGAAAGATCTCCAGTTCGATTCCAGGGAGAGACATAAATCCTTTTGGGGTTGCAATAGAGGGCATCCGTTATAACAATCTGTCTAACACAGTGTGTTTTGGCAGGTGAGGGAACCTTGAGACGTGGTTATAGAGGTGCAGCGTGGGGAAAAGAACTCCTTAAGAAATAATCCACATAATAACTTGCTTTGCAAGGCTGCGATCAGCTGACCTGTGCTGCTACTCTATTGTTCACTGCTCTTTGTGGATTTGGCCAGCCAAATTCAGCAAGATATAATGAGATGTTTCATGAGCTGTATGGTTCATTTTCAAACCCCCAGACACCATAAAATGAGTAAAAAGAGAGTGAATCTAGTCAGCATCATCACGTTAAGTATCAGTTGATGTGTGATGTAACTTAACGTCACAAAACTGCAAACTCACCAGTTTAGCCTGAACTAACGTCTACCAACCAGCTCAGTAGACCTAAAGTATTTTCATGCAAAGTTTGAATAAGGGAATTTGTATACTTCAAGTATGAGTTCAGATCATGCATCGATCTCAAAAATGATTGAAAAACTTTGGAAAATAATCTCTCATCGTCTTTCTTACATCTTTCTCCGTTTCCCAGTCCTGCACATTAACGTTTGCTTCTCTTCCTCTCTCTCTCTTAGCTCACACACACATTTAGGAACAAACTGTGCAGAAACAGCTGTTCTGTTCTGAGATATTTGTCAAGCTGCTTGAAAAGTTGACCATGAAGTTGCCCTCCTATTTAAAAAAACATCACTCAGTTTATGCTTGCGCTTCTTTTGTAGTGGTATGCAGGTGCTGAATTACAGCCACTGCAACTTTACATGGTAAATGGCCTGTATTTGTATATAGCACTTTACTAGTCCCTAAGGACCCCAACGCGCTTTACACATCCAGTCATCCACCCATTCACACACTGGTGATGGCAAGCTACATTGTAGCCACAGCCAGCCGGGGCTCGAACCGGCAACCTTCCGATTACAAGGCGACCTCTCAACTCTTGAGCCACGATCGCCCCTGCCATCTGCACCATGAACGCATCACAGGGATGAGAAGAAAAAAAAGGATATGATGAGGGTGTAAGTGGGCTGTTGGATGTCATAGCTTTCTTATTACTGAGAAAGTATATCCGTAGTGTTACCAGGAGCAACGGCAGCCACACAAATCTAAAAAATTTAATTAATATAACCGTAATATGCACTGACCTACCAATCCCGCTAAATTGCTCATTATCTGAATGTCATTCCGACTCCCTTTGACCCCGTGAATAATACCCACCTGGAAGGGTGGAGGGGTAGAGACCGCAGGTAGGACGGTGGCAGCAGCAGCAGCAGTAGCAGCAGCAGCAGCGGGGGAGTGTTCGGGGTGCTGCATGGCCAGAGGGTTGATAAGATGCTCCACTGTGTGCACCTTCCCCTCCTCCATCAGCTTGGCTGCAGGAGTGGCGCTGAACACTGGGTACTGCCCACCCAGAGTCTGTAATGCCACTGCACATAGAGAGACACACAAATGAGAGCTTGGATAACAGACTGGAGACAACAGAGCATCATCCAAATATTAACACTACTCAGGAAATAACAGATAAGCGCACACATGCATCCAATCATTTATAGAGATAAAACACTACAGAGGCGAAGAGAGAACAGCACAAACAGGGTGAAGGGTTCAATTTCAGCAAGAAGTGGAAATAAATAAGTTACACAAATTGGCGTTGTGGTGTGATTCAGCTTATGATGGTGCTCAGCTGGGGATTAACCCTAGCACTTCAACACACACACACACACACAGAGCAAACACAACATCAGTCATTGTTTCAGATCCACAAAAGTCTTTTCAATCCTGTGATTCCACACAGACCGGCACCGACACTGAGCTGCAGATTGAGGTCAAATCCTTAAACAAGGAAACATCAGTAACGTCGACTCTACTGAACGGATCTCTGATCACCAAACACACGACACTGACACACACATGCAGTAAATGGTTAGTAAGGTTTAATCAATATGTTGATAAAACAATTAGGCTTAGTAGCTTTAGTCGAAGAATTTGAAGGCTGAAGAATAATTCCAGTGTTTTAAATTTTCCATATCAACATCTTTAAAAAAAAAAAATCACTTCAGTTTCTATCTTTCATTCTTGAAAAAAGAAACGTACAGGATTTAGATGATCCACCAACATTAAAATAAACTCAGTTTCATTCCCCCCTGCCTGCTTTCAGGAAATAAGGCAGAATGAAAGAAATTGAATTTTTCCACCAGGAAAATGATCCTTTGAAAACAAGACACTTACAACGTTTCTCTCTTAGCTGGGAGAGCAGTTGCTGTAGATGTAGATGTGCTACAACTCTTCATAACACTGGAATCATCCTTCAAGTGATCAGAATAGAGTGGACACAACAGTCTTTAGTTTGTGCTTTTACATTTGCATTTCAGCTCCGATTATGGCTTAAACTGTCATAACGCTCACAAAGCTACAGATAAGACTCAGTGTGACTAGAGAAAAAGCTACCTTCGTTATGTTCGAGCACTTATTAAAATAGAAAGACAAAAAAAGATCATCCATCTGTCAAGTCAAAGTTGGAGACGACTGCATATAAACTGCCTCGAAAAAACTACAACCGTATAAAAAGCTATGTATGATATGGCTGCTGACTAAACCTCTGCACTCCAGAGATTTGGTAACACTTTATTATTCTTATTGATGATTATTATAAAGAAGTGTAGCTATGGTTAATTGATTTTTAGTTAGCTAATAGTTACTGCTAAAGAAATACATAGCAATGTTAAACAGTGGTTCTACAGTGTAGGGTTTATATTTTGACCTAACAAGTGACTGATCCCTGCTTCGATTCTGGGATGTGATGCAAATCTCTAGAATTGCATCAAGACGGGCATCTGGCTTAAAAATGTACAGAATCTAAACCTGGGGAGCTACCCGCTGTGGTGACACCCTACCAAAAAGAAAGCACCCAAAAGCAGGATTGACAGGTTTACAATAACCCTGCAGATAATGTTCACAGATTATGGATAGGTAGGTATTTTTACTGTATATAGTACCATTTGTACATAACACAAAATACTCTTTTTGTAGGGATTTATTAATTCTGCTTTTTTAGTGCTTTTGAGTTTTTGTTTACTTTCTAATATTTCTCCACTTCACGTTTTCTTTTTCACTCTTGTGCTGCTGTAACAAGTGAATTTCCCCAGTGTGTGTTTAATAAAGTCGATCTCTATCTGAAGGAGGGGCGGTGGCGTAATTCACGAGCTCGTGAAATCTTGTCCGGTTTCTCTCACTGCCTAGTTTGTCTTTAATTTGTAGTTTTTTAAATTGTTTCTATTATAAAAACTGCATAAATTGTAATTTTAGGCCTATTAATATTTTGGAAACATTAATGCTTCTTATTTTATTGCTTGTTAGCAGGGGGTTGCATGTTTTCTCATGTTTCTCATGTTCATGGAGACACACCATTGGTGTGAACCATTTCTCGTAAATATCAGCTTAAATGGGCTCCAACTGTCAGCATAAAGTGTTACCTGAAGAAGCTCGTAACGGTGTTTTAAAATCACCCTGTGGTGTGTCTGAAACAACCCTTACAGTCATGGCTTTTGTGTTTTAGGTTTCAGTTCACCGCTCATTTAAACAAGCACTGATCAGCACAGTTTGAACCTGAATAACCAGAAAGACAAATTTCTGTTGTGTAAGGAAAAGGAAAGAATGAGGAATGAAGTATAGCCGTTACCTTCTGGTCATGTTGGAAAGGACTGACTACAATGTTGTTATTCTTTACTGTAAATGAAAGAAAGGCCGTCCTTTTGCGCATGACCGTCCAGAAATGACTAGAAAGCTGATTCACAAAAAATGCTCCTCAAATCACACAGGAGAAAAAACTGCGGGCTGGAAGATTTAGTAAAAGCCTTTTTGAGATGGGCAAGAATAGGTCGGGGTTTGTCTATCTCACTGACTTGTGCCATGTTTGATGCCAACTGGGTTGACGGAAGCAGCGAGCTCCAGACTGGGCATCAGCTCATAGGACTTTTCAGGCTGCTTGGTCTTGCCCTCGTGGTAGCGGCTGTAGATGCCACGACCGGCAGAGTAACCTCCGAGGTACGACCCCCGTGGCCCAGGGGTACGATTACCTGCAGTAGCACGACCACGACCTCTCACAGTACCTGCTTAAAATACAATTAAGGGGATATGATGACAGGGGTTGTGGTTTAGGGCAGCAGGGGCAATTTTGGCAAGATGAGTTTTGAAAGTTTCTCAAGACATCAGAACTTGCACACGACTAATTTAACTCATATTTTAGCTAATATTCTGCACATAGAGAAATATTGCTACTGAATTTTTGCTCCGACTTGGAGGTGTTTGGGTTTAGTGTGGCCTCTGTCTCTTATATTAGGTCTATTATGTAACTCCATAATGTTGTCGACTTGTATTCCAAGAGTTTTGCCACTTGGTGGTGAGCTCTCTAATAACCCAGCATGAAATGGGAGGTGACAGCACAGCAGGAAAAAGATGGTGTTAGAAAATGTATAGTTTGTCACATGGCAAGAAGGCTCATTGTTCATCAGAGTAACAAGTAGGAATAAGGATGTGAGAGATTACCATTGTTCTGTATCATTGGGGATCCTTTGGAGAGAAAACCAAAACACAATGATTGCTCAAAGTTAGATTTTCCTGCTATCACCCAAGACCATATTTAAAATCAATCATTAAAGGTGATGGGATTAGCATTCATTGATCCATCAGCTGGTTTTGTATTTCCCTTTTACAACACCAGTTCCAAAAGAAAGTTGGGACGCTGTGTGAAATGTAAATTAAAACAGAAGGCAAAGATATGCAAATCTCACAAACACATGTTTTATTCAAAGCTTAGAACAAAGAAAATGTACGAAAACTTCAAACTAAGGAAATGTATTTAAAGAAAGAATCTGATCACGTTGAATTTAATGGCAGCATCGCTTCTCAAAAAGTTGTGACAGGCCCATGTTCACCACTGTAGTATCCATTACGCTCTGAACAACACTCCGTAAACTTCTGGGAACTGAAAAAGACCTGAGAATTTCGATTCCCCTAACCACAGAACAGTTTTCTGTTCTGTCTCAATCCATTTTTAAATGAGTCTTAATCCAACAACAATTCACATAAGGCTTTAACCTGAATTTGTAGATGGTGCATTGAACTGTGTTCACAGACTGTGATTTCTGGAAGTCTTCCTGAGCACATGCAGTGATTTCCATGACAGAATAACGCCTGTAGCGCCGCCGGAGGGCCCAAAGATCACGCCTTCATTCAAAATGAGCTAATTTTTGTCTTTAAAGAAAAAGGTCTTAGTTAAACATTTGATATGCTTCTTCCGATGTCTTCCATTGTGACTAAAATATGGGTTTGTCAGATTTGTAAATCATTGCGTTCTTTTTTTTTATTCACATTTTACACAGTGTCCCAACTTGTTTGGAATTGTGGTTGTAACATAAAAGTGATTTTAAGCCACAAACCCTCATCAAGTTAAAGATTTCTTTAAAATTTCTCATCAAATGAATCTTTAAATGATCATATTGTCCTTTTGAACGTCTGAAAATTTCTTACAGTAAATACTGTTTTCATATCATGAGATCCTAAAATGTTTTGGAGCTTTGGCTCCAACCAAGAGGGTTTTTCATGAAACACTGAATTTTGCAACAGATTATTACTGATTGAAAAAAAAATCATTCTAACCTTTGACGAAGTACTCTCTGTTGGGTCCAATGAGGGTGTTGTAAGGATAACCATAGTATGCCAATGTGTAGGGATCACACTGATAAACGTAGTTCTGCTGAGTAGCCTCTGAAGTGGCAGGAGCTCCCCCCTTTGAAGCCTTCTGGCGTGAGTACTGCTCTTTATCGACAGGTTTGGCGAGTGTCACCTCGATGCAGGACCCTTCTACCTCTGTGCCATTGAGGTTGTCCATAGCCAACACAGCATCATCCCGGGAGGTAAAGTGGACAAAGGCGTAGTCACGGATTTTCTTTACACGCTCTACACATCCAGGGTTAAACTGGCTGAAAATCTAAAGACAAAGGATGGGAGAAATTAAAATCGTGTCAGAAATGTTTTGCATGCTCGAACCCAAATAGCCAGTCGGTCCTCACCTGTCTGATCGTCTCTTCGCTGGTTTCCATCATTAGATTCCTGACATACAAGATCTTCACTGTTTCCATCACGTCTTCGTCTACATCAATCTCTGGCTCTGCCCAGTCCACTGCAATCTGGTGGCCCCACAGCTGAATGCGTCCAGGCATCAGCTTCCTACGAGCCATGGCTGCTGCACGATGTGACTCATACTCTACGAAGGCAAAGCCACGGTTCTTCATCTTGTCTGCAGCGCTGGCATAAACTATCACATCTAATACGCCTTCTGTCACCTTGGAGACCTCTTCCAGGATCTCCTCACGTTTCTTGGTCTTGGGAATGCCACCAATGAAAAGACGGCAGTTGTCCACTGAGGAGCAGACACCCAGCAGCCGCCCAGGCCGCACTTCATAGTTATTCAGCTCCCGCACGGCTCTCTTGGCCTCGTGTTTCTCTGTGTACATTACAAAAGCGTACCCTCGATTTTTCCCATCAAAGTCCATCATCAGGCGCATCTCATAGATGCGTCCTACGGACTCAAACACTGGGACCAACTCATCTTCATAAACATCCCGCGGAATCTTTCCGACAAAGATCTCACAGCCTCGAGGAGGAGATGCACCATTCCAACCGGGAGGGGGACCGTACTTTCGCTGACCATTTTCCTGGACCATACTGTAGCCAGTACGCTCCATCAGGGCCACCAGTGAGGCCTCATTAGGTGCACCAGCAACACCCTCAGGGATGTTGAGCTGTCCATGGTGAGAGTGATGGGCACCAGAGGATTTGGAGGGGGCAACGTTGTTACTCATGGTCGAAGAAGAAGCAGGATCTTCAGCTGTCATTCTGACAAAACCATCCAATCAGATCAGGGCCTGAAGGAGGATAAGAGAGAGATCTGTCAAATTATACTGAATTAAATGGCTGCTGTAAAGACAGAGAAAAAAAATACAGCGGGAAGAAAATAGGCTGATGATCAGAAGACATCATTTAAACAACAGTGACTGATTGCTGACTTTGAGCACAATTTGCATGCATGCAAGATTACCTGACTAAAACAAACCAGCACACATTACGAGGCCTGAACACCACAGTGGAAATACAGCATCCATAAATCCTCAGGGCGCCTTCCCCTATCAGTGGTTTTACAACCTTGTTTTGTTGAGTAACTCAGATTGCTTGCTGACCTCTGACCCCTATCAGACAGATTGAAGGGCTGTAAACCCTGAAACCTCCAGCTCAAGGTTCACCAAGTATGACTAGGTCACATGCTCAGTGCATGTGTGTTTGTGGTGCGCTTGTGTGTAAAAAGTCAGCGAGGACTTAAGCTATATAAGGAATTTTGTGTAACATAAACCCTGTTATGTGACAAAAGGCTGCACACATTCATCTTTGCTACACACAAGCCTCCTGTGTGCACGCTCACCACGTGGCGGTGTTGGATTTTCCATCTCCTTATCAATATGAATGCCATACAGAGTGTGGGTGCAGCTATTAGTGTGTGCACATGTGTGTTTCAGTGTGTCCTCATTAAGTAGTGCAGCCCTAAAAAAGGAACAGAGAACAATCAGAAATCGGCTTCCCGAACATAAACCTCTTACTCTGTTATTTTCCAACACAGCCGGCATTCAGAATGGAAAAATCCACAGGTTTTTAAATCCCCCAAATCATGCTGCATAAAATAGTAAGCAACCAATCAGAACAGACTATAACACTAATTTGATGTGACTCGGTATCATGTAAAAACATATAGACCAAAAAAACAAATACTCGCTACTTAGGCTTTGCTTGGGTTTCTTTGTGCAGCACAAGATTGTCTGGACTAGGATGGAGATAGGTGAGGCAGTCAACAAAGGCAAAACACTAAAAAGCCAAGCAACCATGGTAACCTGCACACTGATCTGACCTGACCCAACATCCCACTCTCCTACAAACAAACCTGTTCACATGTCACTTTGTCCAAGGCTGAATGAGGGGCTTAGAATGACTAGTTCAAACATGGATGATAGTACAAAAAAGGAAGGAAGCTTTAAATGTCTTTTTTAAACAAAGCACAAACTCCCAAACGGTTAGGAAAAGGAAAAGGAAATCACCAAGTGTGGGGAAAAAAAAAAAATTTCCTCCTTTATCTTTTGCCAGTAGTTCACCACTGGTTGCTGAATCCCGACGAAGATCAAGATGACATTCATTTATATCTGCTTTTCCAAAATAGTTTTCCAAGAATGGGTCATGGACCTGTTCTTGGGTAAAACTAAGGACAATGTGTGTATTCTAGCTCAGGAAGCAAAACCTTTGAGCATTTAACTGGCCTGCCTATCAGCACACGGGTCTTACTAAGAAATCATGCCGAAGCCTTCCGGGTTGTATCCACAGGTTCAAATTTTTCTGCGGTGCGTGGATTGTCTGAGGTTAATGTTAGAATTCGTATGTCGTGCAAATTCAATGGAAGGTTTCTAGGAGCTGTTGTTGTTGGGAGGTGCTTTTTAAACTAGGCTGCCAAACAGACACTGTCACCTTCAAACTAACTCATACTTGGAAGTATGTCTCTGCTTCCAGTTTGAGACACACTTTTTCAAGTTTTCCTACCACTCAGCTAGCAGCTCTTTGGGGTTGGGGTCCTCTATGCAAAAACTACAAGTAGCTGCAATCTGCTAAAGACCAAAGCAATCACAACTAGGTTTTTTGGTGCAGCACCATGTTTTTGACCAGTATGACTTACTGACAGCTAACAGCCACTCACCGTGTGGGGAATACACATTTTTCCAAGTTTGACCAAGTTGTAACACATCAAATGTGGCGAACAACTGTCCAGCAATGTATGTGTGACCTCAGTAAGACCCCTCTATAGGCTAATGTTAGTCTATAGAAGACAACTTTTTTGTTTAAATATATTTTTTCCTGTGAAGATCAACAGGAAAGCAGAGGGAAAAAGGGCCACGGGTCAGACCCGAACTCCAGCCAGCCGCTTTCAGTATTGTGGCATATGGTTGCCTGCTCATCCAACTGAGCTAAACTGGCACCCGTATCAAAAGCAACCCTAACCCTTCACCTTAAGAAATAAAATCTTCTGCCAGTTGTAGACAAATTATTTTTTAAAGAAAAAAGGGGGATATAAAAATTAATCAGAAAGATGCCTTGTGGGTACATTACACCTGTGTTAATGTACGAAAAATAAAAGTGTCCTAAAATAGTTGCACATATCAGTACATATTTTATGAGGTGGTGAAAACTTGTGATAGTGTATTTTATATGCTTGGACACACTAACCACTACCTTACAGCTTCCTTTGCATGTAGTCTTGTGTTTTTAATCAGTGCAAAGTAATTATAAGGAGACGACAGACGTAAAATCACCCTCGGTAAATATGATTATTGATGGAATGTTCCTTTATGACAAAAAACCCCTAAATGTCTTACATGGTTTGTTGCACTTTATCAGTATTTTTTGTCACTTCACGTCCCTTTTTAGGGCTGCCACTGAAAACATTTATGAAAGTAGTTTGTTTTGGCATGCAAACAAACTATGCAGCGTATTCGTCATCTCTGCAGCTCATGACATTTTAATCTCTTCTATTTTTTTGCTTCAGTGTGGTTTTCTTTGTCTGCCCTCCCTCTGTTCCTTCTACCGTGTGAAGTGCTAACATGACTCGACCTCATATCAGCCTTATCTTACCAGGCTGATGACAAAAGGAGGACAATATTCACACTGGGAGTTCTGCTGGATGATAAAATGAAGCTTTGTAACACAGTGAGCTTGACACTTTGTGCACTGAAGCAGTTAGTATTAAAAAAACAACAAATTTAAATCATTCTTCCTGCTTTTCACCACTTCCTAGACATTCCTAACTTCCTCAGTGCTGACCGTGTCAGGAGTGAAGTGAAACTCTGTTGTAAAAATATGAGAATAATTTGCGTGAATTTGAGATCCTTTGTGTAGCACATGTACAACACAGCGTATTAAATGACAAAAAGCAGCTTGGGGAACATCTTCAGCATTCAATCCTGCATGTGTATAAGTGACAGAGAAAGGCAGAGTGGGGAGGAGGAGGAAACCTGAGGCTGAAACAGGTAGATAATTAACCAAGGTGAACACAAATCACAGCCTTTATTCACAGAGAGCATAAAGATTTACAGATGGTGTCTCATCCAGTAAAGACAAGGAGTTTGAAAAGTTATGACCACTTAGGTGTGGCTCACGTCTTCAGATTTGAGCCTCTTTGTTGGGGCATAACAGGAACAGCTAGTTACTTTGTTAAAAATAATCTACCTTGACATTAAGAGCTCAGAGTTCGCCTGGTCAAAGGTTACGAACTCAGAGCGGCGCAAGATAGAACGACTGGCAAGCGAACAAGCGAAGGAAGTTCAAGAGCGGGAATTTGTTTAGTTAACAGAGCCGAGCTATTCCCGTGAGATTGCTTGCTACGTTACGTTTATGATTGATAGAAGCACCTGATTCTCTGCATATTAACAGCGTGTTACTGGGGACTGAGTTGTTTTATGAGCGGACAGAGAGGCTTTTACAGAGTTCTTCAGGTCGTCATAAACACAGATTGACTTGCAAAATCCATCTTTTTTCTCAAAAGAGCAAGTGAGCATATAACATTATGAATCTGTAGTCAGCTATGAAAAGGAAGGATATTGTATTATTTATGACTTTAGGATTTCTCTTATCAGAGGAATATGCATGTACAGAGGTCTGTACAGCGATCCAGAGCACTGATGAAATAGGCCTAAGAAGGCTGCCATCTTTAGCCACACACTCATGTAGACACGTGGAGGAAATTGATTCACAGTCCCCCCAGCAGCCCCCTAACAACAGCGTCGCAAGGCAGCAGAACAGGATCGTGGAAGCACCAACGTTTAAATAAGCCTGAGTCCTGCTGCTTTATACATGCAACACAAACACCAGCCAGATAACAACAGATGTGGTCTGTTAAGGTAAGTTTGAGGTAAGTCCTAAATAACTCAAATACTATTTAAACCATCCTTCAAAGACAGGTCCGTAGAGATAACTGCAACAACAATAATCAACGCATAGTCTCAAGTCACAAAAAGTTGTCATTCAAGGACAGCGAGCGCCTATCCAATCAAAGGGAGCTAGAGATACGGGGAAGTGAGAGTAAAACAGAGTAGAAATCTTGAGAAAGATCGTAGCAGAGGGATGGTGGTGGAAAAGAGAAGAGGAAGTAGAAGCAGAGAGTGGTCAGAGAGGAGGATATCTACCCCTGTTGCTTCACAGCGCTCCGCTGCTTGGCCGCCTGCTCTGGGAGTGTTAGTCCACCTCCATGAGAGACAGGTACAGCAGGGCACTGAGCACAGAGTCCAGCCTCCTCTACACTAAGACACACACACACACACACACACACACTGACCCAAAGCTGCAAGCATGAGAGCTGATGAGGGTGGAGCTAAAACAGGTACTTGAGTTTGTGTGTATCTGTGTGTACATGTGGATGAATCTCATCTTTACTTTTACTGTTATTTCATACACACACAAGCACGTTAACAAAATTTACTCATACATAGAGCAGTATTTATATTTCACACACATATACTGACACTGTGGAAAATATAATTGATGCTGTAATCTCCTTTTCAGACTTTCCATGTACAAATGACATGATTGAACCAGTAATTTTAATTTATCTGCTTACTTAAAGACAAATAAACTGTCAGTGTTCACCAGCCAAGAGAAGCATGCCACTAAGTGACATTACAACCAAGGCCTCGGTCACCCAGACCTAGAGACCTGTTTGCAACCACCTGGCAACCATTGGTCACTAGGGAAAAATATATTGCCAAACCGGTTGGCAAGTGGTTGCTGCCAATCGTCAGGTGAAAGTGGTCACAAAGAGGTGCACAGTCCTGCTCCAAAGCCTCTTTGTGATTGCTCTGGTTACTAGCAGTTGGCATGAAAAATGCCAACTTCTCTGCAAACAGTCGCTGACTGTGGCAAAACTGAAAGGTGCTGATGGTTTCACTACCACTCACTGAGTACTTGGCTGGTGTTTACTTGGAAGGCGCCGGCTTGTTTGAAAAATCTGCTAGTGATCACCAAAGCAATCACAAGGAGCTTTTAGGTGGAGCTCCCTCTGCACGATCAAGCTTTCCAGCATCCATTCACCCAGCTGTCCGGGAATATGCAACCCATTTTCTAGCACTTCCTTTAGTGAAAGATAGTGGTTTAGTTCAACAGAAAGAAAAACATTCTTACATATATCCAAGCAGACCTAACAGAGTACTTCTGCACTACTTTTACCTTTATAGTACTTTTACTGCATTTAGGAATACAGCTATATGTTTTCACTGATCCAACGCAGCTGTAGAAAAAAAACACAAGTCAACAAGTCTTTGTTCCCTGACAAGTGAAAGCAGGTAATGCAGAGAAGAGTATGATGGGAAATTGAGTTTTAATGGGTTTTGAGGGTTTTCTGCTTAGATTTGCAGAAAAGGGAAAAATGTTCAGGAAACGTTCAAACTGGGGTTTGAATACTTCCTCATGTTTGTGCTGCAGTGAAGGGACATCTGAAAATTCTGACTGGAAGCTACCGCTGGAGTGATTTCTGTCATATCAGCACAAAACTGTGACTGTATACAAGTGTGTGCGTGTGCATTCAGGCATTCACGTGTGTTTTTTTTGTACATAACAACGGTGAACGTGTTCCTAGCACAGCTTAACCTAAGCAAACAGCACACACCTACCTGGGCAGTCAAAAGAGCAGATCAAGATATGAGAGAGAGGACGGAGAAAAAAAGTCACACGCTTTCAGATTTTGTTCAAAACAAAGAAAAAAAACGTTCCCTGTGTCTTCTGAAAGGAGCGAGAAAAGAGAGTGTTTGGGGAGACATGAGAGTTACAGTCTGGTGAAAAGCACACTAAGTTTTAGTTGCTAGTGAAACCGACCTCACTCTTTAACGACTGAGTAAACAGGCAAGAAGACAGGGTGTGAAGTATAAAGGCCAAAGAATAATGGACGGACAAAGACTAAAGATTAAATGATAGTGAGATACAAACGGGCTTTTCTGTCTATGAATTTACTTTACAATCACATCAGAAAGAGCTCGCTCAGTACAAATGACACCAAAACAGTGTCTGTAAAGATACCCAGGTCAAAGTATGAATGTAAAGGTGTGTGTGTACATAAAGAAAAGAAGAAGTAGAAGGTGCGGGGGGCTGAGTGTAAAGTAAAACCGGGGTTTCTTCTAAGCCGAGGGGGGTCGGTCTAAATTAAATCATTAACTGTGACTCATTAGTGGGAGCCAATCAGAGCTCAGGCACGCCTCAGAGATTTCAGGTGTTCTGGTGACTGCACAGTTAATCGTTTAGGAGGTCAAGTCAACAGTTTATCGTTTAACTCCACGGGAAGAACTGAGAGACGGCCGAAAAACGCTGACTGTCTCCTCAATGATTGGACACGCTCACTAAATCATTATTCAGGCACCGTTCACACCACGCAGTCATTCGTGTGAGACGACATGTTTTGGAGCGCAGAAAACAATGATTTACAAAGAATTATGAAATAAAGCTGCGATCCTGCATATTTTATGATAGTCAACGATTCCCGCGAAAAGCCAAATGACAGAATCATCCATCACATTTGTTTAGCTGCAGCTGATTTGGGAAAACAAATCTTTTGAAATTTGGATATTGCGACTTTGACTAAGAGAAAATTAAGTGAAAATAAATTCTTATGAGCGAAGAACGATCATTGCTGGACTTTCATGTTCATCTGCTGAGAGGACGTATGATCAGTTAAATACATGCATTCACTGATTGGTTTTTGATGTCAGACTAAACTGCTTTTTAAACGTAACACTGCATGGCTGAAACTGACGTTGTGTTTAAGTAAAGCAATTACTTAGAACTAAATCAATCACAGTAATCAGTGGAGAGAAAGAACTTATAGAGCTGTCTTAGACTTTGTAGGATATTTATGATAAGCTGGCTCCCTATTAAGGCCAGGATTAAAAGACACACACACACACACAGGAATCTGTTACATAGGCAAAACAATGAATAAGCTGAAATAAAAATCAGCCATAAAACAGTCCTGGTAATCAGTATCTCAGCTAGAAAGGATGACTGATTATTACATGCGCCGTCTATATAAGTAAATGAGTAGCGTGTCACAAGACCAGAGGTCCCGCTGTTCATTTCTGCGGAGTGATACGACCTGTAGGAGTGCACCACACTGTTCAGGCCACACTGTTTTCCTGGAAGAAAACAGTGTGGCCTGTCAGCCACAGAAACTGCTGTAGAAATACATAAAAAAAAAAAACGTTTCCTGGTGTGATTTTCATCACGTCAAACTGCTTCCAAGTTTCAGGTGGCTCTCACAACTCAACTCTCTCACAGATTTCAGCACACATATTGTTTTTAACTTTGACAAGGCCGAGCGGGATGGTGTCTTTTGATTAGAATGGCACCAAATACAAAGGAGGCATCGTGGTGTCTCTGGCCGCTGTACGGTGCATTATCTGAGCCACAGCACAGCACAGGGAAACAATCAACTTGACAAAAGAGAAGTGAGCACTGCGGCTGACCTCTTAAGACACATGATGTTCTCATGTTGACGCAGCTCAGCTGTCAACATGCTGACGCCAACAGGACGACAGAGAAACGAAGAAAAAAAAAAAAAAACAGTCGTGAGGCTGAGACAAAGAAATCTGCATTATCTTAAAATGTTTATATTACATTAGCTAAACTCCTGAGAGGCTTTGCTTCTGTCCCTGCGTCCGCTCCCTTATGCCTCCTTCTCCTCCTTCTCTGCACTTTTCCTTCCTCCCATCCATGTACCTGTCACCCTCATTCCTCTGGTTCACCCAAGCTCAAAGACGAGCAGCAGGGAGGGGGAGGAAGGAATGAAAGAGAGGAGGCAAGGAGATGCAGGAAAAAGGGGAAGATTAGAAGAAAAGGGAAGAGAGTCTGAGTGGGGATCTGAGGAGGAATAGACCAGATGGAGAGGAGCGAGGGAGGTTAACGAAAAAAGAGAGGGGGGGGGGGGGGGGGGGGGCGCGAATGTGCAGGCCTCCCTCAGTGCTAGAAAGCCCTTCAAAGTGAAACTGGCCTGAAGAATTTCAGGTCAGACGGAGTGTGTAAGTGACCACCTCCAGCTCGGAGTAACTCCACTACAGAGGAAAGATTCCAGCTCATTTACTCCGAGAGCCCCCCTCCACCTCCAGGACCTTCACATTTGTCTCAAATGTCACTCAAAACAGCACGATTTGCGTCCAGCATGAGAATCTAACCCAACATAACAAAGATCCTCAAAGAAAAGCTAAGTCTTGTTATAAAGTATCACAATATACAGATCCTTCATACAGCAACAAAGTCATTACTAATCAGAAGAGCTGCTTTAGCACTCGCAGAAAGGAGCTTTGCCTCTTCAGACAAACACATTCCTCCGGCTAATCAGCTAGCCCGCTCAAGGCCATAGCAGACATTGTTTCAAGCAATTACTACTGATGCTGGCGGTGTCACACTCGTGACACGGGCTCCTTCAGAGTGTGTGTGAGTGTGTGTTTGAGGTTTAGCACAGGTATTTGGTCATGCTTGACACCGAGCAACATGACTTTATTTTGGGATTTTGTTTTTTTTCCCCCAGTGTTTTTCCCATTCACACATACTTCACACACTTAAAAATGAGCTAATCTTCACGTACTCTTGGGCCTACCCAAACACACCGAGAGAGTCAATTCTCCCACAACAGCACGCTTACAGAAGACGGAAACAACAGCGATGTCATTACAAACAGCTGTTTTTTTAGCTTTTCCATCACAAAGTGAACTTCTGTTATTGTCATTTCTGGTAGTACTTTTAGCACAGAGTATACCCTCAGTGAATGAATGAAGCAGCATGTCTCTCTCTTATGCACACACACACACAAAGCAAACACCTCACCTCACTGGGGTAAAAGTCCACGCATTATATGATGAAGAACCCGGAAGTCTAAGGGTAATAATACCAGCTTCTCTGTGTAGCCACTGAAGCATTTTTATCCCCCACCCTGAACACACACACACACACACACACACACACACACACACACACAGTGGTGTGCCATGCCACTCCACTGGTTCCACTGGTTCCACTGTAGGGATACCTTGATCTCCATTCCAACCTCTGATTGGAATAAAGACAGCAAAGGCACTTAAACCAATCAGTTTGACTGTGATAAAGTGGTGAAACAGGCCCCTCTGGTAAAATGATCAAGCAAAACTTGACGGATTTCTATTTAAATCGAAACGCAAACAGCTGTCTAACCAGAAACGTCTCCATCAGAAGCTGTCCTGTTAGGAACGTCTTTGAGGCAAAGGCTTCTAGAAATTATTGAGGTTGTCTTTCATGAAGATACCCGTCTGTAACGAGCATGCTTTAAGGAGACTCAAGCAAATTAGATTTTTAAAACAGACAGAAACAACCTTCGGGGTCAGTTTTAAGATGTTACCTGTTTTCCAGACTCAGATGTTGTCGATCAGGCCGAGGAGATGCAGTCTGTGTTGACGGGGTATCTTTTCACACCTATCTAAAACTCTCTCCCTGCGTCCATTCACACTCCTTTGGTGTTGACAGGCTGCAGGAGTTTAGCCAGTCTCCTTGAGTGCCTGAGTCTGTGTGTTTGAGTGCTGAGGTAAGCAAAGGTGGTTTAGTGTTTACTCATTCTCAATGGCCAGAGGAGAGAGGTGGGGCCACTTAGGGCAGGTAACCCCCTCCCTCACCCACCTTTTCTCCCTCCTTCAATCTCTCGCTCTCTCTCTTGCTAAGCAGATAAGGAGTCAGAGGAAAGGGAATGCAAGGGATGAAAGGGCAAAGGGTGTGACTGACATCAGAGAAAAGTCATGAGCTTGCGTAGGATTCAGAACAATACACTCCTGATTACATTAAATGAATAAAACCAAAAAAACCTGACGTGGAGTAGAATGATGATCGAGGAAGTAATTACTGGAATTTGCAGGAAAATTTTCCAAATGCCAGCCTTTTTGTCTAAGAGGACAACAAACTTTCACAGTCCCAAAACAAAGCAATCAGCGAATGTTTATTCTACCTACAGACCTTTGTGAAACAGATAAACACACTCTAGCACTCACACAATAAAAGCTCTTCTTTCTTCTTGTTAGGCAACAAAAAACCAACAAAAGATCTCGCTGATCACATCAGCTCGTTCCAAAACCACAGATAGAAAATAAATATGTGAAATATATCAAAATCAGATGATGTTTAAACACCAGTTTTTAATAAATGTAACAGACTGGCAGAGCTAGAAACAACTAAAAAGTGAGGGAACGCCTCTCATTAAAAATAAAAACGTGAGGCTAGAGGCCTTTCTGTGGCTTTGTGAGCTAAATTTCTTTCACACGCTAACATATACTTTAGTGATTGACAGGTTTATTTTATTTTTAATTATCATTGCTAATTAAATGTTTACATTAAATGTAAATGTAATTAAATATCTCAACAAGCTAACTTTCAAATTAAGCCAAGTTAAGCTATCAGAAGTTAAGCTAAATCATTTAAGCTAAGCTCAGCATGTTAGCTTGGACAAACAAGCTAACTTTGTTTATTTTAATCAGTCCTCACTATTGGGAGCAGTTAGCAGCAGTCACGGAGCTTCAGTCCAGTCTCAAGGCGGTTTGTGGAAAATTCACCAAAAAATGTTTTTTGTGTGTGTGTTTTTGCGCCGGTAAAAACAAGTTTGCCATATTTTTCACCAGCTAGTAGAGCTATGTTTGTAATTTGTTGGACAAAGATACAGTTTCTGTGCACCTAACAGCTACTTCAGTCAATCAAGCTGTGAGTGGCATGCAGACCTTTAGCTAAGGGGTTTAACAGTGTTCCCTTTTTCTATATCTTCAGGCGTATTTCAGTCAAAGGTCTGTACAGATTATTAACCTAGTGCGGTACTGTAAATCAGAAGAGATTACTTTAGGCTGGAGGCATTTTCAGTTGTATTGAAAGACACAAACCCTTTGTCAAAGTGATATATCCTTGATTTATAGCTCAGGTTCAATCAAGTCAGTATTACAAAAAGTCTGTTAGATATTTCTGGTTTTGCCACAGTGTGTGCACAATGACATTTTTCTGGCCACTCCCAGCGAGTATCATGATTAAGTTTCACCTGACTCTTTTGTTCATGTTGAATTAAATATGAACTGAAAGTCACTTTGGTGGTAACATATTAAAGACAAAGTAAATGGAAATCAAAGCAAAGCAGTCACATTCCAGTCATATTTACCAAAAACACGAGGAAGGTGACAGAGAATAAGAACTGACAATTTACATAACTACATAACACGTAAAGAGAACAGTGCCCTATAATCTTATCAGATGGGATACAGTTACTACAGGGGGAGGTTTGTGCATGTGTGTGTGTGTGTTAGTGCCATTGTACAAGTGACACATTAACCAGTGGCTCTGTTAATGAAGGACAGGCAATCACTGGTTCTTTTGGCAGTACACACTCTCATTATATGCAGATACCCAGTTCAAAGTTTAAAATGGAGAAATCTATTCTCTCTCCAGTGGGGTGTAAAAGGGTTGCTGTGATGGCTATACAGAGTCATAAATTTATTTTAAAGTAGGAGAGCGCGTGACTCAAACACCAAGATGACTTTATGGCTCACGCACTGCCTCTCAAACTTTAAGTAAGCATCTCTAAGGTGCCTTCCTGATCTCACATCAACGATTCATGACCCAGGTGATATTTATACTATGATAATATTATCTCTAATAACTCAAATACACAAATAATCTTTTAAAAATTTAAATAAGAACAAAACATAAGTAGGTTTAGAGATCATTAATTAAGGTTGTATATTTTTTTCAACTATCTCTACAAGAGGAGCTATAGTTAATAGATATATGAATTTGAAAAATCATGGCCGGCGCCAATTGTCCCTAAGTAAGAATCACTTCCTCCAAAAGCTAAAGTGGGAAGCTACTACGGTTTAAACCAACAGCAAGAACAGGGTCTCTCAAATAAAAGTGCAAAACAGCGTGAATGAAATGCAATACAAGCAAAGAGTCACAGCCGAATGAAGAGGAGACACAAACAGAGAGAAAGAGATATGGGACCGGCCCTGCAGGTCTGACATGAACCATTGGAAGCAGTACACAAACGACTTTTCCAACGGACAGTGTGATGTTCAAGTCTGTAGAAAAGCCAGATGTCTTGTTTCTAAATCAAAGTGAGAGCAGCAGATACCAAAAATTCAACACCCCAAAAGACCAACATCAGCTGATATCACTGAGCTGGAAGTTTACTGTGTAAATGTGGTTACACACAGAAAACAAGAATTTAAACAGTTTTATTGGCAGTTTTATTTTAATGTACATCTGACTTTTCTCAGCTCAAGGTTAACCGGTCTGTGCGTTCTGTAACGTTTTTTTCAAATAAAGTCAGTGTTAATTGAGCATGACGTTCGTTCAGGCAGGACAATGCCAGCCCTCATGAGCTGATGGCTCAGGTGATACCTGTGCAAACATCCAAACTGAAAATCTCATACAGTCAGTGCACATATACACACCACTTTGCAACCCTGACTGAATCTGACTGAATCAGTGCTATATCCATTATCATTGACACCTGCGCTGCTCTTTCTGCTTCTGTCCGCACCTCCAGCTTTCAATAACTTGCACATGAAACTAAGTCATACCACCAGATATTTAAATGTTAAGGTTTAGATACTGGCATTGACTTCAGACCAGTGCAAACACTCCAGATGCTCAAACATATGCTGATATGATACAGCCTGTGCACATTTCCATTTGCCTTTGCTAACCTTTAAGAACAATTATTCCGTTTAATGAATCGATCATAAAAACTTCTGCAAAATCATTTAAAAGTATCTGCTGCATTCAATTTGAGAAGTATGATCAGCGCTGCATTTTAGAGCGTTTGAAATTCACGTATAAAGTCAAACATCATCAGCGGGTTTGCAACGAGATCTCGTTGGGGTGGCGTTTAGGTTTTGTGTTGAATGTAAACTTCAGTGTCTTTACTACAGTTAATGCATAAACATTACAGAAATGCCCTGACATGTGTCTCAGCACCGCAAGGTGTCCGTTTCTCATGAAAAGATTTCCACCAGGCAGCAGATCACCCCACTGTCAGAGGCAGCAACTCAACCCGCTTTAAAAATAAAAAAATAAAAATAAAGACAGACTCTGGGGTTTCAGTGTGATGTTATCCATGTTTATCTGTCAGCATGTACCAGTCAGCTCTGACCTAATAACTGTAAAATATAAAATGTTTAGTAGTAGTAAAAAGTACCAGTAAAACTATCCAGTATTGCTTCACATACAGTAGATAAGATCTACTAAAAATCTAAAACCAAAACAGAAACAAAAATATACACAAAAATGCAAAAAACAAAAACAGCATCTCCAGTCCTCCTTCTCCTTTATCACATACAGTTTTGCAACATGCTCTATTTTAGGGTCAGTATCACACCATTAAGTATTTTGTATTACTAAGTATTTTGTCACCCATGCCTTTTGTAGGACACAAGTGTCCTTGTGAAATGTAGCGAATCATAACTGGATGGGAACGGTTTCACTTCAGCATTCTCGTCATCATCACCCCAACAGAGGGAGCAAACAGCACAGGGTGTCAAACACTTGCATATATGTGATTGCACAAAGCTTGTAGCGTGCACGGAGAGAGAAAGATTAAACCTGTCCAGCATAAAGAGGGGGGAAAAATGCTGTTCAGCTTAAAAATGCTCAGATAATAAGACTGCACTGAAGCCAAACAGGAAAAGTCTGGTTCTACTCAGTCTAACACTTCCTCATTCAAAGGGTCACCTCGCATCCTGTAACTGCTGTCAGCCAATCTGCATGTCCCACTTATCGTGAACAAAAATGACTCAGCACAAAAAGAAAGCCTTTTTGGCCTCCTACCGCACAACCGCGCGCTCACAGGACGTTAAAGTCCTGATCTTTTTTTTTTCTTCCATTGTGATGAAAGAAGTTTTCCCTTTTGCCTAGAATTTGTCAGCTGACACGTTGGTCATGTGGCTTATCGCTAACCAGTGAAAGAGCAGCAGCAGTGTGTGTGTGTTTGTGTGCTTAGCTGCTACAATCACTGCCAAGGTCAAGGAGACCATGAAAGAAGGATAAAGAACTATGAGTAAAAGACCTGAAGGAGCTCAAAAACATGCGGACACCACAGAAATAAAGAAATAGTCATCCTTATGACTGTTAACCGCACTGTAGCCACCTATTATCTGGCCAACAACCAGCAACCGCTGTAACGTCAATGTGGATGAGTGTCCTCCACCAACACGAGAAACAAAACTAACAATCATGTGACGGAGCATGAGCAGCAAGGGCGTGAAATAAGAGACAGACCAGAGGAGATGGGCCAGTTGTACAGGATTAAAGCTGCGCTTGTTAAATCACCACTTCAGCTAAAATTCACGCAGTATTGTGCAAAAGTTTTAAGCCACCCCTCATTTCCTTACATTTTGCCTCTAAGGAGCCAGACTTTCTTGGAACATTTCAAAGCAGTCTTGAGCAAGGCCTTAAGATCTTTCAGTGATTTTCTTTGGACATTGGCTCCTTTTCCCACTCATTTCCAGTCCTGTCCCTGTCCCCAGTACCTGACCATCTTCAGAGGAATGTTTTTTCTGTTTGTTGAGCCACTCAGCCCTGACACATTACTCATTCATAAATAAATAAGGCACCTGACTCAAGGGATGAACCAGTGTTGCGTCTACAGACTACTTAGCTTTACCAGCATTGGTACAAAACCACATCATTTGTTCCCATTTCTTTTGTTGAATCTATGAACTATGCCACATATATCACAGCCTGACAGACACAAAATCGTATATTTGCACTACCAAGATGATTCTCAAAGCTGTTAGCTGGAAACTTGGCATATCTCAGCATGCTGCAGAGCGTGTCCTTAAAAATTTGAGGAAACAAAGACAAAGGGAAGACGAAAGAAGAAGTGGCAGGTAGGGCTGGGCCATATTATACCGTTCACGGTAATACCGGTATAATGTTAGGCAACGATAGGAAAATGAAATATCGCGATAGAATGGGAGTAAAACGCGCATGCGCAGTGCCTTTGTTTTCATACGCACATGGCCGATTGTTGAGTGAAACAGATGAACCAGAATTGGTTTGTAAAAATGGTGCAACTTCAGTGATGTGGAACTGGTTTGGTGTTTGTTCGTCAGATACACAACAAAGCACATTTTTTTGCAGAACATGCAAGCGGCCGTTGTTATTGTCATATTTGTCGGATTAAGATGCTCTTAAATCTGGGAGTAACCTCGGTCCTAAACTCCGTATGCTTCAGGTCAAACAACACTGCAGCATCACTTAGAGGTAAAAACTGTCTAAATTCTTTCATCTTTAATAAAACGATCAGCATTGCTGCTTTACCAGGTGTAACTATAAAGTTTAACTTCCAGGCATCCATGAAAACAAAAGTTATTACATTTAACGGAGTTAGAAGTTAGCAGGAAGTTAGCGGAAGTTAGCTCGCTAGTTTCGCTAGTTACCTAAGCATGATATTACATGTTCTGACTGAGAGATTTCTGAAAAAATTCAAACGTACAGCTCTGCTATCACTTCCAACATAAATGAAGACAGGAAACTAAACAGCAGTGACGTTTGTAGGGTTACTGAAGTTGGGCTAGCTGGTATATAATGATGTGCTACGTGATCGCTAGCGACACAGCTATGTTAGCATAACATAAACAGTGAAGCTGGAGGATGAACGCTAACACTTTTCCACTTATAAAAGTTAACGTGAAGGTTCCAGATGGTTAGAGACAAATGCAATCGCATGGCAGGATGCTGTAAACGGACCAAACTTCAGTCAGGAGAACAACTGAGATAATCCATCCACAATACGAGGTTAGTCATTAATATACTGCAACAACATGGGAATAGAGCAGCTGCCAGAGAATTCAACATTAATGAATCAATGGTACAGAAGTGGAGGAAGCAAGAAGAATGAGTTTAATAAAGTTTGATTTATCTGACTGCTTTGTTTCGCTTAATGTGCCTTATAATCCTGTGCACCTTATGGTCCGAAAAATACGTACTGCACACTGCAGTTTAATGTTGCAAAGCACCTCTTTTTAACTTCAGTAGATATTATACATGGTTATGCTCAGGATATGTCAGCCCATTTCTACTGGAAATGCCTTTTGGTTAAACTTTCAGCAAGGAATTTGCATTTGCACTGTTACATTTTTATAAAGCTTTAATGTACATAAAAACCAGCTTCTTGTTTAAGTGAAAATAAATGGAAGGTTGTCTTTTTGCGCTAGTAATGTTGTGGAGTTGTATTTTGTCTCGCATCAATTATATCGTCGGTTATATCGTTATCGCAAATTTTCAAATATATATCGTGATAAATATTTTTGGCCATATCGCCCTGCTCTAGTGGCAGGCCTAAAAGCTATCCACAACAGATGAACAGTATCTAAAAGTCATGTCCTTATGAAGAAGGAAAAAAAATCCAATCCTGACAAAGGACCCGAGTGATGTGTCTGGCCCTACACATTTACTGTGCGGGATCATCCAGACAGCAAGAACAAAGAGAGCTTTGAATGTCCTTCAAGAAGCCTGGAGAACTGCTCCTAAAGAAATGACAAGAAAGCTTCCCTAAGAGATTTCAGTCTGTGTTGTAGACTGAAGAAGAATTGTCATTCTGAATGTCTTCTTACCCATTTTGTAGTGTAAAGAAATGAGAGGAGGCTCAAGACTTTTAAATTAAACCACAATAAAGGACACACAGCACTTACTGCAAATAATTCTAACTGATAAAAGAAATCTTGCGAAACTAGATGCACTTTCCTAAAAAGAAAAAAAGAAAAAGAAGTCCAGTAAGGACAACCGGCCAGTGTTTGTGAAGGACACTGAGCGCACAGACATTCAATGTCAAGGATGTCAGCAAACCTTTTATTCTGGAACCGTTTTCCAAACGTGACGCAGCGTTTTTAATGGCTGCTCAAACAGCAGTTCAGCGTCAAAATGTTTGCCCTGGTAATCGTCAGCAGTCACCAGTTAACTTTGTGAATATTTGCATTAACAGGGCAGCAATTTTGATATGTTCACTGTAGTACAAACGCGTGGTTAACAGTCAGAGCCTCTGATTGGTTGTCTTATCATATACCAGCAGTAGTAAGCATCACATGTCTTTATGAATGGAGCATCACCTATAATCAGTCCACTTCCATAAATGTACTGTATGTCATGCTTTAGCATACAAGTAATGCATCTTTTGTCTTTTGGCATCATCCCTTACTTCCTGGAAAGACTGAACAATCTCTAGCTAGCACACCTAAAGAAATGAAAACACACACACTCGGTAAAGTGAGAAGGGAAGGTAGGCAGATAAGAACAGAATGAACAGAATGAAAAGCGGATGGAATTCATCGCTGTTCTCGACAGCTAACGCACAATAGCTGTTCTGCTAAACAGTGTCATGCACACCGCCCCGAAACAGAGGCTTAATGACGTGAAAAATACAAAGACATCACCCTGAGAAACTAAAGCAGTGTGAATTCCACCTGTTCACCTGCTCCCGTACTGAAACCCCTAATACAACAAAGGGGAGGGAAGAAGGGGGGGTGTGGGAACATAAGAGAGAGGGAAGATCAGAGAGAGAAAGAGCCCGACTGTCTGCATATAAAGAGTGTGTGTGTGTGTGTGTGTGTGTGTGTGTGTGTGTGTGTGTGTGTGTGTGTGTGTGTGTGTGTGTGTGTGTGTGTGTGTGAGAGAGAGTGCTTCAGTGTGGATACTTTATGTCAGTTTTGTGCATCAGTTCAGATTCAACCTACAGAACATTCCATTCTGGCACAGTGTGAGTCTGCGTGTGCACATGTTTGTGGTCGTGGTTTAGATTTGAAGAATACCGGAAAGTAGTGGTTAAATTATCTGTTCTTAACATATATGTAAATGACTTTACTGTCCTCTTAAGTGATGGAAATTCAGCCCTGTGTGTCTGCGTTTGGCCTTATCAGGAGATCCAGTGCAGAGCCGTGTGTAGCTTCTTTCCCTGCAACAGACTCACTTACACACAAAACACACCCCTCAACAACATCCACATTTACTCGCCCTCCCTGCCAGTATCAAACCACCCTCTGCACACACACACACCTTGCCTCTTGGCCTGCTGTCCAGACAACTAACCCATTGTGTGTAGCAACAGGTATGCAGAGAAGAGTCTGTTTGAGTACATGCAACAAGAAACTTGGTGTGTGTGTGTCTGTGAACAAGCTAAAAGGATACCTTGGCATTTTTTCCCCAAGTCTGTTTCATAATGATTCCAACATGAGCTTATGCACTTTACTTTTGTTTTGTAATCTCTGCAGCTCCTCTACGAAAGCACCTGAAGTTTAACTGTCTGTTAGGACAAACGTAGGGTTTGTCCTACGTCCCTTACATTAGAAACCGGTTATGCCACTGCTAATATGGACAAATACAGAAGACAAAGCATCATACATACGTTTGTGAACCTGTCTTATAACATGTCTCCGACCTCACTCGTTTAACCCGAAAGGGCGCAAGAGGAGGATTTAGGAAACAAGCAGTGAAATGAAGCACGATAACAGCATTAGTGTACGAGCAGGTTTGGGGGACAGAAGAGGGAAGGGAGGGAGGCGAGCAGGATAGGAGGAGAGGATGGAGGGTTCAGCGGTGTCACCGCACTGGGGGGGTGGAGGGGTTACTCGTGGGTCAAAGGTTGAACAGCACAAAGGCAGAGGGAGAGAGGGGAAAGGGGGGAAGAGGAGTGTTGATCCAGCCTTCGCAGTGAGTGGAAGTCACCTGTTTACACACTCGACAGTTCCGCCACGCTCACAGAAGGAAGGCAGTTGCACAATATCACATCTCAAAGGCACAGTCTAACTACAAAGAGGGGAAAAAAAAGACTTTTTCACATTTAAATGTTGTGAAATCAGTCTACACAGACAGATAATCCGAGTTTTGAAATAACTGTCTCCTTATCGTGGTTGACAGCGTTCATGTGGTCAAAGAATGAAATATAAATGATCCCTTTGAACACTAATCTTCAGTGCTGTTCAGTGGAAGCACTACATATTATTAACTATATCTAGGAGGTGAACACAAGAGTACACAGTGTAAGAAGCTAAGTGGTGGTGGCTGGGGTAGATAGTGGAATTAAGAGTTTGGACAGTCTGACACTACGATTTATATTTGAAGTCCTACTTGCATGTTGATTTAGGCAAAAAAAAGTATGGTTAATTAAAGTGGCAATAAAATCAATGCAGATATCTTTCAATTATAAAAAGTGTACCAATGCTTTAGTTGAGTTGAGAGTAAATAAACTGTCAGCAACCAGTGAACAGGTGACCTATCTAACTGTATTTTGGAGAAAGAATTTTTTTAATTTAATGAAGACACAACTTGCATATTCTGCTACGTATCTACAGAGCAGATTTAACACATATGTATAATCCTGCTACTAGACTTCAGAGGTTTCAACTCCTGATAATGTGGTTTTTTCACACACAGCACAGCATTTTCCTCAAAATCTACTTCCGCAAACAGGATTAGTCCGTTAACTGTTCTGGACAGACATGTTGGTGCTGAATTTCTTAAGTAAAATAATCACCACAAACTGGTTGTTTGTGCTGTCTTTGCAGCACAGCAGGTTTCACCAGTACAAAACCACTCAGAAATAACTGAATGCGGAATCATTACATGGTAATAGTTCTCCAAGCTTTCATAAATATGTTTCAAGGAAATGATTTTATCCTCAAAAGTTCCTGCTTGAGAACATTTCAGATCTACAAAAGGGTTTGATTCACAGCTGAACATTTCTGATTGGTTTAGTAATTGAGGGATAACTTTTGTAGTAGCACAACAAGAGCTGCTCGCTTTTACCAAAAGAGAGACAATCTAGAGAATTTGTCGATCCTTTAGTTATTGATAAACAAGGCTGGAAAGAGCATGTTCATCATGATAAATGTCAGAGGACACCTTGCAGAGTAGGTAGTTTAGCAGCGACTTGCTTTGTTGCTTGTAAAGTTGGCTGGCAGACTTTGCGTTATATCTGTCCATGCAGAATACATTTTTTTAGCTTTCTCTGGGTACTTAGCAAAAAAGAGCACACACAGAAGGCTTATTTTTGCATCTCGCACCACTCTTTCAAGAAACAGTTGCCTTTGAGCTGACTGAACTGTGGTGATGATCTCTGCCTGGAGGTCAGAGAGCCATCAGAGGAAAGAAGGTAAAAGAAGAAGAGTGAGAACAATACAGAGACCTGGGGTTTTCTTGACCTGGTCATGGGCGTAGCCATCCTTGGATAAAGCTAAAGTTACAGGAAGTGCTTGGATGAAATATCCGATTTACATAATGGTTCATCTTTCACAGCAAAAATTCACTTTAAATCACCCAGTGATTATCTGTGAAGTTTCAGTTGTACAAACAGACCCTTTGACCATAGCATTTCACTCAATGCGTAATCTATAACTGAAGAGTACATTTGTCGGCTTATCCACGTTTGTAACATCTGAACAGTTTGTTAAGCAACTGGACATCTGCTGACGTTACTTTTTATCCTGGCTGTGCGAAAACAGCCGTCATGTTACCGAAGATAAAATATAGATAAACAACAACGTGTCTGTGTCGTGTTTGTTGTCTGACAGTATGGTGATGTCCTAATCTCTGGATAAGGACAATCTCTGCGAGGTCCTGTGCTTGTGATGTTACTAAGTGCAACCCTGGTTTTCATCCAAGTGTAACTTTAAAGTGTGAAGGAGGTGTCTATCCAATCAGAATCCAGGATGGCTGGATTATAGATTTTGCTCCTGATTACAGCTAGCACCCATCGTCCTCTCAGTACAGATGCCGTTAGTTATGAAAATAATGTCCTGAGCTCTCGAGCATCACTGCCCAGGGTTGTAACGCTTTAGTGACTGTTGTCACTGTCTCATTATGGCTATGGCTAACGCCACACTGGTAAGAGCTGGTGTGGTTATCTACAAAGTTCACTTGTGGGTCATATAGTTTCTCTACTCCTTCCACTGCATAAATACAGAGTTGGTGAACCTGACAGTTAAGCTCAGTGTCTCTGTGCAGCTTTTGCTGTGTTTTGAAGGTGATCGTCTGTGGTCATGAAGCTATTTAATGCTTCAGTTTTGAAGCTAGCGGTCCTACGTTTCAGTGCCGACTTGAGTCGGGGGTTCCAGATTGAGTGAGTGAGGGGTTACTTTGATGCCCCCTAAGAGCCACATGAATGCTTGACTCATAGGTGTTACTTTCTCCAGTCGTCTCAATCAAAATATTCGACGGCCTTAGCTAAAAGCTCAAACACTTCAAAACAGTAACTCTAAAGTCCTTTCTGGTAAAAATGAGACTACTTTAGCATTACTAAGGATCTGTGCATGACACGCTACAGTTCTCTCAGATTAAGAGGCAGGAACTAAACAGCTGTTATCACTGTTTTAGCTTGGACGGGAGGCTGAAGGGTTTAACCCCTCATACCCCTTATTTGGAGGGATGAGCACAGATGAATGTGTTGTGCATCTCAGACTGAGAAGAGCCTGTAGCAGAACATTTTGCAGATAATAAATGGCTCATAGCAGAGAGATGGCAAGTCAGAGTTGTTACCGCTCTCCCTCAGTGGAGGATGAGGGGCTGATGTCATTGCTGCAGACAGAATTGGTCGGGAACTGTTCTCATCTTCTGAGGGGGGGAGCGGGTTTAAACCTTTTGCTAAGGAAAGAGTAACAGGAGCAACAATAGCTGAAGGAGTTTGATGGGAGAAAACAGAACTAATGACACTCCATAGGGCTTTTCCAATATCCTACGTACACTTAACTGAAACAGAGCCGTAAGAAGAGTACGCTGTGGAGGACACCTCTGCCCAGAGGTTAAAAAAAATAAAAGTTAAGAGCAGAAGAGGGAGGACAATAAGGGAGCTGGGGTTTTCTTGACCTGGTCAGAGGTTTAGTCCCAGTGATATCAAATCACAGCTATGGTTACAGGAAGTGATTAGAGGAGGGATCCAACCATTTACCTGGGTCGTGTTTCAAAGTAGTTTTTTTTTTTTTAAATCAGCTAATTAGTTCAAGATTGATCTTCAGACTACATTTATGAGATTCAATGCTTTATGGAAAAATACACGCTCACTCTTACACCCTACAGCCAATTCAGAATCGGTGATTAACCCAACAGGCATGTGTTTGAACTGTGGGAGGAAGCCATGCAGGTGCAAGGTGCAGGGAGAACATGCAGACTCCACACAGAAAGACTCCCGGTGGATTCAAATCCAGGATTTTATTATATAATATTATATAATAATAATTATATTTCATTAAATCTCAACAAGCCGTTTGCTAAAGCAGGGATGTTAAAGTCATTTTACATAAAGGGCCACATAAAGTTTAAGTGGGCCAAACGAGTGAAGCTCTCTCTTTCTGTCAGTGTAAAGAAGTTTAACATTAAATCCCTCAGATAAGAAAAAGTTTCAAGTTGCAGTTTCAACAGCTCATCTCACTTTTTCTACACAATAAAGAAATGTGCCTGTAGTAAATCAAAGACATCTGTCAGCCTGATTCATTCAGCTTAAATTGTAAAAACCAGAAAAAGATCTGGTAGCTCATCGCCCAGACCATCCTGTAATTATGAAACAGGACGTTTATTTTAATTCACAAAAAATCTTTCTTTTTCTTTCATGTTTCTTACTGTGGAATCATTGCAAAACAACACAAAACAGGAATTTCTATTGTAGAAAATGAAAACAGAAACTATCTTTTACATAATTACTTGGGTGTAGTGTGAATGGCCACGGGGGAGGGCTTTTTTTGGTAGCAAATACTGTAAAACTTGTGAAAATACAGATGCAAGCCCATGATTTAAGTCCTCCTTCACATTTTTCCAAAACCATCAGTGGGCCAGATTGGAGTCCTCGCCAGGCCGATTCTGGCCCTCGGGCTTTATATTTCACATCGCTGCTCTAAAGTGAAACAAACCCTAACCAAAGCGCTTGAGGCGTGTATTATAAAACTAATTCTTTCAACAAATGTTTTTTTCAATGGTTTTTAAAAACACCATCACTTTTGTTCTGTTTGATAGACTTTCAGAAAATCTGATTTCATGAATTGAGGAACTGGCCCTTTAAAACTCCTGATGACTACTGTTCCTCCAAATTTATTTGTCATCCTCTCTGACAATCTTCTAACATTTCTTTTCCGCCACGTTTCTCATTCTCAACCCTTATTTTCCATCTTTGTTACAAGAGGAAGAGACAAGCACATTATAAATCATATGTTCCTCTCCCTTTTTTTCCACCTGTACTTGTTACCCTATTTTTTTAAGCTCGGTTCAACTTCCCTTCAGCTCACTGCTGTTCGGTGTTTGGCCCGATCAGAGGGGAGCTGAAGAGGGAGGTGGGGGGTTGATAAAGGGGAAGAATGTGGCCATTGTGCTTTCCCGGTATGTGTGTATTTGCGACAAACAGAAAGAAAGAAAGGGAGAGAGAGGAGAGCAAGGCTGATCAGATCTTGTTACAGGTGTTTCATAAACAACACAATAGCACTAACAGGTTTCCTTCTGCCTCTCCGCTGCACTCGTTACTCTGCAGCTCTAGATCTCTGCCTATGTGCTGGTGGATTAGGCTTACGGTTTTGTCGCGTACACACCACACTGAATCTGTGCTTCCCCATCATGAGCATAAGATGATCATGTGACAGACATGTGACATGATCATGGTGCACGCTTGTGTCTGTGTGAGTGTGCAGTTTATGCTGTTTCTCTTCCTTATGCTTGAGGTTTGCTGAATAATAAAGTCCAATCGGTTTCTTGCTTTAAAAAAACTGATATGTTAATTAAATAAAAGATCTCTTCCTGTTGCCTTCTGGTTTAAGAAATCTGTCTTTTCTTCCTGAAACTAGACAGGGCCAAAACACAGCAAAAATAAATTCAAACTAGGACAAACATCGAGATATAAATGTATGTCTTAGATGACGTCTGCTTCTGTGCTTTCCACTTGTGGAATGTGATACAGCGAGTTGAGAGATAAGCGCCACTCGGAAAAATGGTTCACCTATTGAACTTGGTTACACAATCAGTAACGAAGCCACAGCTACTGTCCAAGACGGCGACACAGACAAACGCAAAGCCCCGATTGAATAACCCCTTCCATATGCTAACCATTCAACTGGTTTCTATTTTTGGCTTCGGTTTTTACATCAGAATGTCTAAAGAAGCCACGTGTCACCACTTCATCAGGTCTGACCAGCACTTCAACACACACACACACCTTTGAAACACCTTACAGGTCCAGGTATTTACAGTATTCACACGGAAGCTGGCCATCTGTACACAAACATTTCGTCTTGTTTCCATCACTTCAGAAGGCAGCAAACTGACTTATGCTTATTTCCTGAAGACATACCCTCATGCTAACCTTAAACTGGCTCTAACCTGAACCCAAACCTGAACTGAGGTCACTGAAGTTAACTGAAACTAAGCTAAAGAGTAAACTAGTGAGAAAAAGAACAATTCAATTAACTGAGATAAAATAAACTTCTGACAAATAAAACAAACGTACATGGTAGTTGTCTTTAGTTTTTGTCAGTTTGGTCAAATTTGCTCAGATAGTAAACGCGAGGTCTGTGCAAATGTTTACCGAGACTGGATGTCTACAAGGCTGTGAGTGACAGTGGTGTGTTTGTATTGTAGAAGCTAATCTGATCTAATCCCTGACAACAACCTCCAATATTATAGAGAAAAATAATACTGAAAAAAGCAAAAACCAGACGCTCTCATTGGATCTCAGAGAGTGAGCAGAGTCTAGCCTGGTTAGTACTTTGGCTGTAAGCTTCGTGTGGGACTATGGTGCAGTGGTTAGCACTGTTCCAGGTTTGAACCCCAGCTTATCTACCCCACATGGACGTGAAGTAGATGTAGACAAGTGTAGACAAGTAGATAAGTGTATAGAATAAAGTACAGTATGGATGTATGGTTAAAATGTGACTTCTAGTCTAAAAGCACTTTAATAATCTAACTTAAAATTTTCCACCCCAAAAAAATGATGAAGGAATAACTTGGTCAACCGGCCCCATACTGCATGCCAAACTGGTTACCAGGAAACAGAAACTAAAGTTAACTTCAATGCAAGTACAACTTAAATTACTGTAAACTGGCATATGACTTACTGTCATTTTTACACTCTGATTTCCTTTCAACTGACATTTAAAAGTCACACATAGTATATTATTGTACTTTGAATGCTTGCTTGAATGAGCTTTAGCATAAATAAGATTTGAGGCATCACTTACTGCATTTCCTTATGTGGAGAAACACGTGAATATTTCCAGAAACTACAGCTGGACAAATGACAGCTTGTTCTTGAAAAGATCAGCTGGATGTAAACTGTCACACACACACAAAAACACACAGACACACGGGTACACACACGCACACACTACTCTGCTTTCATATGCACACATATATACTCGAGCAGCTAAGTCTCATTTGCACAACAACAGGACACCCAAGGCTAACTGGCGCCCTGCTCGACCAGTTTCTGAAACCCACACACACACACAGAAGATGACAAGACAAGAACACATAGAACACACACACACACACACACACACAAATAAACATTCAGTACTCGCTCCGTAACCTTGCAGTGAAGGTTACAGCAGTCAGTTGGGTCAATGTGAACACTGGACCAGCTGAAGAAATGTCCTTCCAGATTACCCACTGTGTGAGTGTGTGTGCATGTGTGTGTCTGTGTGTGAGTGTGTGCTGTTAAACCTCCAGGTGAGAAAACACACCATTGCTCTCAGCTACATTTACAACATAACTGTTCAGACTGAAATGAGAGAGAATTTCTGAAAAAGAAAAAAAAGAAAAAAAAGGGGGGGGGTGCACACACGATGAGTTCCCAGCCAACCTGTAGGATGATGGGACGTGTAGTCACGGCGTCGGCGTCAAAAGGCAACGATCCGGCTTGTCACTTTCTCATCTTCCCCTCCTGCCTTCTATCTTCCTTTGTACAGACAGTCAGGTTCTCTCCGGCTCCGTGTTCGCTGTCAGGGCACTTCCTGTCTTCAATGACAAGTCCCCCAAAGCACAATGAGAAGAGATCTCAGACACTTCTGTCAAACACACTGCACACACACACACTGCACACACACACACACACACACACACACACAGAGGAGAGGACGACTCAAAGTTTCTCTTCTCCTTTTGGTGTTTTTTTGGATTCTGACTCAGATCCTCTCTGTTTGTCCTCTCCTCTGCTCCAGTCACGACAGCGCTCGTAGACGTAACAGCGGGAGACGGGAGAAGGAGGCCGGTGCACAAGGTCTCGAAGTGGAGGAGAGAACAGGAGGTGACAGAGTTGAAGGAAAGCATTAGAGAGAGAGAGGGAGGGAAAGAGGGAGGGAGCGAGGGAGGCCACTGGTAATTAGTGAGTCTGTACCTGACTCTCACTGACATAAGCCCCACATTCCTCAGAAGCGAGAAGGGGGGAGAGATGAGGAGGGAGAGAGGAAAAGGGGAAAAAGTTTGGAACACACACTAATCATCCCAGGACACACATCAGAGAGGACCCTCTTCATCCCAACATACACACAACCACACACACACACACACACACACACACACACACACAAATCTGTCTTCCTTACAGCACAGCATAACTGTCACGGCGCTCAAGTCAAGCCTGCATGATGTTCAGCGAAGGTGCTGCCGGTCCTGAAGCTTCGCCGTCTGTCACCTAAACGCTCCACACACCTGCTTTTAGTCCCCTTTCTTTCTTCTACCTCTCTCTCAGCTCGTCTTTCCCTTTCTGTTTCTCTCTTTCGCTATGTGTATGGTGTACACACTGCCAGCTCCTAAAACTCACCAAACCAGAATCTGACTGCCCATACCCCCAGCACACCTCCTCCCTGCCTCCTCCTTCCTATCATTCCGGATAGGAAACGCTATCCTCCTGTGGCCCTGTCCAATCCAAGTGTGTGTGTGTGTGTGTTTGAGTGAGTTAGTGCGATCAGCCAGACCTGAGAGAGGAGATTCAGCAGCAATCCTCTAAAGGAGTTTCCTGCACACCTACCACATGATCGCTCTCATCCACCGCTTGCTTATTAGTGATGATCACACACGCTCATTCACAAATACACACATACACCCCTGAGGTCACGATGACATGCTGTCTTTACACTGTAGTGTTCACCTCTCTGACGTGCGTGCTGCAGATCCCTCTGTAATGACACCTTTGTGTAATAACAACCCACTCGGGCACTCTCTCAGGTTTCTTGTGTTTGAATTGTCAGCATGAGCGTGACAAAAAGCATGACTGACAGCTGAAAGGGAAATCCAAACCTTTAAATGTCCAATATAAACAGTTTCTCACTTCTGTTAAGGAGGGTTATGCCGTAAAGCTGAACAGAAAGTAAAAACTGTTTTTTCTTTCTACTCCTTCACACAGTCCTTCCTCGTCTCATGCACTTTATCCTCTTTTCTGATCTTTTCAGAAAATGTCATACTTGTTTGATCATGTTATTGAGGTTCAGCAACCCTCAGTCACAGTATTCACTTCTCATTCAAGACTGCGTAAAGTGTATTCCTGTATCTCTGTGTGTGTGTGTGTGTGTGTGTGTGTGTGTGTGCGCGTGTGTGTGTTGGTTACCCTACCTGAATTCCTTGGAGAGTTTGGC
Organism: Rhamphochromis longiceps; assembly: GCF_057381845.1. Classification (NCBI taxonomy): domain Eukaryota; kingdom Metazoa; phylum Chordata; class Actinopteri; order Cichliformes; family Cichlidae; genus Rhamphochromis; species Rhamphochromis longiceps. Next base: position 25,831,329 of record NC_140562.1, read on the forward strand.
GTAGGCGGGACCAAGCGCTTCCTTCTTCCTGATCTCAGGTACGTGGCGAGCGCGACGTCTTTGTGACAGCCAGTTGTCATGGAGACAAGGAGAGAGCGCTGTGCTGAACAGGAGTGTCCGCGGTCAGCCAACCAGCAGACTGAGAACAGAAGAGAGAAGTGAGGACGCTGGATTTCTGTTTAGTGTAACAACACACACACACAGAAACACACACACACAAACAGTAGGGAACTTGCGAGCATGTGTGTGTGTGTGTGAGTGTGTATAGGAAACTGAGATTGAGTCAGATGTGCTCACACAGAGAAATAACGTTTCAACACAGCGGCTGAACTCTAGCAGGGAGGCGGCCGGGCCGTTGATTAAGTTGCTCAATACTTTTTGACTTTAATGCTTACTTAACAGATTTCACACAATCCTTAAAAAAACTGCAAATACAAAAGCATATACACGGCAATAAGTCAGGCTTCTGTAACTGCAGCAGGCTGTGCAGTTCACCCCAAGTAATCTAAATACATCACGATACAGGTTTCACGGCTGATTGTTTCCTACTCTACTAACATAAGAGGAAGCGGTGAAGAAGCACAGATTAAACAAGTTTTAGCCACCATTGCCCGATTCTAGAGTAAAAGTAGATAAAACCCACCTACACCCTGGAACAGGGTTGCACCAGCCAAGCGTAAGCCTAGTCTTAACTACACCCAGTCCCAGTGATTCACATTAATTGCTGGGGTGGATTTTTAATGATTTTCTGGTGTCTCACTAACTTATAATTTTGGCTTTTGCAAGCAAATAAAATGGAATAAAAGAAGAGGTGATTTCACCACTTCAACACTGGAAAAGCAAAATTACTAAAGCTGTGCAAGAACGCACAGGTGCAGAGTCTAGTTTGGTAAGAAGAAGAAACAACTCGGAAATCTGTTCAGAAAACAGTGGAAGGAAAAAGTGGAAAGATGTTCAGCTGCCGTGTTGAGGTCCAGTCGCAGCTCTTCAGTAGCTCTTTCCTTAGAGAATCGAAACAGCTCCCCAGTGCTGTATCTGTCCATCCCTCACAGCTCTCTACTCTCTAAAAGTCTTATTGTGGAGTCGGTGTCATAAAAAAGCTGATATTTTAACTTCACGTGTGCTCCTCTGCAGGTTCACGATTCACACCACGCCCAGAAGAACGCATAATCCTATATTGCACAACAGGCAAAACTCTTATGTCAGACTTAAGATGCTAAGATAAAACTGATTACGCTTAAGACCTGTTGTAAGCTCTGCTGTTACGACCAGCCCGCTGTGCCTGAAGTTTGGTGGTTTAAAAAAAGTAAAATAAATGGGCAGACGCAAGTTCATCGTAATGCTTTGTGGAAAAGGCACCCACACACGAGCGCACATTTTGTATATTCTTTGCATCTTTCTGCCTTTGGTCCGGTCCTTATTTATTCTCAGTCAGAATGTGATCAGGTGACTGACTCTGCCATTTTAGGATCTTTCACCTATTTATTCTTTAAAGCTTTAGTAATGTGCTGGGCGTCTGCCAGTAGAGAATCAATCGAACAATCAATGCCAGAGTACCTGTTCGACTGGTGACCTGCTTGTGTTTTTTCTCTGCATATTTGGATAAAGGCTGATCTTTGTTTCGTCGTTCCACAGACATTTGCCCCACATCTTTACCCGTTTCTTGTTTTGCAAATTCCAACCTGCCTAATAACCTGCTTATAGGGCTTACCTGGGGTTTGTGTCTCGTGATGAATCATCTGACCTTTCTTGCCTACGTACCAGGAAGCATTCTTGACTTATTTTGCTGTCTCAATATATTTAGAGGGTTTTTTTCCCCACCATCACGTAAAATTATTTTTCCAGTCATCCACACTGACTGGAGTTCCTCAGGCTTTAATATAATATGACTTTGATAAAGCTTAGAATTTAAGGTAGCATCTGTAATTTCACATGCGAAGACCAAAAAAAGCCCAAATATTTATGGTCTGTGTCGTATAAGGCATGCATATCCGGGGAGTGGGGTGGGGGGGGGGAATTTCCATAATTTTATTATCCAGCAAATCGCTTTTACTCGTTTCCTAAATAAACCTGTGTTTTTTCCAACCACAACCATTTTCTTTACAGGGTGAACATCCGCCTGCACAGACTTGCTTTAGTTAAGTGTTACGTCACAGTGAGTGGAAGATCATAGCTGCTTTTGAGTACCATTATTGATGTGTGTTGATACAGGACAGGCTTTTGAAAGTTATAAATCCCCACTGACAATATAATAACTCTGACACGAGATGAACGAGTTTATGGTTTAAAGACCATCAGCTTTTGAAAGACCATACTTTATGAGGTGGATAAAGTTTCACCGGCATGGTCTGTGCACGTGAGGTGAAAATTAAAACATTAAAATATATTTGTTGCATGTAGTTTGTTCTGTAAAAATCAGTCTGGTATGTAGGACTACAATAATTATTCATTTCAGATAAATATGTAAAATGTGTTTTGTTTATGGCTTGTGCACACTCTGTCAGTCAATTTTCATACACAAATCATGCTGTTTACGCCAGAAATAGATCAAAGTGCTCCAACAGAAGTTTTAAAAAGTCATTATGAGGACTGAAGTCTTACTGCGTGACACTGATCCGGCCTCCTATAGCAATGCTTTCTGTGACGGGGAGGAAATCATTACCGATGGATGTCATTTTCACAGATAAAGGCAGTTCTATTGAGTGCAAGGGTTGGCATTGTTTAAAAGTTTACAGTGCTCATATCATGTTTAACGGTTGGAGGCTTCCAATAAAGAGTAGTCGTTCATAGGTCACGGGGAGATAAAAGTGTGATCATATACAGTTCACTGTGTCAAAGGAGGGAGGGCGGCTTAAACTGAGAAAGCTCCATTTGGCTTTTTCCCATTTAAAATGGCATAAAACACAACATGAAGCTGATTACAGTATAAGTTAAGCTGAAAAATCTGTTAAACATACATTTTCTTGTTTACAAAAGGAAAGAAAAGGAAATCCTTTAAGTGGCATCTGTAAACAAACCAGAGTTGAAGGATAATCGAGGTTAATTACCACCTGAACTATTTCCGTATTTAAGGTTATGCTTTATAGCTTCTCCTCACTTAACAAGACAGATTACGACAAAAAAAATAGGAAAACAAATGAGAAGAGTCGTTATTTTAACGAAGTCTCACACTCACTGGTCACTTTATTAGGTACACCTTACTAGTGCTTGGTTGGACCCCCGTTTTTGCCTTCAGAGCTTCCTTAACTCTTCATGGCACAGACTCGACATTCCTCAAATTTTAGTCCATACTGACATGATAGCATCACAGTTACTGCAGATTTTTTGGCTGCACATCCATCATGTGAATCACTCATGTCATCACAGCCCAAATGTGCACTGTTGATTTGGGATCTGGTGACTATGAAGGCCATCTGAGTACAATGAACTCACTGTCGCGTCCAAGAAACCACGTTAATGATCTGCGCTTTGTGACATGGAGTGTTCATGGTCAGCAACAATACTCAGGCAGGGTGTGGTGTTTAAATGGGGCACAGAATACCCCCCCCCCCACACACACACACACACAGACACACACACAGACACTATTACACTAACACCAGACCCCTGAACCATTCACAGAAGGTTGGACGGACCCATGGTTTAATGCTGTTTACGCAAATTTCTAACCGTGCTATTCAAATGTTGCAGCAGAAATCGACACTCATCATACTAGGCAATGTTTTTGCAATCTTCTATTGTCCAGTTTCGGTGAGCCTGTGTGATTTGTAGCCTCAGTTTTCTGTTCAGTATTCTGCTGTTGTATCCCATCGTCTGTCTTCAGAGATGACCATCTGCCTTAGCTGTAACGAGTTTAATCGTTTAAACAAATTTAAACAATGCCAACTCTTGCACTCAATAGAACTGCCTTTATCTGTGAAAATGACATCCATCGGTAATGATTTCCTCCCCGTCACAGAAAGCATTGATATAGGAGGCCAAAGTCAGGAGGCCAAATGTTAAATCTCCCCACTCTCCTCCAACATTTGACATCAATAAAGCATTTTCACCCATAGACTGCCGCTTGACCAGCCCGAACGTCTCTGTAAACACTAGAGATGCTTGTGTGGGAAAATCCCAGCAGGTCAGCAGTTCCTGAAATACTCAGAACGGCTTGTCAGGCAACAACCAAAGTCAACGCTCAAAGTCACCTGAATCACCTTTCTTCCCCATTCTGATGTCCAGTTTGAACTTCAGCGAGTCCTCTCGGCCATGTCTACATGCATTTAGTTTCTGCAATGTGATTGGCTGATTAGATATTTGTGTTAACAAGCAGCTGAACAGGTGCACCTAACAAACTGGCTGGCGAGTAGTCATTTCAGCAGATTATTTTTGGCACTTTAAGTTATTTAAGAAAACTAGAAAAAGAGAACACCTCAAAATCCTGCACCCTTCATTAAACTTGTAATTTACAGGCACAGAGTCTTGCACATGTGCACACAAGAAAGCACACACTCCCCATAATAAAAACCTCAGACCATGCCCTCGTTCCTACTTAATAGAAAGAGAGATCTGAGACACTGAGAGGAAGCTTCCAGCTCTCCTGATACTCTTATGACGCCTCACAATGGCGCACAAAGGGATGAGGCAGTTTAGTTATTCACCCCCAACAAAGTGGGTCCAATCAAGTTGTCACGCACACAACAAGGAGAACGGAGAAAGGTGGAAAACTTGGATCATGTTACTAATGTGAACTGGATTTACGAAGTCTATCAAAAGACCGTAAGTGCTGCGACTGCAGTTCGCGTCTCTCTTCAAGACCATAATTCTAGTTAACAGATTTTGACGCAAAGACTTTGTTTTAAAGTCAGGTAAGTGCGATAAGAGTTAGATTTGAACAAGCTTCCAGGAAATTAATCTAAGCCAGTGTAATGTTGCCTGAAGCTATATAAACACTAATATGCACAAATATCCTTGAAAAATGTGTCAAGTGTTTAGCAGTGGGTAAAACTAAAAAGCTCTCCTTCAAATATTACTGCCTGCATCGTGGGGTAGTTAAACAAGAACTAACAAGGAAGCATTATGATGGGAAGCAACAGCATCAGACCTGGAACCACTTGTGTGCACATTTTATTTACACAATGTGTGAATGTGTGCGCAGCTACAAAGCGTATCTCTGACGTCTCATAAGTATGTGAAAGCCAATAAATGCATAATGGTAGGTATTGTGTGTGCAGGGAGATATTAGAGATCGGGTAAAAACAACTTGCTCTCCCTTATTGTGTTTGATGCTGAAGAACAGTGAATGAGACAAGCAGCCGTCACAACTGTACACCAGGCGTGGGCAGCATTGTTTCTGAGGCTGACACGGGCTCAGCAGAGTTCATCGTTAACTGAAGCTGCTAAATGTGGTTCATGTTTCTGCAAGAAGCTGAAACAAGAGCTGGACTCGACACATGAAGAGACAGCTGAAATGTCTTCCATTGTTTGTCTCATAGTATAACTACCAAGCTCTACAGCTTTTATATTTTTTCAGAGGTTTAGTTTTTCTTTTATGACATCGGAGCCATAACTTGTGTGCTACAGACTGTATATAAAATATTGACATAAACACAGAGATGTGCAGTCCGGTTTTGGTGTCTTGGAGGCCGATTTAATGAACCAGCCGTAGAACAGATTGAGATACCAAAGGACCGTTTCAGATGATCACAGCTTAAAGTGCAACCTTCCTTTTAATTCTTTTTAAGCCTGATGTGGAGGATCGTTTTTAAAAAATGAACATCATGTTGTCTTCAATAAGACTTGAACTCGGCAGTTGAGTCCATTAGCATATCAGTGAAATGTCTGCTGCCGCATTAGTGCGAAATGTGTCTTTTTCTAAGCTTTTATACAGTTTGACTTCTTTTTCCAACCAGAAGAGTTACCTCAAACTGATTCTGTCTGGCCTCTATTTTCAGACCCTGAAGCCATGCTCATCCTTTTTATATTTTAAAAAAATAATAAAACAAGAAACAGAATAACTTGAAAAAGCTACTTTTTTCAGAACTTAATCCAGAAAGGTAAACTTTCGTGGTTATGGCTTACAGCTCGTGAAAAATCAGCTATAATTCTGAAGATCAATCAAAAAGGTTTCAACAGAAATGTCAGAATAATGAAAATTCAGTACAAGGTTCGAGCTCCTTTCTGTAAGTGTCTCCATCGATGCAGCGTGGCACTTCGGCTGAGGCGTTACTGAAGTCCAGGTTGTTTCATAGTGGCCTTCAGCTGGTCTGTGATTATTCGGTCAGGTGTTTCTCATCTCTCTCTTGACAATACCTCGTAGATTCTCTGAGTTCCGATCAGGAGAGTTGGCACAGCATCAGCATGTTCAGCAAATCATTTGTAGTAGGTTTTGGCTCAGTGGGCAGGTACTAAGTCCTCTTGGAAAAGGAAGTCTGCATCTCCATAAACCCAGTCATCAGAGGGAAGCATGAAGTGCTCTTAAATCTGTGTTGACTTTGGACTTGATACAGTGGACATACCACCAACAACAGCAGCAGATGACATGGAAACCCAAACCATCACAGAGAACGCAAACTTCACCCTGGTCTTCTAAAACCTTGTATTTTGTGCCTCTGCACTCTTCCTCCAGGATCTAGATTTAATTTCTATTCATGGTAAATGGTAAATGGCCTGCATTTGTATAGCGCTTTACTCAGTCCCTAAGGACCCCAAAGCGCTTTACACTACATTCACACACACATTCACACACTGGCAATGGCAAGCTACATTGTAGCCACAGCTGCCCTGGGGCGCACTGACAGAGGCTCATAGTTTTATTTTTCACAGTTTAACAGGACTTTGGAGCAAACAGCCCAGTTCTTTCTCTCCTTAGCTCTTGTAAGATGTTTCTGACACTGTCTCTGGCTCAAGAGTGGCTTGGTATTAGCTGCTCCTGTACTGAAGATGCCTGCGCGTGGTGGCGCTTACTGCACTGACACCAGCATTAGTGCACTCCTTGTGAAGCTCTCCAAAGTTACTGACGTCATGTTTTTAACGTGCAGTCATCCGTGTTGCTTGTGCACCTTTTCCAACCACACCTTTCCCTTCTATTAATATGCTGTGATGCAGCATTCTGTGAACAGCCAGCTTTTTCAGCAATGACCTGCGTTTTCCCCTCATTGTGGAGGATGTCAAAGATCATCATCAGGACAACTTTCAAATCAGCAGTTTTCCCACTGACTGTGCACTTTATGTGTAATAACTATAGAATATGAACGTCCAACTTATTAAAATTGAATTAGGAAAAAATAAACTTTCTCAATGATGATCTAAGATTTTCTAAAGTTGTTTTTGATTGTTTTGATTTCTTTAGTACGCTCCGCGGTTATGATTCTGCTGGGGTTTCATGACAGACGAGGGCATTCTTCAGCCCTGAGCTGACTCACCTTTAAACTGAGCTATGACAGCATTAAATTGTCTTGAACACGATCTCTAAATAAATAGAAGACACAGCCGTCTTCTATCAGGATGGAATCTGCCACAGCCGGCCCTACCGGCTTAAAAGGAAGTTTCATTTGAATTCCTTGGTCATTCCCGCTCGACTAATGCCACGAGACTTACGAGAAGTCTTTGATTTTGTCAGGAAACAATTACAGCTATTTAACTGATTACACAGCCCTGTGTCGTCTTCTCACCCGGCAGGTGCTCTGACATATCTAGGAACTCGCTGTTGTTGGCTCCTCGGCACAAAGTTGCCTATGTTCACGAGCTTTGCCGGTTGCGCTACAACATGACGAGGCATGTGTGTGCACATGTGAGTTAAACTTGTTTAACAGCAGAGCAGTGTGGCGGGTCTCTAGGAAAATGATAAGCATTGCGTGTGAGTGTGTAGCGCTAACAGTTTCTAATTGTGTCTTGATGAGTGACAGAGATCAAGCCCAGCCTAATTAGCACCACTGAAATTCTCTCTCACACACACACACACTCTCATATACACAATGAATACACTGTGTAGCCAAAAGTATGTAGACAGCCTTGTACAGGAGAACACAGGAATCCTGGATATGTGTAAATGAAATACATTGTGCCTTCCTCCCCCTCTAAAGACCACAGATAAAGTATTTGCCATAAAACGTGTCAAAATGTTTAACAATGAGATGTCAGACTTGTTTTTCATGATAACCAGGAGCCACCTGCCTGGTTGCAACCTCACAGTGAGGACACACGTTGCGGAAGTCATCCTTCAGCAAATAATAGTCCCACGTAATGTGGTAAGGACATTTCTTGCTAAAAAATAGAAAATATTTAAACAAAAATTTGAGACGTTCAAGTGACGTTAGAACCAGGCCAGCTGTTTATCTCCCGTTGTCCACCACCTGCCTGGAGCTCCAAAACGAACGCTTAGATAAAAAGCACCACTTGTCTTCTCGTAAATCTCAGCATCTAAAAATGCCAAACCACTTGTTTAAGAAAAACGTAGCTATATTTAGAGACTGGTCTGATTCAACAAGGCCATGAATCAGGGGTTAAACCGCAGCCTTCACCTTTCAGACAAAGCTCATATCCTATAGAAAGCACTCTCCAAGGAGTGACTGCTTGTGTATTCATGCCCACAGTCCCAAAACAAGAGATTCCAAAATAATATGTGAGTAATGTTTATATGTCCACAAAAATGGGCCATAGAGAGAGAAACATACAAGGCTGTCGCTCGCTGTAGATCAACTCAAGGTCACTGAATTCAACCACACAAAAGAGCGTGAATGCTAGATCTGAGTGAATAACACCGGTGAGCGTGCGGTTACGTTGATTAAAAAGGGGAAAAAAACAACAACCATGGGGGAAAGAAACTCCTCCGGCACTGTACAGCTTCCTGTAAAGATTAGACCTTTATTGAGAAAATTCCAGGTCGGCTTATGGCCGCACAACCCGCCGTCTCCAACTGGGCCGATTATTGAATTTAATACACACACAAACATCCTCGCGCGCACGCACACACAAAACATACAATGTAACTAGAGCCCTGTTGTGAGGTGACATCGATGACGCGTGTTGGATGGGATTATCCCTCCAGCTGTACTCTCACCCGCAGAGAAGTGAGGCTCATTTGGCCCCACAAAGCTCACTGTGGTTTTTCCACACACTGATAAATCCCACCCCTGCTTTTTTCCAGCATCTTCTCCGGCTTACAAGGTTAGCCTCAATGATTTATCATGTGTCATCTTGGTTTATCTCTGCTTGCATCGGGGCTGACTAGCCCGATTTATTTTTTGAAAATAAAAAATATGACTTTGATTCATAACTTGTTAAGGGCCAGAAGCCAAAAAGTGGCTTTGAAATAAATCACTCACTCCAGCAGTAATTGTGCACCGTGGCTCAATAATCCAAGAAAATGTCTCCCTCTGTTGGTCTGACACAAATATTACAATCATGGCGAGATAAATGACTTTTTATGACTGTTAGCAACTTGCTTATAATAAGGTGTCATTTAAACATTTAGAATGCAAACTGCAAGAGTAAAAATAAAATTCATCGTCAGAAGACAATGCTATGGATAGGGTGGAGGCACGTAATTCACTGTGGTCACCCTTAAAGCGAGCAGCTGAAGGAGGAAGGCAGAGAAGAAGAATCTCTACTGATTTTTATGCTAATCTTTGGATTCTCTTGTTTAATTTAAAGTACATCTTTGATTCAGCTGAAAATTTACATTAATTGTGTGAAAAAAAACCCGAGTCCAGTGTTATTTTAGCTAACACTAGTACAAGCCCTTCAGTATTTGGTTTCTTTGGTCTGCTGGTGCTGTTCGCCATGAAATCACAGACACACAATCCTTTTTAAAGTTGTTGTAGATGCATAGCTATATATTCAAAGGAAAGGGGAGCATTTCGGTCACTTGCTAGGTGGTTATTAGGCAACATGATGACACAATATATCGAATTCAACTCTTGGTAATCTAAATAAGATTTTGCCATCACGATTAAAATGATGTGATCCTTGTATTAGGTGCTGCGGAGCCATAAAAGGGAAAAAAAAAACAGGTAATTTAAGCCTGTTGCTAGGTGGTTGCCAGGCAATATGATGACATCACAATATCTGACATCGATGGCAATCATAGACCATGAAAAGTCAATGACACATTGTGACTGCAAGGGACTACAGGGCAAAACAAAAGTGGGTGAAGTGAGCGGGATAAACTTTTCTCACCTTAGAGGTGACTGAAATGAACACTGATGAGACTACAGCGTGGTTACTACTGGACACTCCACGTTGCAGTTGCCTAGGTAACCCTCCAATGTATTTACGCAGGTGTAGCAATGGATGTATGGAAAAAAAAAAAAAGAAGGGCCAGTAAGTACACGGGGCGTAGGTTTTTGTGCTTTAACACGCAGCATATTTTGCAGCCATGGCAGTTTTACTTATATAGTAAACTCGCTGTGCTTGTAAATAGCTTTAGTGTGGTAAATATACCTGTTTGACCTTTATGGCTGACAACACTGTGCTTGTGATGAATTACAGAACAAAGAACATGTGGCATAACTAGACTTCCTAGCCTCCCAGCATGAAAAGACATGCTGAGGTGTGAAGGGTTTAGTGAAATCTCCAAGACACTGAGACTGAGTGAAACCTGTCAGGCCCTTTGAATACTCATTCTCAATACGTGACTCACCATTTAAAGCACCGTGTCTGTTTGGTTTTGTGCGTTTCTTGGTTGTTTTTGCATAATCCATCAATTAAAAATTATAAAAAGAAAAGCCTTACCTGCTGACATGTGCTTGATGACTTGGGGACGAGGATTTTATAATAACACATGGCAGGAGTAAAGGTTATTTCAATAAGAGCGTGTTTCCTCATGCAACACTTGGCTGATGTAAAATACTTTGTGAGGGAAAGAAAATGAGGAACATGGTAGAAGTCAGTTTCATTTAAACTCTGTGAAGTTCCACAAACCTGCTTTTTTTTTCAATAGGAGTGACACCTCTGAAGTCTGATTGTATAGAAGCCAATGTGAAAACAACCCATAGCTTCCTTAATCTGTAACTTTAGTAAACACTTCCCTGATGAGTTAATGGCCTGAGATTTACGTTTTAATTAATTGATTTATGGGCTTTGGGCTTTTAATTGTTTCTTTGAGATGAAATTGACAGAGAAAGAAGCCTCTGCTCCAAAATCAACAACTTCAAGTTCCACTGAAATCTGCAGCTGTCTACATAAACAAGCCAAATGCCTTCTGGAGAAAGGATTTATGGATAGACGAGACAAAGATAGAGCTATCTGACCACCATGACAAGATGTATGTTTGAAGGAGTAAAGATGAGGTTTTCAAACCTAAGAACATTGTATTGGTGGTCACGCATGGTGGTGGTAGCCTCATGCTCTGGGGCTGTTTAGCTCTCAGTGGTCTTGAACACAGTTGGGTGTTACATCAGGTCAAAGATGAGAAACACTTTTAAGAAAACGATCTTGGAATGGGTAAAACAGGCTAACATGAAGTCTCTGGAATGATGTTCCCAAACCCTACTGAAAACTTGAACTATGCTTAAAAGCTGGGTCCATGCCAGGAAACCAACAAATTTAGATAAACTTTACCAATTCTGCCATGAAGACTGGTGAAATATCTAGCCAGAACTATAGCAGAAGCTTGCTGATGGCTACCAAAAGCATCTGGTTGAGGTGCATCTAGCTAAGAGATATTTAAACAAATATTAATAGGGTATGCATGCATATATTTCAGCTTGTATTTACAATTTTGAACCTGTGTAGATTAGAAAAAAATCCAGTAAATCCAACCCTGATGCTGTCCATCCAACAGATGCATGCTGTATAATCATGTCACTCTGCAAAAATACCAAACCAAAGAAATCATTAAAAACCCAAAATTACGAGGACATTCATATCCATAATGAGTGTATGCAAACTTATGACCACAACTGTATGCAAAGGTATCGACTGTGAGGTCACCAGGTGGTTGACATTGGCATTTTGGAGCTTACCATCAGCTAACATTATTGAGCTGCACTGCAGTCATAAAATGCAAAGACACATATCGGCTAGTTGATGCTAAGCAAACACAAAAAACAAAAACAAACAAAACTATAATTTCACTCACGACAGCTGAAGTAGAAACTTCTCAGATGGTCCATACCTCACAGAAATTCATGGCACTAATTAAATAATCCATTATAAAGAGTCTCCGACAGCAGGCATAGGGTGCTTCCACTGGATTAGCCTAGCAGTCGGCTCGGGTCAATTAACATGGCCACGCCCCTAACACGTTTAGCCAGGCAGATGAGTGAACAAAAAAAGCAAAAAAACAGTTATGAAAGGGGAAGCTAAAGAACGTTTCTGCTTCCAGGACTTAACAAGTTTAAAATAGCATCCTTATATGTTCTCTTTTCGCTCTGAAATATTGGAACAAAAGCTCATTAGCCTGCTCTCTGCGGGGTCTGCATACTGCTGAGTTCCTTATTAACAAATCACTCAAATTCAGCACTGTTGGAAATGACACGTTCGTGTACTTAAATGAACCTGCAAAAGTCTGACCTAGTGTTGAATTTACAATCCCGATTGTTTAAATACATTCTTCGTAAATCTGTGAAGATAAGACGTGCTTATACATCTTATCTCTGCTTTTGCTAACCTTGAAGTTCAGAAAGCAAGCACGTCCGTACAACACAGATATACTCGGCAGGCTATACGTGCACTGAATGACACAGGAACCCAACACTGACTGCAAACGCAGGTGGACATTGTCACTATGCTGTGACATCAACCCCTGCAATGTGTTTTAGACATGGAATAAATTAATGAATATGTTGGGTTATGGAGCCTCAGATGAACATATCTGACCTAGAGAGTGGAGACTGATGAAGTGCAACACAGACACACATTTCAGCTAATTAAATAATAAAATATCACCAATCAAAAAATGAAGTTCTCCGATGGTCTGTAATACACAGCAAGCTGTAATATTTGTCAGATGATTCTATTACCCGATTTCAATTCTGATACCCAATTTTGCTGTGCAAGAAACTGCACAATGACAATAAAAAGCTCTAAGTCTATTAAAAATGCTTTAACAGCAGCACATACCTGTCAGTCAAAGCAGCCACATGTTAACATGCTTTTTAATGCTGTGAGGTTGGACATTTAACAGGTGAGTCTGTGGGGATTTACTCAGTTCTGAGCCCAGCCCTAAAGAGCCATTAGAGAAACTGGCGTTTTTAGCACTTCTGCATTTAGCTTCAATTTTTCAGCCCCACAGACTGCAGCCCGGCGCCCTTTTGCATCCTGTTTAAAGCATCTCTAAGCTGCCTTCAAGCACCTATGTGAGCTTCAACCATGAAACCTAGTAAAACGTTACAGCTTGCAAATCAAAAGGTAAATGGAATATACTTCTTTTTTTTTTTTTACTTAACTTGAGACTTAAAGGTGTTTTCTTACTACAAGCCTCAGTCACCTATTCACTCAAATACTTTTTCTATGCCTAAGCATATAAAATTCACAGACACACACTGATGGGTGCATCAGGGGCAACTCGGGGTTCAGCATCTTTCCCAAGGAAGCTTAGCCACAGGCTCAATAATACCAATCAGAGGGAATTCCAAGTGTCTATTAATGTGCATGAAAATATATCCAAGGATTATGTCCATCCTTTATATACAGTCTATGGCATTAGCATCACATCCTGTTTTATTACCAAATGAAAAAATATTGTACTAGTATGTTGTAAGTCACAAACAGCTTCCCCAGCTTTGCCTTATGCTGCACTGCACTTCTGTGCTCAGTAGGGGGCAGTGACATCAGATACCTGTGAAGCCCCCCCCCCCAACGCTGTCACTTATTAACAGGTAGTACAGTATGAAGGAAGTGTCCAGCTGCCCTGGACACATTCCTGTGTGTAATGGTATCCAAGATAGTTTCTCATATTTGCCAGCAAACACAGACACTCAGCTTTGTGGTCTGTGGTTCACTTTGATCATTTTTTAAAATATATTTAACATGATTTAATAAATGTGTGACTAATGTAACAGTGAAAATCCAGGATGATAAAGTATTTTATGTTTTGTATGTTATACAAAGTATGTTATGTATTATACTGTATAGCTATCTCAGAGGGGGGTCAGGCCTCCTTCATTATCATATTGTTGCCATGGCATTTCAAACTCTCTCCAGAGGGAAGCCGTGGATGACAAAGAGGTGATGAGAGGAGTGAAGTTCTCCAATTCACTGGGACAGCATATAATAGCCGGGGAAGAGTAAAGAGCACACAGGCAGATCCAGGATACTCGCTCAGAAGATGAGCGTTGTTCCCATGAGGAGAGTCCTGAATGACAACGGTAAGACCTGCTATGCAATTTTAAACAGCCCATCATCCTGTATGCAGATTACACTAAGCCGCTGTAGCCTTTTCTTCCAGTGCTGCTCTTCTTAAGTGGACTTAGGGTTTTTCTTCTGCAGGAAACTGCTTGACACTCATTAAATCACTGCTGTTTGATATTCATTAATTTATTCCATTTGCACTGACATGGCCTTATTGGACACGTTTCTGGTCAATTCCGGCTCTGTGTTTAAACATTCATGAGTGCCGTAAAAGCCGATTACACTGTGTCTGTGTTTCTCTCTATTAATCCAGTTTAATTAGAGCCAAGTGGTCCCTGAACTTTTGGATGTTAAGTCTCAAAGAAAGTGATGTCACCCAACACTAAACACTGATTAAAACTATTGGGTTAGCTCATGTGTGCCTCTTTTCTATCATTTCATTACATTTTAGACAGAAGAATCTAGGTTTAAGGTCAGAGTAAAGGTTAGAGGTCATTCAAGTAGTTGTTAAAGTTAGAATAACTCTGCAGGAAAATAGATGGAGGTCAATGTAATGTCCCCTGAAGCGATGGAAACACAACTGAGTGCATGTGTGTTGGTGAAGCAGCTGCACACAGATGCTTTTAGAGGGTCAGTCAGAGGTGGACCTTTGTGCAGGGTCAGGCAGCGGTCCATTATTTATTCATGCCGACGTATCCGAAAGGCCGCCTAATTGCACCAGGAGGAGCCCAATTACGCACAGGGGCCTGCGGCCGCTCTGTCTCACATTCACAGGAAAGTGGGAGGTGGATCACATGTCAGCTATGACCGATGCTGTGCGTCTTATTTACATTTGCAGAGCTCGGGTTCAGCTCTGTAAACACACAGTGTTTGTGTGTGTTTATATGCTCGCTGGAACAGCAGATGCTGGCAGGAGTGCCAAACAAGAAAAGACAAATGTTGTCAGATAGACTGGAAATTGCTTACAGAACCTCTTGACAAGTGTTTGTTTTTTCTCTGATCATGACAGGCAAAGGTAAGGTGTTTACAGTGCTGCTGGTTGTGTATTTGTGTAACATGAGCACACATACATAGTCTTTGTGTTACAGTGGGCTCCGGCGAGGATGTGAATACGAGCTCTGGGACGGAGAAGGTGATCAGCAAGGAGCCTTTCTGCTCCCTGCTCCCTCGACTGCATTCATCTTCTCAGTCTACAGGTGATATCCAGTCTTAAAACTTGCACTACTTATCTCATATTGTATTTACCAAACTGCAAGTTGCAAGAGAAAACTACAATTTTTGCAGAACTTTCATCTTGTGAAAAATTAAGCATACAGCATTTTTGCTTTCATGGTAATTTAGAGGGTAAGTGGCAGGAAAATGCTGCTAATTAAATACTCAATTAACTGACTGGTCATCAGTGAGTGACAGCGCCTATATAAAAACAGAGGTTTTGGCAGTTTGCAGGTCAGTATTAACACATGCCAAGGAGAAAAAACATTTGCAATGATTTTAAAGAAGCAATTGTTCCTGCCATCAGTCTGGGAAACCCAACATTGTACAGTGAGATTATTCACAAGTGGAAAACATTCAAGACAGTCACCAGTCTTCCCAGGACTGGACATCCCAGCAAATTCACCCAAGGTCAGACCGGGCAAAGCACAGAGAAGCTCCAAAAGACCCCCAAAGCAACATCTCAGGCTCTAAAGGCCACAGTTAGCATGTTAAACATCAGTGTTGATAACAGTACAATAAGAAAACGCCTGAACAAGTAAGGCTTGTTTTGAAGAGTTGCAAGGAGAAAGCCTCTTCTCCCTGAAAAAGAACACGAAAGCAGATGCAACTTTGTAAAGTTACATTTTTACATGTTTGAATACAGAGCAAAGGAAATCTTTAATGTTATTATTAATACCTGCTTTTAAAAAACAGCTGCCAACAGAAACTAACAATATCTAACAAACCCGACACTTTTCTCTCTATTCAGATAATCAGCACCGTTCTTGTATCGTCTCTCCAACTTCCTCCCTCCACCTCTCTCGTGCCGCCTTTGTTTTTCCTCAGCCTATCATCTATCTGATCAGGTTTACCTACAGGCTGCAGATATTTTCCAGCAGCTGTGTAGAGACAAGCCAGCCAGCCAACATCAGCGTCTACATTATGGAAAAAAGACGGAAACATCGCTGCTCAAGAGCGGGGACAAAACCATGGAGAAGCATGTGTTCCAGCTTGCCTTTAACACACTTAAATGTAAGATTACAGTGAACTTCTACAGTGAACGATTTAGAATAGCACACCATACTTTAACCATATTTAGTTTTATGAATGCAGATGAACTGTACTGTATATCCAGCATGGAGGGAGCCCACTGGTGGTTAAACATAAAGTCAGGGGGAAATTAATTTGATCCCCTCTACTGCCACCTCTGAGGACTTTACCCAACTCCTAGGGATAAGGTAGCCTTATTTCTATAATGAATAACAGAGGAGAGCAGCATATGTCAGCTCCAATATTCACTTTCTGAATAGCATCTTCAACTGCAGGCAGCAGATTAAATAATATATAGTCATACATTTCATTTCTCCACGTGACTGCAAATTGCTTGAGTGGAAGTGCAGTAGATGTCTGTTTGGGAGGTGATAAGAGAGTGCATGTCATGGGCAGACACACACGCACACACATATAAATTCACTTTAAAAAGCCACAAGTGCGCATATAGTGAAAAACACAACGTTTTACATACATTATTTGACCATTTAGGTGGCAGCAAGTTTTTCCAGATACCTGTCTTTTCTTTTTGGTTGTCCACAGCCACCTACAATGTAGGTAAACAGAATTTCTTCTGAATACTAAAGCGCAGCATTTTCTATTTTTGCAATAAACAGTTTGTAAAACACGCATCATTGATTCTCTATGACAAAACAAGAAATAATCATCCTGATTTTGAACATAAGACAGCATAGTGACTAAGTGTCACTACCTATTTAAATGTTCTGTAAAGTTCCTTATATAGGTTCATCCTTCACTTTAACTCGTGATATATCTAGAGACCAACATGGTGCAGTCGTTTGATACTATGTGAATCTGTTCCCATGTCACCATTTCCAGTCACGAGGTGTGTCAGTGTCACTATGACAGAACCAGCTAACCTTAAAAGGCTTGTTTCTTATGGGTAAAACATGGTTACATTTGACTGGCAACTTGTTTGGTTATAGAATGATTCTGGGTAGACATCCGCATCTAAATGATAAATCTCCTATACTGTGTAGCATTTAGGCTACTTTAGCCTTCCCACTATTGGTGCACATCTGCAAGCCACTTTACACCCCACCTCCACTCCTAGATCCCCCTTTTCTTCCAGACTTTATCAGTCACATCTGTTGTCATCTCTGTACCACTGGCAATATCATGACTACAGCAGCCTCGACTGAAACACATTTATGACATTCATATGTATCTGCATGTAAAGGGAATTCCTGTTTTAGTGTGTATTGCATAGTGAACTTGCACAGGTCTCTGGACCGCTACAGAGCATAGCAAACACCCCCCTTCAGTTCTTGCCCAGCAACACGAGTAAAGGAAGGGAAGGGGCAAACAGATAGGGTTGGCGAGCTGCTTTTGAAGTGTTGCTGCATGTTGCATTTTTCATTCACTGGATAGAATTCTTTGTCATGAAAATTGCATGAATATCTATGAATGGAATATAATATTTAAAAAAAAAAAGGTTTTTCAATATAAAAAAAAATGAATACTGAAATCCTACAGAAACCAGTTCCAGATGGCACACACACACACACACACACACACACACACACACACACACACACACACACCAACATGCAACATACTCACTCTAAATTTGGGTATTGGCCTGGTTGTTGCCACACAGAGCTGGTAACCATAACAGAGCATTTGGCAGCTAATGAGGCAGATATTCTCTCAGGAGGAGGTAGAGACAAAATTAGAATTAAAAGAGGTGAATTTGGACTTACATTTGTCAGCTTATCAGAGGCACGACAACAGCTGAACACTAAACTTTCTGCATTCATTTTTTTAACCACCTGGTACCGTCTTGCTGACAGAGCTCAACAGTGACTGAACACTGTTTTAATGGCTCCAGTTCCAAAAGTGATTTTCTGGAATAAGCATTTACTCCACTGACAATGTCTAAAGTCCTTATAGAAAGACTTTTAAGCCTTGAACCAACCAGTTATGACTCATGGCAGTGAAAGAGATAATTTAGATCAAAAAATAAAATGAGGTTACAAGACATGTCTACATAATTACTGTCTGCATAATTGTCTACATAACTACCCAACCTATAAGCAAAACTATGCCAGATTTCACAGGAAATGAATTCCAGCCTTGTCAGATTTAATCCTTTTTGTGTTGTTTAATAGCTTTTGTTGTTTGTGTGCACTGAAGTGTACACAGACTTACACATTTCCATGGTAACAGCAATCACAAATGTCACTGTTTCAGTTCAGTACTTCTTTCATGTGAAAGCGCAAATAAAATGCAAACACAGGCTTGTGGTTTCCACAGGAGCTCGCAGTAAGTCTACTTTGGATGCTCACAAAATTATGGCTCATAAACAGGTTTTTTCCTTCGTTTTACCACCGGAACCTTTCTGTTGAGCTCTCATTGAGTTCCATTTGCCATAACCTCATGATACTTTAGCACTATTGTGTTTTCTGCTGAACAGGAACACTCGTTTCCAGAAATAATTTTCTCGTTACTCTGAGTAATTTCTTGGCAGCAGGGACAGACTGACAAGATAATTCAGGCTGGTTATTTGACTCCATCCCAGGCCACTTAAACTGACACTATGTGTTATTTAATACTGCCTCCATATCATAATTTCTGCTGCGTCTGTTATCCCTGTATTGTTGTTGTTGTTCCTGCATCATCGTATGTAGCAATGTTGCAGCTGACCAATCACATTGCTGTGATGTCATAGCTTTGCAATGTGGTCGGGGGAGTGAACAGCATTTCTTTTTTTAGAAAATTAGTTTCAAGTGTTTTATATATATATCTATATGTATATTTCAATAATAACTATATTATTAATGAAATGAAGCTGCACCAATCAGATGTTCTAACATCTCCATCACCACTGGTTGAAATGCAACCACAAACAATAACAGAGGCTGTTATCGTTCTGTTTTTAAATATTACTTCAACTGGATATATGGGAATGATTCCTGTTATTGCAGCATTCTGCTAGAAACAAAGTGCCTTGAGACACAAGTTAAAATCAGTGCAGTGCTGGCTTCTTGGAAGCAAAATTAAAAGAAGTGAGGGGTGGCTCCACATGTGATTAAAGTGTTTTCAGTAAACTGTTTTTCCATGTTTAGCAACAAAATTGTGTCCAAAATAAAAGTGAATACGTGTGTAGACAGTTGTCTGCATCCATAAGTGTACAAAAGGAATAACTGAACAGTTTTTAGGTTATTATACATGTTATTATATGTGTTATTACTCCCCTCAGGCTCAAATTCATGTTGGTCTGAAAGTTATTTGGATTAAAAATGCAAAGCTTTGGGACAAAGAGCCTCTGAACCTGAGTTTTAAAGGTTCTGGCTGCAGGTGAACCCTCAAAAACCCTCTAGGAATACACTAATCAATGCACATACTAATTTATAAAGGGACCCAGTGACTTACAAAACAAATAGCCTGCCTGTTTTAAACAGAGATACGCAGTAAGCTCAAGGATTTTTGTTTAGCTCTTTTCATTTTTAATTAACTCTGATGGGCACTTTAGCATTTCTTCTTCATTCTTCCCCCCTCTTGCTCTCTCCCTCCTGGAACTTTTTATTCCCAAATTCATTATACCAAAAGTTTTTTTTAACTTTATGTGTAAAGTAGCAAGTAGAGATTGAATGACTCATACTGAGTCTTTTTAGAGGTCCTTCTACTCATTCCTGCGCTCTACTAATGCAGCTCAAATTCACCGTCAGGGCACAGGGAAATATCCCAGCGTCCAACATTGACTGGCAGCGACTTTGCAGGCTCTGGCATCTGTAGTTCTGACTCTGAATCAGAAATGATTGTGTATTAACTAGAATAATAACCAAAACACAGTTGCTGTTAGCATATCAAAAAGACACATGACCTTGGTTCAGCTGAAGACAGAGCTTCAAGATATCAGCAAATAGAGCCAAACTGTCTATATGACTAAACAAGTGACAAAGTATGATTATCCTCCGCTTTGATGGACACTACGATTCAAATTTCTCTTAATTCATTAAAATTCAGCCGATGTTTTTTCCCTTTGTTCATTAACAACTTTGTTTTCCTCCTAGATCAAGATTTACTTGAGGACATCATCTCCGACAGCTGCTTCCATACTTCGCAGCATATTGTGAGTCCCACCAGATTTGACATTTGGGTGTTTACAGACTCAAATCCAATGTTTTTTTTTTAAAAAGAAAAAAAGAAATACGCTCACACACTGAGTGTGTGAAACAGTCTGGGAGTTATCTGTCTTCAAATGAAGTGTTTGTGGCCGTATGAGCGCGATTCATCCGAATATTGCGGAATGATAGCGAGGGAGGCAGGGACGCAGTTAAAGGCCATTTGTATTCAGACGTGTACATGGTCTGGCTGGTTATAGGTGGCAAGTGATACACACAAGGGAGAGGCAGACACACTCTCTCTGACTGGGAACCGTAAATTATGCTGTGAAACACTGCGCTATGACACATACATGGATAAGAGACTCGCTCCGCTCGTGCGTGGCTCTGTGTGGGAATGATAAGTCGAGGGAAACGCAGAGAATGGGCTGAGGCCGTTAGTCTGCGAGTGCGACTATAAAACCACCACACAGCTCTTTATAATTCAACACACATCCTTACTGCAACATACATATTCTGCCTCCCGCACACACACACACACACACACACAAACACACACACACACACACACGCACAACCTGACAAAAAGAGTGCATGTACACAGCCATAAGGAAGAGTGCAGACAGACGTGCTCATCATTTTTACTTTACTCTTTGGTGATCATATATTCCTGTTTTGAAGAATGAAGGGAACCCTTAACTTCAGCTTTTGTGAACATTTCACTGCCTTCTAACTCCTTTGTTTGGTTTTCTGGTTTGAAACGTCACCGTTTTGACTCAGTGTGACACAGCGTTTGGATTAAAGGGAGGCTCAGACCTCTCAGTAGAGAGCTGAGCTTCCCCTCAAGCTACAACATTTTGAGTCAAAGGGCTAAAACAAGAGAAATAAATAGCCCAGAATGTTTTTAAAAGAGGGCAGGATGTTACACAGTGGTGAACAAGGCCCTGTCCAATTTTTTTGAGATGCATTGCTGCCAGTAATTCAAAATGTGCTGATATTTTTCTTAAAATAGCACATTTTCTCAGTTTACTCATTCTAAAATATATTTTTAAAATATAAAATACGGTTTTATAACATTTGCCCAGGTTTTTTTTTTTTTTTGCCCATTTTTGCACAGCAGTCCAATTGTTTCAGGACTCAGTCAGTAATAAAGCCCTGCAATGTTTTTCAGTCTGACGACTTGCTGCCTTTGGCGATGGTGATGCTGTTCGACTTTCAGGACAAAAAGTTTTCTCCGTGTGAACGTCCAACGATAGAAGGGCAAGAACCCATCCAGGAAGTCAGGAACCTGGAGAAAAGTCTGCACAGGTGTGTGTGCGAGTGTAAAAGTCACATGCGAACAACAGAAGTTTATTTATGCATAACCAAATAACCAAAACTGAATCAAAGAAACATGAAAATGGGCTCTGCTGTGTTTTTACAGATGTAAGACCAAGCTGGCTGCCTCTCTAGCTCGCTGCAGAGTGAAGCAGAATCTGCAGAGTGTTTCCTGCTTCCTGTCCGACAGCGTCAGGACCAAACAGCACCGAGCAAGAGGTCTGCCACTGTGCGCATGGATCAACACTCTCAAGATCAGGTAGTTTCAGCATGATTTTTTTTTTTTTGGCTTAATGCAGCATGTGTTTAATGCCTGGTAAAGTTTACTGGTGGTTAAAGCAGAATACTGACATGCAGCTAATCGGAGGGCACTGGTGTCTCTGTATTACAATCTAGTCTCCTGTATCTGTACCTGGTGATGTGTGTCTCTGACAGCATGTTTTGTCCTCTCCCTGTAGTCTTGACGAGATGTGTGAAGCGTTACAAAGCGCCGGTTTGTGTCAAGCGGAGAACGAGACTGAACTCGCAGAGTTCACGTTCTGCAGGGACCCCCTCTGTCCCGACACACTCATCTTCTCGCAGCATCTTCAAGCTTGGCTCCAGCACAGCAGCCTCACCGCCACACGTGTGCTGAACATACAGGTAGAAATCTGGGTGTGCCTATATTTGAGTCTTAAGAGCTTAAAAAGAAGGTGAGAAGACTTCGTCAGAGCTTTTCGGAAGACATGTCACCTTTCATCCAAGAGTTTTCTTCAGTATTAAAAATTAAAGGTGGAGAGTCTCAGGTATTAGTCCCTTAGGAGGTGGCTGTTGACTCGCCGTTAATGTGTAGCTGAGTCTCCAGAGTGTACTTGCACTTAAAGGTCAAAGGTCACTCTTTCAGGGATGGCAAAATGGCTTGAAAGAGGAATATAAGTGACCATCATCGAACAGATGTGGTGGCTTAGGACACCTGCTGTCACCCACCTACAATTTATGTCTTGAGATCCCTTACCAGACCTCAACCCCCACTCACACTACGCGTCAGGTGACATAAATAGCTCACATGATTGGGTAGGGCATGGTCTGACAGTGCTTTCCCCCAAAACCTCTGGTGATAATGACCCCTGCCTTTTTTCACCCCTTGTGGGGTGGGTTTCCTTCCTTTCAAGCTCTTAAGGCCACCATGACCAGGATAACTGAGAACCTGTTTTCTCTGGGGTGAGCACTTGAACATAACCTTAGCAAACTAGAGCAAAGAGCGGGGAAGAGTGCTGGACTCATGAGGTGTTCTCACACGTAAACTCAAGACAACATCAGGAGAGTCAGGTCAGAACAAAGTAGCACACAGCAGGCGATCTTTGGGATTGGGCACATTCTCACCACTGGAAGTCTTTAGTTTAGGTGAAGATGCTGCCTGAGACGTGGGAGGTGTGGATGGCACAAATCAGACAGTTTGTAGTAGAGAGCTGGTAGATTAAAGCCCCTCAAGTGACTCGACCAGGATTTATGTTTTCAAGCAGTGGTGCTTATTGGAAAATGCATACAGACTAAATCAAGAGGAGTGAAGCCATTGCAGATGTCCTTTAAATCTGCATTCTTTCTAATGATCAGCAGCGGGAACTTGCTCTGGAAGCAGAAGTATGTCAGATTGCATAAAAGTCTATGAGATTAAAGCTATCCCTTACTTGATTTACCTGGGTAAATGCTTTCTTGATGGATGTACGGTCTCAGAAAAACCTTCTGGTATTATTTATTACTGCCTGATGGGAGTCCTTAGTTTCTCAGTCAGTTCTAGTCATAACTGTGAAGTCTGGTTTCAAAGAACAAGATGGTGATCACCAACAGCTGACGTCATTCTTAGAGGGGACTAGAGATCTGCTTGTAAATCTGAAAGATTTAAAGTGAAAGCTGAAGGTAAGAGTTAAAAGTGAAAAAGGATTCAGCGAGAGATAAAAATCACTGCATATATTCAGTTTAAAGAACAGCAACAGTGGAAATCCAGCTCACTCACTGTTTTTGTCAGCTTTTCTACTGACGGTCATTTTAGGTCCAGATTTTTCAGATCATTAGCAACACGTGCATTTAGCGTGAGCGCTGCGTGCTCCTCTATAAAATACTTAAATTAAGAAGGAAAAGGTTACAGGAATCGAAATCAGCAGAAAGAAACACACTCAGTCTGTATGAAGGCTGCCTAATAGTCTTTTTCTAGGTGGAAAGCATTTCACCGCTGTGCGATAAAGTGCAAGTTTTGGCCTTTGATCCAGGCTGACTTCCTGTTGTGATGTGAAGTCTGAAGTCTTGAGTTGAATGACTTGAATTCGATTAGCTGCACAGCGGTCCGTAAGTCCGGAGGGGCCAGCTTCTTTAAGGAGAAAGTAGTCCACCGATCTTGTGTGAATAGCAGACACACCTGTCTGTCTGTCTTTGTAGGACAGGAGCGTGTGCGTGGCAACAAGTGTGTTACGCCCCCTGCTGTTTGATAAAAACGACGTCCTGCTAGTGGGGGCCTTCTCGGCCATGACCGTGGCACACGTGGCTGTTGTGGCTGCTGCCCGCTCGGTCCGAGTGCTGGTGTGTGGCGCTGATCACAACCCCTCACACAAAGAGGAGATCCAGGAACTGCTCACACAGATGGACTTAAAAAGTGAGTCACAAACACTTCAGATTTACTGATCTGTCCCTGTTGCTGCTGATGTCGCTGTATTTGTCCTTTAAGCTTTAACATTCATGAACCCTAACCCTGAGTTTTGAATATTACATATGATGGCAGCACAGTGCCAACACTAATCCGATCACTCACATGTTGCTCTACATCCTGATGTAGACGTTCGTGTCCTGTCACAAGCGTTTTACGGTCTGGATGACGTAGATGCCACCGTCCAGCGAGTAAAGGTCATCATGGTGCTGCCTCAGTGCTCGTCTTCTGCCCTCAATGACCCGGTGCCCGCTATCCACAGTGAACATGGAGGTAGGGAAATATAAGAGACCCCAACCTCCTGTTTCAATGAGTAAACATAATATATGTCGTTTTGTTTAACATTTGAATATTATGCAGTCATGTCCAAGTAGAGTTAAACAAGGGCAGACGTTAAACAGGTTCTCCTCTGCTGACAGACTGGGGTCTGCTGCCAGATTTGTCCCATGGTTCTGTTTCCAAGAGAAAAATAAACTCTCTGACCGCCCAGCAGGCGAAACTGCTGGCACACGCTCTCACCTGTGAGTAAATACCAAGCACACACACTTTTCACCAACCGAGCTACAACTTAAACACGTTATGTATTTTTGTTCCTGTTGGTAAAAAATTCATTTATTTCCTTCATTCATCAGTCCCAAAGGTTCAGACTGTGGTCTACTGCACACGCTCAGTGTATCCCGAGGAAAACGAACAGCTGGTGAAGAGAGTGTTAGAGAAAACACACACTCACCCCAAACTTCTGCCCTACAGGTACAACAAACACACTCGGCTGCATCTTTATACAGTTGTCTGCTTAATAGGCATTTAATCCTTTTAGTCATATATAAATATAAAGTACTTTTTTAATCCACAGGCTTAAACAAACACAAGCGTAATGAGGAACCTACAGGGCAGTGTAACAGGAAACAGGAGGCACTTAAACCATCTCAGATACTTTGTTTAATTTGATGGTCCTTTTTTTTCGTTTTATCTTTTGGCATCATTCGTTAATTTCCACAGCAAATAGAAATGGGAGCAACGAGCAGCCCATCTTCTTTTCTAGGGCTCAGCTCACCGTGCAATAACCACAGAAACCAAATGTCATTTTAGCTTTTTTAAAGCTAAACTGTTCGTTTTCTCTTATTGCAGCTGGATTATTATCTCTGAGTCCAAACACAGATGGTAGGACAAACCCTTGCATGGGGCTCATGTGAGCAAAAACTCACAAAAGCTATCAGATAAAGCATGCTGACATTGATAAATTCACTTTATAAGCTTGGAAAGCATGTGATTCCAGCGGATACGGCGGTTTGGGTCACCATTCCCGTGCACGGATTTCTAAATAACCTATTATTTTTACCTTTCTATAAGAGAGTGTGTGTGTAAGAGAGAGAGAGTCTGTCAGCAGGCTGATGACAGTGTAAAGGATCAGCTGCTGTTACCGGTGGGCCTGAGATTAATCCCGCAGTCGGGGTAAACGGGGCGGAGAAGATTTCAGAGTCTGTTTCATGCCTGCTGCTCCACAAAAGTCATTTCCTGCCATCCGTCCGCTTAAAGGAATCCAAATGTTATTAAATCAGCTCACATAAGCTCTTTTATCAACTTGCGTTAGGATTTTAGGCACATGTTTGATCTCTGTGTTTCCAGTATCTGTTCTGTGAAGACACAGATGTTTCAGTTGTTTTTACAAGGGATGACAGTGCACTGCAAACACCACTGCACTTCAGCGAAGTTTGGAGGAAGGAAGTAGCGATCAGTACATAGCCAGGTTTTTGACACAGTTTTTGTATGTTTGCCTCCACAGTGGATTTGAAATCAAATGGTAAATGTGTGATTGAAGCACTGACTTTCAGCAACTTGCATTAACTGTTTAGGAATGACCGGCACATTTATACACAGTCCACAGAGGCTCGAATGTACTTAGACAAGGGACGAGCAGTTTCATTGCCAGGTGATGTCTGTTCCCCTGGTATTTCATGACAGTGTTGAACTTTGTATTTTATATGAGGCCCAAAGAGATGTCAGTGCAAGTGGGGGAAGCCGTCATTAGGCTGAAAAGCCATAATAAATCTATCACAGAGAGCAAAAACATCAACAGAGGCCACAACCTGGTATGTTCTTAAAAACAAGGAAATTCCTTTAGCCGGCTCAGCAACACCAAAAATTCCTGAAAGACCACAGAAGTCAAACAAAGTGGGATGATGACAGAATTACAAACAACTCAAGAACACTGAGGGAGGCAGGTGAGTCCTTGTCAGGATCTACAATCAAGAGATGTCTCCATACAGACGGTTTATGACAAAGTGCAAATCACTGGTTACACTGAAGGACTGGACGACCTGATTAGACTTCAGCAGAAAACATCTAAAAGAGCCCACACAGTTCTAGGAAAACAGATTATTTGGACAGATGAAACCAAGATGAACTAGAAGAGAAATATAGAAAAGGAGGGGAACTGCTTTTTTCCCCAGATAATGATCAGATTATCAGCATATTGACATGTGCATGTATGGCTGCCAGTGAAACTGGGTCATTAGTGTTTATTGATGCTGTGACTGCTGTGATAGAAGTAGCAGGATTTATTCAGGGCAGCATGGTGGCGCGGTGGTTAGCGCCGTTGCCTCATAGCATCACGGCCCTGGGTGATTGCCATAGGTGCGAATGGTTGTCTGTCTCTGTGTTAGCACTGCAGGAAACTGGCGATCTGTCCAGGGTGCACCCTGCCTCCCGCCCTATGGTAGCTTGGATAGGCTCTGCCCTTCTCATTTAAAATTAAATTTGTCCAGTTAATGCAATACTTTTGTTAAACCCTCCAAATTAAAGCTAAAAGTCTGCACTTCAGTCACATCTTTACTGTTAGATTTAAAAATCCTCTGTGTTGGTGCACGGAGGCAAAACTGAAAAACCTGGATCAATATCAGCCGAACTGTACATTCTGCTTCCACACATGTGACTCCAGTCATGTAACTTAACATGTGAGCTCACAACCCATTATAAAAGCACGAGCGTAGTTTTATCTTAATAGCTTTTAGTGGAGATGAAAAGTTGCCCCACCAAAAATCTGACTGTGTGTGTAAACACTCGACATAAAGAGCACCCTGCTTTCACAATCAGCATTGCATTGAGAATTTTAATGCGAACGAAGGTCACATCTGCACATCGTCTCCATATTTCAGCAAGATTTAGACAGCGCTTGGTCCGCTGAGATTTCTCATTCAACATTTCCTAAAATATTGAATCCTGAAGGGAACTTGGACCAGAAGTATGGCCTGACAGCAACAGCTGCGAGGCCCATAAACAAGACTGTCCTTAGGCTGTGAACAGGACAATCTGACAAGAGACACCACGAGAAGCACCTGATGAGCCACCCACTCCCATCCACTTACATACAGGAAACCTTTGTGCCTGGAAACTACTGCACTGACACTGAACTGCAGGATGCCCACGTACTGTTTCATGTGACTGCTGTTGCTTGTATATCAAGTAAAACTGCTAGCAACATTGTTTTTCAAGAACTTCGCCACGGCGCTAGAAAGTTTGAAGAAAAGCTGAGGCCGATTAAACAAATCCTGTTTTCTTTATTTGGTTGTCAAAATAATTTATTTCTCTTTGGTTCAATTTCCAGAAGCGGGCAGTTCTTGTGCGCGTTACACAACCATTTACTCACAGCAGGGGAGCTCCGAGTTCTGACGACCAAGTGCCAATTTAGGAAATTTGTTTGTGACTGAGGGCCGCACAGGAAAAATACATCAAAACCATTTAGCATTCGTACAGTCTCTGTTCAGAGAACTGCGATTTATGTTGGTATTTTTTACTATGGTTTACAGCCTTGGTGGTATTTTTATGACCCCTGCTTTGTCAGTAGCTCTTAGGAGGTTTTAGTTGGCATCATGGCTGAAACAGAAGAAAAACACCCCTATGGTTTCATATTTGATGAACTGTGTAGTGATCATCTTTCACTGGCTCATGAGCCACACACACTGTTCCCAAGGACCACAACTATGCATCCTGAGCTTACAGTAATCCTCTTCTAAATGCATGTGATGATGACGAATCAGTGTGAAAATGCTTTCTTTTTCTTCCCGTTCTGTACCGCTCCCTCAGGGTGAATGGTCCAATTTTCCCGGACGACTCCTCATCAGGAGGCGAAACGGACTCACACAAGTTTTTCAGGCTCGAACCATCGAAGGTCACCAACGGCTGCTTCGTCGCCAGACTGTCCCGACAGGTGAGACGCATGGGAGGAGAAAGCGTAAGATGAAAGTAAGAAGAGAATAAAGGACAAGGCTGCTTTTAAAGGACTGAGATTTTGTGATGTGTGTAGAGTATTTACACGTGTGCGCGCATGCAATTGCTTTGCAACAAGACCTTCTAGTAGTGCTGAGGCTGCACTTCTTTGCTGTCTGACTGCAGGGAGGTCAGTCAGCTCTGTGAGCCTGCGCACGCACGCACACACAGTAGGTAGATGTGTGTGTGTGTGTGTGTGTACCATTGCTCTGTAAAAACACTGCAGCAATATTCCATAAAAATGAGACAAGCTAAAGATGAAATGCCTGTGAGCCAGTGAAACATTTCAGTACTCCAGAGCCAAGATGAATGGATAATTCTCTGTGTCGCTCTTTCAGCCTTTCCTCCAAGCCCTCAAGCCTTGTTGCATCACCTCATTTGCCCCCTCCCCTTTCTTGCCTCTTGCTGCACTCATAAAAAGAGGGAAAAATACAACAGAAGGAGCTGCTGCTCCTTCGATCACCTGCAGCTCGAAAAATGCTGCAGTGAGGTCCGTACAGCCACAACAAAAACTATTCAATCACGTTGGGTTTATAATGGTTTACTCATGTATAAAAATGCATTTATAGGAGTTGAAAGTAATATTTAGTAAGTCCCTAGTAACGCTGATCCTTTAAATCTATTGTCATAAAAGAATGTTGCAAAAGACAAAGAAGCTTTAAAAAATTTGCTTCTGCAGTGATGCAGATCTACATGCTAAATGTTCACATCTGGAAGTAAACATGGAAAAGATAAAGTAGCATCTTGAAAGCTGAAGGATGAAACGAGTTTAAAACTCCTTGATACCTTTGAGTGCTGAAGAAAAAACAAGAAAGTGCCTTTAAGTGAAATCAGACATTTGACAAGAAGAAAAATGACTCTTTATGGAGGCAGAAACGTAAATTGACATGCATGTACAAGTACACAACAAACCTGTTTGTGCAGACAGTAAACTCAAACGCTGGATGCTGTAGGACAAATGAGAGTGAGAAGCAGAGCAAACACCACCCGTGTAGTCTGCTTGTAGGTACTTGTCAGTGTGAACAAGCCAATTCCTTCAGCAGAGAAGCACTGATTTGAGACATGGCTGAAGGATCGGTTAATAGAATAACAGTTGAAATATAGCACATCCTGCACTCTGTGAACAAAGAGGACATAAAAGTTACCAGGAATCATTCTTAAATTGGTCTTTCTTCCTGGATTTGTCCCACAGACACACACACACACAGAGTGTAGCAAGAGGCACAAATAAGATATTTGTAAGATATTTGTGTGTGTACATATATATATACACATACATAATAAAGACCAGGTGATTGATGTGCAGGAAAGGGTTTCATTTAAACGTTCTCATGCAGAATGTGCTGCTGGTTAAAGAATCATTTCTAATGCAAATCGTATCTTTCTAACACAAATGGGCACGCTGCTGCAGACACCTCTGTCCTGTCCAGCTCGCTGCGGTAATTTAAAATCTAATGATCACGTCTAATTGGATTGACGACCACTACAGCGACTACAATGAACACAGAGCTGGGGCTGCAGATTTTGTTACACTGAAGAGATACCTCATCGATGCGTGCAGATACACAGAAATTAAGAAATGAGAACCCGTCCTCATAGACGAGGGGACAAACTGCACCTGTTCCACATCTGGGAGGTTGTTGAGCTCTATTCCCCCCTCAAGTATCTCCAGTATTTCCTCACAAATTGTAGATTTAGCATTTTAATTTAAAAATGTAAGGGTGTACACACGACTCAAGGAGCCGAGCTGGAAGCTCTGTGTGGTTATCAGTGCTGCTTTGAGCTAATAGCTGAATAACAATGAAGCTTTTGAAGTGGTCACATTTTCCTGATCAATCAATCAACCGGATAGGTGAGATATTTCGGCCTGGACCAAAGTGGTAGACCAATGATCTTGTCACTGAGACTTAAAGTAGACATTTTAATTAGAAAATGATTCATCAGCCTGAAACCTGAAATATTTTATCTGTTAAACACGTGTGACGGGCTGCAATCAGTCATACCGCTCTCCAGTAAACTGTAGTCTTCTGCATTTTACCACCACATTGGCAGCGCAATTAAAGTTCTGAGGCTTATAAATGACTCAAAGCGTACAATGCTGTCAAAGTAAGAAAAATGGAAAACTGCAGAGACAGATTAAACTCTCAGGGGTGAATAGAAAATGCATTTGTAATATTTTTAAGCAGCTTTCATAAAAGAAGAGAAAGTAAATGATGATTCAGAGAGACTGTGACAGAAAACAGACAGACCGAAGGTTCGGGAAAATTTAATGGGATTTCTTGTTTCTGCACTGCCGATGACAACCTTTCACTTCTATCCATATAACACTCAGGCTGTAACGTACAAAGTTCATTTGCAGTCCTGTGAAACACTGAGCACGTCCTTTTAGCAGCCAGGTGCTGATAATCAAATGCATTTGATTGAGTGATCATCAGTGATTGTGAGCGCCTCTGTAAAAGCAGAAGTTTGCATAATGTGCTGGTTTTGAGCATTCAGGTGTGTGTTTATGTGGATTTACTTTGAAGCCACAGGACCTGGGCACCTTGCAGTCATGGATTTTACCATGAGCTCCTCTGCACACTGACGTATTCTAGAGTCAAAAGTGAGACCATCTGTCCAACAGCTAAAAGATGGCCTAAATCGGGCCACGCAACAGGGCAGTGACCTCAAACACAGCAGCAAAGCTACACCAGCATGACCGAATGCCCGCAAATCTCAGTGAACTGAAGCAGCGTTGTAAATAAGAGTGGACTAGAATTCCCCCACAATGGCACGAGAGAGAAAACCTTTACTTAATCATTACTTTGGTTATTGCTGCTAAAGGTGGTTCAGTACATGACTGAATCGTGGAGTGTACTGCAGAGTCTCTGTGCAAACTTTCTTTTCCACAGGGTTATTTGTGTTTCAGTGTGATGGGGAGTTATACATTAAAATGAATGTTGCCAAGGTGACTTCATGAAGTAGTTTTGATTACATCATTTTTAGACAAGAGTTATTAACTAACACCAACAAGCTTGGTTAGCAAGCTGCACAGAGTATAAATACACACAGAGATAAATACGATCTAATTTGCACAAAGTAACAAGAACTGAGCACAGACTTCTTCAGACCGCAAGACAAATTTACAAAACTTACAACATGATAAAGATGCCCCCGAACTCAGAGTTGGTTGCCCATTTGTTTTATACTGAGCTTCTAATCTGTGCATTTCCTCTGTAACATGAGTCTGTGGCACTAACACACCTTCTAAAGCCAGTCTGGAGTGGCAGTGTGGGAAGCTACACTATGACAATTTTCAGCCCGAGGGCTTGTCAACAAAATTCATCTACCCCGAATTTATCGCTTATCTTCCCTCACCTTTTATTTATGTATTTGACTGGATTAATGGCCCTGAAGCTTTAACGCTGGATGATTTTTCGATTGGTCCTGTGTTTTCTGTCCAGATTAAAAATAGTTTCTCTACTATCCACACGGGATAATCTGTAATTAATTTGGCAATGCTCGTACATCTGATAGGATAAACCGAGATAAATTTCAGAGAACTTCTGAGTGCAGGTTGGTTATTCAGTACTTAAAGAAGAAAAACTGAAGTTTTACTTTGAGGGCTGGCAAACATTACAAACACATTAGCATTTTTGTTGTAAGCAGGGTATCATTGTGATGATAGCATTCAGTCCAAAACCAGCTGTTTTCTCACATGGGCATAGAGAGGAAACAAAAGTGGTTGTAGACTGTGATCATCCTGGTGCCTTTCAGATGATATTCTTTATTTGCTGCCATGATGCGGTGTAAAAGCCTCCTCCCCCTCCTCTGCAAGTTCGCCTTATGGCTGTAGCTCATTTCCACACCATTGTGTTTTTATTGTGTAGATGTCCCCTGTGCTACATTTTAATGCATTGTGGCTTCACATTAAATCTTCAAACTGCTCTTTCTTCTTCAGGCAGATCCTACTAAGGTGGAAACAGTCCAAGATGTGCTGGCAAGGGCGGCGGCAAAGGGCCTCCTGGGCGGAATGATTCCCGAACAATCAAAAGCTGCTAAAAAGGGGAAAAGCAAGAAGAATCGAGCAGCATCAGCCAGCAGCAAACCTTCATCCTCCTCCAGCCTTGAGAGGGAGACGGGAGGAGAGCTGCCAAATGGACGAGATCCAGTCACACCTTCAGGAGATGAAGAGGAGAAAGGCGAGGGAGATGATGAGGAGGAAAAAGTGGGCGAGACAGAGAAAGAGGGGGAAAAGAAGAGGAGGGGGCATAAAGGGCGTAAGCGAAAAGGCCATTCAAAGCAAAGCAAGAACACTACTGTCTCCACGCATGAACCTAAAGGCCACAAGAAGAAACAGACAAAGAAAAAAGTCAACCAATCACATCACAAGAGGCGTCGGACGAAAAGCAAACCGAGACGAATACCTCGCCTTACACTAGCTTTAATGTCCTCTGCAAAACCCTCCAACCACTTGTCTCCAATCACAGCTCTGGCACAGAGGATGAGCATCAATCCAGCGTTTAAATCACAGCAGACATTACTCAGCACGCCTTCCCCCGCTGGAAAGCATCCTTCAACCGCTCTTCCTGCCATACCCGCTCCCCACACCGCCTCCACGGGACTAAACACACAGCCTGAAAGAGCACAGGAAACATCGAACGACGCTGCTAAACCAGCAAAAGAGGCGGTCAGAGCTGACAATGTGGGGCTGCCACCAATCTCTCTGCGCAGCAGGAGTGGCAGTTCTGGCTACAGGCCTCTGTCTGGGACCCTCAACTCCCAGCAAGGCAACATGTCTACGTCTTCATCCTCAATCTCTCTGCCTGATGTATAAAAAAAAAAAAAGTATTCTCACGGATGTACTAACTGGAATGTACTAACGCCACATCAAGTGCTTTTTAATTATTACAATATTTAAATTATTTTGTAGCCATTTCTGCTGCTTAGATTTGTTTTTTAAATATATGTGGCTCACTCATAAACTAGATCTTCTAGTAATTTATGTTGACTAATACACAAATAAATTATTAATTGGGCCACAGTGAAGTTCAGTGAAGAGCAGGTTGCAGTATTTGTCAGGCACAAAGTGTAACTACCGACCTGATTGGTACCCATCTATCAGTCAAGGTGGCCACACAACTGAAAAATGCAGAACTTGACATGATTTAGATGGTTTATCATGTCAAAATTAAGTGCTTGGTATAGCTGTCATGGAGGCCTGGCTTAAAGGTGACATATGCTCATTTCAGGCCCATATTTTCCTTTGTGGGATCTCACGGTTGTTTTACATTCACAGTTTAGAACTGTTACATCACTACATTTTCATTTTTGCTTTTTTCCTCCAGTAAAATGATGCACATCTCTTTAATCTTCAGTGATACAAAAACAAAAAGTTTCATGGGAATAAATAACTCTTAATGACTCACGAGCTGCAGACAGCTGGACTCTGATTAAGCAAGAGACCGATCACAAAAATAGCTGCAAACACACACGCGCACGCACAGGTTTTATAATGCTGTTTATTCTCACAATTGGTTACATTGATAAAGTGTACAAATCAGTGAGCAGCAAACGG
Organism: Rhamphochromis longiceps; assembly: GCF_057381845.1. Lineage (NCBI taxonomy): Eukaryota > Metazoa > Chordata > Actinopteri > Cichliformes > Cichlidae > Rhamphochromis > Rhamphochromis longiceps. Next base: position 25,865,755 of record NC_140562.1, read on the forward strand.
AAGCAGACACATCCATCAGTGGGAAATGGATAGTGTATATATGTGTGTGTGTGGGCGTTGTTTATGTGCAAGACTGACAAGAGATGCAAGGAGTCCACTGCTGCTACAATCCTCCTCCTCACCCTCCGGTCAGCGGTTCAGACGGAGCAGTGGACTCCCAGCTCTCGGTACACTGTACAAGGTGAAGATATAATCCATAACCTGCTGTGTTCTGCAAAGCGGAGCTTGTTGTAGCGTTGTGACTAAACCGGGGACTGAGACGATGACAGTCATGAGACTTTACTTGCCCCAACTAATAAAAATCAGTATATACCTTTTATAAAATAGAATAAATAAAATAAAAAATATTTCTGTTCAATACATACAGTCTCTCTCTCTCTCTCTCTCTCTCACACAACCGTCCCAGAGCGTGCGAGGCTTTTCATGACTTTCCGTTTCTCCAGATCAAAAGAATGCATAGATAATTGCTAAGTTAAATTCAGCATCAACTTAACTGCCAACTGTGAGCGCTTCCGATCGCCTCCGTGTTCATTATCTGCTCTCGTATTTTTCTTTATCTACAATGTATATCAGTATTTTACACTTTGGCCATTTGGTGAATTTTCAAAAAATAGAAAAAAAAAAAAAAAAAAGGCATTTCATTAGAGGAAAATAACAGGCAAAGAAACACATTAAAGAAAAACATAGCTTATAACGATGATTAATGCCAAATGTTACATGAAATCAGTATTATGTACAGAAAGTTTTTGTCATCTCGTTCACATTTCAGCATCCTTGTGACAAAAGAAGAAATCATCTCCGTTACTAAAATAGTTTCTTTAGGTTCCCCCGTGGAGCCAACAGACGAAGTGCAAGACAACATGCTGACCGTTAGCTAAGCCCCCCCCCCTCAAGTTACTGCCTCAGCCCCTGTCAAGCATTTCTTTGTTTTTTTAGGCCACTTATTTATCACAGAAATGTGACGCAGCACAAACAAAAGCAGGCAAAGACGAAGACCGGGAATCTCACAAGTCAAGGAAAATACCCGTGACTTCAACTCAGCCTCCTAGTAGATGTGCCTAGTTTGAAACTCCTATGTCGCCTCGTTCTCAAGTTTCTGAAAACTTGACCTCTGACCTTGACGTCAAAGTGACTGATATTCAAACTTGTCCAAGACTTTTAGTAGATGCAGCTATGGCATCAAATCCTACGTCACCTTGTTCTCGAGTTATCGCCCTCACAAACTTAGGTGTCCAGGCCTCACAGCTACGAGGGGAAACCCTCCGCTCTGCACAGCTGCACCCACCTGGAGGACTGACCTGGACGGTCAACCAGAAAAGTTTGGTGACTTCTGCATTGGGTCTCCATAAGGTAAACTTTTTTACGAATGTGCTACAATTGTTACTGCTCCCTTATTCACAGCAGGTAGCTTCATGTGTTTGATTTGGAAGATTTGTTTGTTTTTATCTTTTCCAACTATGGGATGTCATTCCAGACACGAAGGCATCTCGTCCTGGGAACTTGTGCATAGTTACTGAACCACAAACAATTCAAGGGACGGCTGCAGCTCGACATCTTCAAAATCTTCATCTTAAAAAAAGAAATCATGGAATTGTGCAGTATTAATCTGGAAGTTTTGAAATTTTAGTTAAAGCAAAAATAATGAATTTTGGACTTTAGATTTTTAAATGCTGCGTCACATATCTGCAGTAACTCTTGAAAGCGTATTACGCGCAGACTAGCATCTCCTGCTAACAGCAAATGTTCAATTTTGGACCCTAACAATGATGAACGTCTTGAACAGACTTTATATGTTTTATGAAGAGTTGGACCATATTTTTTTAATCCGGCTGTTGTTTTAACATTAGGCAGTCATTTTGAACCAGCTGCTAGCAATATGATGCTAAATGTCAGAGGCCAGGCTACTCCTTCTGGCATAAAAGTTGGCGTCCTCAGTAGAAAGTGAGCCATGATCCATTCTGCACCGACCTTCTTAGTCCCAGGATAACCAATCAGGTACACACAGTGAAAAATGTACCACCATACTGCAGCAGGTTGAAATACAAACACAGATTACAATTATGCTTTAGTGTTTCCATTTCTTTAAAAGGAGCCTATAAAGAGAGGACAGAGCTCTGATGTAGCAGCATCGTCTGGAAAAGAAGCCGAGAGTGAACCCAAAGCTTGACAGGCTCTAATCAGGGGGTTTAGCAAAGGGTCGCCTAACAGAGTATTAATCTGCTGCCCCACACCCAGGAGGGAGATGCGTTGTTGTGAGGATCTTATGTGATTTTTAGGTGACATAAAGGACTTCATTAGTTATTACCATACATCCAAGCTTGTCAGATATGTGATAATAAGGAGCTAGCAGGTGAAACTGGAACTCTGCACAACACAGACACAGAGCGAGCGGTTTCATTACACTGATGAAATCAGACGTACAGTGAGTAAGGAAACACAAGGCGCGTTCAGCTGAACACAATCCTGGAGACAGACCGATATAGAGTCCATTAAAGTCCGTCAGTCTGGGTCAACACGTCTCTCTGCTGGCTTTCCTCTAGAAAACATCCACAGCTAAAGAGAAAATTGTCCTCTCTCTTTCTCAAATCACAGTTCACATCAGCTGTGGACTAAAAATCATCACAACCACACCCAGGTATAAAAACGCATTCCTCAAGTGTTCCTCCAGGCTTGTTTGTGTTTTTTAATGCCACCCATGATCTTTATTAGTTTAAATGAAGTCTGATGACCGATACTGAGGTGGGATTTAAAGGAATAATCCGTCAAACTTCCTCCAACATGTGTATTAAAGAGCAGCAGCATGCTGAAGGTCTCCTGTGTTTGGAGCAGCACTGTACTAGAGAGAGAGAGGGTCAGCGCCACCCGCCCCCATCTCGTCCTCCGTTATGGCTATCTTCTGTCATTTCCTAGAGGGATGAGAAAAGAATAACAACGTAAACAAGGAAATGCGCGAAGTATGTTTCGGGTGAAAGGTCACCACTCGTTCAGACGCGGGGCTGACTCTCGCACAGCTGATGAGAAAGAACGAATAAGACAGGATAAACGAACCGTGCGACTTCTGATTTCTCACCCTCGAGTCTCTGAAAGCAGCAGCAGTGTATTGATATTGTATAGAATGATTCACATTTAGATAAAAAGCTCATGCAGGGTCAAGTGGTTGGAGGGTGTAGACTGAAACAAATCTCTTTATCTTCCAATGATCATCCGCTGATATGAAACTTTTCATCTCCTTACGGTTACAGTCTACTGAAGATGATGAGCAAGAGAGCTCGGGGGGGAGGACAACCCGGTGGATGAGGTTGGAGGAGGAGTGTGGCCAGGTGTGAAAGGTCATGCTGTCAGCACAGGCACAGACACAAATGCACAAAGAGCACGGAGAGATCAGCAGCAGCAGCACACAGGATCACTTCCTGCCCTCTTCTCCTCTGCTGCTGTGAGCTGAGGGGAATGAGACCTACTTCTATGTACACCATCGCCTGCATGGCCGGCACTCAGGTGGTCCTCTTCAGACGTGGGGTTGGTGCCTTTTTAATTCTCACTTATTTGGAAGAAACAGACTTGAATTGCGGCTCAAGAGCCAGTTAACTCTTGAGGTGAAATTCCAATTTGCTTCCAAACCAGTGAAGGAGTTGTGACAGGTTAAACCCCCCACCCCCAAAAAACCCAAGGGTTTTACTGCGTTTCCATGGCTACTAGGGTCTGTGGTGGTGACGGGTTTTGGCAGCGATGCGTCGAGTTACTATGGTGACTTGGGGCCGTGGTCGAAAGCCGGTAGTGTTTCACCACGGTTACTGTGGCAACTCTGTGACAGGTCTCTTCTGTTTGAGGGTGTCGATGAGAGACAGGACGCCTCGCTTCACACTGGTCGACACCCGGCGGGACACCGAGTCGCCGGGAGGCAACGAACCGCAGGCCTTCTGGGAGGGCGGTCGAGCCACCAAACACTTCTGATACCGCAGCTGTAAGAGAGCGAGGGAGAGAGAGAGAGAGCATAAATTATGGAGAGTTACAACTGCTGAGGATACGACTGTGGAAGGGGCAAGTGTGTGTGTGTGTGTGTGTGTGTGTGTGTGTGTGTGTGTGTGTGTGTGTGTGTGTCCGTCCTTGTGGGGATCAACAGCCCTTTTAGGGAGCGGTCCCCAATCCCTGGGCCTCGGACGGGTACCGGTCCGTGAGTCGTTTGGTAGCGGGCCGCGACGAGAGTTGAGGCTCGGGTGTGAAATGTATAGTTTTCAGGGTTTTTATCAGTTTTCAGCATTATTTTGTTATCGTTTTTATCGTTAACTCGGTTTTCCTTTTCACGTGTGTTATAAATAAATCTTCTTTTTTTCGGTACCGGTACTAGTTTTATTTTGTTGTATTTATCCGCGACACCTTAAAGGCCGGTCCGTGAAAATATTGTCGGGCATAAACCGGTCCATGGCACAAAAAAAAAAAAAAAAAAAAAAAAAGTTTGGGGACCGCTGGTTTAGGGGAACAAAATCCCAGTCCCCACAAGTTTGAAGGCATTTTTGAGACTTAAAATGTGATTTTAGTGTCAGGCTTATAATTGGTTTATGGTTAGGTATAGGGTAAGGGTTGGGTAATCATTAAAAAAAAAAAAAAAAAAAAAAGCATTATGTCAATTAGATGTCCCCACAAGATATGACCCAATGTGTGTGTGTGCATTTGGAGGGTTGACTGCACCAGTCAGACTGCACCTCTGCTAGCTGTGATCAATAGTAATGACTAATGATTCTTGTCACCATCAATCTGTGTGTGTGTGTGTGTGTGTGTGTGTGTGTGTGTGTGTGTGTGTGTGTGTGTGTGTGTGTGTGTGTCCATATATCCAAAGTTCTGATGTGTGATCAATAGTGCAGTCAGCAGTCGACCACAGCAGAGGAGGGCGAGTAACCTCCACTAATGGGATGCATCGCAGCATAAACAGCGCAGATGGGACTCTGGGTTTGTGATCACATTATACTGATGAAATGGAAACACTGTGAAGGTATTACGGCTTTAACACAACTGTTATTACTTCAAATCCATATACAGTACATCCTGTTTGAGAAGTTTTCAGCAGAGCAGGAAACACCGCTGTGTGCAATCTAAAGCATTTACCATTTAAACAGAAAATCTATAGCAGATAACCTGCAAGGGCATCCACTGCAATTTAACTGCTTTATCCTGATCTAAATGCATGTTTCAAACCAGCAACGCTTTGACATGGGGTCCCACTGCAACTTGAGCAAATCGTACTGGTTAGAGCATCTGTCAAGACTGAACAATCAAACCCCAACTACACTACCGCCAAGGACATCCACCTTCAGAGAGAGGGAGGCTCTAAAGATCTTCCCGTCTGTAAAACCTCTGCATCAGCAGCATTAACATCAGCTGGTAAATAACTTAACAAGCTCTTTGTTAAGTGCAATCAAGAGTTCAGAGATTTAATTAAGCTACAGAAAAAAATGCAAACGGCTCAAAGTTTCTCTTCTTTTACCCATTTAAAGTTCTTTTACATCTAACTCTTAATCCATGTACGGACCACAGAGCTGAATTTCAGCTTGTGTGACTCACCATACAAGCTGCCTGTACGGCCTCAGACACGCTCCCAGCATTGGGCTCACACCAGAAGATGTGACAGTCGAAACGATGGCCGCCAGCGTCCATGATGAAGGCAAACGTGTGCACGTCACGCCCAACGCCCATGAAGGACAGGAAGCGAACACGACACTCTACCAGCACATCCTCTTCATCCTGCGGACAGAAAGTCTGAACTCTTTAGGCATTAGGTATTAAAGAGCTCACTCTCATCAGTAATTTATTTAAACAGCTACAAACAGCAGCTGGGCTGTTCAAGCTGAACGCCGTGACTTCTTCACACACACGGGAGTGGAGTTTCTGTGTGAGCTGCGATTCATCGCTCGGGTCAGCGGCTTATTTTCTCTCGCTCCAGAATGCAAGGTTTGTGTTTTTTCAGCATTTTTCTAGAGTAACACATTGAAATAAACAGTAATCTTTCTGATGAGGTCTGAAAAGGTTGTGCTCATTGGAGCCCTTCCTGGAGAGCAGTCTCTTCTATATGTGTCTCCAGAGGTCAGGAGACCAGTCGGGGCTCTTTTATAGGATCAAATAATAATAATAATGAAACCAAATGTAAAGCAAAGTTTCACACAGTGTGATTACAAACTGCTGCTTATGCAACGAGGCGCGGTATATCAGCCTTGGCCAACACCGACAGAGGCAAATCCAGGTTTGCATGAGTTAAAATATTTCGACTTTGGTGGCAGCTTAGCTTCATGCTGCTGTTGGTTCTTCAGTCAATCCTGGAGAAAAGCAAAGTGAAGTCAAGTGTGAAAAGTGTCCACCATTATGGGGTTTTTCTGTTTCTCACGTAAGTCATGAATGCAAAAGACGCCTTTTCCTGTTCCGACCAGCAACCAATCAGCAGTCCACATACACACACACCGTCACTCATTTTGATCTGTGTTGGTTTGTGGAGGATGGTGTATGTGTAGGTTGCACACCCCGTTTGCATATGCTCTACATAATCAAATATGCACGCAAACACGATACTATAAATCAAACATTAGGGGGGAATATTCGCGAGTTTCCAACCGACTTCACGCGAGTAAAACGAGGCAAAACTTTGCTTGGTGTTTGGTGTGACTGCATCATAAGAGCTCAACAACATCAGACCTGTCTGACCTCGTCTTTGCTGATGGTGACCGTAGCGTCGGCTACATTGAGGGCCACCGGAGTCCAGTCGTCTCTGCTGGAAGAACCGATCAGACTGTCTATAGCTCCATTCAGTATATCCATGCCTGATGTAGAAGGTGATAAAACAAAACATTTGAATTAAATAAACATTCAGAATCAACATTAACATTTCATCACTCTGTGTGTATGTGTCACACCAACCTATCGGTCTGGCCACAGGCATCATCCCAAGATAGAGCACCTGAAACTTCTGAACCAGCTCCGTCTTTGGTGTGGGGAACTCTGCTGAGGAGAATTCAACACACATTTGAATTGGTGCTCATAAGAATACATAACATAAAGTACACTGAACTGCACCACAATTTTACAATAGAGGGTGTATTAAAATTAAAAAAATAAAATAAAAAATCATTTTAAAAGGCTATTTTTTAAATTTTAAATATACATTGCCTAAATTATACATTTTACATATGAATCTTCATCCAGATGTACGGCATGTGTCCATATGATGGTCGGACTTGCCTCATGCGAGCATGTTGTTATGCTACATACCAGCAACAATGTGAAACTCACGAATCGCCTCTTTCTCACAGTACATGTTTCGATCGTTACCGGTGAACGACTGTGGAATTAAAGAGTGCTCGCGCTTTAATATTTGAACTGGTATCTTTGAGTGTTTGCTGCCATCATAAATAAATAATCTCCAAATGTAGTGTTAAATATTTTAAACAAGACTTCTGTTGAAATATGTCACAGTAGACTAGAAACACATGTTTTCTTACATCGTAAAAGTTATTGTCAGTAACCACAGCGGTTCTATTTGAGAAGCTGACATGAGCAGACCAGTCAGAGAGAGTGTGTGTGTGTGTGTGTGTGTGTGTGTGTGTGTGTGTGTGTGTGTGTGTGTGTGTGTGTGTGTGTGTGTGTGTGTACACACAGTGATTAGTTCAGCACAGCTAACGTCGTCTCTCTTAGAAAGACTGACAGGTGACAGGAAATAACAGAGTGAGTTATGACAGGAAGCGGATGCTCGTCGTCACATCTCTCATTAAACTGACTGAAAAACAGAGGCACAGAGTCTATTTTTACCATCTGTCGGACATTTAAAAAAAATTTTTAAACTTCCTCCTTTTTTGTAAATCTAAAGGTGAGATGATGAACTGCACTGGACCACAAACCTCTAAATCTGTCAAGTGGAAAGAACTGCTAGGCAACCTGTGGCGTTTTTGATCGTTACTATCACACTTGGTGCAGGTTTCTCTCTAGTGCACTGATTGAAAGTTGGTAGGCGTGAAGCATGAGGAGCAGTAGCAGCACTGGTCGAATGATGGAGAAGGAGGCAGCAAATTTTATGAAAAAGAAAACGCATTAAACCCCTGTCAAAATTCAAGGCTGCAATAATAAATCTCTCCTAAATCATCTTGTTATAAATTCTCATTAACTAAAAAGGACATTACGATAAAAAGCCAGCTATTTTCTGACACATTCAGTCTCCCAAATGGCCAGTTTGGACGCATCTTCAGTGCCACAGAAATGATAACTCCCCGTGCGTCTATTGACGCAAGACAGTTGTCACATTTACTCCCTCTTACACACACAGACAGACAAGGAGTTGCTTTGTGTAATGTATGAAGCCTACCTTGTAAAGGGAGATCGAGTCCTGCCTGCATCCTGTCATGGAGGGAGCCTCCTGCCATCGCTTTGGCATTCTTTCTCTCTGTCATTATCTGGAGGAGAGGCAGGGAGGGTTAGAGAGGGAAGCAAAAAGAAGATACAGAAGTATGAGGAAATGGCATGTAAAAGAAAAAAAAGCCAAAGTGATATGCCGTGACAGAGACACAGGGGAGGAGAGCGAAGAGACAAAGCCGAAAAACAACAGAACGTGTGAGAGTGCAGGAGGATGGGTGAGAGAGGGAGATGAAAGCATAAACACGAAACCCTGGAAATGCTTCACCCTTGATACTGTCATGCTGTCTTTCATTTCACCTGAAGAGCACAGAAGTGCACTCACACAGACACACACAAATTAAGCAGGTCACACTCCTCTCTCCAACACAGTGATAGCCTTTTCTCCCGAGCAACACACACGACGCTCACGAAGCAAGTAAACTGCTTCACCCATTGCTTTCACAAACCCCACTTAAAAACATCAAACGTATGTTGTTGTTTTTTTGTTTTTTTTTATGCTGGATTAACAGGGTTCTTACACATTTTTCAGGTACTTTTTAAGCACTTTCAAAGTCCATTTTTAAGCTTTTCCAGCACATTACCAAAAATAATAAAAAAATAAAATAATGCATGTTTCACTTTGCATCACCTCAGTAAGACCATGTAAAAATTAAAACAAATAATCTCAGGTCGACTTAAATGTCCTTTGTTCCCCTTTTGTAAAAACAGAAAAATGCACCACACAAAAATACTGAATAAGGAAATGGTTGCCTTATATGCGTATAGTGCAGAAACTCAAAAAAGACATCAAGTTGTTAGAGATATTCATCTCCACTTGAAAAAAAAACAACCTCACAAAACAAGAAAACTGCACCAAACGTCACAATAATACACAGCAATTGTAATTGCAGAGAAATACTGCATTTATTTTGGTCATTTCATTTTCAAGCAAGAAGCTCACCCTTTTTGAACGGAAAGACAAAACAAGTGAACTGGAAGGGGAAAAGGAGAAAAGGAAAAACGATGCTGACAGATGCAGAAAAGGATCGATCAAATGGCGAGAAACAACTCAGAGCTCATTAAGGGAATGTTGTTGGAATTCAATAACTTTAAGCGTAAAAACACTGAAATGCAGGCACAAAAGCAACAAGACAAAATACATGAAGACCTGCAGCTCCAAGAAATCCAGAGTAGAAATACGCAGTTAGAAGACAAGCACAAAGAAGTACAACAGAGAAATGCAGACATGCACAAGGACAAGCTGATACACGAGGCAGCATCCAAACAACTCAAAGACAAGCTTGAAGAAAAACAAGCAACATTAGAACAGGTGGAACAAAGATGCAACAAACTTGAGAAGCAAAGCACCGAAACAATCGATGAGTTGAGAACCCTCATCCTGGAGAAAAAAAGCGCTCGTGGAAAAGTGCATGGAAAAGAAGAAAAAAAATGCTTCGGCTTGTTCCGGAGGAAGGACGCTACTGCTTCCTCACCTGATGCAGCCTCGTCTTGCTCCACCTCTGTTCACCCCCCCAACCAGTCCCGGCAGTTGACTGCCCCCTCCTGAGCCTGGTGCTGCCGGAGGTTTCTGCCCGTTTAAAGGCAGTTTTTCCTCCCCACTGTCACCTAGTGCGTGCTCAGAGGGGATTGTTGGGGTTTTCTCTCCTCTACCTTGTTTCCTGATTTACTTGTTAACTTTTCGTTCTTACCTCGTTTTAGCTTGTTTCTTTATTTACTTGTTTAACTTTTTCTTTATTGACTTGCTTGTTTAACTTTTTTTAAACTTGTGTAACAAAATAATAAACCAATTGCATTAATCCTTCGAGTATTTTTCATCTAATCTTGACAGAATTTTTCCAAAACATTTTCAAACATTCAGATCTGTCTTTTATTTTCTTCTAAATGGTGAACTAAAAACTCTGGAACAAGGTTTGAAACACTGAAACTGTTTCAGCTGAAACCGGCAAAGTCATGCGTGTGTGTGTGAGACTCACAGAGGACACTGTGTCACTAGTTAGGTCATCATGTTTGGGCTCAATCACTCCAAAATTATTTAGGCCAAATCTTTAAAACGGTGTCATTGCATACACATTTGCAATTCATTCAATCGCACAAATGCAGAAATTATTATTTGCAGTATCTCATCTGATTTATTGTGAGAATGTCATGCCCAAAAATGGGGACAAAAGCGTTTAATCGTTTATAAGAAGAGGTCAGAAATATAAGTGCTGACATCAGTAGTGTCCACAGGAACCTCTCAATCTCAGCTAAAAGCTCATGTAAACCATTTCTGCAACCACCAAACAAAGCAAAGACACCAAACAGTTAAAAGAGGTAAGGTAAGATCCATCTTTTGATTTATGATTTTCTGGAATTAAATGTGAACTGAAAATTTTTTTTTAAAGGTGTTATATGCTATAAAATACTTTTAAATAAATTAGGTGAGGAAAATTAAAGATCCAATTTTTCTATGTTTGAGTCACAGTAACTTAGAGTTACTACAGTTTCAAGCACCACATCTGACATTCAAGCACTTTTCAAACCTTGAAAGGACAATATTACAATTCAAGCGTATTCAAGGATTTCAAGCACCCGTACGAACCCTGGATTAAAGACTTCAATCAAAATAAATCTTTATTAGCAACCAATTCTTCTTTTCTTATCAGTTTTCTATAAAACAGACCGACTAGGGGGAAAATAAAATGTTGTTGTTAGATGTTGTTAGATCGGGTGTGATGAATATGGAGGGGGAGGAATGGCTCCTCTACATTTTCAGCTAAAAACACTTCAGAGGCGAGCATTAGTTAAACCTTCTGAAAAATAAAATATTTTCATCTCGACTGCATATAAATGAAGAAATCATTCGAAGGTCTTTTCAGACGCTGAATATAAAGTTCGCCTTTTAATGAGGACAGTCCATTAACTAAACGTTCAAAGCAGACAACAAACACGCAGTCTGAATACTGCCCTTTCAGCCCTGTTTGAATTCACCTGTATTCATCAAACACAGCAGAGAAAGCTTGCTGGTAACTGTGTTTGGGAGTGTGCTTTGACTGTGTGATGGATGTTAAATAAGATAAAGCACTGCAGCATTTCTTCAGCACCATGACTACAGATTAATTTTTTTGCTTTATGGGTTTTAAGATGAGCTTGCGTGCTGAATAATTTTGTGCTTTTAAAAACATAATAAAAAAAATTAAAATCCATCAACACTACATTTTCTTCTCTGTGAGCCTTTATGTTGAGTGGGAGGGAAAACATTTGTCCAACTACTTGGCTAGCTTCATCACATCCGTCTGCCAAAATCCCAAAGTTAGCCTCCTGTGTCTGGAACCTCCTCCGGCCTGAACAACTCACCCGGGAGCAGATCTCGTGCAGGCTGGTGGCGATGGCTTTGGCTGGTGTGTCACAGCGGAACACATGACATTTCAGGATCCTGGTGTTTTTATCCCTCGCCACATATGCAAAGTCCCTGAGAAGAGGAAAACACAGAGTTGCTTTACAAAAAAAACAAACACACAGTCACAAATGGAGATGAGGTTTGCTGGACGAGTTTGGTGCTACTTGGAGAAATTTTAAAACAAAAATGTGTGTGTCTACTTTTGAGACTGACAGGTCTTTGAGACAGATGAGAGATGAAGTGACCTTTTGTAGCGGGATGAATATAGGACGGACACATGCACACACACGCAGAGACGACAATGGACCCCAAAGATCAATAGAGCAGCGTGATGCAAGAGGGAGTTGAATAGAGTAACAGCAGGAAAGAACTTTCCCCTGGGCCCACTGGAGCCGAAAACAATTTAACTCAGCTGAACAGAAGGAACGGAGAATAAAAAGGAGGAGGGAAAGAGATGGGATGGAGAGAGGGATGAAGACACAGGATACTTTAAAAAGAAATGTAGCTGCAGCAAATTAAACCAGAGCATCACACACACACAGACACACACAAAGACATAAGCCAATGTAAATAACTCCCTTCAGGCTGTGTTTCAATATGAGATGTAATAGTCAAACAAGGCCTGAGGGCTAACAGGATTCCTGGACGCAGATTCTCAGGGACGTTCTCCACGAGACATTCCTATTTACGTACGTACGTGTGTGTGTGTGTGTGTGTGTGTGTGTGTGTGTGTGTGTGTGTGTGTGTGTGTGTAAAACAAAGTTAAAAAAAAAAAAATACTTGTAGACAGACAAGGACAGGGGATGTGACCTTCATTTCCTCCATGTCTGAATGCATGCACGCAGTGGTACAGAGTACATCAAGAGCCACTTTCAAGATGAAAGAAAATGAGACGGAGAGAGGAAATTAAACAATAAAATGATGTAGAGGTACTCTACAGGAGGAGCATTGCAGACTGAAAAGGAAGGAATGCGTTTACCTCTCTCTGTATCCAAGGAAGCAAAGAAGGAAAGGAAGACAGGTTAGTGGGAGGGGAAAAAAAGGGGGAGAGAAAAAAAATCCATCGCACCAGTGAGCGTTATTGCCGGGTGACAAAAGGTTGCAAAGAGATGCACTTTCACATAGAAAATTAACCTTGAGTGACATATTCACTTCTCCTGCCGTCGCCTTCTCTAACAGAGTTTTAGTGGCGGTACGGTAAAATGCACGTATATATGCACACAGATCTCAGCAGCACTGCAGGTGATCTTAAATGCAGAGTTACTCTGAGCTAAAATTATATATGGAATATAAAGGAAAAGAGAGAAAATGGATGAAGAGAGGGACTCGGGGTGACGGAGAAGTCAGGTTGTGAACAGTTAGCCTGCTGAAGGCTTGCATATCCTTAAAAGACATAACGAAAGAAGCTTTTTTTAAGCCACATAAAAAAATTAATTAAAAAATTTAAAAAAAAAAAAAAACCTAGAGCAAGAGAGTGGGTGACTCGAAAAAGGAAGGAGAGAAAATTGGAAGTGAATTGTAACAATGTACAAGATAAAGATAAAAGCCTAAAGACGAGAGCAGAATAAAAGACCCCGAGATGAGAAGAACATAAAAGTCAAAGGAGGATTGGAGAGAGAGGGGGCGGGAGAGAGAGTGGGAATGATATCTCATTTCTAATATAATCTTATCATCATGCCAACGCCCCTGAAAATGTCAAGGTTGCTGTGAGGATGTGTAATCGGTGGTGATAATGAGTTTCGCAGCACATGAAGAGAGGGCTCTGGGGGCTACGGTTCCAGTGCTGACACAACCACTTCACAGGGGTGTGTGACGCAGAGAGAGGGGAAAATCCCAGCTCTGTGCAGGTTTCAATACAATCCACATGCTCACAGACCGTGACTCGTACAAACAAAAGAAAAACTGGGCTAAAAAACAACAACAACAAAAAACAACTTGCATAAACTTACACCAGCATGTAGTCGTTAATTTAAAATCTAAACTGGAGTTCATTTTTGCTGACACACTGAAAAAATTCTTATCTTGCATTTTTAATCAAACACGAATTACACTGTTTGGAGCTTCTCGCTGTTTTTTAAAAATCCATTTTAACACGAAATAAAAGCTTCTTAATTAAACTTCTGCACCTAAACAGACCCTTAACAAGACGAGCCTCACCTGTAATCACCTCCATTACATGTCAGAAGGGCTCTTTTGAAAGAGCGTGAGAGTAAACAAGTATTTTTCCTTAAAAAAAACAAAAAAACAAACTGTAGTGATAAGCACCTCCAATTACACACATCTCACAAAAAAGAAAAAAGAAAAAAAACACCCTCCAAAAGGCCTCTCATCTGTGGTTTCTCCTCCTTTTCTTTGTACTTTAAACATAAGAGCAGGAGTGATGCTTCCAAAAGTGAGGATGAGGTGTTTAAATGTACTTACAGGGTCTGTCGTCCTATCCTGGCAGGTAATCCTGTGACCGGCAGGCGTATTTACAGACTCACACCATCAATTTCTGGTGATACCGAACTGCACTGCACGCGCGCTCTCCTCAACCTGTCTGCTCCACACCCTGTGAGCACTAACCATGCCTCCCCCTCTGGCAGCCTCATTCCCCTCTCCCTCTCTCCTGCCAGATCCCCCTCCCTCTGACCACCTCCTCTTCTCCTCCTCCCTTTGCTGCAGCCCACTGTTCAGACTATCCAGCCATATGTGACAGATCCCAATAAAGTATTTGGAGAGGGGGAAAAATTGCTTGTGGTCCATGTGGTGGAGGGATTTTCAGCTTCATTATACGGAATAACATCGACACCTGCGCGATTACGACTGCGTGGTTGTGAATGAAAGAAGAGAGACGCACCCTCAAGGCAACAGGATTGTGAGGTTCTGCATATTCCAAAAAGCTTTTAGCCTCATCCCGTCTCCTGAGTACACTCGTCATCGCGCGCACGTGTGTGCCAGCTCTTATTATACAGTAAGCACCAACTGTTTCAGTCCCCAGTCACCCGGCTGTGCCTCATAACCTACATTCTGCAGTGTGCATGCTGCAGCAGTGCACAGCGTCCTCTGCTGGTTGCCCATGGCTTAATTTTAACCTTCATATGCCCAGAAAAAGGCTCCTTTTCTTTTAATATTTATCTCATTCTTACTTCGGGAAGCTCAAACCAAGAAGCTGCCGGGTACAGTGACAGCATGATGTCAGTGAAGCCCAGCCAAGCTGCGGTGAAAGCGAGGGACAGACAGTCAGGTGGGGATTTGTGGTGAAAGAGAATAAAGGCCACTCTCTGTGTCATCCTCGACTTTGTAGTGATGAATTAATCTGACATTAGCTCCCCTTCATCAATCACCAACTCCCCCTCTTCTCCACGTTAACTCTGCCACCTGTCTGCTTGCCCTCATTTGTTCCCATGACCTTTCACTGAGCGAGTGTTTTAAATTCGCCATCGACTTATAAGCCGAAGCGTTGAAACGCTAAACAACAAAAGGATGCTGACATCAATGAGTCAGGACCCAGATTACCGCTAAATATACAGAAATCTCTCTGAACATTTACAATCCAGGGAATTGATTTTGAGCACAGTGTGAGACGTGCTTTTATACACACTGTAAATTATTCACGGAGACGAGAAAAAGAAAGTCAAATTTAAGGGAAAAATAAAAACAAACAAAAAACCCACTAACCTGCCATTGTCCCGGCCAACGCCCCAAACTCGGATGCTCGCGATTGGCTGAGAATGAAGCACGCTGCGGTCCATGGGGTCGACTAGGTTCAACATATTATTCTCCAGCATGAGGTACATGTCCTTCCCCTGGGCACACAAACAAATCCTTCAGAGCTCATCATAAAAATATGCAATCCTTATTTCCTGCAGCGAGAGTCACAGCAAAAATATAAAAAAAACTAAACAACAGTCCTTTAAATGCCAGCGGCTTTCAGTACAACTGTTGCATATATTTATTTATCCGTGTGTACATGTGTGTCCCTGTGAGCTCTCTAGCTTTGAAGGTCTCTAAATAAATTATAAAACCCTAGAAAGAGGGTGCTGGGAGATGAAAGGTTATTAAAAGAGGGATCGAGCCCTCTCTGTCCATTCTGTCGCTTCATATTAAATAAAAGCGCACCGCAGAGAATTGATAGCACTGCTCTACTTCCCCATATTTCAGGAGGCATTTATCCACGCTAACTGATGCTGCTCCTTTCTTTCTTTTACGCTTTTAAACAGGAGAGTCTTCATCACCTCTCCCCAGATGCCAACGGTGTCCCGGATGTCGTTCTTGCAGTAGGACAGCTGTCGGATGCAGTTGTTAACAGCGACGCTGCTCTTTCCAGGAGCCAAGTCCTCCTCGGCCATCTCCACCCAACCCAGAGAGCGCACGGCGAAACACTGAAAGAAATGCACACAACAGATGATCACACCATCATACACAACAAATACAAAGAAAACAAGGAAGTGGAAGAGCATCCAAGATTTGAAGGACTAAAAAGTTGAAATTTCTTTTAGGAATCACGGATCCCTTGGCAGCTCCGAACCGTGACGCTCACACGTGTTGGGTATATTCTCCTTCCAGCAATGTCATTCCTTATTAATGCCGTTTTGTCACTATGGGGCATAAGGTTTACAAAGTTTTAGAGCTACCAGCAGCTGGTTTGCTGTTACTTTTTTTTCTTACCTCCTCTCAACACTAGTGCTGAATGTCCTGTATTTGTACAGGACACAGTTTGTTCTACATCTTGCATCACTTTAATATATTTTCTAAGCTCCTCTAAGCTTGCTGTAATGGACAATGAATGGTTCAGGTGTATGGATCATTCTCAAGAGCAGGCTCTGTTGGTAAATACGCTGCGCTTGCCTTTAGCAGTTGTGGCTTGTGTGGAAGAGTGAGCCATGCAGGGTTAGTCTCAGGGTCAGTCTTCTGCCTGTCCACATGTTGATGCAATCTGCTGCTACTCTGTCTTACCAGTTGATTTTGAATCAGAGAAAAGAGGGAAAAAAGCACTCTGAAGAACAACTGAGACTAAAAGCTATTAAGTGAAGAGCATTAATTTAATAGCAAAAAAGTAAAGTAACTTTTTTGTACACAGACAGCAAGTTTAAAGGTCATATGTCCCTGTTACCTTTAACGGTAGCGTCACTTTGTTTAAAACGACACATGAGATTGGAAACTTGTAACCTCTTAAAGATGAAACCAAACAAACAAACAACAGAAAAGATGAAGAAAACAGAAGAAAGTTAAAGACAAAGAGAGGAGTGAGACCAGTCCCTCTGCTCTCATAAAGTATTCATTTGATTTCTGCAGTCCGTTCAGAAAGCACTCTGCACTCTATATAGGTCAGGGAGGGAGACGGAGACCGTCACAGTTAAACTGACTCGTGGCAAGTTTGTTCTAATGCAGTCATGTTTCCACTCATGCTAGGCTGAAACTGCTTTAGAGTGAGATCTAATACGTAATTAACTTCTTCTTTTGTAGGCAGAAAAATGATCACTCCAATCTTAAAAGAGCAATGGCTGATTTGCTTCTCTGTAACATGTGAGTGTGCGAGCGTGTTGCCATATCAAAAGCCTGAGCTGCAGGCATGTGTTTGTGTCTGGTCTTCATCACAGTGTCACTGCTGCCTAAGGACTGAAGGCTGGGACACCAACCAACCCACTGAGTTTTAACTCTGATGAGCCAAACACATCTCGAACCTTTTTCAAAACTTTAACAATTAATAATAATATTACTACTACTATTAATAATAATAGTAATAATACCACCACCATCAGGGGAATCAGAAGCAACAGTGGGTACAAAAAAAGACCAAATGAGGAAAAAAGTTGGGAACTAAAACAAAATTGAAATCCTCCTACATCTTAGTCTGCTGACGGTTCTCATCTATGACCGGTTTCATGATGTCACCAAGATGCCTAGCAAAGCTAAAATGACCCATTTGTTGTATTTATGCACATGTAACACTTTGTAAAAGTATCGTATCATTTTCATTTCACTACTGTAAAATCTAATTTAGCAAATCTTTTGATATATCCAATTTATATTGATATTTGTAGGTTCAATATTACATTACAACACATCACTTCACACATGACCTTAAGAAGGGACTATATCAAAAGTTCAATGATAAATAACTCCATAAATGTACATAAGGCAATGTATCTTGGGCATGTATCAGTGTGTTTAATTCATGGCAAATTATTAAACAACGCCGTGTACCACATAAAATCGGTTCGCGGCCATCAAGCACAACCAGAATTCATACATAAGGCGCGCTGTCAACTTTTGAGAGAATGAAAGGATTTTAGGGTTAGCGCGGTTAGCTCGTTAGCGCGGTTAGCTCGTTAGCATGGTTAGCTCGTTAACACGTTGACGCTGTCCAGCCCCACGCATGGGGCGATGCGCAGTAACTCGTTAACGGAGATTTGCCGTGTCCATCTTGTCGCTGCCTGCACGTGAAGCGATGGGGGAGGAGGGGGAGTTGTCTTCAGTGAAGGCGAGGCGGAGTAACGTTGCGTAGAGACAAAAGTGGACGAAAGAGAGGCAAACTTGCGGCTCCACAACTATAATTATAACGTAACATAGACTATATCGATATAAAGGATATTGTCACATCTTATATCTCGTATAAAAATATATCGATATGTTTTAAAAACTCGATATATCGCCCAGCTCTAGCCCAAGGTGACCTTTTGCAAATGAATGCCACCCTCCACAGTAGTAAGTTTTACTGAGCCTGAGACTCCTTAAAGGCTTAAATGTCTCATTTGAATTTCTGGTTTGGATGCTTAAAGAGGGTCCACCACTGCACACTTGTATTTTCCTCTTCCACCACTGGGGGGCAAGCTTTCTCTTCTTTCAACAACAGCAGCAGATCATGAGTGCTGGAAAGCCGAGTGTAACTTTAACCATTTAAAGGAACTTTAGACACTGAAAAAATTGAAGTACTTTTATAAAAAAGTAGCGTGTTTGGCACTTAAATTCTAAAATGATCTTTTAACCTACTTCATACCATTTTTTTTTTTTTTTTTAAATATAGAGGCAACAGCTACATAACAACCTCACCTGATTCAGCCTGTCCTGTGTCTAAGACCACACATTATAAAGACATTCGAAGGCCAGTGCGTAATGCTGACCTTCATGTATATAAAGTTTAGAAAAAGGATTTTACCTTTGCCTCGGGGTCACTGTTAATACTGCTGGATTCTTCTTCTTCTGCTGCTGGACGGCTCCTGAAAATAGTTTAAACATAAGAGAACTATTAGCTGCTTTGTTAGCAAGGTTTCTGTCTGATGTGTGAATTTACAGAAGCTACAAGCAGGCGATACACTAGCAGAACATGGACCCTTTTCCTGAAGAGAGGATCTAACTGGCTGCTTTGGCTGAACCTGTTACACTTTAATTAAATACAATCTCCAAGAAACAAAGAGGAGATTAAAATACAGGACAATCTGTTTAATAACTGCAGCTCTGGAGGCTTTCAGAGATTCATGCACAGAAGCTGGATGGATTTGTGTGTCTTCTGTATTTTACCTTAGCTTGAGTGACGCGTAGCGAAGCGTAGCACCCTCAAACTCTTTCAGACTGGGGTCCGGGTTCACTGTGGCTGCCTGCAGGTCCTGATGCACATATGTGAAAATCATAGCAAAATAAGCCTCTGTATCCAGCAGGGGTTCCACCCTAGAGCATCTTTTACACATGCAACCTGGAATACTGTATGAGAATATAAACCGATTGTGTCTTCTGTCACTGAAACACTCTCCTGAATTAAAAAAACAAAACAAAACTGAATGATCCAACAGGAGTAAGTGCAGCCAGATAAGATCCTGATGAAGACATCCAGATTTAACAACAAGAAGATGAGCTGGCATTATCCTTTTAATGTTAATATGGATGTTCCTTATGGATTCCTACTGTTTTTAAAAATAAAAAAAAATTACTCTATCTTCTCGTGTGGTTGTATTTCTTCCTCAGTCCTCCTAAAAAAAAAGATCATTTTCACAGGCTTGCTGGTCATTTTGCTCCAGCGAGATATGTGGCAATGTCCAAAAATATTACCGCTATAAACTGAAACACCTATGTGTACCCGTCATAAAATTCATGGGGCACAAGCTCCTGTGGTAGAGGCGCTACAAGACACGAAATAGATGTAAATTCTGACCCTTCAGCGTGAATGCCAGCATGCATCCAAGTGTGGAGCGAATGCTGCTGCCGGATGGATAAATGGCATTGGTGTGTTATGTGTAATGGGGCATGCTGCATTCAGAAAGAAAAAGGTTTATGTGGTATGTACACACACTGGTGTGTGTGACTACGCAGTCAGATCTGTGCCACCAGAACAGAAAGATGAAAATATATTACTGGCGTATGTAAAGAAAGAAACAACCTAATGTGTCGCTGGAGTGGAGTAAACAGACATGTTCTTACACATCAGGCATGATCAGAGGCTGCGGTTTGTGCAGATATTTTTATGTTAAAGCATCAGCCACGCATGCTTTTTGCCCAGGCAGTGAACTTTAGCACAGGATGTATAAATGCACACACTCAAATAGCTGGTGAGGTTAGACCAAGAACAAGACTCACTGACACCGAGTGCATTATACTTGCCTTCCACATTTCACTATCAATTTTTCCGCCAAATTCACTCCACACCTGTTTCTATATTTGGCGTTAAGACACAAACACACACACACACAGTGGCGGGTCAAGGATTGAGAGTCAAAGGTTGGGTGGAGAGGGGGGCAAGGGGATAAAGACAGAACAATGTTGTTAGCTAACCAGCTTACTCTACACTCAGACGGTGTTGCAATAACGAGCAAAGCAGCAAAACGTTTCCTAAATAAAAGTAAAAGGGCCAAGAAGAGTCCAACGGGACTTTCCGGGTTTTCCCCGATTTGTTTTGCTCCCATTGAACATTCACCTCGCTACTGAGAATCTGTCGATTCTTGATTAGTAGAATGTAAGCGACACAAACATACAGGACCCATCAGCAAGTGTTTAGACCGTGACACCATTTCTGCTGTTTTCAAGCTTTACTACAGCACAAAGATACAGTAATTACACTGAAAGTGTGCAAAGAGATGACAAAAAGTAGAAAAAGACATCAATATAACTAGAAAATCATTATAAAAGTCACACTACTAAAAGCTATAATACTAGATGTTATAGTGACTGCAGCTGATGTCCAATGACCATTACACTTGTTCCCAGTCTTTGCCCCTTGAAAGCTTACTAGGAGCTCTCTTCTGAACTGAGGGGTGAGTCTCTGGTTGTCAAATGTTGTCTTTATGGGGGAAAGCATGCTGAAGTACAAGGTTAAATCAGTGTCAGAGTCCAAACACTTATTGACTGCTCTATATATGATACAAGGAGTCAAATACAGTAATATACACGTACGGGTGCAGAGGAATTATTTACAGAACTAAGAAAAAAGTGAAAAAAGATGCTACAAGTCTGAGGGCAGATTGGGACTCCTACCTTTTCCTCATCTTCGTGACGCTGAGAGCGACACTCTTGATCCACACCCTGCAGAGACGTGGAGCGCGGCTAAAGAGACATCAGAGAGAGAAATGATGAGACTCTGTTTAGTGACATCCTGCTGCACCATGTTGGTCCGTCTGCCATTTTAGCTTTTGTGCAGCTGGGTGATACTCGAGCAGTCTGGAGGTCGATCGCATCAGATGGATGTGCCAGAATCAGATTGAGGCACATCCATCTGTCAACATCAGTCCATTCTCACTGGATCAATATTTTATCTACATGGGGCCGCTCTCTATCCATCTCCTTTCCTCTCTACATTTCCACCTATCATTCTACATGATTGACTGATTGATCGGCTCAGTGTTCTTGTATTCTGCTACCAGACTGGAGTGTTAACAGTGCTCTCCCTCTCACTCCCTTTGCCCAGCTGCCTACATTTAAATAAAACTATATTGAAACCCAGACAAATGCACTGCGCCGTTTAAAACTGGCACATGGAAGCGTGAAAATAACTCTTGCAAACCGCGATGAACATCACAGACTCCTGTGAAGTACAATGTAACACAAAAACGACGGTGGCTTACAAAGTAACAGCTGTTCACAAATCCACATGTGGGGAGTGTGGGCTCGTGAGTGGACAGAGGCTCCACTGAGCTGTCAGAGGTGGTGCTGCCCGAGCGAGTCGACCCCCTGAAGAAGATCTCGGCCTGGCATGACTGTAAGCGCATGGAAACACAGAGGTATTAAAAAAATAAAGACACACTGTTTAATCCATATTTATTGGAGTCAACAATGATTAATGGATTCAAGAAATCCATTTTTTCCCATCTTGTTTAGGGAAATGCTCGTCATTTGCACTTGACAGAATTACTGTCGGCAGCACCGACTGGTCCTCATGTCAGTTGCATAAATACAAATTGTAAAAATACCTGTTCATGAAAACTCACAGCAGCATTAAGTACAAGTCATGTACATATTATTCTGAGAACAGCAGCACAGAGTGCTTAATTCACTTCCAACACAGGTGTTATTACAGTTTTCCTCATAATTATTCTGTGCTGTGTGCGCTTTTGTTGATTTATGCTAATCCAAAGCTCAAAATAAACATTTTCATTTTAACCGCTGTGACATTTCCAGTTTTATTAATGCTTAGCTGTTATTAAGAGTTGAGGAGTTTCATTATCAACTAAATTGCATTGTAGCCAGTAATAGATACACTACCTTCACTGCATTAAAGTTTGACTTTATTACTTTGTTTTTAAATCAAATTGTTTGACTGCATTACTTTCCCTTCATCTCTTCATGTATGCTGTGAGCTGATTGCCTTCGTCAGAATCTATTCTCAACTACAAAAAGAAAGGTGTGCTGTGGTATCTGGCACCAAGATGTTAGCAACACATCCTTTAAGTCCTGTAAGTTGTGTGAGGTGGGGCATCTGTGGATCGGACTCATTTCTCAAGCAAATCCTACAGATGCTAAATTAGATTGAAATCTGGGGAATTTGAAGGCGGGGTCAACACTTTAGACTCGTTGTTGTGCTTCTCAAACCATTCCTGAATCATTTTTGCTGAAAGAGGCCATAGCCATCAGGAAAGACCGTTTCCATGAGAGTGTGCACATGGTCTGCAGTAACGATTAGGTAGGTGGTACGTGTCAAATTAACATCCACAGTGGTCATAATGTGAAGTCTGATGCATGTCCCTCACCTCGTGGTCTGGAGTGGGTGAGGGGCTGAGTGAGCCCAAGGAAGGTTTACGTGGTGTTGAGGCTGAGTGATCACCCAGGGCCGTGGACTCCATCTGTCCAGGGGGTTGTGGATGAGTGGCGGGCCGTTCCCACTGAGTGGTGCCTGTAGGAATGTGCCAGTAGTAGATACCAGCCATGTCTGTAATCTTTTTCCATCCTGGAGGCAGGTCGGGGTCTGTCTGGAATGACTGCTCGCTCCAAATATCTGGTGGAAGAAAATTGTGAATGGATGGATGGAGGGTGTAGGGCCATCATTCTCCTGCTCCGTTTCCCCCAAAACTTCCCGTCTCTGTGGCTGTTTTTGCACCATACAGTTAATTCAAAGTGAACCCACATTGAGCTACGTCAACAGCTGAGCTGGATTACCGGCATCTGCTGCACCTGTCCCTTTTAACCAACCATATCTCCATGTGCACAAGAACGCCTGTAAAGCACTTCTGTAGCATTTGTTAAATAAAGCCCTACACACTTTTTAAATGAAAGATATCACACGGGCAAAAAAAAAAAAAAAGAAAAAAATATCAAACACAGATATCAGGATTTCTCTTACATCTAAAGCAGCTGAGACACTTTCTCAATGAGCGACCCACTCAGTACTTAAAACATATTACAGTTTATTCAGCGTGACACAAATGAGGAATTGTTCTTCACTGGCCCTGGTAATTGTGTTAGCTTCTTCACTGAACCCTGTTTTAGAGAAATGTGCCGCTTGATTTCCATGGGTGTGTGATCCGTTGTTCTTCAATTTAACCTTAAACTCCTTGTAGTACCAAATTATCCTACCTATGGTATCTTGGAGCTTCTAACAGTAGAATGGGAGGCAGAGCCTTCCGTTATCAGGCTTGTGGACCATCTACCAGTCTAAATTCAGAGACATCCTCTTTTCAACTCAAAACTTTCAGGTTACCCCGATCTCTCAGTTATGCTGTTATAGGCTCCCAAAGCAATAGGACTTCCTGCGAGCATTTCCTCTCCACCCACCATTAAATTGCGTCTCATCTCTCCCATAGTGGTGACGTTTTCCCCTTCACATTTTTATACATTGGAAAGCTATAGGTTAAATATGATCAAAGCAACATAGTAGTTAAACTTCATACACAAAGCTGTTCATTGTTCGATATACAGCCTAATGAAGTGGAAAGAAGAGGGGCAATACTCAGTAACAGTAAAGTGCATAGAATTAAATACTCATGAAACCCTGTGGAGAAGGCAGGATTAGGACCCAGACGCAGGACTCATGAGACAAGAAATGACCTCAAAACAGCTTTAATGGTTGAGTCTTCCTTAAATACCAAAAAAACCCAAAACCCCTAAACAGGAGCCAAGAATACAAATCCAGGACTATAAGGAAGCACACACACAAAAAAAAAAGAGAGCACACAGTATAGGGGACGACAATAAATACACACATGGTAATGAGAGAAAAGGAAACAGGTGGGAAATACAGCAGCAACAAATCAAGAATAACGAGACAGGGGAAGTAAAACTAGAGACAAGAGACAAAAGACTACCAAAGTAAGACAAGGACTAACAGATGGCAGACTCACACATGTGAAAATGACATAGAAATACCAGAAATATGGACAGAAGACTGAAGAAACAGAATGAGAACAGAAACAGGGATTAACAAACTAGTGAAGGAACTAAAGACACAGATAACAAGAATTTCATGAGAACCTAAAAAAAGCAGAATTACCATCATAAACAGAAGGCTACAGAGCTTAAGGACTTGAACTGGAACAAAGAAGTAACACGAAAGGGAACTCGTATCAGCAATAAGGAAAAAAAAGAACCATAAACCTTTAGAAATACCAGAAAGCCAGATTATCAACAATACAGAACAAAGAACTCTAATACACAGAAAACCTTAACATCAAAATCCCAGGTCCCAGACATAAGATAACACAGACTCCATATTGACTGATCATGGTTATGCGTGCACCATCACCACAAATGTCTCTTTGTCTAATTTCAACCAGAAATAAACTTTTCTGAGTGCTGTACGGGCTTAGTAAAGTTAATTTGTTTTTTAAATGAGCTTATAAATAAAGTGCTGTACTAATAAAATGAATAAATCAGAGCAAGAAAATACAGAAAAAAGTAAGACAAGGAAAAAAAAAAAAGTAAAAAAAAGTGTCAAAAGCTCAAAGGATGTGTTTTACAGGGGGCTTTAAACATGTCAAGTGTTGGTGAGGTCCTAATGGTGAAGAGGCGACTGTTCCAAAGTTGAGATGCAACTACAGCAAACGTCTCATCTGTGCTTTAGTCTGCTTCTCAGAATGTATGCATGTGCAGATTTATGTGAAAATTAAACTTTCCTCCACCAACAGAACACAACATCAGCAAACAGAGCAGATGTCTGTTAGCATAATTTATTGGGCAGTGATATATTTAGAGGAGCTACAGCTGTTACCTTGAAAACACATGTGCGCACACAAACACACACTCTGTGGAGATGGAGTACTTAAATTAATTTTTCTTCACTCTTGGACTAAAAGTCATCTCATGTGAAGGTTGCAGTTTCCTGGCAGCATGCACATGCACACGCACACGCACGCACACACACACACACACACACACACACACACACACACAGTGAAGTATTGATGGGATCTTTGTGTTCCTGTGTGGAGATGATGTCGTGGCAGACGTAGTAAAGACGATCCCAAACTCTGTTGGGGGTGTAGCAACTCATAAAAGTGATATAAGCTCCAAGGGGCCGGTCAGCTGGTGCTGCATGTATTTATGTACGTTTGTGTGATTGCAAGGCGTTCTTGAACTGCTGACCATGCTGATGAAACGCAGCGAGTGGGCCCGTTGCCACGACAGCAGGCCATATGTCATTGTGACAACGGGGTCGGGCCAGACTGTGATGGCACTCAGACACACATGCGTGCACACACAAGTTATTAAGACTCTCAAAGAGCATAAATCATAGAAAATATAGAAAAACGCACTCGCTGGGAGATAAGGACATCCTTTAGGGTGGTGCACTGACTGCTGGGAGTTGGAGTCTTGAGAATGAAAAATAGGTCAGAGCAAATAAAACTACAAGAGAGAGAATCTGAGCGTCTCCATCTGCTTTGAGCGAGAGGAAAGATGGTGACTTAGAATGGGTGCCAGCATGAGATGACTACTGGATGTGGATTAATGCATCTGCATAAACAAAATTAGAGAGAAACACTGAAAGAGAAAAGAGAGGAGATCTCTGGCTGGAAAGGTCTGAGGGCTACACAATGACTCAAAGTTATCAGTGTCACTCTCGGCAACGGATGTGGCAAGTAAGGAAACGGCATTAGGAGACTTGGTGTGCTTGCACAGATACTGTTAAAGTGCACCTACGCAGCTGGTGGAAATGGGGACCTACGTAGCAGTTAGCCTGTGATAGCCTCGGTTAGCATGCAGCTGCATGCCAGAGTACAGTTGAGCAGGGGGAGGGGGAGAGCTGCAAGCTTCTGGAGCAAAACACATACAGACACCACACCACACATGCACACCAGCATTGACATATTAACACAGCATGAACCAACCAGACTGTTTCTGCAGATGATGTCATTACAGAAATAAACTTCATCCCCATGTAGGAAGACACAGACACATGCATGCTCAGACAGCATTGAAACTCAAAGACAACAGTCCAGCTTCCGGCCAACTCTGTAAAAATGCACCTACCCTCGTAATTGACAATCACAATGGCCAGCATGTAGTCTTTTCCCAGCATCATAGTTAGCTAGCTGCCTCTCATACAGCAAAACCCAATGCTGTAACCAAAGAGAGAAGCCCAGACAGAGATGGAAAGAGAGAGAAGGAAGCAGAGATCAGAGTGAGGGGGACACCGCAGCAGAGGGGGTGAGGAGACCAAGAAGGGAGGGAGGGAGAGAGAGAGGAAGGGAAAGAGAGAGAAAGAGAGAGAGAGGAGGGGGGACAAATCAAGGCAGAGAGGTAGAGAAAACATGACGTGACGAGAGAGGCAGTAGGAAAAAAAATGGGGAGAAAGAGTGAATGAGAGGAGGAGCAAAAAAAAAAAAAAAGGATGGAGAGCCTGCGACTGAGGAAAACAGGAGTGAAAGACAAACATTTATACGGGGGGGGGGGCTGTTTCCCCCTGCAGGCGAGCTGTGTTTGCTGCTTGTCTCTCCCCTCTCTATCTAGAGCATCAGCCACATCAACAAGAAGACAAAACAAAACAAAAGAAAAAAAAAAAGCTCTACCCTCCCTTTCCTGTTCAAAACCAAACATGCAGCCGGGGCACATGGAAGGAGGCTAAAATGTGG
Source organism: Rhamphochromis longiceps (assembly GCF_057381845.1). NCBI lineage: Eukaryota > Metazoa > Chordata > Actinopteri > Cichliformes > Cichlidae > Rhamphochromis > Rhamphochromis longiceps. Next base: position 25,892,992 of record NC_140562.1, read on the forward strand.
CACAGTCATCCTTATCGAATTTCTAGGTTTATTATTTTCTCCCTCTTTTTCAGCCTCTCTTGGTTGTCCTGGCAACCTCCAAATCGGCTTTTATTCAGCATCTCATCCAGTGGAGGTGCGAGGACGAGGTGGGTCAGAGAGGTAGAAAGACATGTAACTGTCTCAAACACACTTTGAGCATCACGCGTTGCTTTTTGGCACTAATCACCATTCAGTTATACTGTGCTTGAGTTAAGGGACCAACCTGGCCGAACACTGGTGTACATGTAGTTGTCCCCTGTCACCACAGCCAGTAACTGTTTCCTACAATGGTTGGGCAATGGTTGTTGGTCCTTTAGCTTAGCTACTAGCTTGAGTCAGAACAGAGCAGGAACTTTAATTTTGTTTGCTCTTTGTGGTGAACTCCACTGTTCTCCACTGCTGCTCTAATCAGCATAGGTTTTTGGACAGACTACACAGTTGCATGTCCCAAAATACTTCAACTACCTACACAAACTATCATGAATGCTGTACCATGAAATCTGTTTTACAGCACAGGATGTTATGTGATAATGTTAGACTTCTATAAATAGGGCTTGAAGGACCCTCTTAGACTCTGTATGCAGAGTGTGTGTGTGTTTTGACACCTTTGTGGGAAAACAGGGTCATACCAACCCTCTAGCCCACAATCCCCACAGAGGAATCTATCACACTGCTGGGAAAACAACACAGACTTGTCAACGTGAGTTTGACAAAAGCAGATAGGGGGCACTACAGTATGGGCAACTAGGAGTTGGATAGATACACTATACTGCCAAAAGTACTCTCTCATCTGCCTTCACACGCACATGAACTTGAGTGAAATCCCATTCTTAAATCATAGGGTTTAATATGACGTCAGCTCACCCTTTGCAGCTATAACAGCTTCAACTCTTCTGGGAAGGCTTTCCGGAGGTTTAGGAGTGTATTTCCGGGAATCTTTTCACTATTCTTCCAGAAGCACATTTGTGACACTGAGAAGGCCTGGCTCGCAGTCTCTATTCTAATTCATCCCAAAGGTGTTCTATCAGGTTGAGGTCAGGTCTCTTTGCAGGGCAGTCAGACTCGCTCATCCATGTATTTATGGACCTTGCTTTGTGCACTGGTGTGCAGTCATGTTGGAACAGGAAGGGATCATCATCAAACTGTTCCCACAAATTTTGGAGCATGAAATTGTCCTAATGCAGTCAGGGAAGTACCGTTTTCCTGGAAATAGCTAAACCCAGAGTCATGCGTCAGATTGTCAGACAGAGAAGCATGATTCGTCAGTCTAGCAAACACGTCTCCACTGCTCTACAGTGCAGTGGTCGCATGCTTTACACCACTGCTTGGTGATGTAAGGCTCGGATGCAGCTGCTCATTCATGGAAACTCATTCAATGAAGCTGTCTAGTCACTGTATTTCAGCCAAGCTGAAGCCCACATGAAGTTTAGTGGTCCTGCGACCTCTGCACACTATATGCTTCAGCATCCGCTGACTCCAGTCTGGGATTTTACGTGGCCTACCCCTCGTGGCCGAGTTGCTGTCGTTCCTAATCGCTTTCACTTTGTTATAATACCACTAACAGCTGACAGTGGAATATTTAGTAGCAAGGAAATGTCACAACCAGACTTGTTGCACAGGTGGCATCCTGTCATGATACCATCCTGGAATTCATGTAGCGCCTGAGACCGACCCATTCTTTCACAATGTTTGTATAAGCAGTCTGCATGCCAAGGTGCTTGATTATATAGGCCTGCGGGGATGAAAGTGACATATACAATTTAACTAGTCATTTGCTTCCTTACTGAGCTCCTCACTACACACATCATGGTCCTGGTTCTCTTTTTTAAATGACATTGCAAATAAGCAAAGATGGATCTGAAAGACTGTTACTTTCGTTTATTAATTTTCTGTATAGAAACAGGTATGTAATATGAACAGTGCCATACACGCCAGCATTTATAGCCTTAGCTAATTTGCGATGCACATCCCTAGATGGGCTTTTATACACAATGAAATCCTGGACAAATGAACACATGAAAATGTAATCCTGAAATCCAGACAACACGACAGTAAAACTGTAAAAATGCAAGCTGCTGGTATTCCAACTTGTAGAGAAATGAGTTACACAGATGCTCAGAGCTTTCAACTTGAGACTGTGAGTCATCAGAAAGCCAAAAAAAAAAAAAAAAAAAAAGCAGCAGTACAACTCACAGACTCAGAAAGACGGCACTGTTTACAGCCGAGACCACAGCCTCTTCTTTCTGTTAATCTGGAGGCTTTGTTTATATGACAAGCTATGAGGAACACTAAAGTGCCCATATGGTTATGTTGCAGGACCGGCTGCTGTTCTGCAGGAGCACGGATGTGTTTTGCTCGTCTTACACTAAACCACAAGTTTTAAGTGCCCAGAGAAAAACTCCATACCCAGATTTTAACATAACGCTGGCAAAGAACAACAGTGAACTGAAGAGACCTGCAGACGTAGCCAACATGCAAATACAAGAAAGCAAGAGACCCGCAACAGATGGAGACTCTCAAACTCTAAATATCACGCAAAAGTTTATCCTCACAGCTTTGTAACAATGAATAATAACAATATTAATAATAGTTCATTAGATGGCAAAACTGAGTAGCTGTTTGCAATCTAAACAATACCATTTTTCCCAGATATTTTATATCTAAAGGTTTAAACAGAGAAATTATCTACAAAGTAACCAAAGACAGAGAAGAAACATACAGATGTAAAGTAGGGCTACATCTGATTTCTTTTCTATGTCTATATATTAAATATTAGTCAGCGTCATCATTATGCCCATCATTACAGGATGAGAGGAACAGAAATTGAACAACTAAGAATATCTCAGTCACTCTGTGTCTCAGGGATATTACTTTTTCTGTATTTTAATTAGTTTTTAAGTCAACTTCTAGAGTTGCGCTTCTTTCAGTTACATTTTTATTTAAAATTGTTCAGTATTAGTCTTAATTAGTTTTCATTTTTAAAGTTCAGGATTTGCACACATAGGGAAGGTAATTATTGTAGTTGTTAAAACTAAAACTATGTTAGACTAACAGCAGACTACAGCTTTTCTCTTGACCCAGCTTACAGGTTCTTATGGAAAGGTTATCCATTATCTAATATTTGCAGAGACCAGATGCTCGTATTCACAGATATATAATAGAGATGAAGCTCAAGGTAGCTGATCAATACAGACGAATACAAGTGCAACAGGGGAGAGGAAAGCAGCTCCATTCTGTGGAGCTTTAAGATGAGGGGGGAAAAAAAACATCTAACACACCAAGATATTGGCAGCTAGTTTATGCATTAAGTTAAGCCTGGTTCACACACATATGATCAGGATGAAGCTGGAAACAGGACACAGCTGATCTGGCACACCAACCCCCATGAGGTTACAAGGGCACTTCCTGTGCCTGAGGGATTCTGGGAGATTTACTGGAGGCTGGAGTTTTTGTTATTCTTTTTAAGCAATGCTTGAGCTCTGCATATCCATGAATGGACACACACACTCTCAGATGTGCACGCACACACACTCTGGGTAAATGGAAAAATGTCATCAGTAGAGAGGACGGTGAAACCGCTAAACAGCAGGAGGGGGAAAACCCTCCAAAACAAAACATACCACAGTAGCTGACATAAGACTCACATAAAAACTACACTGAATATTTGTAAATATCAGTAACGTTTGCTGCATTAAGGCTTCATGGGCTCTGTGTGTGTCTGTCCGTGTGCGTACCTGTCTCCTCTGGCGAGTTGCTCTCCTGGGACAAGGTAGTCCAGCTCAACTCTTCGTCACTGGGGTTCAGATTCTGGATGCGGTTCAAAGCACAGTCTGTCTTTGCGCCAGTTCTTCTGTCCTTCTTCGTCTCTGGAGAGGAGGATGAGGAGGAAGAGGAGGGGCAGGAGACCATGGAGAGCAGGGGAGTGTCTTCTGGACTGGCTTGCTTGGGTGGGGAAGGAGGAGGGGGTACTGGAGAGTTCTTGCCAGATTTGAGGAGCTTGAGGTTGGAGTGGAGGTCAGAGATGAGCTCCAGGCCTGGAGAAACTTTGTGGTTCTTCACAGGGGGTTCACTGTCTACTGTCAGTAAAGGCTTCGTCTCCTCATCTTCCTCTCCCCCCACCATCTCATCTTCCTCGATCTTCATCTTTAACATAATTTCCTTCTCAGACAAGATGCTGATGTCATTGGTGTCCTCTGAGTCAAAGTCCAAATCAGCCGTGCTGCTGCTCAGTTTGAGCTCCACAGTAGTGTTTATGTTACAGTCCAAGTCAGGCTCTGTCGTCTGCTCAGCCTCTACATCACTGTGAGTATCTGGGTGAAGGTTGGCATCTTCCTCTCGATCATTATTAGTAAGAGTGCGACTGTCTTGTTCCTCTGCCACGTTGACATTAAGGTCATCTGCTATTATTTCTGAATCCATCAAATCAGGGTCAGTTGTGTTTTTGTTGTGGTCCTGGCCAGCTTTACGAAGCTGGTTCACCCCATTCTTTGCTAGTTTGGGATTGTTGGGAGTGGAGGACTGTGACGGGGATGACGATGGAGATGATGATGCCGATGAGGGCGGCACCACTTCACCGAGGCCCATGGCGGCCTGGATGCTGGTAAGCGCATACTTCTTCCGACATTTGGGAGGAGTGGCGGAGCCTTGTTTGATGACATCGCTGGTGAGGAGCTGGTTGTGTGAAGAGCGAAGGCTGAGTGAGGTGGGGGGCGTGGCGGCAGGGCCGTTACGATTGGTCACGTCTACTGACATCATCGTTGCACCAGACAGATCACCTGAAGCAGAAAAAAATAAATAGTGAATTTAAAAACCTAAATATCCACGTGTTAATACACAGACAACACACAGGTGAGACATCACTGTCAATAACATCTATATGTTTGTTAAAAAAAAAAAAATTACTATTTCATTTTCTTACATATTATGTTAATTTATTCATGCTGCTGCCAATATCGACTGTTAGGTTCTCCATTTGCATTCGCTGCGTGTGTCAGACTCATAGTACGTCGCCTAAACTTTTTCGAATTTTGTTCAACTAACCACCAAATACAGAATGAACAATTTGAGAAAGCACTGCAGGTCCCTAGTTGTGTTATGTAATTTTATTACGTGCCATCCTAAGATGTTATGGCGCCATTCGCCACTAGCCTAGGGCGCTGCAAGGAAGAAGGTTCCTGTTACTAGCAATGCTAATGTTAGCACTTGTGGGAATAACGTGTGGCACTGCATGTGTGTCTTCAACCTCATCCATTAGCGTGGACTTAATTTTGCCAATATTTTTACTTGTTTTTATCCCAGAAACTAGCAAAACCAGGAACATTGCTGCTGTACATCCACACAATGGATTTGAAATGGAAAAAATCAAGACGTGAATGAGCAGGTGGACTTTCAGCTGAAATTCAAGCTTTTTAAACAGGCACGCTTAGTTGAGCTAAGGTCGGACCCATGGGTTGCTTTTGTAGTGCGTTTTGAGTTATTATTGATCTGTAATATAGATAACCATAGCTTTTGTGGGATCTGGGCAGATACTTCAAGCAGCAGTCATATCACGATAGACTCAGATGCATAACATGCCCGCGCCATAACACCACCTTACCACGATGGACAGATGTGGTACGCCTCCAGTCTTCTAAATACTGTTCTGTTGCCACCGTTTTCATACACATTCCAGTTGATTTAATCCTTTCAAACAGTATTTTGATCTTTTCTCTGATCTAAACTCTGATCTCATGTTTCTATTTAAGCGTCAGTGGTTTGCATCTTGAGGTAAACTCTCCGTATTTACATTCATGAAGACGACTGTTGATTGCAGACTTTGGACTATGACACCTTATCGCCTACAAGAATGCTCTTGGCTTGGCCAAATGGTGCAAAGAGATTTTGTTTACTCCACTTTAATTATCTTCTGTCGTCTTTGAGGCCTTTTGCTGTTGCTGAGCTGGCCAGTGCATTCCTTCTTTTTGAGAATGCTCCAAGAGTGGTGGTTAAATCAACAATTAAGTTTCTGCTATCTCTCTGATAGGACTGTTTTGTTTCAAGTCTAATGAAGCCCTCCATCGCTTGCATCAACACCTCTTTGACAGTTCTCATTAAGAGTTATCAAATACAAATTAAACACTTTGATCGTGCTGAATAATGAGGAAACAAAAGACAAGTGGCTATAAAAAGGCTTATCAAACAACTAGCTGATTTTTTTTTTTAGCCTGTAAAAAAAATGGACATATGGTTTAAAAAAAAAAAAAAAAAAAAAGCGGAAAAAGATCAACAACAATTGTGATTCTTAAACTGGCAATGCAATAGTTTTTCGCGCATCTTAAATTTAAGCCAAAAGTATATCCTTTGATTACAGTCTCATTTCAAATCAATTGTGCTGGTGAGAAGAAATAACATTTTAAAAATGGTTTAAAGTCAGGTCCATAATAATAAGTGATGTGCATGTAACAAATTATTAAAAATATATGTCATTTAAAGATTAATAAGAAAAAGGTCAGCCATCTTCAGCAGTGAATAAAGTCCAGTGACTTTAAGAAAAATACATTCTGTTCTGTTAACTTTTACAGTTTGAGCTGCTACAACATGTCTTTTATTTTTACTCATTAATGTATAAACGCGCTGCTACCAGCAGCTTTTAAAGTGGAATGTGGAGTCACATAAATCCACAGAAGTAAGTAGAAAGTTCTGCAGGTGACCTAATAATACCAAAGCACTAATTTATAAGCACAAAGATGGCGGTTTACTTCATTCTACCGACAACAGCACAAATAATAGCAGGTCAACAACGAGCAGCCTTTTTGAAGAGTCGAGTAATCCACCAAATATTAAAGCCTAAGCGCAGGTTTTACGGGTGTTCGAGAGGCAGCTGAAGGAGAACTGATGTGTTTTGATATAAGGGTGAACTCATCTGTTGAAAATTGATGGGGGCCGTTTAGTCTTGTTGAGACAGCTGTTCATGAGAGATAGTTGAAGTGCAGGATTTATCAGGGGAAAGGCTGCTTTATTAGAAAGACGTTTGCTGTATAAACCTGAGATTTGAATACTGAAATCTGGAAAATTTGGATTTCTGAACACTTGGATACAGGAGAACACAAAACATCTATGCCAGCGGTCCCCAACCTTTTTTGCGCCACGGACCGGTTTATGCCCGACAATATTTTCATGGACCGGACTTTAAGGTGTCGCGGATAAATACAACAAAATAAAACTAGTACCGGTACCGTAAAAAAGAAAATTTATTCATAACACACGTGAAAAGACCCAGGAAAACAGAGTAAACGATAAAAACGATAACAAAATAATGCTGAAAACCGATAAAAACCCTGAAAACTATACATTTCACACCTGAGCCTCAACTCTCGTGGCCCGGTACCAAACGACTCACGGACCGGTACCGGTCCGAGGCCCGGGGATTGGGGACCGCTGATCTATGCACAATTACGAGCATAAATATGCACATTTCTATTGTCTCTGCATGCCAATGTGATCTTGCAGAATTTGTTAATGTACAGAGGTGCACTCCTGCTACATGGTCGACTCTGGATCTACTGTAGACTCAGGATCTCTGACTGGAAGTGTGACTCAAACCCTGAAACACTGCAAACGCACCAGAGCTCACTGTAAAAATGACTTTGCTCCTTATCTTATCCTTGCGATTCTCCTCCTCCCTCCAGCACCCCACACCCAGCTCTGCTTCATTAAAATACCAGCATTACTTAGAACCCAGGATTTGTGGGTCTCTGCTCTAAAACAGTGACTCGGCAAAGAGTCAGAGGTCAGAGCTGAAGCTTTGGTACCCTGCTCACAGCTTTGAGCCATCCAGCCATGCCAAGTACACTCTGATAACATCCTACCCTCTAATCTCAAATAAATGAATACTCCTAACAGCAAGTATCACAGCCACATCTGTCTGTGATACCGTCAGTGTTAAATTCAGAAGAAATTTGCAGTAAACTGCATGCTTCAAACCTTAGTAAGACATGACTGCATGACTGAGGAGGATTAATGGCAAGAAGGCAGCGGGTCCAGATGGCATCAGCTCGAGGGTCGTCAGGTCCTGCGCGGACCAACTGTGTGGGGTGATGGAGCACCTCTTCAACCTGAGCCTGAGGTTGGGAAGAGTCCCACAGCTCTGGAAAACCTCCTGTGTTGTACCAGTGCCAAAGACTTCACGCCCCAAGGACCTCAACAGCTACAGGCCGGTGGCTCTGACATCCCACCTGATGAAGACCCTGGAGCGGTTGGTCCTGGCTCAGCTTCGGCGCCTAATAAGCTCATCACTGGACCCACTTCAGTTTGCCTACCAGCCTGGCATTGGAGCGGATGATGCCGTCATTCACCTCCTACATCGTTCCCTCGCTCACCTGGAGACCGCTGGAAGCACTGTGAGAATCATGTTCTTTGATTTCTCCAGTGCCTTCAACACCATTCTTCCCTCGGTTCTAAAGGACAAGCTGGTGAACTCTGGAGTGGACCATCACCTCACTACCTGGATCCTGGACTACCTCACCAACCGACCACAGTATGTGAGGACTCAGGGCTGTGTGTCGGACAGGGTCGTCTGCAGTACGGGGGCCCCACAGGGAACGGTTCTGGCTCCGTTCCTCATCACCATCTACACTGCAGACTTCTCCCACAATTCCACCCAGTGCTTCCTGCAGAAGTTCTCTGATGACTCTGCAATAGTCGGCCTCATCACTGATGGGGACGACAAGGAGTACAGAGGTCTGACCCAAGACTTTGTGGACTGGTGCCAGCTGAACTACCTCCAGATCAACGCCAGTAAAACCAAGGAACTGGTGGTAGACTTCCGCAGGCACAAGCATTCTCCACTGCAACCACTGAACATCCAAGGTATGGACATTGAGGCTGTGGACAGCTACAGGTACCTTGGTGTTCATCTGAACAACAGACTGGACTGGACTCATAACTCAGACGCCCTCTACAGGAAAGGGCAGAGCAGGCTGTACCTGCTGCGGAGACTCAGGTCGTTTGGAGTGGAGGGCCCACTCCTGAAGAAATTCTATGACTCTGTTGTGGCTTCTGCTATCTTTTATGGCGTGGTCTCTGCTATCTTTTATGGCGTGGTCTCTGCTATCTTTTATGGCGTGGTCTGCTGGGGCGGCAGCATCTCTGCTGGGGACAGGAAGAGACTGAACAGGGTGATCCGAAGGGCCAGCTCTGTTCTAGGATGCCCTCTGGACCCAGTGGAGGTGGTGAGTGACAGGAGAACGGCGGCTAAGCTGTCATCCCTGATGGACAACATCTCCCACCCCATGCAGCAGACTGTGACAGCACTGAGCAGCTCCTTCAGTGGGAGACTGCGGCACCCACGGTGTGGGACGGAGAGATTTCGCAGGTCTTTCCTCCCCACTGCTGTCAGACTCCATAATAAAGACTTTAACTGATCAAGCACACACATCCATACATATGCAATAATACTAAGTGCAATAATCCTTTCTGTCATCGTTGTATTTTTACTCAGTTGTATATAGTATTTGTATTCTATTTTTATCTTATTGTATATTTATTTTATTTTATTCTACTGTATATAGTATTTTATTTTATTCTATTCTGTACAGTTGTGTACTGTATTTATTCTTATTGTATTCTAATTTTTGCCTCATAACTTTTGCACTGTCCACTTCCTGCTGTGACAAAACAAATTTCCCACGTGTGGGACTAATAAAGGTTATCTTATCTTATCTTATGAGTCATTGAAATACTTCACTCCAGAAATGCCTAAAAATACATAAGAACAACCTCTAGATTTCAATTTGACCACAACTCTCGTTTATGACGTTTGAATTGTCACCAGATTAGGTGAATGTGGTCACTTTATTTCTTCACTTTGACAAAAAAAAAAAAAAAAGCGGGGTTGCTCGGTTGCACCCCAGAACATGTATAGCAGGGCTGCCCAATCCCGGTCCTCGAGAGCTACCGTCCTGCAGCTTTTAGATGCATCCCTACTCCAACACAGCTGAATCAAATGGTTTGATTACCTCTTCAGCATGCCATCGTGTTTGGCAAAGGCCTGATAACAAGCCATTCATTTGATTCAGCTGTGTTGGAGTAGGGATGCATCTAAAAGCTGCAGGACGGTAGCTCTCGAGGACCGGGATTGGGCACCCCTGATGTATAGTAACATATTTTAATATTAAAATATGAGGCCATCTGTCTAAAGCTCTGTCTGAAGCTTAAATGAAACTGGGTCGTTTAACAGGACAATGATCCCGAGCACGTCAGCAAATCTACAAAAGAATGGCTGAAAGAGAAAATAATGAAAGTGTTGCAATGACTCGCAGTACAGACCTCAACCTGATTGAAATGCTGCGGTGGGAACTGGGAGAGGTGTGCAAAAATGACTGCTTCAGTTTATCGAGGTTTGCAGGCAATAAGTAAAGATGACCAGACCAAAATTCCTCCATAATAAATGTGAGAGACTGATAAAGTTGCTCAGAATACAAGTTACAGTCGCTGTAGGTGGTTCAACAAGCTACTGAATCATGTGCTTAGTTTTTCACAGGACTGAATGACTGTACTGTATCAAGAGAATGTTTTTAAGTACTCCAAATTATTTGTTTTTGTGACCCAATAATAAACAGACTGAGGGTGTGTGTGTACGTACCTGACAGGTCTGTCATACACTGGCTGTGGTCACTGTTCAGAGTTATGTGGACTCAGATCTGAGGGGGGGAAAAAAAGAACAAAATGATCAGAAGAAGAATGAAAAGAATTACGAGAAGTTGTTGGATTGCCCACAGAGACCGCATTCATCCATGTGAAACCCACTGACAGCTGGTTTCTATGGAGACAACACAACACTGTGATAAAGCAAGGATGCTGGCCACAGAAATCAAAATGATTAAACGGAGACTATGAATCAAACATGGAGGAATCAAAGAAGAAATCAGTCGATAGGGATCTCAGACGTCTTCCATACTGTGTCCCTCACACACACGGACCTGAGTACGTCTGATTCTGCATGTATAATACAGTAATAAGGGAGACGGAAGAGGTTTCTGAGACAGCAGAAACTAAAGTGGATATCCAAAGCATTTCTGAATAATTAAACAAAACACACATAATGATAGAGCTGCGGTCAGGGGTATAGAAGTTATGTTAGCAATGCTAATCTACTGTTGCTGTAAACACTAAGATAATCCAACAATGCTTCCTTCCTATCATAAAGCTAAGGTGGTATCTTAAAGGTGGGAGGAACCTGGAAATGATCGTTTTCTTATCAGGTTTGAAGTCAATCCAAACACTGAAGCAGTCCACCTGAGTCACTCCAAGGAAAATCTGTCAGTGCATTTTTGATGAAGACTAGCACAATTATATATTTCAGCGGCCTACCCAATTTTGACCTACCATAACGGTAGGTCAAAATAGGGAACTTTTGAGGTCGTCTTATCACTAAAAGTTATTTAGACAATAATTCTGATACAGGAATCACAGCTCTAAGGCAAGCCTGAAAACGTAGGTTAAAGGTGAGACATGTGCTATCCAGTAAAAAGAATCTCTATATAATATTATTCCTACATTATTTCAGTTCAACAGCTAAATCACATGCAAGACTTTAAAAAAAATAAAAAACAGAAACAGGCCTTTATTTTCAGTCACTACTACAAGAAAAACAGAAAAGCACTTAAAAAAAAATAGCTGTTGCATACCTGAGAGCTAAGGATGGTGGAAAACTCCAGGATGGAGCAGGTCCATACTGGTAGTCAATGGTTCTTTCTTCATCCAATCATGGCTTTACTGAAGCAGCAGCAGCAGCAGCAGCAGCGTCCTGAGGGAGAGAAACATGAAATAGGATTAATGAGAGAGACTGAGGGACGGGTGAGCAGAAAGAGCGAGAGGTCTGAAGGGCACAAGAGGGACAAATAATAAAGACATCAATTATTCACAACCTCAATCAAACAGGAATACACAAGATGGGTGTGTATGTTTGGATATATATATATATATGTGCATGTGTGTGAGAGAACATAAGGTTCATTTTGTAGAGAGCTCATATTTCTCTCTTTGGTGCAGTCGGGCCAAACCTTTGCTGACTGGAACCATCATAAACTTAATGCCGCCGGAGGCTTGTAAACTCTCCTCTGCTTTCCAACACACACGCGCACGCACACACAGCAGACTTTTGGACAGTTCTTATTAACACACAACTATGAGAAGCAGAGAGAAAGATAATGAGTATAGTTAGAATGGACCATAAAAAATCCCACTTACATCTGGCTGAAGGGCTGGGAAGACCCTTGGACTGATTTTAGGGTAGGGCTGTTCGATATAACGATATATATCGGATGACGATATAAAAACGTCTATAGTTTCATTTTAGGCTATCGTTTGTTTCGTGGTGTCGCAAAATAAAGTGTTTACGGCAATATTTTTTCATCGTTTTGATGGTCACTGTAGTGGCTATATTAATTTCTTAAAGTTCTCTCTTTCTCTTATATTTAATATAACCACACTACAGACGGACAAGCGCCTGTTTTTATGCGTTGTTGTTAGCAACAACGACGGTAACAGCATCGCGTGTTCGCTTGTTTATTTTCCACATAAACCTTTCACAATAAAGCTCAAGATCCTGTTGAGACTTCAAAATAAACTGAATCATGTGAAAGAGTATGCAGAGTATTTATGGATGAAAAGCAAAAAAGAGCTGTCAGGTGCTAAAAAATAAACCTTAGACTCAAACGTTAGAACAGGCTTTTCCCCGCAGCACGCTGTGTAATAAATACTCAAAGAAAACTGCGGCCGTTACAACTTATGTCTAAAAATGTATAGTTTCATGCATCAGTTAAAACACTCGTCTCCAGGTACACGACGCACAGCTGGAAACACTTCACGCAAGTCGAGCAGCCTGAGATTCACAGAATTTACAGAAAATGTAAAATTTGTGATTTATATCGTTATCGGACGATAGATGTCTTATATCGGGATATGAGATTTTGGTCATATCGCACAGCCCTATTTTAGGGTGTAAAAATTGTAATAACTTCAGAAACTGTTTACCTCATAGCACAGTTATGTTTAAAAATCATCAAAGTGGCTTACGGCAAAAGATAACTTGGAAATCAGCCCACCTAAAAGATGTTATTGCATCATTGGATAAACAAAAAATCAATTTTTTAATGGTTGCTAATTTCAGAACAAGAATAAGGGATTCAGGACCAAAATGAGGGTCCCAGCCCTGTGATGGGTCATGAAAGTACTACAATTTGGCCACGATAAACCATATATAGTATTAATGTATTCAAAAAAAAGTCTTTTGTAAATTATCTTTAAATTTGAGTTAAAGATTTAAATCTTCAAAAAAAAAATACATAAGAGAACTAAAAATCACCTTCAACAAGTAAATCGCCAGAAGATCAAAATCTACTTGATGAAAACACAGATTAAATATTTCATTTTAGGCTTCTGTAACGTTATCATTAAAGATTTGAGTGGTACACCAAAGATTTTTGGATTTCCAAATTAGAGATTTGTCTCTAATAATGGTAACAAACTGCTGTTCTGTGGATTAATCTGTTGGGTTCGGCGTCGTTCTGCGTTTGCTGCCACGAGGCAGAAGCAGCTATTGGGAGAGCTAATGTAGCATTTCACACCTACAATGCCAGCAGCTTTACTTTGCAAGTTTCTTACTTGACTGCAAAACTGTAGGCGAGTGAGTTCACGCAACACTCGCAACACAAAGATGTTTTGGCTTCTTTCTTGTGCTCCTCATTCGTCTTACCGAACCACTCGGAGGGAGGCTGGTTCAGAAAAACCTGTTGGAAAGCTTTTATAAACACTCATGGCAACATAACCCTGTGTTGTGAGTGTGATTAATATCATGTCACGTCATTTGTCTCCTATTAGCAACACATGCAATGCGTGTCTGAGTGTGCAAAAGAACAAAAATCTAACTAGCCTAAAGCTTCACTTTGAGCTGAAATGTGACCAGTGAAAATAAATTAGATTAATGTTGCCAATAAATGCAATACAAATTCAGTGAATTCTTCTTCTTCTATGTATCAGATAAAGTTGCATTGTTGGTTCATGTTCAAAACGAGCCACGGCTAAATGCCAATTTCAGGACATGTGCTAAAGTGGAAATAAAGGAACCAAAGCAACAGAGCTGCAAAACATCCCATAAACAACAAAAGGTCTCCAAGCTCACATCATTTTTCTACAGGTTTACATAACTGAGCAGTGTTATGAAGTTCACATACATCCATGAATGTGATTGTCAATATTATTTAAAACTTGAAACATTGACACCAATCTGAGTATCAACTTACATAACAGTCAAACATCTGGTTTGTCTAAGTGTTACAGCAACTGTGATAAAACACTCACACATCTGAGGAGAAGCTGTATAATTTTCACCAGCTGCACATACTCTAATGCTTTTTTCATTTTAATGGTTTATGTTGGGACACGCAAGATCGAATGGACTACACTATCTGCCATATCAGGTGTAAGGGTTTAAAAACTCCTGGGAACAGCAACACTTTAGGAATCACACCGTGAGCAGGCACAGATGCGTTTTGAAGGCAACTCAATTTTCATGCATAATCTGAAAATAGAAAAAGAAAAGTTCAGACAAAGAAAGAGGGTTGGTGTTTAAAAAAAATTGAAATGTTGCATTCTGGGATTAAAATTACAAGGCATGCTTGGTTACTTGGATCCTGCTGCAACAAGTCTGCATACCAGAGAATATATGTGACTTTGTGGGTATTTGCACAAAAGGGTGTCCACACTGAAAACAAATGGATAGCTTGCTGCAGAGTCTGGCAGTTTGGATATTTGCCTTAAACCTAAGCAGCATTTGCAGTTCATCCTTACGCCTATGATTTGGGAGAAGGCTTGAGGAGAAAGGAGGCCATAGCAGTCTAATCTCAATTTTTCTTAGTTTGTTAATACACACAACCAGATCTATTATTATTATTATTATTATTATTATTAATAATAACAATAATAATGATGATAAAGTAATCTGCACCAACCACCACCTCACTGGAAATCAAGTCTGCACTTCCTCTAATGGCCTTTTGAGCCAGGCTTCACAATCGAGTCAATGCACACAGACTCTAATGTCAAAATGCCCAGCTCTTACAACACCTGGAACCCTCCCGTGTCCTCCTAATGTACTCTTGTTTTCACACATCACTATATATCAATAAAAATGTGGTTTGACAACTAATAGAAAGGGTAGGCAGAGACCACCCTCATTAACTTCTGATGCATGCCCAGTCCTTTTGTCCTAAAAGCAGGCCTGAAATATGACAGAAACTATTCAGTTCAGAAGAGATCATGAAATGCTTATTCCTAGAAGGCTTTAAAGGGGTAAATAGAGTACAAAAAAAATAACCCTTTTTAATATTATGGGGGAAATAAAAGAACTTCTGGTCCTATGAATGTCTATGGGGAAAACAGTCCTCAGCTTTGACCTCTGTAAGCCCTTTCCCAATGAGTTTATGGGCTCAGGCACTCATTACGGATCATAGAGAATAAAACACCAAATCCATTTTGTGAATTTGGATTATTCTAATATTTAAATAAAAGAAAAAAAAAAAAAAAGGATTACCCAGGATATGTTCGTATAGGCATGCAGTTTCAAGAGTCAGATCCACCCCACGGTTGGGGTATCTGGTTTCAAACCCTGAAAATGCTCATTTCATTAAAAAGAAAGCAGTAGGCGACTTCATGATGGCTACATCCATCTTTTGTGCTCACTACGATCCAGACACAGGGCTCCACCTCTACCAACTGGAGTCACTTAACTCGACTGCGCTGAAAAAAACAAAAAACAAATACAGGCTGCTGTTTGGTGCAGACCATTTAAATTTGGTCTAAACACTTTGATGCATAAAACTGGAGGAGTTTGCCTTTAAAGTTTCAAGTTAGCACTTAAAAATCGGTCTTTTCATTTTAAGTCCAGCGAGCTAAAGTAGTAAAAGACAACAAAAAAACATCACTGTCCAAACACTAAATACAGACTGCACCGAAGATGCCATATCATTATGATGTTTTTAAAAAAAAAAAAAAAAAAAAAAAAAAAAAAAGAGGAGCTGGAGCTACAGTTCAGGAATGCACTAAAACGATAAGTCTGAATACCAACTACATCTGGATCTGGGCTGTATCGGAGCGTCAGCACCTTTGAAGCACTCCTTGCAGTCCTCTGTTGTGGATGGTGGTGGTGGGGGAGCTATACATAATTAGAGGGCCTATCTGCAGGCAGGGCAGCAGTGGTACTGATACATATAGGGACAGACGTTCAAGCTGAGACACAGATATTTAGACAAAACACTCACCGGGAGGGAGGGGAGGGGTTGGTAATAAGATCTAGGATGTGTCACAGTCTGGCACTGACCTTTAACTTCTGACCTACAGGCCAGCCCACTGAGTGTGTGCTGTTTTTTGTGTGTGTGCATGCACTTAGTGTCGTCTGTATGTCGGAGTGTCCAGATCCTAAAAGAATGAAGGAAGCAGCTGCAAACACTCCATCACTCTCCGTGTCTCTGTTTCTTTTTACGTGCGTGCTGTTTCCAACCACCGACACTCTGGACTGAGATTGCTTTTAAATTCATACGCCAGATGGAAGCCTGCCAGCAGTTTGATGGGCTTCATCCCTCCTTCCTGCACCTCCCTCTCAAAGTTTCTCACCATTCTAGTTCCCCTGCTAATCCCACTTGACTTTTACCTTTCCCCCCCTCTATCCTATTTTCTTGTCCAATTCCCTCTCTTTTCCGGGCTTCCACCTCATTCATCCTCTACCTTTCAACCCCTCACTCTTCTCTTTGTCAAGAAGAGAAATGCTGTCTTTTCCTCAATAAAAGTGAAGGGGGTCTGTAAACTCACATAAAACCACCCATTTCTCGCTATAACGCTGATTTACAGCCCCCTCCCCTCTCTTCTCCCCCACGGCTCGTGAGAAATCCCATCTGTTACCGAAAAAGACTCACAAGAAAGCAAAACTGTCGCAGTCAGAGGCCAGGCCGCCGGAAACAAAACGGATGGGTTCAAGCCAGCAAGACAAGCCGAGCTATGCAGAAACAGAAAATGCAGTGGGGTGTTTTTCTGACTTTTTGGATTAGGACGTGAAACTGTAAGGCAGCTGCACAATAGCAGGCAAACTTCCCAGATCTTTCTTGGCTTTGTTTTCATTGGCTGCAGAAAAGCCCAGGCCTTCAACACGTAGCTGCAAACTACTTCCACGACAAGCTGACAACACTACTGCCCAAAAAACATGCTGTCAAAGGTGCAGAGCTCCTCACGGCCCAACCACCCGTGTCCCATTTAATGTTGCCTACTACATAGCCTACATCTAAACTACAATGATGCACTGTTGAGCTGTTCTACTTTTTCAAGAGGCTGAGGAGAAACAAAATGAGGAAGAAAATGTAATAATAATAACAACAACAATATGCAGATGATGACGACTTAGACGAAGAAGAGGAAAAAAAACAGGTGGAAGAGGAGAAGTAGTAGTCGAAGAAGAAAAAGGAGGAAACTGACAACTGCTAGATGAAGGAGTAAAGGGAGATGAAGTAGAAGAAAAGAGGGAGATCAGAAGAAGAAGATTAAGAAGGAGGGAGAGGAGATGAGGAAACGGGGGGGGGAAATGAGAGGAAAACAAGCTGTAGTAGCAGAAGACCTGAAGAGGAGGAGAAAAGAAAGAAGAAGTGGACGAGGATAGGTAGAAGATGAAGGAGGAGAAGGAAGAGTGGAAGTAATGCATGCAGATGAAGATAGAAGGAGAAAGAGAAGAAGCAGTAGATGAAGAAAAGGAAAGACGAGGACGATAACACGAAGAAGAGCTAACTTGGTTAGTTTTTGCTAGATGTATTTTACGCTTCTTCCTTAGAGATCATTATTTATGATTTATTGAAGATGCTCTTTGTAATCTCATTTGGAAAGCATCGTCATGATATGTGTGTGTGTGTGTGTGTGTGTGTGTGTGTGTGTGTGTGTGCGCGCGCGCGCATAAAAACAATAAAGAAAACATTAACCATTTACAAAATCTGGTTCCACAGCTGCAATCGAAGCTAGACGTCACTGTGCGTGTGTGTGTGTGTGTGTGTGTGTGTGTGTGTGTGTGTGTGTGTGTGTGTGTGTGTGTGTGTGTATCCTTGAATTGTCAAAGCGGGAAATAACAGAGACAAAGTAACACTTTGAATGGTACTGCAGCCTAAACAAACAACCTTATGTACACACAAACACACACATACACACACAAACAAAGCTTGCAAACAGAGCTCCAAGTTGTGAGCATGCTCACACGGCCGTGCTTCGTCTAAGCAGCAGTGATGTATAGAGAGTGAAGGACGGACACAAATAGCTCGATGTTTAAGGCACAATTAAAGACTTACAGCATCTGTGTGTGTGTGTGTGTGTGTGTGTGTGTGTGTGTGTGTGTGTGTAGCTATATCATTTTCCGTCCGGTGTGGTTTCCATGGGCGGGACGGTGAGAGGGGGGGAAAAAAAAAAAAATTTACCACAAAAGAAAGGGAAGGAGGGGGGAATTTTCAGGGTGTGCCAAAGAATCTAAGGCATGTGAGGGTGGGTGGGCCAGGGCCACTGTGAGGTGGGGGGCAAAAAAAAAAAAAAAAGAAAGACTAATTAGTCAACAGGAGGAGCAGACAAAACACAAAAGCTACATGCCTCAAGAATGAAGGTAAGTAATGAGCATTTGTGAGCACATGTGTGTACACATCCCCCTCACTGACCCAGAGCAAACTGAGCTCTTCAACACTGCCGGTGACAGTGAATGCCCTCTGTATGTATACTTGAAAGTAAATGGGTCAGCTGTGACAGAAAACACATATAGAGTTACTTATTTAACCATAACTCTCTCAACACGTCAGCCAGTCAAAGGCGCAGGACTCCAGAGATACACACACACACACACTGCTCCTGATGAAACGAGCCCAGATAAAGTCAGGAAGCAGCTGGGGGTGACAGGGGGTTAAAGAATTATATAACACACTTAGAAAATGAGCCCAGAAAACATTCTGCAGGGTTTGAAATCTTTTGATGTAGGAGTGAAAAAAACCGTTTCAGAAACAAAGCCAAGAGACCATTTCCTGGATTTGGGAAACTTGGGACCGAGTGTGCACCAACCCCTCCCCCATTACCAGACCCCTCTTTCCTGTGGGTGAGCACGGAGGTCGAGGGAGGGGGAGAAAGGGTGCACCACGAATACAGTGACACTGAGCGAAACGCAGTAACGCAGATGAGCCGGTCCTGCAGCCAGAAAGACTTTGACGTAATGAGACCACAGCTCTTTCCTGGACCCAGCGCTGACGGCAACAAGTAGTGCCAGGAGTGTGACAACAACACGTTTATAGTGCAGCCTGTCATGTGCCTGCAGCTCGGGGTAATCGTTTTCCATTTCATGGTTACAGGATTATATTACAATATCACTTTTTTCCTCATTTTCAAATACCTTTTCTTGTTTTTTTATGTTAAGTACTCTGTATTATTAGTGATCATAACATCTGTTGAATGCCTAAAGTACTATTCACTCAAAGAGTCAGTGTTACGTTACTCAAAGTCTGATATGATGACACCCCACTTTAAAAATGGGTTAAAGAGGAGACACTCTGGTGTGATTCTGAATCCAGCCCTCAAAGTGTTGGTATTGTTGGTTTCCACTGGCCATTGTCATCTCCTTCTCTTCTCAGCAAATTTTACAATCTATATAAGTAAACTTGAATAAGCTTGAATACTTAAATCCTGAAGAGTCGATGTGTGATTTAAACCTCGTTGTGAATTTTTCTGAGCTGTATATTTTAACAACAGAAGATTCTCCTCTGGGTGAAGGCCAAAACGTAACATTTGAGAGCAAGTGCCTACTGCTTTTTTTTATATGCCTGAAGACCTCAGACAGTGTCCTTGCAATAATAATGTGGTTAGAAAGTTTTTAAAATCCCAGCAGAGCATCCTCTTTGCTGTCCTCCTTGTTTAGGGCTGTTGTTAATAACCAGTATGGAACTGGCACTGGTAGCTAGGTATTGATAAGCAGCTAGATAAGCAACGCTGTTATGAATACAGTGGGGCAAAAAAGTATTTAGTCAGCCACCGATTGTGCAAGTTCCCCCACCTAAAATGATGACAGAGGTCAGTAATTTGCACCAGAGGTACACTTCAACTGTGAGAGACAGAATGTGAAAAAAAAAAATCCATGAATCCACATGGTAGGATTTGTAAAGAATTTATTCGTAAATCAGGGTGGAAAATAAGTATTTGGTCAATAACAAAAATACAACTCAATACTTTGTAACATAACCTTTGTTGGCAATAACAGAGGTCAAACGTTTACTATAGGTCTTTACCAGGTTTGCACACACAGTAGCTGGTATTTTGGCCCATTCCTCCATGCAGATCTTCTCGAGAGCAGTGATGTTTTGGGGCTGTCGCCGAGCAACACGGACTTTCAACTCCCGCCACAGATTTTCTATGGGGTTGAGGTCTGGAGACTGGCTAGGCCACTCCAGGACTTTCAAATGCTTCTTACGGAGCCACTCCTTTGTTGCCCGGGCGGTGTGTTTTGGATCATTGTCATGTTGGAAGACCCAGCCTCGTTTCATCTTCAAAGTTCTCACTGATGGAAGGAGGTTTTGGCTCAAAATCTCACGATACATGGCCCCATTCATTCAGTCCTTAACACGGATCAGTCGTCCTGTCCCCTTGGCAGAAAAACAGCCCCATAGCATGATGTTTCCACCCCCATGCTTCACAGTAGGTATGGTGTTCTTGGGATGCAACTCAGTATTCTTCTTCCTCCAAATACGACGAGTTGAGTTTATACCAAAAAGTTCTACTTTGGTTTCATCTGACCACATGACATTCTCCCAATCCTCTGCTGTATCATCCATGTGCTCTCTGGCAAACTTCAGACGGGCCTGGACATGCACTGGCTTCAGCAGCGGAACACGTCTGGCACTGCGGGATTTGATTCCCTGCCGTTGTAGTGTGTTACTGATGGTGACCTTTGTTACTTTGGTCCCAGCTCTCTGCAGGTCATTCACCAGGTCCCCCCGTGTGGTTCTGGGATCTTTGCTCACCGTTCTCATGATCATTTTGACCCCACGGGATGAGATCTTGCGTGGAGCCCCAGATCGAGGGAGATTATCAGTGGTCTTGTATGTCTTCCATTTTCTGATGATTGCTCCCACAGTTGATTTTTTCACACCAAGCTGCTTGCCTATTGTAGATTCACTCTTCCCAGTCTGGTGCAGGTCTACAATACTTTTCCTGGTGTCCTTCGAAAGCTCTTTGGTCTTGGCCATGGCGGAGTTTGGAGTCTGACTGTTTGAGGCTGTGGACAGGTGTCTTTTATACAGATGATGAGTTCAAACAGGTGCCATTCATACAGGTAACGAGTGGGGGACAGAAAAGCTTCTTACAGAAGACGTTACAGGTCTGTGAGAGCCAGAGATTTTCCTTGTTTGAGGTGACCAAATACTTATTTTCCACCCTGATTTACGAATAAATTCTTTACAAATCCTACTATGTGAATTCATGGATTTTTTTTCACATTCTGTCTCTCACAGTTGAAGTGTACCTCTGGTGCAAATTACTGACCTCTGTCATCATTTTAGGTGGGGGAACTTGCACAATCGGTGGCTGACTAAATACTTTTTTGCCCCACTGTAGTTATGCAAAATGGGCAGTCCTGCACATTCAAGAGTCGTCTCACTTTACTACACTTAATATAACTAGAGAAATGGTCTGCATCACTGAACTTTCTTTCTTTTTTAATGCTCCACTACCACGGTTTGTCAACTACCACTAAACAACAGAAATAGAAGAACATGCTAAGGTCCATCCAGTACTTTCATTACAGTCATTTGAGAGCAGTGTGGGGTGGGGGTCATCTTTGGTCATCAAATAGTTCACAATTAAAACTGAATACTCGTTTGACTCCCGTTGCTAGGCACCCAAACCAAAGAGTTCATCACTCAAAGTCACCACGGGAACAGCATCTATAGCTCAAATATCAAGACTGAATCTGAGGCTACAGCAGCAGGAAAAGGTGCTGCGAGTCACTTACTGGCACGATGAGCTGTGTCATGAATCCACAGGAGTTACTTTGCAAAAAAGGCAATCTGCTCTCAAATTTAACTGGTGGATTAACAGGTGCTGTTTGGTATTCACCAGCTGTCAACCGTATGAGCTCGATCACTAACGAGCCTATGGCCACTCATCTACCTGAACATCATGATGCAGTTCCCAATACCGCAGAGAACATCGCAGATAAACATTAAAAAGGCAGAGTTCACCTCCCCATTGTATTAAACAATCACACTCTGTGCCTTTTACCACATTTCTTACACTTTACACATAGTGCAAATTCAACACTGTCTGACACACTCATTGAATTAACATCCGTTAGTTACAGCTGAGTAAATCTGTTGGCGTCATGTGTCAGCAAGCGTCTCAACATCCACCTGGCCAGGACACCCCATCTAATGTTTTGGTTAAGTTTTGTTTCAGCTACATACTTAAAATGAGGGAAAATGTGCAGAAAATAGAGAGGTTCCATTTCAACCAAAGTCTCATACATTAATTTGTTCAAACACTAACATCCACCAGATCATTGGAGACCTGCTTAAGCAGCGATCACACCCTGCTATGGACATAGACAGCTGTAGATATCATGGACCATTAAGTCCACTAGAACAGGAATGACTAAAGTCCACTTTAACTAAAGGGTGCACAGTTGGTGCACTGTATGTCTCCATAGATAAGGCTGTTTTGATCCAAAAAGCTGTCCAGCATGCAGATGTCCTCCCATGTATATAACTATAACATGCCTCTTAGGGGTAGTGTTAGGTTCTACTTTAGCCATGTGCTAAACAAAAGCCTGAAGATTACACCTTTCCAATCAAGTCCTGTTAATCCATTTTGGCTTTACAAGTCATCTGCTATAATATTTCCATTTGGGTGTGCCAAATGGAAGGAAATGCCATTAAAAAGGAGCAGATGCGAAGCCAACTCTAGCCCAAACCAGGTCACTGGTCACCTGGTGGAAACTAACCCAGAGAGGTTAACCCAGTAAAAATCACAGGTTACCAAATATAAAATATAATAATGTATATATATATATATATATATATATATATATAATATAAAAGTTCCAGGTAAAAATGGGACGCTGAACTCTTAAAATTCTGACTCGCTCATTCACTCTTTCATCTCACTAAATACCGAAAATATCTCTTTGCAGACCAAAAGGAGAATAAATAAAGTGTTCTCCATATTTTTATTTCTGACTCAGGTTATATTTATACTATCAAACCTCATGCTCCTGTCATTTCTTTTATCAATATGAGTCAGCAAAAAGCAAGCACTTCGATCATTAGAGCTTCTTACTACTTCTCACTTGACTGCAAACATTACAGCTGCTTCATATTCTTTTGTTTGGTAGAAAGAGAGGATATTGGCTATTGGAAAGCCACACCTTTCCCCTCTGAAGAAACACATAGAGGGGCGGACAGACATGGCTGTGCACAAAAGGCCTGTCAGATCCAAGGCCAGGGCAGAAGCAGTGGAGAGACTGCGTATCCTATATATAGCCGAAATGTGACAGGACATCCGAGAGGACAGGGAAGTCTAGACACAAATGGCACAGCACTTAATCAAACTGTGTGTGTGTGTCTTCAGCACAGTCTTGTTATCTCACCTTTCATTAGACAGCCTGTGTCAAGCTGTTGCATGATAATGCCACAAGATTGTATTAATATCACAGCCTTGTGTGATCAAAATGGCTGGAGGCTCGGCCTTTATTTGCCAAATTAAAGGGGGGGGAAAGGAAGGAAGGGAGACAGAAAGACTCAGAAAATGAGAGAGAAAGCAACGGGGTACTAGCGTCAAAGATGTGAGGAGAGTTGGTGGATCAGAGCGAGTGACTCATCAGAAAAGGAATGTCCCATCACTGCCAACGAAACTACAGACACCGTTGCAATGATTGCTCCATCGCCAATACTTTAAATCACCCCATCTCTGGCTCTTGTCACCTCTTCCTCCTACACAAAGCCTGTCTCTTTCTCCCTCTGTCTCTGTACTGCTTATCGTTGTCGTTTCCCAGCTTAAGCAGGCCATTCTTCTCCTGCTAGATATTGCTTTTGGATGGGGATGACAAAGCTAGCTAAACCACAACTAGTGGACCAGCTCTGCACCACCCCTGTTAGGAGCAAACAGAGGTCAAGGCCGCCAATTCGTTTATTCTAACGAGTGAGTGCAAAGCCAATAAGCAAATTCCAGCACTGTGTGGTTAATCAAAGCGACACTAGTCAATTAATTTAAATTTTAATCCCCAATACAAAGTTGTTTTAAATGCAACTGCGGTTTTATGAATCACAGTAAAGATATGGAGATGAGGCTGGCACCGCATCACATCCTTACCACAGATGTTCGGTTATTTATACTCCCACCACAGGATATGATGTAGGCATAAAAAACAAAAAGAACACCACCACAATGACTGCACACATGATTCAACTTTTAGATCACCTGTCATCCTGTGCATTCACCACACAGGAATTTACAGGCTCTGCCCTTCCACATCAAGATGGAAGAAAGGGTTCGTGGCAGTTTTACCATTTCTTCTGTGGGATTTTAAACCAGCCGAAAAACCCCTACAGATAAAAAAATAAACAAAAAACAAAATCAGTGTTGCCTTCTGCTGCTGATCTTGGCACACAGCTGATGTAGAAAAGACCTAATATTTGGCTAAAACTAGTTTTCTCATACACTTTCAGGGATCAAGTGACCTGCATTATCGAGTGGCATCAGAGAAATAGTTTTCAATTAAAGCATCAGTGGGAAGGTGATGAAGCAGGCCTCGACTATGATCTACGATAAGTCAATTTTTTCAAGAGGCATCCTGTGTATTTTACATTTACTATTATGTTATACATTCACTGTGCATATCAGTGTCACTACTGAACACTGAAAACAGCAGCGTCAAACATACACTGCCTGGTCCAAAAAAAAAAAAAAAAAAAAGTCACACTAATATTTTGTTGGACTGTGTTAGCTTTGATGACAGCACACATCCACTGTTCCATTATAAGCTTATGCAATGTTACAACACTTATTTCCATCTAGACTTGCACTTTTTCACCAACATCTTGCACTGATGATGAGAGTTAGACCGATACATTAAGTCTTCTTCAGCAAATCCCGGTTCTTCAATGAGATTAAGGTCTGGACTCATTGGTGGCCAATCCATGTGTGAAAATGCTCTCTGAACCACTCTTTGACAGTTAGAGCCCAACGAATCCTGGCGCTGTCAAATATAATTAAAATATCCCTGTGCCACAAATGGATGGAAAAAGCTGGGCTCTCAGTATATTCAGGTAGTCAGCTGACCTTGTTTTCTGAACACAGACCACCTAAAAATTACAATGAAAATTGCAACCACAGGCTTGCATGGTAGGTACTAGGGATGGTCGATGCACCACCACTCTGGAACAGGGCAAATCTGGACTCATAAGACCACGTGATCCTTTTTTCATTCCTCCACAGTCCAATCTTTATGCTCCTTGGCAAACTGAAACCTGTTTTCCCAGTTAGCCTCATTGATAAGTGTTTTCTTCTGGCTACAGAGCTGTTTGTTCTATCGTTAAATTTTTACAATTTGATTTCACCAAACATATAAATGATCTCCAATCATTTTCAAGATTTGTGCCAATTTGCAAGGGAAACAGTAAGGGCTTAACATATTTTTGCACAAATGTTGTTCTTTATATGTGAATGTTTGGTTCTTTATCGTATCTCCTGGCTAAATGCTTAAAGCACTAATTTCAGCTCTGCTTGCTATTATTAGTGCACTGCAAATATTTTGCTTGGCAAGCCCTTCAGGTTTTTCCCCCACCCCTAAAAATTCTTTATGAAATCCAATTACCTGCTAACAGAGGAACACCTGTCCATTTACCCAAGTGGTCCTTGAGACATGGAGTCCAGACTCTCACTTCTATCACTTCTTAATCCTTGTTTAGAGACAGCCCAAATCCTTGAACTTGTTTTAAGTAGGCCAATTTACAGTAGCACCTGGGGCTCTGGCCTTTATAGCCACTTTAATATCATATGACTGTGTGTGTGCACGTGTGTTTGTTTAAAAGCCAAAAGGAGGCGAGAGGAGGGAGAACGGAACGCCAGACCAAAAGCCAGAAGAAGAAAAAACCCTTATGCAGCTGAACTGAAACTGATGGGTGTATACAGGGGAAAGTGCAGCCATGTGGAAAAGACAACATCAGAAACAGAAACATATAAACAGGAGAGTCGCAGAAAAAGCCCCCCCCCCCCTTTCAAAAGTAGAAATCCTGTCCATCCTCGCCTCATCCTCAGGTAATTTGGAGGCAGAATAACGTGCATACTGATGACCCGATCCCAGAGCGCTCTGACAGCAAGGAGACAGTCCATCGGCGAGGCTGCCAGGAGCCGACACACTACACAAACAGAAAAACACACAAAAAAAAAAGAAAAGAAAACAAAGCGGAAAAAAGTGGAGGGGGGAAAAGGCGGCGATGAGGAGCAAGCATGCGGGCGAAAAGCTGTCAAAAAACAGGCGAGACAGACGGACAGATGGAAAGATGAGAAAAAAAGGGGCCCTATCATCTGGCTTCACACCCCGCAGGATGAACAGGGCCTCTGTGCTCCTTCCCTGTTCAAACACACCTCACGGCTGTCTGCTCCCTGCAACAACAATGCGCGCACACACACGCATGCACGCACACACACACTGCAGCCTGCCTAACAGTGGGCACAATAACCCTATTGAGAGGCATCGATAGGGGGCTGAAAGTGAAGAGAATGAGATGCTGAAAAAAGATTGACAACTCACACATACAGTCTCCCGGACCCAGCAGCACACATAAATCCACACAAACAAATCGTAGCGTGGTTATCCTGCCAGCATGACAGCCTGGGATGAATCTACTCTCTGCTGTCCTTAATTCATCATTCATCTGTCCAATCTGGTCACACACACCACACACACACACGACTAAAAATCACACACACAAACAGTTGTTTGGTCAGGGGCGGACCAGAAGTATTGTTACACAAGGGAAGAAGGGTGGTGGTAGCGGATCTCCGAACTCTTTATCTGATTGCTCACACACACCCACGCAGAAACGCTCAGTCACACAAGCATGTACACACACGCACACTTTCACCACGCTTTCTCGTCAGCTGCTGTGCATGACCCCGACCACACACAGACTAACGAGTTGGTGCTGCAAGGCAAGAAAGTCCCGGGATCGTTCACATGCAGGTTTATCGTCTTTCCAACAACTGCACCCATTCTGCTGAGGACTGTGGCTAGCGCGGCTATTGAAACATATTTTAGGCTGTGCTCAAAGCTTTGCAAGGTGACAGCCTGGATTAGGGTCAATCAACCAAATGTGACAAAAATGCCCACCTGAGCCCCTCCATCACACGATTCAAGTATTTTTAATGAAGGCATGCAAAACTTTATCTACATACTAGGTCCTCAAATTTTGCTCTTTTTAAAAATCTTTTTTTTTTTTTGCATTTTTAGCCCTTATAATCCCAAAAGTACAACAACTAGCCACATAAAGGGCTAAAAACAAACAGACCGTCTCTGATGTCCATGCATGTTCACTTTATGACGATTCTGAAAATCTTCTTCAGCACCTAAAGCCATTTGATCAGCTATTATATGGAATATCTGAACACTCTTTCACAGATACCAGTCATTAACAAAAAAAATGACTATCTCAGAAATCATTTTCACACAGCTTAAGGATGAGCCTGGTATTAAAATACAGGTTAAAATTGAGACCTTTGGGAGGTGGTTTAGCTCCCTGGGTTGGGTGAGATACCAATATGCCGCAAGGCCACCACAGATCATTTCCTGCATGCTTTTCACCTTACTCCATCTTCCCGTCCTTTCCTATCTGCCTCACAGAAAAGCAGAACTTCCACAGGCTAAAGCTTAATTTGACCCAAGTGCAACTTTGCCAGTGCAACAATGATATATGCTGCAGAACTGATGCTCGAATCAAAAAATACAAAATAAAAATAAATTTGCCTTCAGAATATAACGCTAAGATTTTACCTCACCCTTACACTGCAGTAAAACTGATTTGAAACCAACATTTCATGAAATTATTAAGGGTCAGAAATGCTGAAAAGGTTTTGACATTCATCTCATGTTCTTTGACTGTAAAACTGCTAAACTTCTAAAATCCTGATTCTTCAGGGGTCAGGTGCCATGTGTTGATTCATTTCATATAAAAACGAGACATTACCGACTTGCGCTTGCATTCTGTGCATGTGTCCAAATCGTGCAGCAGCACGCCTTCCTTTGAGGATGAGTTGGCATCTTGAAAGCGAGGAGCTCATACCAAATATTACCAGAGCTAAAACAAAGACGCACTCAGGAACAGTCTGCAGTGCTTGGCCCAAAACTCGACCCATAAATGTCCGAGTCACTTTTTCCACACTCAGCAACTCCTGATTGCTGTATAGAAATGCTACAAGAGGGAGGGAGGGCAAAGGAGCGAGAGAGAGAAAATGACGAGGGAAAAGAAGGATGAAGCGACGACAGAGGCTGGCAACACAGAGAGGAGCAGAATATAAACCAACTTAACCCAAACCCAAAAGCCCTGAGCAATTAGCAATGACATCATGTACACGCACGCACGCACGCACGCACGCACGCACGCACGCACGCACGCACGCACGCACGCACGCACACACTGCAGAGAAGGGCTAGGTTTGAATGAAAAGCAAGACAGCAGGGTATAGAGGCTGCAAGGATAGCGAGGGAGGCGAGGCAGAGGATGACAGTGCACCATTTCTACTATGGTGGTACAGCCAGTGACACATTCAGTTTTGCAATTGCACAAATGAACTCACCAAACCGACACCGCCACAACCACAGCTTAAAATAGAGAGCACAAGCTGTTTACCAACAAAGTGCTTATAAAAAATAAAAAAAGGAAGCAAAGGCAGGAAAAGGGAGAACTGGGAAGATATTTAGATCAGACTCAAAGCATGCTTTACTCATGAGGCTTTTTAACATGACTGCACCTTTGAAACAGATACACCAGTAAGTAAGTACCAGTGCAAATGTGATGCAAAACAAATACAGCAGAGCCAGGAGAGAAAGGCTGGCAGTGAAACCTCAGTGGTGCACTCTAAAAGAAGAAATCGGGTCCTCTGACAATTGGTGTTATTGTCAACAACTTCAGCACTCCTTCTCCTCATAGGCTGCAATATATTACATGAACTGTGTCCCGAGCGTTTACAGTCTTACCACAAGAGTCAACAGTGACGCTCCCTCTAGGTGTTTATGCACAATCATTACATATCCCAAACTCTCACTCTCTCCCCTCTCTCTTTCTCCTCCCTACCTCTAAGAAAATTAAAACAGGAAAGCTATTCACGTCCTCCTCTAGATTCTTTATATCGCAAAAACATAAACATGCAATTAAGTGGCTCCATGTTTGCATAAAACAAACAGCCGTATCTTCTCAGGGAGCTCTGGCAGAAACAACCAGAGGAAGGCTGGAAATGATTAGCTAGCCACAACCAACCAGGACCAAGCACCACTGCAAGTCCCTGACTGGGCTCCCAGGGGTTTCTGATGGCCTACAGCCCCACACACTATTCAATGTAATATGCCTAAGTGAAGAGAATACCCCCTTTATGCCTGTTTGTTTCACAATGAGCCTTTTTATTACTTAAATTGTTGCTGTAAACAGAGCACGACATGGGAATGTTTCCAACCTCTGGATGGAAACCACAGGACAGAAAACTGGCGCAGGCTGAATTAATCTGTCAGCTAATTAGTTCCAAACAGAAAATTAATAATTGATTAAAGGTTTAAGCCACTGTTGGAGTGACAGACTGATACTTGTTGGATCAATCATCTTAAATTTAAATGATTTACTATACAACTGAAGATGTGAGGAAGGTCACATTGTTGCCTGATCCACGAATAACTGATAAAAACACCAATCTAGGCTTTACTCAAAATTTTCTGATTTTTTTTTTTTTTTGGTCACTTGCCGAAATGAATATTATATCTTACTGACTTAGCTTAATGCACCAAACTGGCTAGTTGCCTCATATGAAGGTATTTAGGGGTGTGAAGCATAAAAAAAGCCTTGTTTTTGTCTTGAGGTTGGCCAAGTTTGGATGATTGGACAGTTTCCCCCGTCTCTTACCTGAGCCTAGGCCCTCTGCATGAAGACGACACACGTTTAAGAGCCGTTAGGTGCCACAAAGGTTATTTTACACGTATGTTGTGTCCACCGTCGGACGGTTCTCCTGTTTTTCGGTCCCCTCGACACAGCGGCTGAGTTAAAAAGTCAAGCTGGAGTCAGCGGCAGCTGCCTTGCCCGCGACCGTGCTCCGTTTACGGCTGCGCATTGAACGTGTGACTCCCTGAACGCTGTGTGAGAGCTCGTCCACGGACACCGGGAAAATACGTGACAATAAAGTGAAAGAAGCATACCCTGGGTCCCGTAAATGCCCCCTCCCCTCATCTGCCGCCCCAGCCTATCCTCCTATACCACCACCACCTTCGCCAACCGTTTGTAACACAGCGGGCCCCTCAGATGCCAATCACTGCGTCGCCCGGGGAAGATTACGGGAAAAGTTAACTCCCGTTTTTCATTTGAACGAGACGTAAAACGACCGCAAGTCCCTGCGTTGAAGCGAAATTTATCGGCATACCACATCACTCACCTCTTCTCCTGCGGGTTCACGTACTCCTCGCAGAGCTCCTGTCTTTTTTCTCTCTCTCCACCCCTCCGTTCTCGGATTGTTTCCCTTTTCTCCTCCCTCCCAGATGCCGCTGGTCTCCGGCAGGGGGAACCGGGGGACGCTGCTCCGGAAGCAAACGCTCCTCTGTTTTTACTGCCTACGCAGAGAGCGGCTCAATATTTGCGCTTTAATCTGTGATGCCTGCTGGCAGCTTTAAATCAAGAGGTTTCAGTAGCAAAGATGAACTGTTGGTTAGGAAAGCATTGTCCAAAAAAAAGTGACAATGAAAATGTCGACAGAAAGCATGATTATTCCTAACACACGAGATGGGAAGGAATAACTGCAGAGAATAGGTTAAAATGTATAATATAATAATAAGCAAGCATAATGTGGAAATTACTGTATAAGCAGTACTGTGCAAAAGTCTCGAGACATCTTAATTTCTTTCTGAAGATCTTCCAGAGTTTTCCTTTGGACATAGGTTGCTTTTTCACTATTTTTTCAGTTCAGATCTTGCACCTCAAATTTTTCAGAGTTTGTTTGTTTGTTTGTTTGTTTGTTTGTTTGTTTGTTTGTTTGTTAAGACACTTAACACATCTTTAGGTACACACAATTTGTTCTCATATCTTTAGTTGAAGTCATATAAAATGCCAATTGGGGCTTTATATAGCTTTATTTTTCAGCACGAGAAGCATCCCAAATACACCGCGAATGCAATAAAAGCACACTCGGATAGAAAAACACATCCAATGAAACTATCAGTCAAGGTTTGGCCTCCCCAGAGCAAAGACCTAAACACTATTAAAGTGTTGTGGGATCATGTTGACAGAGAACAGAACAAAAGGCAGACAACATCCAAAGACAAGCTTTGAATGTCCTTCAAGAAGCCTGGAGAACTAAGACTACCTAAAGAAATGACAAGAAAGCTGCCTGAAAGAGTTGAGGCTGTGCTGAAGAATAAAGGTGTCATACCAATTATTGACTATTGACAAGCTTATTTAAATTGTTCAAACTCTGTTTTTGCCATATATACTGAATTTTTATGTACGTTTGCACATGTTGGCATCAGAAGCTGGTTTTCCTTACATGCACAAACAACCAGCACTTCAACGGCATCTAAGTCTGGACCTTTGCTTTCGACTATACCATTTTATAACATCAGTTTCTTCTATGTGGAAATGATAATTGTTTGAATGAAGCTATCAGCAATTTCCCTTGGACATCTGCAAGCACTGTTAGATATGATCCGCGCTTAATAGTAGGTATTAGAGTCTTCTCTTTATAAAGCTCAAAAATGTCTACTGCTGCTGTGGCCTCCCTCTTTGATTTGTCTGTCTGTTTTCACTAGCAAACTACAGATTTGCTCTAATGCTCTGTGAACAGTGAAGACTTTCTCCTTGCAGGTCAAATTAGTGGCAAATCCATGTTATTGTAGATTCTTTTCATTTTTACTAGATACAAACACTTTTAAGCCTCAAGCAGTCTGCTCTTGGGCTGAATTTTATAGGTGTTTGAAATCCTCAGCTCTTGGAAATTTTTGTTTGTTTATATTTTAAATCCTTTCCCAGATTCACACACTAGCTTTATGGTTTTAAGGTATGATAAAGTTAGGGGTGTACTTACCTTTTCTATGTGACTAAACTGTTATTTCATTCTTTTCAACTGTGAAAATAGTACAAAATGTCTATGTGTCTTTGATCCCCTTATCCAAGCACTGGTGCAGAAAAAAAATCTAATATTTGCTTGTTCAAGTATGTTCAAAAGGTTAACTATTACTGCAAGTACAGTGTAAATAAACCTGTTTTTGTAGCCGTTTGTACTGATAATAAGCAAAACTGTGCAACAGTTGAGCCACAAACAAAAACTGACTGTGTGAAATGAACATACTTATACGTAGGCTATACCATTTTGGTTTTGGCAAATTTTAAGATACATTTCATAATATACACAAATGAATGCCATATAAGATCTGGCAACAGTGCATATTTAGTTAAGGCTGAAAAATATAATACATAAGCACATACACAAA
Organism: Rhamphochromis longiceps; assembly: GCF_057381845.1. Lineage (NCBI taxonomy): Eukaryota > Metazoa > Chordata > Actinopteri > Cichliformes > Cichlidae > Rhamphochromis > Rhamphochromis longiceps. Next base: position 25,925,777 of record NC_140562.1, read on the forward strand.
TTTAAAAAGAAAAATCAGTTCAATTCAATAAAAGTTAAGTGGGCATAATCCAGTTTAGGCTGGAGCCACGCTGGGTCTATTAAATGTGGAGTTTAATGTATGCTGGAGTTTATCTTTGAGTCAACACGTGTAGTGAAACATTTCTGTATTTAGAGGATTTAACAGGTTGCTTTTGACTTTTCCTCTGCTGCTATCCATTGGTCATGATAACATTTACAAATTAAACATTTCTATGAGTTGTAGTTTGCAGTGAGCGCTTTATGTTGCCCCCTTAATATGAATAATACAAATAAAGACAAAACTTTATTTTATTTATTTAATCATAAAATTAATATGGTGTCATTCAGCATAGACCAAATTTGGGGAATATTCTTTTAAAATTATGACACCTGGTGGTGAAATCTACTTACTACACTGTGTGACGTGGTACTTAGGCATTTTGAATTAGTCCAAACTAAATCACATAAATGGGTCTTTATTCTAAAGTTATTTTGTGACACACTGTGTCAAGTATTTATAACTGATCATTTGATTTCACAAAGAAAGTAACGCTTACATGGTTAACAATAAAATAAAGTAATGTTGGCGATTTTACTAAAAAAAAAATCTAAACAAACAAACATCAAAGTGGAAAAACGGAAATATTATTTATTTACTTTAGCAAATATTTATGCTAAAAAAATCTACTGTCAGCTTTGAGGATTAATAAACAGAGGCAATACGTTTTCCAACTACCTGTTGTTGGAGCAGTAACTAACTACCCAACAGCAACATTTAACTATTTGGGTGCAAATGATGATATATATATATATTTTTCTTTAATTAAAAACCCCAGTTGGAACTGCTGGCATGGGCTCCAAATCTCCAGTAGCCTCCATTACATGAAATGTAGTAAGTGTATTTAAGTAATGTAAATCTAACTAATCTAAGGAAAATGTTTACTTTCAAGATGAAACACGGGTGAATCTGTGAATCATATCTTACACATATCTCTCATGAGTGATATCACATCATTCCTGTCACAAGATAGAAGCTACATTCAGTTTTTGCAAAGTTTTTTTTATATATACTATATTTATATATTTAAGTTTCACTGAAATTAAAATGTTTTTTTCCACCGGAAACCTGGCCAAGAGGACAGCAAAAAGGAAAAATTGCAACTAATATAAACGCCTGCTGCTATTACTCCAATCCTCCAGGGGGCGCTGTGATAAAGCCACCGAACAGTTGCAGACCAATCACCGTTTTCCAGCAGTTTGAACAAGAAGCGGGTTGGATTATTCCGATTTCTAGCAAGACAAGAAAAAGATAAAGCTAGCAACCATGGATACAGGCTAAAACTGTTATTACGCTTGAGTTAGTTGAGAATTAGTTCTTCGGTTACGCTTTATTAAAATCATTGTAGTGGTTTGGTGGTTTTGCACAGTCAACGGTCGATATATAAACCTGTCAGACTGTGGCTTACTCCTGTGTGCTCCAGCCGCGGTAAATCTCCAGTTGTAGTTTATAAAAGTTTTACCTTTTGGCACGGTTGTTGCTGGGAAGTCAAACATGAAGCCAGTAAAGCCGCTATATCTGAAGACGTACGGGAAACAGAGGCGGAAGGTGTCCGCCTGGATCTCACCTGAAGACCGCAAGCAGGCCTTCGACAGCACCCCGTCCTCCTCGGATGTCTCCGTCTTTGAGCCGTCCAAACCTCAGAGGATAAGGTATGTTTATAATTTTCTTTACTAAACCGTCTTTTCAGTATTTTCTCTACATTATGGATCACAAAAACTGTGCAGCTACTTTTTAGTTTTAGCTTATAAGAAATATATTATTGGTGTGTATGGAAGCCACAGAAATGCCAGTCCATACAGTCACATATCTGAAGTCTTTAGTTATTAATATATTTATAAAGGATTCGTTTTATTATATTTTTACTATATGAAAATATAGTTAAATATCTTAAATACACCAAACTGTAGCTAATTAAAACAGTGGCAAAAATGTAGAGTAAATCAACAGTTTGTACATACATAACAACCCCCTGTGGACGTGTGCAAAGTACAGTTTAGTTGTCAATCAGAGTTTCCTGCTCTGATTGTGAGCCTGACTATCTTCTTTGCTTCATCTGCTTTTCATTTAACAGGGAGAAGAGCACCAACGCCTTGACTGGAAGAACCGTTCGTCCTGCCAAGAAGAAAGCAATGCTTTGTCTGACTGAGAAGAGTGTGGATGAAGAGGACATGAGCAATGAGGAGAAGGCACCTCCTCTCCCTCCACCTGCTCAGCAGAGCAGGACAGCCAGGTCTGTGAATATTGTAATAAATGGTAAATAGCATTGCAGTCAGTATTACTGCATTTGAATTATTAGATTATCTTAGGCTAGAAAAATATCCTTGAAGTAGTTTGCTTTTTTTTTGTTGTATTGTATGTGTGAGTGGTGCACACCATTTCTTTCCCTTCCTTAGAAAGAAGAAGAGTAGTGTGGCCAGTCGTAGAGCAGTGCGTCCTGCCAAAAGAAAGACCATACGTTGTATAACGGAGACTAGCAGCGATGAGGAGAACAGCAGGATGCTCGCTCCACCTCCTCCTTCTGTATTAACTCAGCAGAGCAAAACAACCAGGTCTGGGCATTTAAAAACAACAAAGCAACAACACATTACTAAAATGACAACGCATGTTGAGAGTTTTGGGGTTCTATTAAATATAACCACAACTGTGAATGTAAGCAGAGGTTTGACATTTCTGGCAAACTGAAGGCTGATCAAACAGTTTTCAGCAGTTTCTGTGAAATGTATTCCAAAAGCTGCAGTTTGCAGAGTCAGCTCTTGAGCTGCTTGTCTAAATCAATATCAAATGTAAAAAAATATACTGACAATTGCACTTTGGCTGCTCTCAGAGTTTAAACAGATGTCTCAAGTGAAACTTACTTTTGCCAGAGCAGTCCCAAAACAAACTCAAATTTATAATCATGCAGAGGAAAAACATCTTTACATTTGAGATGCTGGAACTACTTTTTAAATTATTAAAAGTGAGTTGTGAGTTTTCTATCAGCAGGCTTTTTGATACAAAATGTTTTGCATTACTTTGACTTGTTTCTGCCTAACTTCTCTCTTTTTACTCTCTTTACTCTCTCTCTCTCTATTTTACTCTCTACCTCAGCACTTTCAGCGTTTGGTTTGCAGTGAGTGACTATTGTTAGCCATTCACAACTTTTAAAGCATCTCTTTTGCATTTATTTGTCTGTTTGTGAAATGATTTGTGTCTTTTCCCGTTATCAGGACGAGCCGGCTTGTGTCTGGACACAGAGTTTTGATGAAGCGGAGGGGCCAGCAGGTTCCTGTCACCACGGAGAGTGAGGAAGAAACGTCTGCACTAAAAGGCCACAGAAATTCAGATAAAATGAGGACAAACTCAAAGTGAGCATTCATGTCTTTAAGAGCTCTGTTAAAAGCCTGAACAGAAATGTCATCATTATTTGCAGTAACCTTTAGCTCTCATCCTCTCTTCTCCTGCTTTCTAGTGTTTATCCATCTTCTGCAGGCCGCTTTGTAACCCAACGTAGACGAGCCGCTGTGATTAAACCCAAAGTTCCCAAAGCATCTGTCAGTATACTCAGCTCCTCAGATGACTTCACGTCTACAGCCTTTCCTTACAGCAGGTCTTCCAGGAAAAGAAAACTGCCTCCGGCATTGGGGCCGTCAAGTGCAGAGAACTCTATGAGCGCTCCCTTCCGAGAGATATCTCTCAACGAGTTGGCAGATTGCAGTCTTGGACCCTGCCCCAGGAAACCCATCTTCTGCTCTACACCGTCAGCAGGATCCTTCAGCAAACGCGGGAAGCTTAAACCATTTTCAGTCAACAATCTGTCCTGCACTCCTCCATCCATGTCAGTAGACGGCATAGTCTCCCCACCAGATTGTTCGCTTCACTGCCAGCAGACAGACACAGACCTACCTGACCACATAGAACCATCTATTGATTTATTTTCAGAGCCCAAGAGAAGAAGTGAATCAAAGTCTAAAAATGAAGGCAAATTACAGAGTGCAAATCTGCTGTCTGCAGACAGTGGCAGCAGCAGTCAGTTTGTATCTGCAGCAGCAGGAGGGTTAGATTGGCTGATCGAGACGCTGAAGGAGAAATGTTTGTCCACACGCTGCACCGTGCCGCTGGAGAGATTAGACTTGTTCGCTGAGCTGAGCTGTGAAACAACCTACTCATCCTGTCTGGGACATTCAAACTCACTGCACAGCCGACAAACAAACAAACAGCCTGTGGACAGCAGTGAAGCGGTCGATCTGTCAGAGTCTTTAAAAGCATCGTTTTGTCTTCATTCATCAGGTACAGTCAATGATATCCGTAATAGTTTTGACCAAGAAGCTTCAGTGAGTCGGAGTTGCAACACTAACATTTCTCCATTAGTTAACTCTAAGCAGTCAGCCGAACACTCGGCCGCATCACCTATGGAGCAGTCAGAATCGGTATTTTATGTTCAGTCTATTCATCACACAGACAGCAGCTCTGAGATTATAATGAGCACACATTTGGAGTCCAGCAGCACCGTGCAGACAGTGGAAGGCGAGGCTATAGTGGCAAAGAGTAAAAGTCTTACTAAGAGGTGTTCAGTCCAGATGAAGAACCTGGTTTTGTCACAAGAGCAACTAAAAGGCTTCTCAAAGCAGACAGAGGAAGATTTGGGTAAGACACAATCAGCCAAGACAGAATGTGCAGCAGATCTCACAGCAGGGCTGAAGGAGAAATGTCTAACAGATAACATTATTGTTGGGATAAAGAGAGTAAATTTGTCACTGTTGAAAGAAATTATGAGTCCCAAAGGTGCTCTGCTAAAACCAGCCGGAGATGTGCCCGACTCAGCTAGTGACGACCAGACAAAGACGGACCACTTGTCGGAGAGCGATGACAGTAAAGAGACGACTGCCTCGAAAGCCAGCGTGAAGAACGGACGTTTGACTACTTCTGAGGATGAGAACGCCTCAGACAGAGAAGTTGTAAAGAAGAGAAAAAAGATGCCCGTGGTTCAGAAGGAAAAGAAACAGCGGAGCGCATCCACAGACCGCCCTGGGACGACGAGGAAGGCGTGCGTAAGCGGCATGAGCGTGAGCCGCTGGAAAAACAAAGGCAACGCCAGCACGCACATGATCAGGAGCAGGGCTGTGGACTGTAGCATCAATGAGATGATCCCCTCACAGCACAAGCAACCAAAGGTAAGAATCAAATTCAGAGTGACAGCTGAAACAGTAGGCTCGCATGTTCAGCAGCGCTGGATGGATAATGAAGGTGATGGTTAATGGGTTCATTGTTGAAGTTACCATTTAAGTTGATGCTTTTCTGTAAATCCCTCCAGTCAACAAATGATGCTGACTATTAGAGTATTAATCAGATGCAGCTGCACTAATTAACCTGCACATTTGGTTTCCCGATGTCTTGATGGTAACAAGTATTTGTTACTGAGCCACAAGAGTTGAGGCTCGGGTGTGAAATTTATGGTTTTTAGGGTTATTTTTTTAGCCATATTTTTTTTTATCATTAACTCTGTTTCCCTGGGTCTTTTCCTGTGTGTTATGAAAAATCTTGTTTTTTGGTACCAGCACTGGTTTTATTATGTTGTATTTATCCAGAGTAATAGTGGATGTACTGGACAAAGGATGTTTAATATGGAGCTTCCAGGTAGGAGGAAAAGAGGAAGACCTCAGTGAAGGTTAATGGATGTAGTGAAAGAGGACATGCAGAGGGTTAGTGTGACTGAGGAGTGGAGATGGAATGAGATGGAAGCAGGTGATCGACTGTGGGAGAAGAAGCCAACTCTGACTGAGTTTAGAGGGGGACTTTTTGACCCCATCTTATTTTACACACACACACACACACACAGACACCACTCAATACCACTACAAGAGATAGAGGGGGTGTCTGCTCTCTCAGCCTGTACCAGAGTTGAGTTAAAACATGCCAACGAAGCTAGTGACCAGATAATTATTCTTGATGTTGAACATGTGGTGTGACAAAAGATTCTAATTGGCTTCCAAGTTTTTCAGCTTACCAGTATCTCCTATTTTTGCACTCAGTGTGCTGCATTTATAAAGAAATCCTGCATCTCACCAACATCACATTTCTGGTGATGGGTAAGCATATAATGTTTAGGTGCTCTCACACTGTAGCGAGCACAAGCTTCCATGTAGCTGCAATGTAGTTTGGTTGTATTCAAAGGAAGGCAAATGTCCATGCAGCCAAAATCTCCAAAACTGGGCAAATTAGCATGAAAATAATCTATCTATATACAATTTGTGGATGAATTGTACCTTTAGTGCCACAAATGATTACTTCATTTGATCTCCAAACCTCATAAAAACTATTAAGCTATTGACTCTTCCCGTAAGTGAAGAAGCAGAATATTTCTGATCACAGAGCAGATCTGTGTTAACTCTTAAGTTTTTCTGTCACGATCCACCGAGCACTAATCAAACATTTAAAGGCTTTTAAGTCATTTAACCTAAAGCCTGTTGTATGTGCTATATGTAGGAGTTTTTGGGCTCTACCATGAATTTCTCCACCCCGGTGAAAGCAAGTCGGCTCAACCTCTCATCCCTGCTGGCTGATTTCACACCAAACACAAAAACCTGGAGCCGGATCAAAGCCGCCCTCTCTGTTCATCGCAAAGGCTTGGGTAATGATGTACACTCTGGTGTTTGGATTTTAAGCTTTTAGTTTGACTTTGAGAGTCCTTACACTCTCTCTCTCTGCCCCCCACCCCCTCATTCCCTCTCCTTAGTGCTGCTCACTCCGAGGAGTTTACATCTATCAGCGTCGGGCTCTCCTGGGAGGACGGACACTGCTGATCTCAGTCGGGATCTCTTTACCACACCCTTACGGACGCCACTCCCCAAGGGGCTCCGGTCACAGCTGCTGGGCCAGCATTCCCTGGTATTAAACGCACATAAGTTATATATTCAGACTTTCTGTTGGTTTCTCTGCACTTTGCATTTGGGTCGTTAGACCTGATGGCGTGACATCCAGGCTGTGGATGCACGTAACCTCCTCCCACTTGTCTGTTGTTGAAGGTTTGTGAAGACGCAGACCTGTCAGACGCAGAGAAGGTGTATGCTGAATGTGGCCAGCAGTGGCCTCTGCCCTGGGAAGAGTGCATTCTCCCCCAGCATATGAAGCAGTGTCTGAAGATTGGAGAGGGCACCTTTGGGGAAGTCTTCTCCACCAACAACGAATCAGGAGACACCGTCGCCCTCAAAGTAAGCACATTTGAGTGTATGTGAACAACATGTTTTAGAAGTGTAGCGTTGACTGAGCTCTGTTAGAGAGTTACAGATGTGAGTTGTATCAAAGAAGGTAAATATTGTGCATTGTTTTTCCTTTTCTGGCCCTTTTCTGATCCTGAGCTGGTCTTATAGTTTTTAAGTAGTAGAAAAGAACGAAAAGGGAGCAAAGATACTTCAACATGAAGCTCAGGAGGCCAAAATGAATCAATGAAAACACAAAGGGGGCATTGATGATGGCTCAGAACTAAAAGGGCAGGGAACAGGCCTGTAATTTGTAGTATAAACCAATTGAGTTATAATGTGCTTCAAAAATAAAACCACTAATGTTACTGAAAAAACTGCAAACGTTCAACACAAGAAGTCCCACCCTGGATTGTATTTTCAGATCATTCCAGTAGAGGGGAGTGAGAAGGTGAACGGAGAGGACCAGAAGACCTTTGGAGAGATTCTCCATGAAATTATTATCTCTAAGTAAGTAACCGCAGGTACACACTGCTCACTATATGCAGTCCATTTGCTGTAATGCTAGAGCTTATAAGGTCTGTATGTTTCAGTACAGTGATACCTAATGGTGAACCACATCAAAGTACTCCAGCTGAACAGCTCTAATGAGCAGTGTTTGTGTGTTTTGTTTTGTTTTCTTCTACCAGGGAGCTGAGCAGCCTCAAAGAGAAGCAGCACAACCAGACCCATGGTTTTATTGGACTCAAAGAGTAAGTATTTTCTTTGGTCTTTTTTTCTGTTAGTGCCTCAGTAGTTTTGAGTCTTAATGTGACTTTGTGTCTATTTTTCTCCCCATAGTCTTCACTGTGTTCAAGGCTGCTACCCTGCAGATTTCCTGAAAGCGTGGGACACATTTGACCAACAGAAAGGCTCAGAGAACGACAGACCAGGTCAGTGAGACAGAGCTCATTATAATTTATTCACAAGAACATGTTTTGTGTATTTCTTAGGGTTAGGGGTTAACTTACTTCTATATTAACTTCTCTCTAACTAAGATTCAACTTAATTTAATTATTAATGTTAAAAAAGTTCTTGCCCAACTTGCTGTTTTTTGTTGTTGTTGTTGTTGTTTTTGTTTGTTTGTTTGTTTTCTTTATGACCAGCTGTACATTTATAGATTTTAATTTTTTTTTAGTCACACCTTAATTGTGGCACAGATTCACCAAAATGCTGGAAACTTTCCTCAGAGATTTTGGCCGTATCCACATGCCATCATTGCATGGATGCTGGAGATTTATCAACTGCACATCCATGATGGGAATCTGGTTTTACCCCATCCCAAACATCATCTATTAAATTCAAATACGGTGACTGTTTCAGTTCAGTGAACTCATTGTTGTGTTTAAAAAACAAAAACAAAAAACAGTTTGAGATGATTTGAGCTTTGTGACATAGTGTGTATCCTACTGGAAGCAGCCATCAAAGATGGGTACACTGGTCAAAAAGGGATGGATGTGGTCAGTGGTGTTTAAATGATGCTTGGTAGATATTAAGTGGCCCAAAGTGGCCCTAAAAAAAAATGCCCCCCACATCATTAGATCAGTGCTCCCCAAATCACACAACACACCACCAAATAAAAATGTCACAAAAAGCATATTGATAATTTCCCCCCTGCACACCAGTCATAGTGGAATTGGGTCAGTTTTTCCCCAGTGTACTTTTTTTTTTTTTTTTTTTTTTTTTTTTTTGCTTTTTTCTGACCACTACTCGTGCTAGGGCCTTCATCAGGGTTGGGTTTTTCTGCAGGACCCAGGTCAGATCGACTTGGCTGTTAATTAATTTCTTCTTTGTCTTCTTCTGTTTTCCTGGCAGTTGGTACCCATTTAATTACAGCAGGTAGTTGTACTGCCCTCTAGTGTAAGAGGATGTAATTGTTCTGCCTGTTGTTAAAAATCTATTTGTCATAGATTTTTAACAAAACAAAAACAAATTTTTGATTAAGAAAATAATATAAAGCCATTAAAAAATATTTTAGACTTTCTTTCTAAAATGGGGTCATAAATGAACCCACTCGGTCCCTAAAATACGCAAATCATGTGATTTGGGTTTCTCTTTTTGTGTCTTTGCTCAGATTTCTTTGAAAATGACCAAATGTTCCTAATCCTGGAGTTTGAGTTTGGCGGCATCGACTTGGAGAACAGCAACGGAACGGTAGGGATCAAAGCTTTCCCCGTGTCTTTGTGGAAATGTTGAGCTTTTATCTGCCACCTCAGTGACTGTTCAGAGATACAGAAGGTAAAGCTGGTAGCTTGGAGATAAAACTACTTTTACATTGGCTGAATGTAGAAAGTACACAAGCTGAAAGTGTGTGTGGTCAGTTAAAGCGCTTTGTATTCAAATTGTCATTACTGAAGATTAAGCTAAAAAGAAGCCTTTGCTTATTTCACGTTCACACTCTCAGTAAAAATGTTTTTAAATTTTAATGACGAGAGCGGCTGCATAAAAATAGCAAGTTCTTGAGTCGAGTCATTACAGTTTAATGTCAGCCAGACCATAAATTACTGCACGCTGGAGGTAATGAGAGAAGATGATGAACATCTTAAAGAAATTATTTGCTTCTGAAAATTCTTGCGGACTAGTGTTATCTTTGGCACGGCTGGACTTTTTCTGGCTTCTAGAAACTTAAATTGCTGTTACACAACATTCACATCTCATCTCCCTGCAAGGTTTTATGAATATTTTCTGACTTGAGGTCTTACACACGCTGAGCACCTTCTTCCTGACTCTGACGTCTGAATGTGTCGACATGAAGACGACACATTCAGACGACACATTCAGGAAGAAGGTGCTCAGTGTGTGTGGCACAGGTGCTCGGACCTCATGACCTGTTTTGTTTTTTGCACTTTTTCTCACTGCACTGATTATCGGGTGAATTTGCAGGGATGTTTACTCATGGGGAAATTGGATGCCTTGAATGTTGCACTTAAATAGTCTAAAAGACTTTGTCTAATTTATACTCTTGTTGTGTTTTCAAGTTGGCATCTTTAGCGGTGGCGAAGAGCATCCTTCACCAGGTTACTGCTGCCTTGGCTGTTGCTGAGCAGGAGCTTCACTTTGAACACAGGTACTGACACACATTGATAAATTACAGCACCGACTGACAGTTTCCCAAGAAGACGCGTACAGATGCAGTTTGTTCCCCGCTAACAAAACAAAACCCTCTAGTGTTTAGAAGGAAACTAACAAATGTTCAGCTGGAACTCTACTCTAACAGTTTAACCCTACACACTGTTTATTGCAGGGACCTGCACTGGGGAAATGTGCTGGTCAAAACAACCAAGCAGAAGACGGGGAGCTTCCTCATCAATGGAACCACCCACTCTCTGGAAACCAGAGGGGTGCTGGTCCGCATCATTGACTATTCTCTCTCCAGACTAGAAATCGGTCAGATATTTTTCTACTTGCTTACTGTCATACTTTGAATGGATTGTGTTATACACATAGTGAATATTACGTAGTGGTTCTAAAATGTTGCTTTTGTGTTGTAGATGATTTGACTGTGTCCTGTGACATCTCAAATGATGAAGAGCTCTTCATGGGACAGGGAGACTACCAGTTTGAGATCTACAGACTCATGAGACAGGAAAACGGGTCAGTCCATTAAGTGATCAAGCATCTATGTGCCATGTAACAGGAGTCTCTGTGTAGTAAAGGCTTAAAGTCTTTATCTCACTCTATGTCTCTGTATCTTTCTATAGCTGTATCTCTATACATCTATCACTGTGCACCTACTAAACAAAACAAACTAGAATAAAAATATACAGTAAATATTTTTAGTTTTTGTCCAGGTCAGTTTCATCATACTTTTCAATTAAACCAGAAAGAACGAGTGATTTGTTCATTTGTCTGAGACTGAGATGATGACATGGAGTCAGTTCTTTGTGTCCTGAAATGACGAATACCACCAACATTATAAATAAACTTAACTGAAATGAGGAAACAAACCTGGAAACAAAATGAAACCAGTGATACTGTTAAACTTGAACTGGTTACGTTCTAGTAAATTATAATTTTTCTTTGCTATTATGTAGGATTTCTTTTTCTTTGATACGCTCATAAAAACATGTTTGTAATTATGTCAAATTTAAAAAGAAAAAAAAAGAAGGAAAAAAAGCAGTGAGGCGAGGTTGCATAATTCCCTGTGAATCAGGAGGTCAGGACATTCCCTGCCGTTGGCCTTTTCTCCAGAGCACAAATGTCAACCTGATTTTACGTCGTGGGCCACAGACAGCCCACTTTAATCCTAAGTGGGTCAGACTGCCCTGTCTGTCACTGTACAGAAGTTTAACTGCACATTTAATCTCAGAGTGATCTCAATATAAGGGAAATGATGAGAATATTCTGTTTTTGAGTTTCTTTAGACTCAAATTGTGAGAAATGCTTAAAATTACAACAAAAAACCAAACAATTCTGGTAGCTCATTGCCCACACAGTCCTGTAATTATAAGACTAAAAGTTTTTGTTAATTCACAGAAAAGCTGTGGAGAAAAAAAAATCCCTCACATTTTATAAAGCAGTGCAGCGGGCCAGACTATTAGGTCGGACTGGCCCCTGTGCCCTATGTTTGACAGCACTGCTTTAGAGTGTGGGTTCACACTGATGATGTAGCCGTCTCAGAAATTCACGTGTCAAATATGACACTCTTGGCATTGTTAAAGTTCATGACAGCACAGTGAGAAATGCAGCATTGTTGTTGATTTATTGATCCTCTCATGCTGTTTGTGTCTTTTATCAGGAATAACTGGGCTGCTTACCACCCTCATACCAACATACTGTGGCTCCACTACCTTTGCTCCAAGCTGCTTTCTATGAAGTACCGCGGCTCAGGGGGGAGGACTGCCAAGGACATGCGAGAGGAGCTGACTGGTTTCTATGACAATGTCCTCCAGTACAGTTCAGCCACAGAGGCGTTGCAGAGCTGCCCCATGTTCCAGTAGCACGAGGATTCAACGCAAAGTGTGAGGAAACTCACACAGACCATTTTTAGCACGAAGGGGGTGCACTGTTTCTTCCCGTTCGTCCTCTGTTAAGACAGTGTTCCCAGTGGACACGCCGGCACAGGAGAGTTACTTAGAGTGTAATGCAGACAATGCTGTCATAAAACAAGGCTCATTAAAATGACTGAAGATTATATATTGGTGGTCAGTGGCGCTTCTTTATGTTGTTATTCTAATAAATCCATTCACTTGTTTTTTTTTTTTGCATCCTAAGTATAAAATTTGAAAAAGATTATCATGATAAATTTTTCTTTCTTAATCTTGTAGCAATGTGGTTCAGTGTTTGCAGTCTGCATTGCTTCTTAATCTGTTACTTGGTGTAAATTAATCACTACCTTCTACATGGCCAGGTTTCAGCTTTTCTTTCATTTTTTTTTCTCTGGTTAATGATGAAACGGTTCACAAACATGTGATGTGATTTCATTTGAAAAGCAGAAGGGTAACAAGGGGAAATAGAAGATTAGATCTCAAAACTATGCTATGTAAATGTAGTGTAAACGGGACATTTAACAGGTAAATCTGGCAGAGGATTCACTTCTGTGTGAAGCATTATAATCAATAAATGCTCATTTTAAGAGTTCTGAATGTTTTTATATAAAATAAAAGTCTGTAAGAAGATGTAAGAAAAAAAATGAAGCATGTTAAGTTGTTATTACTGTGTACCAGGGTATTTAGATTTATAATTGTTTTAGTATGGTCGTATATAATAGTAATCAGAACTGTCACCTCACAGCAAGACGGTTCTGGGTCTGTCAGCGTTTGTACGTACTCCCTGTGTTAGTTTTCTCCAGGTGTTCCTTCCATAGTCCAAAAACATCCATCTTAGCTTAACTGATTATCCTAAATTGGCCGTGAGTGTGAATGTTAGTCAATGGTCATCTGTCTCTGTGAATGTCCTGTGATATTCTGGGGACCTGCCCAGGTCCCGCGTCCTCCTGTGTACCCCCTCCTCTCCCTCTAAAAGAGCTGGGATAGGCTCTGCACTCCCGTGACTCTGAATTTGATAAGCAGTTAGACAAAGGAATGGGCTGAAGAAGGGCTCCCTTTATTAAACTGATAGGGAATGTATTGTACTGCATTAAAATGCCAGCAGAAGGAAATCTAGTGGATTATTCGGAGCCCAGTAAGCTGTGAAACATGTCTCCAAGTAGTAAACAAAGTATAACTAAACTGCCTTGAAGTAGTTTGGGTTTATTCCTGTGGATAACCATCAAGAAGAAAGCTTGGTACACTATTTCCCTCCAGAAAGGTGAGATGTCTCCAAAACAAAAATGTATATTATCTTTGAGTTAATAACTTTTAAGTCCTGAGATGACAAAAATAAGTCAGTGGTCAGATTAACAGCAGTCTATAAATCATTTTAACTAATACCTGAAAGGTGATTATGGTCGTCTTTGGAACAGCGAGTTAAAATCGTTTGATATGTCGACTATTTAATTTGATAAATTGGTCAGTAACAGATTTTTTTGGGTAATTTATCAACAGAACTTACAACTAATTATAAATCATCCTGGTAAAGAATTTCAGCTACTTCAACATTATAAATCCACCTACTGTGCAGTACTTGCAGCGGGTGGAGTACACTGCACGTTGTCATACAAACGACACATGATGTGAATCTTTTTAGTGATACCCTGAACCACGGAGAAGCATCTGAGCTTAAGCTCAAAGAATGTGATACACAGAAAAAAGACGCACATACAAAAACAAAATAGTTTATTCAATTTCATCATTAAGATTATTATACATTTTTGCATTGAAACAAGCTTCATTTTGGTATGGTGAGTCGTGTGTGTCCATTTTGATGTGGATCTTGATTGAATATGTTCAATGCTTCCATACGCAAAGAGACACTTGGTTGCTGTTTTTTTTTTTTTTTTCTTAATGAACACCTGCCTGGAATCGTTACACGATGGGATTAGGGCAACAGTTGCATTAAAAAAGGAAGACGTCCTTTAAAAAAAACAACATATGGCGACATTCCAAACTATACAAACAAGATCCGGCAGGCCAATGTCTGAGAAGAGGTCAGGCATGTGTTTGAGAAGCACTTTTTGGTTGAGCTTTGAGGCAATGTTTGAAATGGCCTTGCTGGTGATGAGCCCATATGTCTGTTGATGTGTTTGTCTGTTTTCAAGGTTCTCTGTTTGTGTGTGTGTGTGTGTGTGCTTGAGTCTGGGAAGCAAACAGATGTGTATAAGAAGCAATGAAGTGGATATGAAATGTACCTGCAGCTGTTGTATGTGTATGTGTGTGTCTGTATGCTTGTATGCATTTGTGCTCAGAAGGAGAAGTATTTGGTGAACCACTCCTGCTTCAGCCCTTCTGTCCCCCTCTGCTCCAGGTATGGCCCCCTGCACCACACAAGACGCAGACAGGTTTAGTGTTTTAATCACAACTAATTCAGAAACATGACAGGAAGAAAAACATTCGTAACATTTTATAACACGTCCCACGACTAAGGGCATAATTCCCCTGTAATTAAAACAAATCTCAAAGGATTTTATTTGAAATTAAAATGTTATTATATCTGCATACTACTACTTTAAGGTAGGTACACTAGAATAAAGTTGGTAAGAAGTCAGAGGTTTTTACAGGGATTTAAACTACAGCGTAAGCAAAAAGGTAAATAATAGAATATCCATCATGTACATCTACTTAATGAATATTGAATAAAAAAAGTAAAAAGACAAAATTAAGGCAATTTGTGCCCTGAAAAGTACAGTGTGCGATGTAAGATGGGAACACATTGTTTTTATTCCAAATTAGTTACCTCATACTTAAAATTACTTATGGAGTCCTAAATTTACATAGTAATAATGCTAATAATAATAAGTAATTACAGTATAATTACTTCCTTGTTCCTGTAAAAACTCGACTTACCCCCTTATGGTAGTGTGTCTACGTTTAAGTATTTGTATGCAAATATAATTACATTACAATTTTGAATTAAATGACATTTATTACAGGTTAATTACACCTTTAGTTGTTATGCTAAGGTGTTCAATTGCAGTCAGAAAAGAGAGAAAGGAAAGCAGCAGGACCATGACTGTTTCAGCTTATAAAGACTGACATTTACTGAATACCTTCTTTAGGACAAGACGTCACCTCACTGGTATTTACACTATATTACAGCTGTTAGACCTTTGGTACATCTGTGGTTCATGAGGAAGAGTGGGCTGTGTACCAATTGGAAGGTCTGTGGCTCAAGCTCCAGCATGTTCAGGTGTTTTTAAAGAATAAAGTGTTGCATGAGTGAAAATGATCAGCCGATAAAATGGCAGCAACTCAATGCCTTTAGGTATGTAGACATGGTCAAGACCACCTCCTGAATTTCAAATTGAGCATCAGAATGGGGAAGAAAGGTGATTTAAGTTACTTTAAATTTGGTATGGTAGTTGGTGCTTGAAAGGCTGAAGCGTCTGATCTGCTGGGACTCTCCTTTTATTTTACAGAGAATGGTTTGAAAAAGAGACAATATCCAGTGAGCGGCAGCTCTCTGTTAGAAAATGTCTCGTTGATGACAAAGGTCAGAGGAGAAAACTACAGTAACAGGAGGCGTGCTACAGCAGCTAAGAACAAGAAACTGAGGCTACAGTTGGGGAAGGCTCATCAAAACTGGACAATAAAATATTGTACTGAACATGACTTTGAGTTCACTGAACTCAAATGGCCTCCACAGTCACCAACAGAGAACCACTTGGATGTGTTAATAGGGGCGAGTCACGTTATGGATGTGCAGCCGACAAATCTGACAGTTCTGAAGACAAGACGGGATCAAACCTGGCATTAGCAAGGTGAACCTTGGATCGTTTTATTTAATGTCGTCACTAAGAATTATTGTTGTATTTGTATGCATAAATCCTCAGTAGTCATAAACTGATTATTACATGATCACACAGCAATGAGTACACAAGGTCAGGATAACATCCCTCTTCAAAATGTCTGTCTTAATTAGACTTTTTGTGACTGCATTGTTTCATCTGTCTTGATCCACGACCTCCGTAAACCCTGTTCTGATTAATTCATGGACTCATGGACCATGAAAGGTTTGTCTGTAAATTATGATCCACATTAGAGTCACAAACCGCTGAGCTAACAAAAACACAAAGCCGACAGACCAACATGTGACATCACAGAGTCTATGTGCTATCTTTTATATACAGTCTATGTTTGCAGCAATGGTTTGCACTGTTGCCTCATTTGCATGTTCGCCACGTGTTTGCGTGAGTTCTCTTCGGGTACTGTGACTTCCTCCCACAGTCCTAAGACATGCAGTTAGTGGGGTTAGGTTAATTGGTGATTCTAAATTGCCCATGAGTGTGAATAGTTGTTTGTCTCTCTGTGTGTTAGCCCTGTGAGAGACTGGCCATCTGTCCTGGGTGTACCCTGCCTCTCGCCCTATGGTAACTGGGATAGGCTCCAGCCCCCATGTGACACTGATTAAGGTTGGCAGTAAATGTCAAAGTAAGATCCACATGAATAGGAAGGTTGTAAAACATGATTCTGTAGCGGGATGATCGGCGTTATTTATTAATCATGATGTAGTTAATTACTTATTCAGTACTTAAAGTTGCATTTGTAGTAGTACTTGCAAGAATGAGACCAAATTTTGCCACCATGACAGACACAAAGAGTCACAAATGTGGAAACATCACCAGCCACGCTGTCATGGAAAGTGATGACTGCTGGTAGGGCAGGTTTCCATCAAGAGATCTGCAGCGGACAGCTACAGCTGGCTCATCTTGAACTAAGCGCTGAGATTAACACAGACTGACAGCTGATTAATCCCGACATCCAGTTCATGCCAGCGATCTGAGTCCTTGTTGTAACAGTTTGATTAATGTCATCACTAAGAATTATTGTTGTATTGCTCCCTCTACTTTTTATCATATTTTCATATCTTTATATAAAGTTCAAAAGGTTGTTAATACAACTTGTTGAACATGTGATATCCCTGGTAAGGATTAAGTCAAAAAGTAAAAAAATATTAAAAATAAGTTTGATTTTTGGTTTCTTATCTCACCCTGAGGAAGTCAGCTGGCTGAATCAAAACATTCATACCTGATTGAGTGGGCCTGCAGGTGTACGTGTGGGTCCAGGCAGGAGGGGGACACGTATCGGATGCCCGTCTGAGGCGAGGGGCAGACGGGGAGAGGTGCCGTCGGCGCCGGCGTCGGTGGGATGCAGGAGGTCCGGGTTCTGGCGGAGCGAGAGAGGGAGGGCGAGGAATGCTGGGTGAGGGGGAGGGACGTGTGTTTGTGTGGGAGAGAGGAGGTGGAGTAGTGGGGCGAGGTTTGAGGGTGGGAGGAGGACTGGTGGGGGAGGGTTGAGGAGGAGTGCTGATGGACGGAGGGGGAGGAGGAAGACGAGGAGGAGGAGGAGGAGTGGGGCACAAAGATGCTCCTGTTGTAAGTGCCGGCCGTGGAGATGCTGGTGACACGAGGAGGCGACTCGGCACGTTTCCTCTGTGGAAAAAAATAAATAAATAAAAATTGACACATAGGTTAGAGTTTTTAAAAAAAAAGGATCAGTTTTTCAGAGCGCTCAGTATAACCAGCAGAAATCTGGACCCACTGGTTGCGATTTATGACTAATGGGGCAAAATCAGTCTCTCTTTTGTTGCTCAAACAAATGATTGGTTAGTTGCACTCAGACTACAAGTGGCCTGTAAGCTAGAAAATCTCCTACTTGCAAATTGTGCATATTTACAAGCACATATCTGTTTAAAGGAGGCTTCGCTCTCACATCCAGGCCCACATATTTTATTCTTGGACAGCTTTGCATGACTGACAGTTCAAAACAGTGCTTATATTTAGCTTTTACTGGGTGTTGGTGCAGAGCCTTGGTTCATCTTCTGTCTGAAACAAGCTGTTGAAGCTCCTCTCTCTTTAAGGTCAGCCAACTTTCTTCTGATTGGCTGCTACTCAAAAGCAAAAGATCCAAACAGCAGGTGGCCAAGGTGTCTGTGCTCACAGCCAGAGCTGCCTCGCAGATCCAAGAGGAGAAAAAAGCAAAACTGAGAATTTAGAGCAGTCTGAAGCTTGAGCTTCTGGCTTGAATTTGGCTGTTTAGACAACCAACCTATATTTAAAAAAATGTACAATGTTGTGTAAATGTCGTGAGTGGCCCTTCATTTCTTTATTTTTTGCAAGAAAAATGGGAAATAGGTGCATTGATTTATAGAAACGTGCAAACAAGAATAGAGATAACAGAGGTTGCAGAAGTCTAATAAGCTTGAAAGTCAATAATTGGTTTGACCACCTTTATTCTTCAACACAGCTGAACTCTATTAGACAAGCGTTCTTGTTATTCCTTTAAGTGGTCCTCAAGAATAGTTTAGGACATTCAAAGCTCTTCTTTGGATGTTGGCTGCCTTTTCCTTCATTCTCTGTCATGATGAAAAATGAAACTGTTGCCAGTCTGATTCTTTCCAGATGGTGGATCAAAATCTCACGGCACTTTTTTGCATTCATAATCAATTTTGACAAGCTCTCCAAAACCACCGGCCAACTATGACAGACCCTCCATCATGTTTTCTAGATGTCTGTAGAGACTCACTGTTGTGCCTCTCTCCTGACCTCATGCATACATACTGACAAAAGTTTGAAGCAAAATGTTTAAATTTGGAGTAATTATTTGATGAGATATGTTGCCACAGATTTTCAGTCCATTTCTTGTTTCATTTGGCATAACTCAGCCTTTTCAACCTATTTCCCTTCCTTAAGAATGGCTTCTTGACAGCCACCCTTCAACTGGGACCACTTGTGATGAGGATTCAGTGAAACATAGACGGATCTACTGAAGGGCCAGGAGCATCTTTCAGGTGCCGTATCAAGTCTTTGCTGTATTTTTTTTCCTATTTCTTAAAGATATAACTTTCAGATAATGTTCGTCTGCTGTAGATGGGTTTACTGAGATATAGGCTTTTGGCTTACTGTGGTATCTTTGGTAGTTTTCATAGACTCAAATAAAGAACTTGAATAAATGTTTTTGCAAAAGTCTCCTAAATTTAAAACGAGTTCTTTGTGTAGTCAGGACACTGGTTCATCCAATGCCATTTGAACAAACAACAAACAAAGAAAAACAAACATCCATCTGAGCGTGAAAACTCGGGTACATTGGACTGAAAAATGAAAATGAAAAAAAGCTGCAAATGTTCAAAGAAAGACTAAGAGACCTTCAGAAAACCTGGAGAACTACTACGCAAGACCACTCTTAAAATTAGTTTATGTTAGTGTTATGTTGGTAAGTTTATGTTGCAAAGCAAGTGCCCACTAGTCAATTTAGTGAAATGAGTGAAATTAGTAAAGCCACACGTGTTCAGTTATTATGAAGGCCACCATAGTTCATTTTCAGCCACATATTCTGTCCTGTAAATACTACACATGTATTAAATCATACTCTGAAAATAGTCCCCAGCTAAATGCACATTTTATCTTTAAGTAGTAAGTTTGATTAAATCGGCAGTTAAGGAAAATGTTTTATGTCCTTTATGATTTATATTAAAACGAAACAGCAGAGTCTGAAGTGTTCAGTGTTTAGGCGTTACAGGAGAAGAAGACACATCCCGAAATAAGTGTAGTTTTACTGAAACTTCTCAGTAACAAATGCATGGACATAAATACAAAAGTTGGTGGCCCGCAGCCATCATAGGAGCCTGTCGACAGGCTGCAGGTGATGATGCGTGTCAGCATTTTTAAATGTACCACGCCAGATGGTCGGTAAGCACAAATCCACGACTGACACCAAACAAGTGCAAGTGAAGGCACACAGAATCCTGCACTTTACAGCAGCCTCGATTTATTAGTCACACTCCTGAGAAGCTTTGATTAAAGACGCGAACGCCTCAAAATCGATTTCATCATGTTTGCACGTCAGCTGATAACAGGTCAAACTAAAAAAAAAAAAAAAAAGAGCTGCATAATATAAGTTCCCACATCTTTCACACATCTGCGTCTTTAGTTGCCAAATGCAATGTTAGTAAAAGCCGAGTGATGATGGAGTTATTGCAGGGAGGGCAGGCACACTGGTGACGTGGTGAGTGGGCGAACTTCTGCGTTTCACTGTTTCGTGCCCCAGAAACCGAAGCCGGCTTCGGCCCAGCGAGCCCTTCTGGTTGGATGGAGGCTCACTCTCACGCGCGTGAGCCGAACACACAAACTCACCATCGTGGTTGGCGTGATGCTCCCGGGGCGGGACTTGCTGTCACGGAGCCCGAGGCTACTGTTGTCCCCGGCAACAGGAGGGTAGAGCTGCAGCTGATGCCTCTCTTCCTGGAGGCAAGGAGGACGAGGAAGGACTTTCACTGGCCTTATTCACAATTGTTTCTGTTGTTGTTCTTGTTGTAGGGTTGGAGTTGTGTCTGGAGGGTGTAAATGTTTGCTAAGCTGCCTCACGTCACACAGATGGTAGATGCAGCACTCAGTCAGAGGACACTGAAAAATGTAGTTTTCTCCTACGCACACATGACCGCTGATGATTAATGAAGGCACTGTTCCACTGGGTTTAGTCTGAGTCATTTAAATATTTATGGTTTGGGAAAAATGCTCATTTATGCAGCCAGATTTTTAACTCCCAGTCTCAACACACTGTGCGATTTTGATTTTTAGCTTGCTACTGTTAGAGTTTGGATCAGAGCAGCTGCTATAATCAGTCTGTCTGTGTTTAAAAGATTATTTTTTTGGTATATTTTTTTCTTTAGAGAGTGAGTTTTAGCAACTAAACACTTTGAAGGAAATCAAACCAGGGATGCTGCAGTCAGATGGGACCTTGGACCACCTCAGTCTCCAGAGGAAAACAAAGCAACTGCTAAGAAATCAATACAAGGCAACATTATGCTAAAGATACGTCAAGAGGAATCACTGCAGTGAGTCTGTGCTACACCGCGTGTTTTAATGCTGACCCATACAGTTGTGTATATCAGACAACGGGCAAGATGTAAGTTAATTTAAGTGTTCATGTAACTTTTTTAACACATCTTTTATGTTGGTTATACTTTTACTGTAGCCAGTTAATCAAGTTATCCAACACGTGGACCTTTGCTCATTTTGTTCAAGTCCTCTGCTAAAGAAAAATGGAAGGTCATGGAAGCCATGAAGTTCCTGGTGCTCGGGCCAAACCTCAGCGCAGATTCTGCAAGGGTGTCATCAGGTTTTAGTGCAGTAACTAAAGCACTACTGTAGTGCTTCCAAAATCAATGATTGATCAATGCAATGATTACCTTTTTAACCAAAAAGAAAATTATGAAAGAAAAGTAGTAATGCACATGGGCAGGTTGTAGGGCACAGGCTCATCTAAGCAAATCTTATCTTTAACCTCCAGAAAACTTGCTTATATTTTTTTCCATTGTGGTGTTCCCAAAGATGAAGAAAAGCCCATCAGCGGATCAGTAAGATAAGATAAAAGTACTGTACATCACCACCTATACATTCCACTTACAGGTGGAGCTTGGCCATGGAAGCCCATATCAAGAAGCTCCTGGCGCACAATGTTTGTGCCGATTTTAATGACAGAGCAAGTTTGGAGCGCTGCAGTTATTCAGTCAGCAGAGCATTGGTGGCTTTTACGCCTCGGTGGCAATGGGGCCGAAAACACAGGGGTGGTCCAATATATTTGTCCATGTAGTGTATTAATACTTAGCTATATTAGCTGTATTACTTTGGGGGGAAAAAGTTTACACACATACTTCTTTTAGCTGCATCTGTCTCTCATCTAAAGAGACAATACAAACATTTAAAGATTCATTTTGTTAGCAAATCCATTAAAAAGCCTCAACTAGCCAACTTTGACAGGCCAGCTGTGGCAGTCAGCACTATTTTTAAAAAAAGGCCACAATTATAAAGTCTTATTGTTTAAAAGACTGACTCATTTCCAAAAACTAATGGGCACTGTAGTTTTCAGCAATCATTATTCAAACAGGAGTAAATAGGGTAATTAATGAGGACTATTTTCAGCCGAGTATTTATACATATTTGCTACAGTAGTGAGTAATTTTGGCAAGACTGTGTGTGTGTGTGTGTGTGTGTGTGTGTGTGTGTGTGTGTGTGTGTGTGTGTGTGTGTGTGTGTGTGTGTGTGTGTGTGTCTGCAAGTGCAACAATGGAGTTCTATGGCACAGATGATGAATAAATAATAAACATCAGACTCTTTTACTTTTTTCCTTTTGCGAGTCACACTGTGTCTCTGTTAGTTTTACTTCCTGTCTCTGTCTTCTTCGCTCCACTGTGATTTTCTTCTTCACTCTTATTGGTTTTACATGTGCTTAATCAGTCATTTAGTTCTCCGTTTCGCAGTCCTCGCCTTCTCCCGGTTGTATTTCAGTCTGTCTATTTCCAGCCCGTGTTTCTCGGCTGTGATCCTGACAGGTTACCATTTCCTGTTTGTGCTCGGTTTAGTTTCTGCTCTCTTTGTAGTATTTTTGGATTCTTTTGAAAACCAGTAGAGCTTTAGTCTTCTGTCTTGGATTTATTTTTTATTATTTTTTGTAGCATCTTTTTGTTATTTGGTTCCTTTTGCCCCTTTTTTTCTCCTTTATTTAAACTACTGTTGTGATGTTTCGTGAGTTTGTCGACTTCTACTTCTCCTGAAACTTTTCATATTATTTTATTTCTAACACAAATTGGCCCATTGGCATGGCAAGAGCAACGGAAAGTTGTGTGTAGTTTTTTACAAACCAGTAAATAAATTAGATGTATGTTGTTAAGCATTATGGGTGAAATGGTTGTAATTTTCCAACACTAACTATCACATTTAGGTTAGAAGGACAAACCCCAAAATTGCGCAAAAAATGTTTTTTATATTCTCTGAGGTCTCTCATACAGGAAAGAAAATTCTTTTTACTATAAAAGTGGTTAAATTACTAAATATTGTAGTAAATGAAAATAAAAAGGTACAAAATAAAGCAGAGTTTTACTTATGTGATTTCATAATGAAAGCTCTGATTCTAGGTGTGACACTGCACAGCGTGTTCCTCTACATGTCTGAAAAAACTGAATGTGTTTGATCATCCCAAATCGGATATTTTCAGATGTATGCAAACTCATTCCCATTCTTTTGCAACAAACCACCAAAACTGATCACAGATACTTCATTTTTTTGTCTGATGTCACCTGTTTTTTCTGGCACCATTTGGGTTTAGGGTGGCAACCTTAGAATTGTGAAATAATCGGTATATATTGGTTCAGTTTGTGCTCTTGCTGCTGATACAAAGACTTTTTCTGTTGAATTGAAAGCAAAACAAACCACCGACCCAGCTAACCCTGCTGAGAGATGTAACTAACCACTTACAGCTGGAAAAGGGAAAATTGGGACTTATTCTTTGGGATATCACAACCCTTTATTGACAACTTTAACAAATCCAAGGCATGAAAAATCTGTCTGTATTATGTTCTTTAACATCCTTTTTCTCCTACTGTTGTTGTTGTTTGATCTTCTGTAATATCTATGCTCATATCGTCAATAAAGAAAGTTCAAAAACCAAAAAACCTAAACTAAATCTGACTGTCTCGATGCAATTAGGGAATACAGCCCTAAAGACAGGCACAATGGGCGGAAATTTTAGATTTGAAGTTTTTTGATGAATGGATTCATATACTTTTTAACAGTTCTTGTCAGGGTTAGTTGGAACAGTCAGACTGTGCTGAAATCAACAACATATCTTGTGGGACTGTATCAGGTATACTCACTGTTTTACATTAAAAAGTGTCTGATGTTGTCCAAGTAAAATCTATCTATAAGTATTTTTGCAGTGAAGCATGCCTAACATATCCAGAGTACAGGGATGCACTGCTGCAGAAGCCCTGATGCTAACCATAGAAAACTATACTTATAATATCTGCCACAGATAAATATAAGTAGATAAAAAACAAGTTGAACTATTCAAAAAAAAAAGTGCTTCTGTTTAAATAACAGGATCATAAACCACCCCACTCGGTCATTTTTGGATCTTTGAGGGTTAAAAAAGTCATAGGTTTTGCGTTAATGTGATGGTTTTTGTGTGTGCTCTCACCACTAATCGTTTGATGAGCTGGTCTCTCTCCGTCAGCCTCTCCTGGAGTCTCCCCAGCTGCAGGTCGTCACATCGAGGCTCCCTCCGCCTGCAGCGTTCCTCCCGCTCTCGCAGCCTGCAGTTAAATCATATACAGAAACACACACCTTTCTCACATACCTGCACACCTTTTCACCCCCATACATGCACACACACACCCCCGACCCCTCCAGCCCTCCGGGTGTCTTATCTCCTCGGGTCTCTCCTCTACTCACTCATTCTCCAAGGCCACGATTCGCGCCTGCAGGTGACTCTGCGCGTTGCTGTATTCGGACACCAAACTCTGCATCTCCCGCTTGTGCTCCCTCCTGATCTCCTCCACCTCCTCTCGCCTCTTCTCCTCCTCCCGCTCCTTTCTCTTTTCCTCGTCCAGCTCCTCCTCTTTGATGTCGTCCTCTTTTCTCTCGTCCCAGTGCTTCTGCGACTCCTCGAGTTTCTCCATTTCCACTCTCAGCTTCTCCACCTCCTCCTTCAGACGTTGTGCTTCTTCCTCCAGCTGGGCGTCCCTGTTCTTCCTTATTTGTGCGCTTTCCTCTTCTTTCTCTTCGGCCTCTGAATTCTTTTGCACTGAGCTAAGAAGGACACAGCAGAGGAAAAAAGTGGAAACAATGGCGCATGTGGCATCTTTAATACAAAATAAGAGGTGTTTGCTGGTTGCTAAAAATCTACACAAAAAGAAGACGTACACGATACCTCTGCACTATTTTGCCATATACTACAGTACATTTTCAGTAATGTTGTCTACCAGCCAAATAACTGCATAACTATAGTCTAATATAATCCATTTGCATCAGCTAACTAAACTTTGAATGATGTGCTGTAAAGACAGATGTGTCTCCAGTAACAGATGTTGCTTAGATAGTTTTGCCAAGCTTAGCTTCACAACTGATATCTGGAGCTATGAAGTGTGTCCAGACAAATGTATTATTCACAGCTTAGCTGTTGAAGCGAGGGAAAAGACAGCATCAGATTGGTATCAGTGGATACTCATGGTTGTGATGTCAGTGTCAAAGTATTTACCCGAGAGGTGAGGGTGCATACAACGTGCCCTGAACACCAAATTCTCAGGTTTATCCAGACCAAAGGTGTCAATTTTTCTTTTCTGTCTATATCAGAGGGACAGTATGGAGACACAGTAAAAGAGACAAAGCTGAGATGGTTTGTGCAGAGGAGGGATAGAGAATATTTTGGACAAAGGATGCTGAAGACGGAGCTGTCAACAGGAGGAAGAGCTCAGATAAGATTTGTGGATGAGTGAAGGGTCAGTGTCACAGACGAGGATGCTAGGGATACAGTGAGATGGAGACAGATGATCAACCGCGGCAACCCCAAAAGGGATCAGCCGAAAGGAGGAGAAGAATAAGAAGAGGACTGAAGTAAAAGGATATCCACACAGGAAGTTACCAGCGACAATCCGAGACCACAGAAAGTCTGTGACGTTCAGCAACTGCAGGAATAATGAACGAAATAACTGGTGATGCAAACTGGGTGGGTCCTGAGTTAAACCTTTCTCAAAATCTTTGATTAACGTATGACAGAGTAGTAGATACATTAGAGAGTTACGTAGGCAACCAAGCACCAGCTACAAAGCGATGTGTGAAGAGTGAAACGTTTCCTGTGTGGACAACCCTTAAGATATGTACTGGTCAGAGTCTGAAAGAGGGACTTCTCTTTTTTTTAATAACTGTAACGTTCTGTTTGTTAAACTACAGGACAAAGTCTGAGTGATGAGCTGCCGGTTCATTTCTCAAATTTATGTCTTAGAAAGTGGTTAAGCCGACGGAGCAGGGCTGACAGATTTCTTTAATAATGTGGAAAAACTCAGAGGTGCTGTTTAAATTGCACTCATTTTTCTTGAGACATCCCAGGCTTTTCATCATCACTTTCATAAAAGGATGGCTCATTAAATGTGAATGTATTTAAAATGCATTTACACTAAAGGAAAGGGGAAAAGATTTGGAGGTCTTCCTTGGGCAACATTTTTTTAATGGACCAGCCCGCTTAAGATTATACCAGCTGTATGCGGCCAACAAACTAAAATGGGTTTGACACCGCTCTTCTAGATCATGTGCTGGATGTCATGGCAGATGGCTGCCCCTCCCTGAGCCTGACTCTGGTTCTGCTGGAGATTTCTTCCTGTTAAAGGGGAGTTTTTCTTTCCCACTGTCGCCAAGTGCTTGCTCACAGGTTGTCGTCTAATTTGGGGTTTTTCTCTGTTTTACTGTAGGGGCCTTCCTGCTTTTCACCCCTCAACTTCATTGTGGTGAATGGTAAAGTGAGGCCTTGCGAAACAAACACTGAAACATTCGAGGCAACGCTGTCTGAACTGTATCGAAGTTTGGAAGCAATCACCTCTTTCCACAGCAACAGCTACATCCTAGTTTTTTCTATCATATATTGTGAAAGAATGTCACAGGAAAGCTACATATTACACCAGACTCTCAATAATTATGATAAATAATTATGATCACCATGTGTTTTGGAGAAATCCGCAAACAAGCGAAAAAAAATTAAAAACTGGGATCATTGACGATAGCGAGCTGTGTCGCTAATGAAGTGTTTCAGCAAATATTAATGTAACCCTGTTGTTTTGACACACGTGAGGCTGCTTCAGCTGCTTATTAAATCAGTGTGGTGCATGAAAAAACATGTTATAAGATAAAAGTCTGCTGTGCTTCTTGTGGTAGCCACACAGGAGATACTTGTGGGAGATGTTTCGTCCACAGTGGAATGAAGTGTTAAACAATGTAGCTCACGATGCTTACAGAAGATGAATATTATTGTTACACTATCACATGACTAATGTTATTATTTAACTCTTTTGTTACTATTTATAGTAACAAATATTTTTTACTTTTTCCAAGTCCAAATGCAGCACCAAGACCTTTTGGGTCTCAATTTGCTGTGGTCATGTGACTTGAGTGTTTAGAAACATTTGTAAGACTGGTGGGTTTTTGGGTTTTTTGGGGGATTTTGACTTTATTCTGTCTCCTTCGTCCTCTTCCTCTGCAGCTGTCACAGGTTTGGGTTCGGGTGTGGGACTTCATTTCCAACATCCTGGTCTGTGTTCAGAGCTCCAAGGAAAAGTTTAGCAAACTTCCTCCAAACTTGGATGAGATGACGGGTAAACGCGAAGCTCCAGGGAGGAGCTTTGGCTGGCTTAACATAGAGACTGTGAGAAGCTGGGAACAGCTAGTGCAGTTAAAAATATACAAGCTCACCAGTTTGTTCGCTCTTGGTGTTATCTTCCTCCCCTGTCTCTGTCATCATGTTTGGTTTTAGTCTTCATGTCTTTTAGTTGTTTTCTCTTTTACTTTGAACATTAGTTTGCTCAAGCAATTTGTTGCAGTTTTGCTTCATTTTTCATGTTTTCCTTTCTTTTTTGCCCTCCTTTGTTACTGTCTGCCCGCCCTCATTAGCTCCGTGTCTGGATCGAACCGCAGTCTCATCCTCAGTCAGCTCTCTGTGTGTGGGTTTGTGTGTGTCTTGTCTGTTGTGTTTTGGTATCCGTTCACCTTCAGTTCCTACCTGCTTGTTAACACAGTAATCAGCTTTTTAAAATAAAGTTTGTTTGATTTTTGTTCCATTTGCTCAGTTTTTTATGAACTCGTTTTAAGTCTAGAGGTGATAGATCTTTTAGAGCGGTGGCCCCCAGGTTGTGGAATGCTCTCCCTCCATCATTACGTTGCCTTGATTGTATTTATTCTTTTAAAAAGCAGCTTAAGACTCTTTTATTTAGATTGGCTTTTAATTAGATTTGTGCTGTGTGTTTTATTATTAATGTATTTTATGTATTTCTGTTTTATATTACTGTGAAGCACTTTGTGGTTTTTATCCTGTGAAAAGTGTTATATAAATAAATTGATTTGATGTTGATTTGATTTAATCTGCATTTGGGTCCATGTCTGATTCTGGCACAATTAACACATTCGATTTACTTTAGCTGCCATGTTTTTGCTTGGTTCGCTAAGCTAAGTCATTCATGATTTCTTATTTTACGTTGCTGCTTCCAGTGTGCCATTCACTGCAAATTCATTTAGTTGTCACTTTGGTCCCAGTTGCAAAACAATTCCATCAAACTATTTAAACTGACAAGAAATTAGGTGGAAAGTATTTTTGTGAATGCCAAACATTCATAGTTTCTCTGTAAAATCGATGGCTTTCGCCTTGACTGATGGACTCAGTGTTACCGTCCCTACCTTTCCTTTAACTGCTTCTTCAGTGCTACGTTTTCTCTCTGCAGCTCCAGCATGGCGCAGCGACTCTCGTCCAGCTGCCGCTCAAACACCTGATACTGGTTCTGCTGCTTCAAATCCTTCACACACACACACACACACACACACACACACACGAATAAAGTAGTAGACAACAGAAGTTGACTTGCTGGAGTTACAGGCAATGAATCACAGGTATTGAGGCCAAGAGGTGTGTGTTTGTGCGCACACGGTGTGGGTGATTTACCTGTTGCAGAGCCATCATTTGTGTGTGCGCCTGTAGTTGAGCCTGTAGGTCTTCTATCTGCTGCATGTGTCTCTGGGTCATCTGTCTGCTCCACTCCGTGTGCTGCTGGGTCAGCTCTGCTCGCTGCTTATCTGCACACACACACACACACACACACACACACACACACACACACACACACACACACACACACACACAAAACCACATACCGAAAACAAAATCAATGGGCCCCACTGTTACAGGTACCCTTCTGCTGTTGCCATGGTGAAGTGTATCCATGGCAATGGCAACTTCACTGTTGAATTTATAATCTCAATGCAATGTGTATATCGTTGTGCATGTGTGTGTGTGTGTGTGCTTGCTTATTTTGCTCATGTAGCTGTGTACATGCTATCCAGAGTGTGTTAATGCCTGCATGTGCTTATGCTAATGCTAATGGGTGTGTGTGTGTGTGTGTGTGTGTGTGTGTGTGTGTGTGTGTGTGTGTGTGTGTGTGTGTGTGTGTGTGTTACCCAGCTCCAGGTGGTGCATTGTCTGAAGTCTGTTCCTCTCAGACAGCAGCTCTTCTTTTGCCCGTCTCTCTAACGCCTGCAGCGCCATGGCATGACTGTGTCTCTCTTCGGCTAGCGACTGCGTTTGGGGCTCCTCCAACAAATGAACACATTTTTTTTTAGAACCACAGCAGCAATTCTTCTTAAGCTCACAAAAACCCATTGTTGCAGTAAACGCGCACACACACTCACAGACCAACATAATGTTGCCTATTCACTGCGGCACTTTCATCAAAGCTGCTAAATTATTCATCACAGAGAAAATCTATGAACGGGCGCGCGTAGGATTTTTAAAAATGACTGTGCATCATGTGCGTACCTGCAGCAGCTCCCTCAGTTTCTTGTTTATCTCCTTTGTGTCTTGGACCTCCTTCCTCAGCTTGTCAATTTCAGGATTCACGTGGCAATCATCTCCCTGGCCTGCCTTCTTTTTCTCTGCCTGCATTGGTGACAAATTGGGAGCAAAGGATTTTTAAGGCTCTCCATGCTGTCAAAGTAATCCTGAGATAATGAGTCTGTAGCAAGAATTAAATGGAGATGCCACTTTTGTTTTAGGATGTGCATACTCAAACAGAATAAATAAGCAGGCTTATGGAACAAATTAGAAGAGCCCTCCAACAATTTAGCATCGCACGCCCAAAAAGTTGAACGGATTACATGAAACATCCCGACTTTAACTTTCTAGAGCGCATCCAGAGCTGTTGTTTCCTACACTTAAAATACAATAAGAGAGACTCTTTTTGCCTCGTAAACACCCACATCTTTTAAAGTCCTCATTCAAGTTTGAAATGCAGGATTTCTGCCATACAGAAAGCTACAAGACAAAGCAAAGGCGTGATGGACACAAAGTCAGGGTCATGTTCTCAGACTTGGCAAAGATTAGAGTTTACACAACTGTTTTTAGAGGCTACAAAGCACTTAACACAGCTAATAAACTGACCTGGATATGTATCAGGTAAATTTGTATTATGTAAATTTAAAATTTAGCATGTGTGTGACTTTTTACCCAGGCCATCTAACCTCTTCTGGAAGCCAACAACTCCGACATACCCCTTGTGCCAAGGGAAGAGAAGCATGGCCTAAGCTTGGCAAAGGGCTGCTGTCCCTGATGCATCCATCTGAGTGAGTGTGTGTGTGATGGTTAAAAAGCGCTTTAAGGCACAGAAGAATAATGTGGCCTGAAGTAAAAATTGCTTTGAGCGCTCCGTTAGAGTAAATAAATACCATGGCAGAGCGTGTACAAACCATCGCTTGGATTATGTGTCACATTTATTAAAGCAGGAAAATCTACAAATGCCTCCTAGGAACAGCACGTTAGTGGGAGACAAAAATGGGCTTGGGAAACCGAGTCAAATTTCCTAAAAACATTGCAGAGACCACTCTGGAACCTGGAAGGACTGGATGGGCCAGTGATAGGAAAAAGGGGGAAATACAAACTGGTGAAGAAGCAAGTGTTCAAATTGGGAGATTAATGTGAATTGCTTTGCAAAGCCTACAGCTTCTGGGTTATCACGTAAAAAGAAAAGCCATCAACAGAGTGTGAGCAGCAGTGAAGAAATCCTCAAATGACTTCAGATCACTACAGACAAGCCAGAACCAATATAGGACTAATATCTCATGGATACAGGCTCAGAGAACAGGATGTAAAACAAGGGTCCCCAATCCCAGTCCCAGTTTAGATGTGTCCTTGATCCATCACAGCTGATTTAAATGGATAAATTACCTTCTCAACGTGTCTTGAAGTTCTCCAGAGGCCTGGTAATGAACTAATCATGTGATTCAGGTGTGTTGACCAAGGGTGAGATCTAAAACCTGCAGGGACACCGGCCCTCGTGGACTGGGATTGGGGACCCCTGATGTAAAAGACCCAAAACAACCGATGACCCTGCTGAGGATGCAAGTGATGCTTTTCTCCATCATTTAGGATGGAAAGCTGAATATTTTTTTGGGTCATTGGTCTGTCAAAACAGGATGATGACATCATCTTTGCCTCAGGAGGGGAAAAAAATATTCAACTCAACTATGAACATTGCAGCAGTTCCATTAAGAGTTAGTCTAGGGCTGTCAAACCGATTTAACTCATGCACAACATTCAGCCCAATTTGATCCCAAGAGGGCTCGACCACTAAAATCATTACATAATAATAACCTAAAAGAAAAGTCATGAAAATTACACTGTCCATATTTACAAAACAGAGATTTACAAAGGGGAAAATATGTATGTATGTTTCAACAACATGTCTCCCTTTGTCTCAGTTTGCTGTCGTTACAAAGACACCAATTCATCATCAATTGAACAAACGCGTCAGCACGCCTCTTCAGCCAAGCTGGTGTGGCAGGTCGTGGGTTTTCAGCAAGAGCTGCAAAGCTGACAATGATTCAGACCTCTGGCTCAGATGAAAAGAACAGTTTGGACAGCCACTCCCATGATCCCCAGCTTCCATAACGGCACTTCCAGCGGCCGAAATCCCACCGTATTTATTTTAACGCTGGATCCCAGCGCTGCTCTGAGAACATGAGTCACGCAGCTCTTTTGCAGTGAATGAACCTTAATTGCACGTCTCTGTTTTTAAATAAATATGCCTGATTCAAGATATCAGCTATGCTGCCAACCCGCCTGATTATTTTTCATCTGTTCAGGCAAAATTTGAATAATGAAGCCAAAGCAGAATGGCAAAACAGCCTGATTACGTTTCTAAAGAGACAATCAGGGCCAAGCATCACAAATGGGTTTCTATAATTCGATTTGCAGAGGGCTCACCTGCGACTCTAGCTCGGTGAGCTGACCCTGCAGCTCAGAGATCTGAGCCTGCAGCTCCTCCTCCCGGCTCTGCCATCTCTGTTCGCTCTCGGCGACGGCGGCGTTCATCTCTATCCTGAACTCTGCTCTGAGACGATCCTCGCACTCTGCCCTGGAGGCATGCATCAGAACAAAGAGTGAGACACAGCTAACCTACATGCAAAATGACTTGTTAAAATGTCTTCTGGTTATATGCCATCTAACATTGCAAAGCAGTTCCTATTTATTTTTTGCAGCAAACATGCAGAGGAGCATCCAATTCCATAAAGCACATAAATATAAAATCTGAGTTTTATATTAATGCATTGCCATATTAAGATAATAAGATAACCTGTTATACCGTCAGCTGACAGGTCGGTTTTTAATGGGTGTGTTTGAATGAGGGGGAAAAAAAGGACATGTATTGAAGGGGGAACTGCGTGTAAACTGATAGTTTCGAGTGATCAAACACATTTAAAATAAATGCAGAGGGCTGGTTTTTGTTTGCGCATATGCTCTAATTGCTGTCGGCACATGGTGAAAAACAGGCTAATAAAATACATCTGTCGGGGAGGGCAGACTAATTGGTGATATTGATTTAATTTTCATTAATGTGCCGACACCGTTTACCAGCTCAAACAGAATTTTTTCTGCTGCTACATCTAATTCCTTGGCGTGCGTTAGCTCTGTTACAACACGGTCCAAGTCAATAAAGTTTATTCAAACTTGAAATGAGCTTCAATTCGAGTGATTTCCTTCCTGACTCTGATGTTTCCCAAAGATCATTTAGGTGAGCGGGGGGGCTGATTACAAGCAGACTTTGTAATGGAAGCCTGAGCAGCTTTGGAAGGTCTGTGTTTGATCTGCTACCTGATCCGGTCCTCTGTGTGCTTCTGGTTTTGCTCTAGAAGACTCCTCTCCGTGTTCATCCGGCTCTGCTCCAGGACTTTTTCCTCCAGCCGATGCCTGTCAGCTTTCAGGGATGCGATCTCTCTCTGGTGCCTGTCCCGCTGCCTCTCGGCCTCGTCCTGAATGCGAGCCAGTCGACTCCGAGCCTGATGGAGCTCTTCCTCCAGACGGGAGCACTGCGGTCCACCCGAGGATGGAGCATCGGGGGTCGCCTTGTCTTTCTTGTCTTTATGGTGGATCAGTGACTCCAACCTACAGATCTGAGATCACAGGAACATATCTCTTTCTCTTCACATGTCACAGGAACTACAGCTGATGTTTTACTCTCAGTTAGCGTAACCTGACTTCTAACCTCACTGGTGGCATCTTTCAGTTTCGTCCTCAGCTCCTCTCTTTCCTTCTCCATCCTGCTGCGTAGCTCCTCAGCAGCTCTCCTCTCCTCTTCCAAACGCACGCACACCTTCATAAAAACATTCATCCTCATCAAAACTATTATTACATTAGCAAAGAATCTCCTTTTTAACACTCGACCCTACCCTTCTGTCATCTTCTTACAAGTGAGCCTAATTAATAATTAGTAATAATGAAGTGAACATGATAAGAGGGCTCAAAGGGTAGGCAATTATATGATAAAATCTTTAAATTTCTACATTTACTGGGAGCAAAAAACGTCTATTAAATTTCTCTTTTGGTTCAATCTGGGGGCGAGAACTCTCCCTAGGGGGGTCACAAGAGAATTAACTGGATCAAAGGAAAGCATTTTTGCTACACAAACATAATCGTTCACAGATTTTTTCCCACAATCCCTTTCTTTCAAATTACTCTGAAGATATTCAGGTTAAAAAAAGAGGAAACTTTTGTTCAACATCGTCAGTTGCTGACAAGCGACGCAAGCCCAAAATATTTAGAAGCTCTGTTTTAATTAGGCAGTACCCCCGCTGAGGCTCGACTGTGCAACTCAGGCGCTGCGTTTCTGTGAACTTCAGTAACCTGGTTACTGTCGACGCTCCTCGGTGGCCCGAGCCGCGCAAACTTTTTCTCAGGTTTGTGGATTAAATGGGTGAACTTTTGCCTCGACCCTCATGGCTTACGGTATGTGGTTGACTTCAGGCAGGGAGATTTTTACTGTGTTGGCAACGGTTTGTGCTCATATCAAAAATAATTACATCCAAAGAGTGACTGAAACTAAAAATAATGAAGGCTGTGTTTTTCGGATTCCACAGCAGGACGTTTTTAAATTTGAGATGCAAGCAGTGCACATTATAAAGAATCTGTGTCTGGTCCTAATACAGAGCCAGTCTCCTCTTACTTCTTAGCACCATCTCACTGGGTTCCAGTGCAAAATTACTAATGCTCATTTATGATATATAGCCTCAGTTTTTAAATATAGTAGCCAAACAGGTCAGGTCACTAAGTGGTATCAAAAATGCAGCTTCTTTCTCCAGTTTTCCTCTCTAACCTGATTTCTCCTGTTATGATCACTGATGATGTCTGTTAAAGTTAAATGCAGAGAACTCTTTGTGTGCCGACACATGCTGACCTCTTGGTTGGTTTTCTTCTCAGAGCTCAGAGCTTCTTGGACGCCGTTTAATTCAGCCGCGTGTCTCCTCATCACCTCCTCTATCGCCTTCCGCACCTGCTCCTTCAGTCGCTTCCTGTCCTCCTCGGCCTTCTCCGCCAGCCTCTTCTTCTCCTCCTCCAGCTTCAGCTGCACGCCGGCTCTCTCCGCCTCGACCTGTTCGATGTTCTTGTCGAGCTGGGAACGAATGCGGACCCTCTCCACTTCCAGCTCTTTGCGCAGGCGGTCCACCTCTTCCTCCTTCTCTCTCCTCACACGATCCTTGACCTCTTCCAGCTGTCTGTGGTGCGCTTCCTTTTCCTCGTCTCTTTCTCGCCGTATTCGGTTCCTTTCCTTCTCGAACTGATCCCTCTCCTGCTCCCGCTCCCTCCGCAGGCTCTCTCGTTCTTTTTCGATCTCCTTCTGCAGTTTGTCCCGCTCGTCGTCCGCGTGCTTCTGAATGCGACGCAGCTCTTCTGTCTGGGCTCTCACCATCTCTGAGCGCAAACTGGACAGTGCTTCAGCGTGCTATAAACACACAACACAGCACACTCATTCATGCTGTGCTTATATTTTTGTCCACATTGCAGTTTTACCATATGTGCATGTGTATGCGTGCTTACCTGGCGTATCTGCCTGGCGTGGTCGCTGTTGCGGCCGCTGCTCTGCAGCTCCAGCTCTCTGTTCCTACTCTGCAGACGACTCACCTGGCTCCTCAGCTCCTCCATTTCAGTGCACACACACACCTCACAGCCTCCTCGATTCAGCAGCTCCTCTAACACACAAAAGTGATTGATTGATCGTCTATAGCAGAAGCAGAATGGATCATCTGACCAGTTCTGACTGAGGAAGGGTTTGAATTAAAACCCATTACTGTGCAATAAATAAAACTCAGAGTTTTGTGCTGACGGGGTGAGATGCCAGTTTGATGAAACTGTTTGCCTTTGAGCAGGAATGAATAATTTGTTACATTTTCTCTACATATTATGGCAGCGTGAGTGGAAAACTTAATTAACGGCGGGTTTGAATGAGGAATGGGGACGTGCACCTGGCACAGCTTCAGTTTTTGCAAGCTCGCTTCGAGCAGGGCAGGTAAGATTGACAGGTGCGAGAGGCAGACTACCTGCTCTGCTCTGCAGCTCGTCTTCCTGCAGCAGCAGCCGCTCCTTGGCTACAGCGAGCTCCTCTTCAGCCCGCTTGGCCACGCCCTCGGCCTCAGACACACGCCTGCGATCCAGCTCCAGCTCTTCCTCCAAGTCCTGCAAGGGAGGGATAAAGGCCAGGAAGGAGTTTAGCATGAGGGCAATTAAGGTCAGGCGATGCGGAATAGTACTGCATGTTGACAAAAGGCCACGAGGGAATAGAAAAGGAAAAAGAAACAGACGAGAAAGAGAGAGAGAGAGGCTGACAGCAAATTTGACACAGATGAGGGAGGAGGGAGTGAACACAATCAGACAAACAGAAAAAAAAATGAGGGATGAAATGTGGTGAGTCAGGGTGCTGTCTTGCCCAGCTGCGAGCCTTTAATGGTCTGCTGTGAGGACTTACTGCATGTCAGCTCCATGCCAGCTCTCACAGGGCTTCTTAATGCTCATGCGTGAGGTGGTGCAGCGAATCTATCCTGCTCCTCATTAGCAGCTAGTTGGCAGTGGGAATAACACTCAGGGAAGGCAGCTTGTGGTTAGACAAGCAAGATGCCTCCCCCACCCCCGCTCACCCTCCACCCCCCAGCTCTGCTTCTACTTCAGTCCCTTCTTTCCCATCAACACTATTAGCTGGGCGCATCAGAGACAGGAAGCTGCAACATTTCAATTTCCCTTCCCAGCGTTGGATTATGCACGCAGGGACGAGAGAAAAGGCGCGTACCTGTATTCGCTCTTGCAGCTTCACTGTGTTTCTCTTGCTCTCGGCTAGCCTCTCCAGGTGACTCTCCACCTCTGCCTCGGCCCTCTTCACCCTCTCTCGCAGAGCGCTGTGCATCCCTTTCTTCTCCTCCTCTTCCCTCTCCTCCCACCTCTGCCGCTCTTCCCTCCACTCCGCCTCTATCTTCTTCCTCATTTCCTCTCCCTCCTCGTTTAGATCGTTCACCTTTTGCTCCCATTGCTCCCTCTCCTCCTTCACGGCTCGCCTCTTCTCCTCCTCCGCTCGACCCCTCTCCTCCTTTAGTGCCTTTAGCTCCTCCAGGAGGGCTTTAATCCTTTCCTCACACTGCTCCATTTTCCTCTCCTCCTCCTCCTTCTTCTTTTCCTCCTCATCTTCTCTTTGCCTATCCTCCTCCTTCCTGTTTTTCTCCTCATCAACGACTGTTTTCTGGAGCTCCTCGCACTTGGCATCCAGTTGCTGGATCTGCTCCTCAGCATTCTCCAGTTCTTTGCTCAGTCTCAGGTTTTCCTCCTGGGCAACACTGATCTGGGCCTTGGCCTCCTGCAGGTTTTCCTGCGCACCCTGGAGCTTTTCCTCAAACTCTTTTCTTAGCTCTGCTTCCGTTTCACGCTCCCTCTCCTCCGCCTGGATGCGGAAGAACTCAAAGTCCGCCTGCACCTGGAGCCACAGAGGACGAGAGAATAACTCACACATATAAACCTTTGGTAGTGACAACTTTCCCTAAAAAGCACCTAATTTTTCTCCAACAACTCTCGGAAAAGCCTTTCACACTTTGTTCCATGCTACAATGACACTTATGCAATAACAAATGCATGCTTGTTCAAAGGTGTTTCACTGTGCTGAGATCTGGGAACTGTACAGACGGCTGGAGCGAACAGTGTGGACACAGACTATACAAAACATTTGTAAAAGGCCAGACTGGCCAATTAGTAGTAACGCTGTGACATTCACACAATACTCAGTATGTGGCAAAACATCATTACCAGCCTGCAATGTCGAGCTCAGGCAACTCAGAGCCGCAAAAAACTTCTTCAAAAGTCACAAAACCAGAAATCAGCAGCTGCAAACATTATAAACCAAGGGGGGAGACACTGTGTGGGTTTCTTTGACATAGCTCCATATTAGTTATATTAGCTATACAGTTATATAACTATGACTTCTTTTTTTTTTTTGCAAAATAAGCCTTATTTGAACCCAAAGATTTGCCGTTTTCTGGCATTTATGGAACCCTTATTCTTAATAGTTAGATCTGCAGTAATGTGTGTTGACACTGTTCGATACTGTGATAACAAATAAACAAATACTATATGCTTATTAGCTATCCATTCACTGCTAACATAGACTCCAGGCACCACTGCTTTTACTGAAAAAATGTTCACATGCTAGGAGTTTATAAGGAATAAAATTATTATTTTCCAGAGGTGAATTTCAGGAATTCTTCTGTAACATTGTAATATTTATGCAAAAACAAATATACACTGCAACACTGCTCACTCAGCAGCCACTTTGTTAGCTGTACCTAAAGAGTGCTGTGAAAATATCCCAAACAACATTACACCATCAGCAGCCTGAACCGCTTATACACGGCAGAAGGGAGCCATGCTTTCATGTTTTCGATGCCAAATTCGGACACTATCGCCTCAATGTCACGGCAGAAATCGAGACTCATTAGATCAGGCAACATTTTTCTAATCTTCTGTTGTGCAGTTTTGGGGAGCTCATGCAAACCATAGCCTCAGTTTCCTGTTCTTATCTGACAGTAGTTGCACCTAATGTGGTCTTCTGTTGCTGTCGTCCTTTGTGTGTGTTCAGAGATGCTCTTCTGCATAGCACCTTCTTAACAAGTGGACATTTAAGAAGTTACTGTTGCCTTTCTATTAGCTTGCAGCAGTCCTGCCATTCATTTCTGACCACTGACATCATGAACAAGGCATTTTAACTTCACCTCACTGGATATTTTCTGTTTTTTGGCCCATTTTGTGTAAGGCTTAGAGGCGGTTGTGCGGAAGATCTCAGCAGCAGTAGTCTGATTTAAAAAGTGCCAAAACAAGATAATACTACGAAACTAAAGATGTTAGAGACAAATTTTACTAGCATAAGTGTTATGTTTGTGATTATATAGATGTTATGTCATTTATGCTCATAGGTACCTGTGAGAGATATCATGCAGTGTTTTGACACACTCACATTCTCATAGTTTTTGCACCAGTGGCGCTACGACACTCGTCTGCTCTAAAGGCGATAAGGCTTTCTTTTACTGGCGCATTAATCCTGTTCCAGGTTGTTTGATGTGTGCCACTTATCGTTGTCTGTAGCCTGTTTCACTTAAAAACACATCCCTGTGGTTCATACGTTGAAAGCCTGTCTACGTGAGTCTGGTAGGTTTGTACAGGTGTTTTCTTGTATCAGACCCGCGCTGATCTACATGCTTTGACTCGAGAAAATGACAGTAGGACATGAAAAAACATGACAGATGCCAGACATGCCAGACAGATAACAAGGAAAAACATTTCAAAATAAAAGTTTTAGGTCCCTGTGTGCATTTTTTATGTATTTAGTTGTTAAGACGCTTTTTTGTTTCCCCCCGCGGACTCGATAGGAAAGCCATGTGGGTGTTTACGATTCATGTTGATGTTTTATTGTGGTGCACAGCATATAAATTATGAAGACTGGGTAAAGTAACGGGCTTTCTGAGCGAGGCTGGCTGCCGTAGGTCATGTTAGGGCCAGGTTTGATTTGCTGCCCTCACTGGGAGGTTAGACATTAAATTACAGAGACACAACAAGGACCCCGACCCCCAACCCCATAAACAAGGACTCACACATGCACACACCTGGGCCCCGACTCGCTGCTGCTCATCCAGAGATTCCTGCAGCTCCAGGAGGCGTGTCCTCAGGGCTGACCCCTCCCCTTCGTGGCACGTCTCCATCAGGATCCGGTGCAGCTCGTCGTGGTGGGCGTTGCTCAACGCCTGCAGGGCCGCCTCCTGCTCCTCATTCTTCATGTTCAGAGAATAAATCACCTGGAGCATCAGCAACAAGAGGGCAAAGATTCAAGAGCTGTGCACATTTAAGCCTTCAAGACACAAACACTAAAAATTAGAAAGATATTAATCTATGTTTGCTTGTTTGTGTCTTCTTGCCTCCCTGCATTATTTTTCCACTTGAGTGTTGTGTATATAAGGTGGAGGAAGAAGGGCATCTTCTAAAAAGTGATGTGAAAAACATTTTTTTTAAAATGTTCAACTGTTTTGTTTTGTTTCACTGTATTTTTTCCTCTATTAAATGTGCGAGCCATTGTTAAATAAGCATTTTGACTACAGATTATAAAAAAACATTCACTAAAGCTCGTGTCCATTAAAAGCAGCAGCTTATCCTCTCTTTAAGGGATACATGACACTTTATCTTTGCAGATAAATGCGAACTAATCACCACTCATGGACGTTTTTAATGTTAATGCATTGCTTATGCTCATCACAGTGTGTTGAGTTCATGCTTCAAGCTGCATGCCTTTGACTCCCTCAGTCTTGGAAAGTTAATACCAGACTTCTTTGTGATTATTTTGAGGTGTCTTTTTTTCACTTGCTGAATGGTGCTTGAAAAGTCCACATTTGTATCCACTCTACAGATACGTGATATTAGATCACTTACCTCCATAAATAAACCACCAAGTCTAATATTTTTTGACTTGCTTGGTTAACTCCCCTTTTTTTAATCCACCAAAATCTGATGACTTCAGAATCCATCAAGCAACACAGCAGAGATCCCAAAGGTCAAGAGACTGAAAAAAATGCCCTTTTGTGTAGCACTTTTATTAGTTTTGCAACCAAATGCAGAATATTTGAAACCTGAATGGTGAGTCATTGTTGAGAGATATGGAGCAAATAATGAATTTCCACAATTTGATATGAAAAGATTAAAAATGACCTTGGCCACCTTGTTAAAAATATGCACGTATTGAGAGTAAAACTTCAATATATTATGAGGGTTTTCAGTCTCATATGAGCAAACCTGGTTATATCCTTATGGCAGCTTTATGCTAACAAATATTACAGCAATACAGTGTTTTATCACGTATATCCTGTTACAGTGATAGAGTCACATATTAAACAGGGGCTGTAATGAGGGCAGGATGTGTATAAACAATCACCTGTGAGCTAAAAGCTAATGTTTCAGTCTGCTTTCAGAAACTATTTCTTCTCCTGGATCTCATCAATATGATGCGGCACCATTGTGATGCCTCACAGCTGGGTTTGAATCCTCTGACCGGCTAGGACCTTTCTGTGTGGAGTGTCGCATGTTCTCTTTCTCCCAGACTCCAAAGGCATGCATGTTAATTTCTAATATAGTGCCATGGCTGTAGCCTGCCTCTCATTCTATGACAGCTATAAGAAATATAAGAATATAAGAAAATTGATGGATGGAAAGTTTTAATAATGTCAGAGGGAGAATATATCCTGATCATCTTGGGCACACAAGGTTGCACAAACCCTCTGTTTGTGAAAGACAGCCAATCAAAAGAGAGTTGGATTAAAGAGAGAGGAGTTCAAACTGGCTGCACCAAGAACCAGCTAAAAAAAATAACAATTTTGTACTGTGAATTATGCAAATGTACCATAGCGGAGACCAAAACTAAAACTATAGAAAAGATGGGAAGGGGAGACAGATCTCCAGCCGTTGCTAACACAAAGACCCAGACAGCCATTTACACCTAGATTTGCTAATTAGCCTAAACATGGATGTCTTTGGACTTTTGGTGGAAGCTGGAGCGCTCAGAGAGAACATGCTAACTCCTCACAGAAAGCCCAGAGGATTCAACCCCAGGACCTCCTCGCTGTAAGGGAACAGTGCTCTCCACCAGTCGAAATAATATTCGACTTTAAATAGTAACACTGACAAACTGTGTGTCTGAGCCACGGACAGTCAGGCTTTATGCAGCGATGCCTGTCAGCATGTATGGAGCCTCCCTTCAACCTCTCCATATAGAGCGCTACTAACCTATGAAATACGGCCTGTTTCTCCCCACTATTCACTTTACCCCCTGCGCCATGTCATCATCTCCTCCTGGTGACCCTGACGTCTCACTTATCCACTTGCAGAGGTGTGTGCGTGTGTGTTTGTGTGGACTCACACGCATGCGCGTACTGTATCCGGGAGACACATGGGCTCATATTTTACTCAGACGCCTCTCTGTCTGCAGCTGGTACAGGCCTGCCGGACATTCCCTGTGTCCCTGTCTCTGCCCAATGTGTGTGTGTGTGTGTGTGTGTGTGTGTGTGTGTGTGTGTGTGTGTGTGTGTGTGTGTGTGTGTGTGTGTGTGTGTGTGTGTGCGTGCGTGCATGTCATTAATCCTCTCTCACACACATTTACATTACCTCGACACTGTCAGTCTCCAGTAATCTGTTATGTATTTATTGTAAAGCAGGTTTTGGTATTGGTGTCAAATGTGAGATTTCTCTATCTCCTGTCCATCAGACGCTGGTGGAGTATGTCACACCGATGTGCAAACTTTAGCAAACAGTGACTCATGACAGGGAGGAATGAAGAGGACTCTGAAACGGGGACAGGCTCTAAGGGGGAGGACGTTCTTTGCTGTCCTCTTTGGCTGGTTTGAAAGTGAGAGCATAGAGAAAAAAAGAGATTTAATGAAGGTTATTAGATAATACCTATTAATAATGCAGACCAGTGGTTCCCATCCTTGGGTTTGGACCCCTGAGGGGTTACAAAGTACACCTGCAGACACCTGAACTTTACACCCAACTCTGTTCGTTAACATGCTGTCGAAACAGCCTGCACTCTTCTGGGAAAAGTTTCCAAATCAGAATCAGAATTTCCACAACATTTTGGGGTCTGACTGCCGGGATTTGCTCCTATTGAACTAAAACAGCACACGTGAGGTTATCTACAAATGGTACATGATACAGCCTAGCCTGCAGTCTGCATGGCAATTTATCCCAGAGGTGCTGGACGGTGTCGAGGTCGAGGCTCTGGAATTTTTCAGCACCAAGCTCATAAGCTAAAAGATGTGAAGACTGATGTCTTGGAAACAGGATCTAAAATGGTTACCACACATTCAGATAGATTTAAGAGGGACCTATTAGTAACTTTGCATATTTGCCATATCGAGTACATCTGAAGTATTGACCTACGAGAGTCACCTTTTCATTCCTCTGAAAATTAATCACATGACCTAATCTAAGAAGGAAAAGTGATCAGCCCAAGCTCACTCAGCGATGTATTAAGCAGCTATCGCTGCTTTATCTTTAGAGTTACAGGACAGGTAGGAAACCGCTGATCTAAATCTGTATGACATGTTTTATCTTTATCATAAAAGCAGTGACATCTATGCACTTGAAAAATCCACTCTTGTTCTATTTCATGCACTCGGGTGGGGGTTGGAGGAGGCTTGCTGCTACTCTAGAAGTTTGCTGCCTTACCTATTTAAAGTATAGGTAGGATATTTATATGTCACTAGCATGAATGAGTCACTTAAGCGGCTCCGTTTGTCTGCTACCGCTGCGCTTACCATTATCTGTTCATTTTTATTCACGCAGACAGTGGCTGCTGTTTAGCGTCAGCTCACTTTAAGGTCAGATTTAAGGAAACCCGCTTTCACACAGTTAAGTAAAACTACTACATGCCATCACGAACAGTATTTATCTGATTTATTTTAGGAGGTGGGATTAAAGACAGCTTCACACTTTGATTCAGCTCTCTGGGTTTAAATCTTTGGCAGTTTGGCCAGAGAGCGGCGAGAGCCCGCCACTGCAAATTCTGCCTCGAGATCCCCTTATCGATCCTGCCGGTCGATAATGTTATTCATGTGGCCTCACAAGCCAGTGCCCGTGCTCATTGACAGTAACTTCATAGTCAGCAAAGCATGAAATTAATATTCTGTCTACAGTGTAAAGGAGAGCAAGAGACAAGGCAGCTGAAACTGGAGTGAGACGTAGACTTGACTCGCTCGGTGCACAGAGGAGAGGTTAGGCAAAGAGACAAAGCAAGCGTGCACACAAACACACACTCTCTTACATCAGCCGCCCTCTCCCACTCTCACACATACCTCCACACATATCAAAGAGGGTACTGGGTGTGCTGGATTACAAAGCAGGGAACACAGCGCCTAGTGTACACTCGATAGGGTAAGTGCAGGAAATCCAAAGACAGAATTAGAGCCACCAGTCTGACGTGTAGGTGTGCACATAAGCACACACTTTAATATGCTACTGTTGATCTCTGTGAGTCATGCAGAGACACTACTCCTCTCTCTGTAGTCGCGTTTGTGTGTGTGTGTGTGTGTGTGTGTGTGTGTGTGTGTGTGTGTGTGTGTGTGTGTGTGTGTGTGTGTGTGTGCATGCAACCTTATGTCAGCTCTCAATTCCTTCCCATTGGCTTCTTTTGCCATGTAAACACACTCCGACGTGCTGCTGTTTTATCTTTAGCAGCACCCATTCAGCCAGGGCAGACTGCTCTCACTGATGGGGGGAGAG
Organism: Rhamphochromis longiceps; assembly: GCF_057381845.1. Classification (NCBI taxonomy): domain Eukaryota; kingdom Metazoa; phylum Chordata; class Actinopteri; order Cichliformes; family Cichlidae; genus Rhamphochromis; species Rhamphochromis longiceps. The sequence continues at coordinate 25,969,731 of NC_140562.1, forward strand.
GTGTGTGTGTGTGGGGGGAATCGTGCAAGTCGGGATGGGTGAGTGGAAGAGAGAGGCAGACGTGAGGAGGTGTGTTAAGTAGAACCCCATATGTGCGGGTGTGTTTGTGCGTGTGTGCCTCCATGCACACAGAATATGGGTTATTAAATATATAAGGTTACCACAGCTGACCCATTTCCTACTTCCTCTCCTCTGCTCTCCACCCCCCAAACAACTCAAATAAACCATGTGCCACATGCCCAGCATCCCAAAGCTCAGGGGAAACCAAACACACCAAATATGTGTATCGATGATTCTTATATTTCAGCCGCGCTCCGGGTTTCATTTACTGTGGTCGCCCCAGAGCTAAAGCGGGGCTGGCATGGCATGCCATGAAGTTTCAGAGGAGACAAAAACAAGTCCTGGCTTCTGTGGAGGGAGATCAGGGTGGAAAGGAACAGAGGGGCCACAAGAGGCTGAAGGACGGGGCTGGCGAATTCTCCTAACAAGCACAGACACAAGTGCTGACCCCTCATCTGTGTCATCTTTGTTTGCCTGGGCCTGTGTGCATGATAGGAAGTCCTTTTTTTTAAGACACAGAGGTGCATCCACAAGGGAAGATGAGAAGTGCACAGTCATCAGTAACTGTCATAGCTCAACAAGCCATGGGTCATGCCCTACTTCTGTGAGCATTATTGTGAAGATACAGAGAGGGTGAATCCTCACATGCAGCTGCTGCAGCTGTTAAACTCCCTGATAAACACAGAGAAATGCCATGTTGGTGTACCAAGCTGTTAATTAACTGTGGGGATTCATCTGTTTCACACCACAGTTAATTGATAGCACACCTTTGGAGTCGTTTTTCTCTCTGTTGGTCAGACAAAGAAGCATCACCCTGGGCTCTGGCCCAGCGAGCTGTGGAATTGTTTTAATATCCTAAACGCCCAGATTATAAATTGATGCACGGTGAAGGTAATCCATAAATCTACTGATTGATTAAAATTGCATCAGTTCTAATTGCTGCCTGATGTCTGGTGCTCGGGATCTGCAGCTGTCAGTCACGAAGCTAATCCAAGTTTTCCCGTCGTTATCCCGAGAATGTAAAACGTGTAGACCTATGTACCGACTTTATAGCTTCTATTACCAGCCTGCTCCTTTTTAATTACTATTTATTTATTTATTTTAAACTACGGATTTCATGTGTATTTTCATTTATTTTGACGCGCCGTCCGTGTCTGAGTGTGAGGCAGCCAGCGGATCATCAGTCAGCCTGACAGGAGTGACATCCGGGCGGCGCGCCTCCCTCCCTCTCTCGGTGTCACCGGCGGGTCTTACCTTGGTGAGCTGAGCGATCTTCTTGCACATCTTGCTGTGCATTTGATAGTCGTACAGCTCCTGCTCGATGTGGGAGAACTCTGCCGCAGTCCCGTTAACGGCGGAGCCCGGCCCGGGGGGCTGTGCAGCCTTACCGGCGCCTGAAGCCATAACGAAGCCCCCCAGGGGAACTTCCCAGCCCGGAGGATAGTCAGAAATGATCCCGCCGCCTCGCAGATGAAAATCCCCACCAGAAATCGTGTCAACTTTTTTACTTGCGCATCTCATTCCCCCGTCGGCACACCCTCTCCCGCGAACGGCATCTCAAGTAATCCGCTGCAAAACATTTGGGAGTAAATCGCCGGGGCTCTCCTCGTGCGTTCCCGTTGTTGCCCCCCTCTCCTGCTGCCCGCCCGGTGATCGCCGAGGTCACACGCTGGAAGTCCATCGGGGACGCGCTCGCGCCGACCGACCCTTTCCCTGTTGTCAACGGATTTTTTCCCCTCCTTCTTAGTCTACAGGGAGCGCTGGAGGATGAAGGCGTACAGTCCGACCACCTGTCTCGCGGCAGGGGCGGAGCGGGGCGTGCGTATCCTATGGAACATTACCGGAGACAGCTCGAGAGGCGCACTGCTGCAGTGCTGCCCCGCCCCTACCGGAGCTGCTGTATCAATGCCGATCAGCGCGCGGATGGGAGATGGAGGAGGAGGAGGGGGTCTCTGGGGTCCAGTCGTGTGATTTTACTCCATCAGTCAGATAAAAGGGAAGCACTGAGGGCAGTGTCAGTTGCTGTGGACTACGAGCACACGATAAACCACATGCTTTGACTGTGGACTGATTTCATTGAAAAAAAAGAACAACTACTAGCACTCACTATAAAGGGTGGATTAGCACAGATGAAGGAACTTCCCACACAGTCATTTGTTTCTTAAACACACTACTTTCCAAGTACACATGCACACCTCGTTGTCTCAAAGAAAACCCTTGCAAGCAAATGAGAGCGCAGTGACTCACTATACGAGTGGACTCCATTTACTAAATATTCATTTCTCCACCTTAAAGGTGTAGCCTGCTCCAGAAATGTGTTGCTGCGGTTTTTCATAGCGTTTGGTGGACTGACAGAGACAGGTTAAAAAAAAAAAAATGCAGCAGAGTGTCAGGATGTAATGAGAGGATCCAAATGCAGGGACATTAACATGATTTTTTTTTTTCAAGGGTTATAACCGACCAGAGGGAGCTCATGGGAAATCAGAATATGCTTTCAGAACTAAAAATCACTTGAAACTGGTTGAAAATCTAGTGAATTGTAATGATTTTAATGTGCACAAAGGTAACTACTGACAAAAATACAGTGGACTCTTCTTTTTTTAAAGAAATTAAGGAAAGGTACGTGAGAGGATGTCCATCGTTCAAAACCAGGCTTTTAAACCAATAGATTTTACTGCATGTAATATTATTTAACATTATGCAGATATACATTTTCAGTGATGTGTTGACGGGGAGAAAACAGTTTTTCCGGTTGTAATTTATCTGCAATTTTTGTCTGTTATTGCATGGATATAATAGCACAATATGTTTGGAGGTGGGGATCAAATTTCAATGTGGTGGGTGCCTCACCCCTTCCCAAAGTGGGCAGGGCTATATATACACACAGAAGACAGAATGAATGACAAAACACAAGGGTCCAAGGTGGAAAGGACGTGGAGAGGGCAGGCAGTCACAACGTAGGATAAATGTGATAATCTGAAGTGTCTAGTTTTTGTAATTGTGTTTAAGGATAGATCATTTTTGGTCCTTGCATCCTTTTTATAAATGCAATGAATTTACAGATAAAGTTGAGCCTGTGAGGCACGTTATCTGTTAAAGTGCTTGAGTTAATTATTGAACACTGTCTTTTAAGTTCAAATCTTCAATTTCTAATGCAAGATTTTCTTGGCCTTTAAGCTGATGCTGAAGTAAACCCTGATATGATAGGATCAACTCAAATGTGTGTGGTTATTCTGGAGAAGGGTGAGATATGATACCGGAGATAATATGGCACTTTTTCAGATCGGCAGAAAACCTTTGGCTTTAGCTGTTTGCATAAAAAGTGTCACAAATAAGCAACAATAAAAATGAGAAAAATATACAATTCAATTAAACTATCCCTTCACAAAAAAAGCAGTTTTCTCAAGGCGTTTTATATTGTGAGGTAAAGACTACAATATTAGACAAACTTAACAAGCAGATGGTCCTCCTATGAGCACACCCTCGACAATGATGAGAAGAACATCTCCTTAATTAGAGGAGACCTCCAGCAAAACCAAGTTCAGGAAGAGGCAGAAATTGACCATTGCTAGTTTGTGGGTGAGCATGGAAAATCTCATTTTTGTTCCCTATTTCCACAGTGCCAGTGAATTATGGCACAAAGTGTACATGATATCAGAAATATACAAAACCAACTTAACCATTATAACATCCTCCTTGTTTAGGCTGCTTGCATCAACCCTTTCACATCCGAGTGTTATTCAAGCACAGACATATACAAACATTTATGACAGAGCAGTTTGGCAGGATAATACCTGCTTTGGCCAGACCTTCTGTGCCACTTACGTTTTTCTGATAATTTTGTTGGACACAGTTGACTCGCACCGTCTTGGGCCTAAATCTCTCAGTTTCTGAAACATTCCTCTTAAACATTTTTCTAAATGTTCCCCAGGAGAGTGTGTGTGTTGCTGTGCCACCTTTATAAATCCAGTTTTGATCTAATGACAGCCCAGTTTATTTGAAACAAACTGATTATTGGGCCACATTCTTTGGTGGTTCACATTATGTAACAAACAGGAGAAACTAGGAGCAGCTAACCAAGCCTTTAAATATGTAGACCTAAATGATAAGTCATTGTGTTTATTACCTTACAGTTAATTCAGAGTTTGAATCTCAAACAATTTCTTGTCACCTTTGCAGGATTTACAGACATACACAGGGGTATTTTTCATCCCTCTGGCTTCTGATGCTGTAGCTATGTGGTCTAATGCAGGGATAGTTTGTCCCCGTATTGTATAAATATTTAATAAGATAATACACCTTCATGATAATCCCCGGCCTACATGCACACAGGTCTAAAGCAAACAGTCTGACAGAGTGCCATCTATATTAAATTAATTTCCAAAAATAGATGCCATAAAATAAGGAGCCCTCTCTGCCTGTGCAGAAGCATGTTTCTGCCCTCCTTATGGGTGAGCTGTCCCCTCCACAGCTGTCCAGCAGCTGTGGCCCTGGACACTGGCTGCATGATAATGACAAATATATTACACATATGGGTTAAATTATAAACATCAGTACAACAGAAATTCATCCACATGATTACCTAATGTATTTATATAGTTTTAAGGAGAATAAGTTTTCAGTTGTTATAAAGTAAAAGAGATGCTTTCATAAAAGTGGTTAGTCACCTCAGTTAGTTCCTTGCAGGAAACCAAGCTAAATAAAGTTTAAAAAAAGGTAAGGGTTAGCAAAACAAACAAACACAAGAACTCAACTAATAATTATTAGTCTAATGCCATTTTGAAGTATAAACATAATGCAGAGGAAATCAAAAAATACCCTTAAATTACATTTTTGCATATCTACAAAATCTGTTAAATATTTCAAAACCGTGAAAAAAAACCATCAGTGTTTTCTCAGTGGGTTTGATCTATAGAATAAAACCTCCAAATATCTTAATCACACTATCTTTTAATATTTCCCCAGTAAAACATTAATATGACATCCAGCATCATTCAGTAGCCATCTTATTTGACAATGGGTTGATTGAATTCAACAAACTGATAATGATATTTGACTAATATATTAGGCATATATACATTCTGGCATCCATAAGTCAAACTTTTGGGCTAGTATTTCAAAATTTAAATTTATTTACTCAGAATTTTGAGTTAGAAAGCCGGATTGCATTTTAAATTTTTTTTAAATTAATTATTATTATTTTTAGTGGCAGAAACAAGCTCTTTTTAATTAAAACATTTGAGAAGCTTTTATTATGTTGTTTTCTCATTAAAACAATTATTGTAATATGGCAGCGACAAGAGGTCAAATATCCATTGTTCGATTATCAGATTAAATAAATAAATAAAAATAAATAAATAAAATTTTTTGTCTGCTATATCCTCCAGAGAATCGCTTACCCGCTTGGCATACACAGGGATAAACCATACACGTGACGCACGTACGTACGCAAACATCTCAGTTCTCGCGAGAGTAAAATTCAAAAACAGGCGGTTGTTCGTTGAGAAGAAAACTAACCAAGAGGTACGTTTTAAAGCTCACGCGTTAAGCTTTTGGCTTTAATACTACTTTTCATGTCTGATAATTATAAAACGCCTCTCTAGGGACTTCGTCGTGCGTGACTTAATTACGTTGCGTTGTGTTTTTTTCTCGGCTCGTTTCACTGGTAATTCTCTCGAGGTGGGTTTAGGAAGCTAATGAGACACCAGAGACCATCAGGCGGCTTCCTTTACTGCTAGCTAATAGAGACATTTCTGACAGAGTTTACTCTAGGTAAGCCTGCTTCGGCTCATTGTATCGCTGTCTGTATTAGTTTAGGTTTCTGCGAAGGAAAGATGACGGCGGACAACGAAATAGACATCAAGGAGGCGTTTCAGCGAGCTCAGAAGGGCCACAATAACAAGGCAAAGCTGGTGGCGAGCCTCAAGAGCCGCTATAACAAGGTACGAGATGATGCTTTCTTATCAGTCTCTTCCTAAATGTCTTTCACATTATCCTGGATTAATGAGTGCATCGTTTAATATGATAAAATAACTCGGTTTATACGAGAATGTATAAATGCGCTTTCTTCTTCGAAGAAATACAGTAAAGTGAAATTAAAGCTTGTACACAGGTTTTCATTCTCCGTCACATCTATCGGTACTCTCTGTATATCCTCTTTTACTACGTGCTTGAATCTTCTCTGTGGTCTTCCTCTTTTTCTCCTGTCTGGCAGCTCCATCTTTCTTCTTTCTTGCTTAAGTTTCTGGAAGTTTGAAGTGCTTGTAAGGTGTTTGTATTAAACTGTTTGACAGAAAGCATACTAATCTCAGATTAACTGAGATGTCTGGATTGTTAAATAAGTCTTTCAGATGACCTGGGTTCTTATTATTGATCTCATAAGCATGGACCCTTCTTTCCTCTGTCTCTTCCTTCAGCTTGAGGATAAATCACTGTTCCATGAAGAGTTTGCGCACTACCTGAAGTATGCAATGATTGTCTACAAGCGTGAACCTGCAGTTGAAAACGTCATCGAGTTCGTTGCAAGGTTTGCTTCAAGTTTCCAGTCTCCACCTAAAACAAACGAGGAGGGGGAGCAGCAACAAGAGGAGGAAGAAGAAGAAGATGATGATGCTGAGGACGATCATCCATTTCTGAGTTTCATCTTCAACTTTCTGTTGGAGGTATGAACATTATAATGCTAGTTTATGCCTGTGAGCACTGTTTTCTGATGTTGTTAATGAACTGACCAGCAAATTCTTGACCTATTGATGATGATTTGTTAAAAATGTATCATTTTTTTTCTTTTTTAAACAAATCTGTTAACCACAAAAATTAAAACTTGTTCATTTCTGATTTTGCTCTGACTTTTTGAACACAAAGGCTTTGATGTGATTCTTGTCTATACTGCCTCTCAATTTTATTTTGTGGTTTCCCATATGACTTCTTTCTATTCCTTATGTATTCACATCTGTTTTTCCTCATACACTTATCCTGATCCAATCCATGTTCACAACTACTCTTGTATCTCTGCCTTTTCCCTCCCAATCTGAGTTTTGTGCGTTTCGCTCTTATTCTAATGACCGTCTCATCTCGTTTCCTGCCTTTCTTTCTTCTCAGTCCCACAAAGCCAATAGTCATGCAGTACGTTTCAGAGCGTGTCAGCTGATCAACAAATTGCTGGGCAGTATGGCTGAGAATGCACAGATTGACGATGATCTCTTTGATCGCATCCACCAAGCCATGCTGGTCCGTGTCACTGACAAATTCCCCAATGTGAGGATTCAGGCTGCTTTGGCCATGACCCGCCTTCAGCAGCCAACAGATCCAGACTGTCCGACCATCAATGGTTTGTTTTTTTTAAATGCTGAAATCTGTGACTTATTATCTAAAATTATGTGTTGAATCCCCATCCTCTACATGGTCTTAAATTCTTAATCTTCTCTTGAATCTCACTTCTTAGAAAGTAATTATTGTCACGTGGTTGTTTGTTTTTGTGTTTGTGTATCTTTGTTACTGTCACTCTAACTGCGGAATTATTTTCTATTTCTAGCGTTTATGTTGATTCTGGAAAACGATACTAATGCCGAGGTGCGACGTGCCGTTCTGTCCTGTATTGCAATGTCCCCTCGGACCCTCCTCAAAGTACTCAAGCGCACTCGAGACATCAAAGAAAATGTTCGCAAATTGGCGTATCAGGTACCTATGAATGTAAAAATATGTATCCACTGCAAGGGCTGGTTGATTACGGAGATTTGCACTAAAACTTCCATGTGTGTTTCTATTTAAGGTTCTGGCTGACAAAGTTCACATTAAAGCCCTTAGCATTGCACAGAGAGTAAGCCTACTGCAGCAAGGCCTCCATGACACCTCAGGTAACACTGATTTTTGTGGTTAAATAATACTACTTTTATAAAGATGCATTTTTAACTTCAAAATTTGCACTTAAAGTAACGCAAAACCCTAATCAAAGCTACTTCTTATTGTTTTAATTATTAATACACCAGTTATTTTTTCTTCATTGTCAAAAATGTTTGTTTATACAGCAAAAAGCTCTTTGGAATAATGAGTGATCTAAAATTTAAAGAGATTTCTTTACCAAATATAAAATGAAAAACACACTGGAGAAGTTGAGCCCTTTTTTACCCCTCGGCTTTTAAAGGCTGATGGGGTATTGAACTTTGACATCCAAGTTTGTGAATTCGATAACTCGACATCAAAGCAACGTGGGGCTTTCAAAATGATACCAGAAGTGTATCTACCTCACAATTTGAATCTGTGACCTTGACCTCGAAGTCAGGTTTTCTGAGAATCTTGTGAAGGCAATAACTCGAGAAGGAAGTTGCCTTGGATTTTGAAATTGGTAACATAAGTGAATTTACTAAAAATCTCGGACGAGTTTAAATCTCAGTGATCTTGACCAGAAGGTCAGAGGTCAAGTTTTCCGAAAATCTTGTAAATGTGATAACTTGAGAATAAAGTGACGTAAGAGTTTCAAATTGATACCGTCGGTGTATCAACTAGTGTGCTGAACTGGGCACCGCTAGTATTTTTGTTCGATTGATAGGAATGGTCCTGCTGTATATGTGTCTGATAGCCTGTGTGCTTTTCAGAAGCGGTAAGGGAGGTGGTTTGTTCTCGTTTGTTACCGGCCTGGCTGCTTCGGCTGGATGGGAACATCATTGAACTGCTCCATAGGCTGGATGTGGAAAACTGCGCAGAAACGGCTCTGGAGACCCTGAAAGCGATCTTCAAAAACATCCCGACTGAAGAGCTGCTGCAGAACCAAGTAGAGCTCGACAACAGGTACTCCCACTTCTCCCTCTGTCTAACAAATAATAAATAAAATGTCTGAAGTTAGAGATCATCGTGTGTGTTTTTTAACAGGAGGCTGATCCCAAAGGACAGTCTGACCTGTGAAAATGTGCTTTACTGGAGAGCCCTGTGTGAGTTCATCAGGAGTAAAGGAGATGATGGTGATGAAATGCTGGAGCAAGTATTGCCAGATGCAGCCACTTATGCCGACTACCTCTGTGGGTAAGAAGAGCCACTGTTATTGGATTATAAATTGTGGTTTTCTTGCTTATTGCTGTGCTGTGTAAATTCTGGACCAAGTAACTTTTCATATTGGTGGAATTTATGGAATATTTTATTGGGCACTTAATGTGCTTTTAGTTACTTTGTGGTGCTTTATTTGGGAAAAAAAATACAGTTGCCATAATGATTGTGTTGTAACTCTAGGTATCTGAAGGCAGGTCCGGTGTTCTCAGAGGAGCTCGTTCTGTATGTAACTGTGTGGCTAACTCAAAGCTTATTTAACAGCGAGGCTAACTGACTGCTTTTTGTTAAACTTCACCTGGCTATTATAAAATATAGTTTTACATCCAGACAAGTTAACCTGCTTTGCTCATGGTCAGTGCACATAAAAATGGGTGTGTTACAAGAGTAAAACGTGATACTTTAAAAACAGTAGTAATCAGTTTAACACGCCCTTAGTGTGCAGCAGGTCAAGTACAATCCAATCCAGGTATGTACCAATCCAACTTTTTCCAGTTGTGAGAAAGAGTTCATTAGGACTTTTTAGTCATAGCAGCTGAAATGTCCACAATTTGCAGTTAAATTAAATTAAACAAATCACAAATAAAAGTAGTTAGTGTAGCTTGAGTGAAACACCTCCATGCTGTTGTTGCGTTGCCATTAGCTCTCCCACTATCCACAGATCGTCACGTTGTCACCGACATCCGACCAAATATCGGATCGATATCTGGAGCTCATGTTTAGAGCAGCCTGAAGCCTGAGCTTGCATGGACTTCAAAACACTCACACTGAACCCATTAGTTGAAACTTTTGCCATGTTTAATTTGAACATGCACCAGTGGAACAATAAAGAAAAGCACGACATATCCACCTTCATGTTTATTTTTTTAAATAATGTTATTTGCTTTTGATGGGTACCATTATCCTTCGCAGTCCTTGTTAAATTGACGTTTTCTGTGTCTTTTGTTTATTAACAAGTTAATTATACAGATAAGTTATCTCATTTGCAGCAGCAGGTTTCTTTTTGTAATCCTCTAGACTTTTATCTTTTATAGTAACAGTTGTGGTTTTCAGCAAATATGAAAACCAGACAATTATTGCACCGCATTATTTTTGTAATGATGTTGTTGTTTGGTTTTGTTGCCTAAATTGGTATCGTGGTGCTTTATGCCCCTAACTCTCTGCCAAGCTGTGTAAGCCAAAGCTTTTTATTTCTTTTTTTATTTGAGTGATATCTATAGTCCAAAGAAATCCACTTTATAAAGTTCTATTTTTTCCAAAGTCTGTGGGTAATCACGATCTCAGTAGTGATCCAAGTGATCATAGCTGATTTTTGCCATACTCAAGCAGACTGACAGCTCATCTGCTACCCTTGCTGTGCACTGACAGAGCTGTTTTATCACCAGTCTAGTGCTTGTGCATGTAAGTGTGTGAAATACTGACGTGTGATATGCTCTGCAAATGAATTTGATTTAACTAATTGGCAAATCTAACATTTGTCTGCTCGTAAAATGGGTTTATTAATTTGAGTGAGGTGACAAGTAGCTGGTTGGTTAAAAGTCACTCCACCGCTGACTGATAACTGGCTCTGCTGCGTGACATTTGGGAGAAGCGTTAATTTTGTTTATGCTGTCAGGGTAGCGGAATTATTCTAAATGAATGGGCTCTGAGAGCTGCTGTTGTCTGACTCTGACTGTTGTAGATATCTGAAGGCCGTGCCTGTGCTGTCCGAGGAGCAGAGGGCCGACTTTAACCAAGTGGAGCTTGTCATGACCAAAGAGTTCATCTCGCAACATCTCATCCATCTCATTGGTTGTCTGGACACCAACGAGGAGGGTGGCAGGTAAGATGAGAACAAGGTTGAGGAATGTGAATCGGATGCAAAATACCTTAAAATGCATGTGGAAATCAGCTGGGAAAGAGGAAGGATGTTTTTGGAGGGTGATGCAAACAGTCTGGTATTTCATTAATCAGCATGTCCTAACAAATATGGCCCAAAATGGTATATAAGTCTTTTAGAGCCCCCTTCTGATGTTTCCTACCCAAACAGCAGGTCAGAAATAAGAAACAAGTGTATGAGATCTTCATATTGACAAAACTCATACAAGAAAGTATTGTCTTTTCTTTGTTTGAGAAATGACTGCAAGTAAAGATTATTTTCTGACAGGCAGCTAATAGATAAATTAATGAATAAATTTCAGACCCAGATTAGCTGCTGTGACAGGTTAGACAGTGAGCTGACTGTTTGGTTAAATATTAAATTAAATATTGTTTTGATTTGTTTGCCTGTCTGTTTATCTGGATAGCTCAGGAGGCTTTGGTCAGATTTGCGTGAAATTTTACTTTTGGGTTTCATCCCTCGGAAGTAATAAACCTGTGCAGTCAGTCTAGCTTTGGAACTAGATTCTGGTTCGTAGTGGCAGCTTGAGGCTTAGGGTGTAGAGCGGGTCATCTAATAATGTGAAGGTCACTGGCTTTATCTTCGACTCCTCCATTCTGTGTGAATGGTGTGAGTGTGTCTGTGAACGCTAGTAGTTTTTAGGCTTGTGACTCTGAGACTGCTCTTGTTTATATATAAGACTTAATTAATTTGGTAGGAGATTCATAATGTTAGTTTTTTGAAGTCTGTTTATTCATTTAACGGTTGAGCTGTGCATGTTCGTAGGAAGCGTGTACTGGCTGTCCTGCAGGACATGTTGGCTCTTCCTCAGACTCCCTCCTCTCTGGTCTTCCTCCTCACTGAGAAGCTCCTCAACCTCATCTCCGATGACCACAGACGCATCCAAACTGTAAGTTAGGCTTAAACATGAACTTCACTGTATAGTCAGTTGTCATGTTATCTAAACTCCCCTTTTGCACACGAGGGGAAATATAAATGTCACTGCCCTTTATGAATCCAGTTGACAGACCAATTAGTCAAAAATGAAATGATAAAGGCTGTAGTTATTTATCAGTGGTTCCAGATGGACACACACCGGGGTCTTTTTGTTTGACGTGTCAGAAAATATAGCAGGTTTCCTCTCAGCTGTGGCATCATTGACCCTCAGATTGATGTTTAAATGAGCTGGCTTTGTGTCGCACAGGTGGCAGAAATCATCTCTGACGTGAGGGAGCCCATCACAGGGGCCAGTCAGCCAGTGGATGAGAACGAGAGACGCCGGCAGCAGGTCCAGGTGGGTGACACTCTGCCAAATGAAAACGCCCAGAAGCAATTTGATTCTGGAAACCCGTCCAGTTGTCTCACTGTGATTAAATAGAAGAGCTAAACAGCGTCTTTGCACAATTCTACTTTATAGAAGTTAAAAGTGAGAAGGTGACAAAAAAAAAATCCCTTTCTATTAAAGGACACCATGTAGACTGACGACCAGATTACAGTCTAATAATTTCTTAATTAGTTGGATTTTTGCCTTTTTTTTTTTTTTTTCTCGCTCTCTGCTCCATTTATATTCCTTCCCTTTCTGTTTCTTTGTCCTGCTCTACATCCAGCTGGCAGATGGTTTATATTTAAGGCCAAGCCCACTTAAACTAGCGGGGTGGATGGTGAATGTCATGTACGCTAAACGTATCTTTGCCTGGTAAATCCTGGTTCATTAGCTCTCCCTTCTTTGCTTCATTCCCTTTGCTTAAGCTCCATGCACACGTACGCTCTGAGGGAATTACTCTCAGTTGTGACTGTACCTTAGTTTCCTCACTAAATACTGAAATCTGTTGGATTCAAAATGGCTGTTGAGAAAGTTAATCCTAGCCCAGGTGTTCACTTACTCTGTCTGCTCTGTGCACCTGGTCTCTCCCATCTTTTTATTCTTCAGTGAGTAAAGGCAAAGAAGGCTCCAGAGGGCTGTAGCCTCTCCAGAGCATCAGCTGTTGTTTTTCCTGTTTGCGGAGGTGCAGTTTTCCATCTCAACAGTCCTCTCTTGAGCGTGCTTCAGCTGAAGAATGACCCTCCCCTCTTATTTTTATTGTCTGACCTGTTTGTGTTTTTTTTTTTTTTTTTTTTTTCCCTCTTTTCGCTCCCAGCTTGCAGAAGTGAAGGTGCGTATCTTAGAGGCTAAACAAACTCTGGAGGACTGCATCTCCGCCCAGGAGTTCAGCCAGGCGGCAGAGCTGAAGAACTCCATCACAGATCTGGAAAATCGCAGGAACCAGATTCTCCAGGACATTGCTGAAAGCAACCAAGTGGCTGACAAGGAGGTCCGCACAGAGAAGGTATTAAGCTACACAGAAACATCACCTCTGCATTTAAATGTACAGTTTTTGCTCAGCTCTAGCTCCATTCATGGACCTCTCCTTTTAAGGCAACCCCCTGTTTATGCCAGCTCTGATTTGTTACCCCTTGTAAGCTGAAGGTTTCCCAAGCAGACAGGAGGTATGGGGGCTTGCTTCTGCCACTGGAGGGAAAAATGCCAACCCTAAGTCAAGATTTCTGGATATTATCTCAATATTTTGACACAATCACTCAAACTTCTGAGAAAATAACTTAAAATGGAGAAAATGGCCTGAAGTTTTGATTCATGAAGTCGCGATAAAAACCAAATATTTCTACATATTGGTGCCAAGTTTCCATGGGGTGGAGTTAGTGAGCTCAGGGCCAGAGCTGCATGATGGCTACCCCAAATCGCTGTCAGCGTGAATCTCATTGAAATGACATTAATGCCATAACCGCATTAACTTGGTAAATCTCCGTTAGCGAGCTAGTGCCGATTGCCCCGTGCATGGGGCTGCACGGTGCTAACGTTTTAAAGAGCTAACGCGTTGACACCGTGCAGCCCCACGCACAGGGCGAGCCGCGCTAACTTGCTGATGAAGATTTGCAGCGTTAGCGTCATTTTAACGAGATTAAAGCTTACAGCACTAGTTACACAGTTTATAATAATTTCAGTATTTTTAGATCCCAACAAGCTGAGTCATAAAGACAACTTTTGTCCTCGTTGTTTTGTTTTTTTAATAAACCGTCATACAGGCTTCACATGTGGAGATTTTGGCTTTTCATTGAATTTGTCCCTGTTTTTATACATCATAGGGTGTGATGCAATAGTTTTACTAGTGCATCCCCGTGGAGATCAGATCTGTCTGTATGTGACCCATGAACTGAAATTACTATGACCTGACCTGGTTTAGAGAAGCTTGAGCTTTTTGCTCACTCACCTCATTATTTGAAACCTTGTTCATATGACCATCCATCTCCATATGAGCCAAACGCATCCATATGACAGAAAATAAATGCGTTTTAATAAAATGAAATGGTGAATATGGTATGTGTTTGTTTGCTTTGCAGAATGATCCAGATACTCTTTTGAGGTGTCTAACGATGTGTGCTGAGCTGCTGAAGCAAATGAACATCAAGACCCGGATTGGTCCAACCACAAGCGCCTTAATGTCTTCACTGGTAAAAACAAAACAAGCACTTGAGTTTGTGTCGTAACTAAACATGCAGATCTATAGTAAAGGCAGCAGGATCGCCTTTTCAGATCTGAGTTTGTACATCTGTTTTTCCAGAAACCTTCAGTTTCTTTCATGCTAGTGTTGAGCCGACGCCACCCTGTAGAAAACAAGCATTTAAAAATATCCCTTTTTTAGGACACGAGCATGAGCTGTATATGAAAGTTTATTGAGGTCACAGATGAAGGGAGCCAGAGGGTGGTTTTCCCAAAGACTTCAATGCACATAACCAAACAGCTGATGATGGTTCAGAGCTGGCAGATTCTCTGAGTCTTCAAACTTTGCTTCAGTTAGATGCTCATTCAGACGATTTATACTTGGTGGGTGTTGAAACAAACTGATAGCTGCAAAGCAGAGGCGGGCTATGACGAGATACCACCGTAGTTCCAGATTGAAATTTCAGCCGTTAAAAATGTGATGCAGAAAAAGCAATTAAGGGGAACTGAGGGCGCCAGAAAAAGATCTGTGAGACCAAGATAAGTTAGTGTTGAATAAAGAGCTTCATGACTGGCGGGCAGGAAGGCAAAATAAATGTCAGCTATCACAGATGATATGTGGCACAGGATACTCTGCACAGATAGAAGAAGAAGAAGAAGAAGAAGAAGAAGAAGAATGGATTACCCGACCTATCATCAAATGCCCTCTTTGAGGAGAACTTAAACATCCTGTTTGTACAAAACTGCCTGAAGACATTTCAGAACTGCATCTCTCCAAACAAGGGACACTAAATCCACAGAGCGGGCGTAACAATATGACCACTGATGGCTGAAGTGAGTAGCACTGATTATCTCTTCATCATGGCACCTGTTAGTCGGTGGGATATATTAGGGAGTGAGTAAACATTTTGTTCTCAAAGTTGATGTGTTAGAAGCAGGAGAAATGGGCAAGTGTAAGGATTTGAGTGAGTCTGGCGAAGGCCAAATATTGATGGCCAGACGACTGGGGCAGAGCATCTCCAAAACTGCAGCTGTTGTCGGGGTATTCCCGATCTGCAGTGGTGAACCAGCAACAGGGTCAGGGGCAGCCAAGGCTCACTGATGCATGTTGGGAGTGAAGGCTGAACCAACAGACAAGCTACTCTAGCTCAAATTGCTGAAAAGGTTCATGCTTGTTCTGATAGAAAGGTGTCTGAATACACTGAGGATCGCAGGTTATTGCTGTTTGGGCAGCAAAAGGGGGAACAGTATTAGGCCATTATGTTATGTCTGATCGGTGCATACAGACTGGCCAAACATTTTCATTTTTCTTAATATTTATCACATAAAAAGTATCAGGGGATTTCACAAGAAAAATAACAGACTGTTTTTGCTGCTGATAAAACTCAAGACCACAAAGTCCAAAAGCTGAAAATTTTCATATCAAGTTGTTTACAAAAAAAACGAAGAAAGAAACAGTCATCTGTCACCAATCAACAAATAAATAATTCTGTATTCGATACTGAGGTTAGATGGAAGTTTTTGACCAATGAATTCATGTGTTATTTCTTCTGTTTTACAAATGTGTTTTTCTCATAGACCCTATTTGTTTTATTCTCAGAAGTGTGTCACGTACCATTTCTCAGCTTTTAAAATTTCATACAGTTATAACTTATTTTGATGAGGGGAATAAAACACAGACTTTTTAGGTACTGACACGCTGGCTCGCACTCTCAGAAATGCCCATAGTAGTGACAATATTTTCATATCACGTTTAAATGTACACTGTACTATGGATGTCATGATGAGGCACATCTGCAGTATTTGTTCTAATAGCGGTTAACAGAGGTTAAAGTGGTTTGAATCGGGTCATGCTGTTTCACTCACTCGGTTCTCCTGAATTCGCAGCTTTCTTTGTTAGTGATGCTGAACTGTTGGTGGTTCAGTCGATAAAACCGGCCCCTGCTGGTACCGTCCATGAATCAGTTGGGCAAGAACTGTCCGAAGTTTAAGGTGTGGAGCGAAACATCGTACATGTGCTGACAAGTCAGGTAGTCTGTGAGCTTGTGCAGAATATTGTGTGTGAATCCTGATGACTTGGAGCACTATTTGCTGTTGCTCCCGTAGGGAAGTTGAAATGTCAAAAAATGTCATTTAACCCTTTGCCTTGGTTAAATGGGTTATAAAGGAACTGTGGTCAGTATTAGGACCCTACATTCTGTTTCTTTTAAATACTTCATTGACGACTGGAGTCTTTCCTGAATGTTTTAAATCAGCTGTGGTAGTGCCGATCTTGAAAAAGCCTGGACTGGATGTTGACATGGTTGCAAACTATAGACCCATCTCACATCTGTCTTTTTTGTCTAAGGTCTTTGAAAAAGTGGTTTTTAAGCAGCTCACTGAGCATTTGTCAACAAGCAATCTGTTTGAACCATTTCAGTCTGCTTTTAGACCAAATCACTCCACAGACACAGCTTTAGTAAAAGTGGTAAATGATCTACTGGTAAATGCAGACAATGATCGCACTTCAGTTTTATTACTGCTGGATCTAAGTGCTGCGTTTGACACTGTGGATCACTGCATTTTATTGGATAGGCTTGAACATTTTATTGGAATTACAGGAAATGTTTTATCATGGCTGAGATCTTACCTGTCTGGGAGGTCTCAGACTGTTAGTTTTAAAAATGATCTGTCCGAGACCTGTGCAGTGAGGCATGGGGTCCCTCAGGGCTCCGTACTTGGACCATTGCTGTTTTCTATGTACCTGCTACCTCTTGGTGTTCTTTTACGTTCTTGTAACCTTTCATTGTTACGCTGATGACCTGCAGCTTTATGTTCCTTTAACCATTGGAACTGTGCTGAAGTCTCTAAACTAGAATGTTGTTTATCTGCAATTAAGGGCTGGTTATCGGATAATTTCTTGCTTCTTTTCTTGAAAAGAAAGAGTTGATGGTCATTGGGCCACACAAATTTCAGCACTTGTCCCAAAATTTCATCTTGAAAATTGATGACAGTGCCATAAATTGCAGGAACAAGGTAAAAAACTTGGGTGTGTGGTTCAACATGGTGCTCTCCTTTGAATCTCATGTGAAAGAGATAACAAAGACTGCCTTTTATCATTTGAGGAACATGAGCCAGAATCAGACAAGTTTTGTCAAGCGACACTGCAGAGGTTCTTGTCCATGCATTTGTGTCTTCCCGTATTGACTATTGCAATGCTCTTCTTTCTGGCCTACCAAAGAAAAGTTTTAGAGGTCTACAGATGGTGCAAAATGCAGCTGCTTGCATTTTAACAAGAACTGGGAAATTTGAGCACATCACCCCTGTTCTGAGATCTCTGCATTGGCTACCTTGTCAGGTTCGAGCAGATTTTAAGGTCCTGCTGCTCACCTACAAGGCTTTAAACGGATTGGCACCTATAGGTGCCTCTCTATACCTCTCCGACCTTTTACACCTTTATGCTTCATCTCGTGCTCTCCGATCTCAGGACTCTGGCCTTCTAAAAGTTCCTAAAAAAGACAATTGGAGAGCGTGCTTTTTCTTTTCGTGCCCCGTTTCTGTGGAACAACCTCCCTCAAGATATTCGGCAGGCATGCTCTGTGGAGGTTTTTAAAACTAAGTTGAAGACACATTTGTTCACCTTATCCTATATGTCTTAATTCTATGGCTTTTAGTTTTTAAATTTTTATTGTTTTTAACTTTATTGTGTCTCTTACCTGTATCGCTTTTATTTTATTTATCCCTTTAGTTGTACAGCACTTTGTTTGAAAGCGCTTTATAAATAAAATTATTATTATTATTTCACACCCATTCATCAGTAATAAGCCTATATTACAAAACGTATGTAAATAAATAACAGCTGTTATCATTTATTCTTATCTGTTACTAACAATGCACAGTTTATTAACAATGGTTAAGTGTTAACCTTATTGATTGCTTTCACTGTTTTTTCCTGCATCTCAGATCCTGCCCAGCATAGCAAGCGCACACCCTGCTGTCCGCAACATGGCTGTGGTGTGTTTAGGAACATGTGCTCTGCACAGCAAGGAGCTAGCCAAAACCCACATGGTCCTGCTGCTACAGGTAACTTCTTATAGATGTGTTTCAGATACCTGAAACACTTTGTTTATATGTGTAAGGATGCTACACGATGAACAGAAAGTTAAGCCTTAATATCATTTCCACACTTAAATTGCTGCTTCCCTTCTAATCGGATTAAATGATTATTAACCTCGTAAGTCCCAAACTCTTTCATGGCATGCATTTTTAATTTCTCTTTGCTATTTGGGCTGATTGGAACCTGATGAATGTAAAAACAAAGAATTACATGATTTTTTTTTTTTTAACCTGATTTTTGTTTCTGAGAAAAATGAGATTTACATATGAGGGCATTCGTTTTAACTTTCGATAGAACAGTGACAGTATAATGTCCTCGTAAGTGGATATCAGAGCAAAATTTAGTATTTTGGTCTAGAGAACCCAAATGATGTCCACATATGTGAACGCCAGGTCCTAAGAGGTTAATGACATTAATAATTCAGTTACTGTCAGTCTTTCTGCAAATAAAATAATTGCTAATTAATCTCTTAAAAAAAAAACATGTAATAAACTAAACATGACGCCTTTAGCTTAAGAGCTGTGCTCAAACTAATCCTCAGTTATTTTGTAAATGTAGCTAATTGCAAAATAAACAACATTATGCAGGCTGGAGGGGAGTCGGGGGGGTGATTCTAGTCATTTTTGTTCACTGACAGAAAACGCACATGTATTAAAGGCTTTCTTGATTCAAAGTGCTCTGTGTGTATCTGCGTGTTTCCAGATAGCTCAGCTGGATGAGGTAAAGATCCGTATCAGTGCTCTGCGGGACATCATCGACCTGCTGCTGCTGTTTGGCTTCCAGCTTCTCTCTGAAACAGCTGCCACTGAAGCGGCCCCGCCCTCCCAATCCTCACCAGAGAACCAGGACGATGACATGGCGGTTGCAACTGATGAGAAGGCGGACGTACCAGAGGACACCGCACAGAGTATCCTTGTGATGCTGTCAGAGTTCCTGGACAGTGAGGTGAGGCTGAGATATTTTACTCCAGAAACTACAGTATGCATGTGGGTGTTTATAGATGTCTGATACATGTGCTGGGAACATCCTTCAGGTGTCCGACCTGCGGACAGAGACAGCGGAGGGCCTGGCCAAACTCATGTACACGGGCCGCATCTCCAGCGCCAAGATGCTGTCCCGTCTGGTGCTGCTGTGGTACAATCCCGTCACAGAGGACGACATACGCCTGCGACACTGCCTCGGCGTCTTCTTCCAGCTCTACGCCCGCGAGAGCAGGTCACTAATGTGCATGTTGAGTGATGTGGTCACTTTTATTTGGCATGGAATCTCCCCCAGCTGATCATGTGACATGAAAATGGTGTTTTTATGCTTCAGGGCTCACCAGGAAGTCGTGGAGGAGAGTTTCTTGCTGACCGTTCGGACTCTGATGAACGCTCCGGCGACGTCTCCGCTCGCTGAGGTGGACATCAACAATGTAGTCGAGCTTTTTGTTGAGCTGACTCGCCCGGGAGCTCTCATTAAACCTTCAACTAACACTGAGGTGAGAAACATCGGAGACTGAGGAAGAGACTCAGGAAGATTTTAAATTAAACCCAAATTCCAACAAGCTATTTATAATCTTATTATATTAGGAGTGTGGATTTACTGTTGGGTCTGTGGCTCTGTTCAAGGAAAACACCAAGGATGTTTTTATTGCCTCACTGAGCTTTTCGTTATACATCTTCCCTGAAATACCAGCTAACAGTCTGCAAAATGTTTCACACGATTACTGCAGGTCAAGTAAGCGTGAGCAGAACAGAGTGTTATTATTAATCTCTGAATAATTGTATTTGTATACCTGTGTATGTCTCAGGAGGTGTGTGTCCATGACTACATGGCTGTGCGTATCTGTGGCGAGATGCTGAAGGACCCCACAGCCCCCGAGGTGCGCCTCTATGCAAAGACTCTGAGCAACCTAGAGCTCAGCAGAGACGAGACCGTCAGGGAGGACCTGCAGACGCTGCTGCAGCAGCTTGTACAAGTGAGCCTACTGCTATCGCACCACTGTAACGTAGTCCACGTGATATTGGCAACAAGTTCACCATATCAACAAAAAACGAAATGAAGGCCTGGAAGAAACAAAAGGTGGAAGGAGACTGAGGGAGCCACACAATGGGCTGGAGGACAACCCTTAACGAGGTTGTATAAATAAAAAGCTAAACTAAGGTACTGCCAAAAAACAGCAGACTGCTAAAACTTGACAAAGAAAAAGAAAAAGAACATAAAGGAGGGACCTATAGATGCTCAGGAGCTGCTTGGTCTGGGAGAGACCGCAAAAGCTTTCTCTGAGCTAACTTTAAACAGAGGTAGAAATTCGTTAGTTACTCCACCCAAAAAGAGAAGATGCAAACACGAGTGAGAACTAATCACAAATTATAGCTAAAGCTGTGAAAATTGCAATTAAAAAAGCTCTTTGGGTTTTTTGTTGTTGTTGTGTTTGTTTGTTTGTTTTCAACCAAAAAAACAAAATCAAAGTATTGAACATGTTCTGTTCATTTCAAGCTCCATATTTTATATCCTGGGACTGATTCACAGTTTAAAATAATCCTTATTTACCTTATACTAAGACTTTGTGCAGCTACTCGGTTTATCTGAAATAAGCTCTTTTAGCTCTTCTTCCTTTAAGCCAACTTCTGCTGATTTGTTTTGTCCTTGCAAACAGAACGTTTAAACAGCAAGTGGGTGGAGCTGTTGTGGTCACATTTAGAGTGCGACTGTGAGCACCACTGTCTCAAATGAAGATATTAAAGCAGTGTGATGCCTTTGACTTTGATTGTGAACATAGCATTAGCCACTGTAACGGGACACATGAACGACATCATAGGTCCATGTTGTGTTTTTAAAAACAGTTGAAAAATTTCCAGAATTAACTACACCTCTCATTAGAATAAAGTGGAGAAAACAGCAGCTCCGACTTTATGAACAAAATGTGTTTTCTGTGGAGTTGAAGGTCAGCTAAACTGGGCTGTATTATAATGTAATACCAGCTTGTACCACAAGGTGGATTGAGTCAGTTTAATCTTCATTTAAACAAAGTCAACGAGAACGTATTCCTCTTTACCTTTTGCCAGGACACCGTTGTAAAGTTTCTTGAGGAATAGTTAAAAGGACGGGAGGAAAATGGCACTATAAGTCCAAAAACATTTTAACATGCTTCCCCCCCCCTAGTGGTGAAAGTGTCACGTGTGTGAATGTCAAAAGACAGAAATCATCAAGATATATAGAAAAACCTTCACAGCAGTCCATCAAACCGAGCTCATGTAGTGTGGAGCACAGAGCTGTACCTGCATATCTGTCTGTTAAAAGGCCCATTGTTTAAGTTCACCCCTTTTCCCCCCTCCTTTCTTTCAGGTGGTGAAGGATCGTGTCTGTCTCCGTGCTCTGGAGAAGATGATTTATCAGCTGGCGGACTCAAAAGAACAGGCTGAGCTCCTCAGCACCACTGCGTTACAACCCCTGGATGTCAATGCAGATGGTACGTATGCAAACACAGACTTTAAATAGGAATGGCCATCTGATATCCCATGGAGCATCTCCAACTTATGTTACCTCCTGAGTGTGTGTCTAAATAGATTTAAAATGCTAATTTGTGACAAGCGCTCCTGCAAAAGGATTACATGACTTTACCAGCATGTTGCTAAGTAGATTAAAAATGACTCGCTCCGTCCCATTCGGTGTTTGTTTAGATAAAAATGCAGCAGGCTGAGGGCGAAAATGCAGAAAAATGAGTTCTCTGTTTGCTGTTTCCACAGAGGCTGCGGCAGATGATCCATCAAAATCTGCCAAGAGACCCAAAAGAGGTAATGCAGGGGTTTTTATATGCTCGTCTAAAACCGCAGTCCTTCAGTGCCACTATATTTTTAGAGCTCCTCCTCTCCTGCCCGAGGCAAGAAGTTGAGTCAGCACTGGGAGGTAACCCGAGTCTTTGTTTTCACAGGTCAGAGGAAAGCGTGCACAGCCAAAGGTGG